>NC_081773.1:11474835-12174835 GCF_963082965.1 Carassius carassius | reverse complement strand
CACTTTTTTGTAAAGTGCTGCCATTGCACATTATAGAGCAAAGTAAAGATTTCGGTTTTATTTTCATCATGCAGACCTAGTAAACATTGTCTTGCTCAGGACCGTGTACCATAAATCAGGATTCGACTGATATATGGGATTGCCTATGCGCTGGACCTTTGCCCCTGACTCCAGGTTCTTGTGTGTTTTAAGTATCCATCAAATGTAACCGTTTACATCTGCATGAAAGGAATCGCATGTGCAGTCACACATGTTTTGAATCAGGCCCAGACCTTTTAATTATATTTAGGACCCTTTTTAAAAAAATTATATTTAGGACCCAATTTTGAGTCATGTTGAGCGTCAGATGTCCTGTCTTTGTATACATGCAGTGTGTAGTGGACCGTAGTATCCAACACCACCTGTTTCCGTGTCCCAAGGATATTGCTCAGTTCATATTGTTTGTGTGTCCATAAAGGCAGCCTAGCACACGCTCTCTGATTCATCTAAGACCCTGACCCAGAGTCTAGAGGAGAACTACCCTGGCCCAACAAAAGGAAAAGTGCTTCGTAGCGCTATAATAAACAGCTAACTGCAAAATCCATGAACTGTCTTATCTTCAGGGTTGAAGCTTTTGCTTCAGCACTGAAAATACTCTGAATGGATAACTATAGGTTCACACTGTGCTCGTCTCTTGAAAGAAATGAATCCATGTTAAACACAGGACGGCTCTCTCACCCATTGTGTGCAGCGGCAGGCTTCCTTTTGAAACCAAAGATGGAGTGGCTGTGGAGGGCTAAATTGTTACCAATTACAGGGATGGGCCACAGAATAGCCTTTACTCTTCTGTTTGTGTGATACATCCATTAAGGAGGAAGGGGCAGAATGCTCAGTCCTAATGACTGGCTTGCCTGTGTTGGCCTTATAAGTGCTTTTTTGCCTCACATTGGCTAATGCATCAGCATTTTAAAAAGCACACGCTAATGCAGACTTCAGTGCCTAATGCAGGATGCTTTCTTCACAAGTGCCGTGCACTTACATATGCGTGTATTAGAGGTGAGCTAAACAACATTTTCTGAATAGACTTGTCGGTGGGTTGATGAAAACAACTAGTCTGTTTAACCCAACACGAGACACACAAATTGATAAATCTAGAAGACACCTGAAGATTTCCGGCTTCTTGGTTTTTCTATCCATCTGGGTTCCCAGCAGCTGAGGCCTGGAGGAAATTGCCTTTTAGAAAATTGAGTGAAAAATAAAATAAAACTAAATCATTTGGTAGTGTGTGAGTCTCTATTTAACAGGAGGTCAGTAGCCTAGCACTGCAGTGCTGACCGGAGACCCCTTTCGCCTCATTCGCTCAACACTTCACTGACCTGCTTCATTACCAGCACTCTCACGGCTGGTTCACGGCTTCATTCACATACACAATGCGTTCACTCATGACATGTTTCATTTGAGAGCTGTGTTCAGTGTCACATACACATCAATCTGAATGCAGTAGTCAAACAATTTGCAAGCATTTACCCTGTTTGCTGCTGGCCTTCTGATGTGCAACCAATGATTACCAGACACAGATTATCTGTGTGACGTATCATTAAATGAGTGCTGTCGCTGCATATACTGTGGTATGTATATCATACTTCGTGCTTTCTTGCTATATTACATCCTCCTGTAAAAAATTTTCTGCAAAACACAAAAGAAGATATTTTGAAAATGTTTCATGTATTTGTCAAAGCAAAGAAAGTCAGTGAGGTCCAGTGGATTTTGTATAGAGAATTTTCTTCCTATTTTGTGTTGTGTGGGAGAAAGTAAGTCACCCAGGTTTGGAACGACATGAAGGTGAGTAAATAATGACAATTTTAGGGTCAACTATTAATTTTTAAACTTTAGTCAAATTCGTAACTGAGGTGGGGAATTCATGAACACAGAATGTCATGAGGCCAGTTTAATGCCTCATCTGAAGGATGCTCCTTTTCACAGTCTAAAGTCGGCGTCGTTATATTTGGACTTTTTGCAGGCATTCAAGCCAGGGATTGAGCACCCACCGCTGGCCATACTAAAACTAGTTGCAGCAGCTAGTTACTTTTTTACAAATGGTCTCCCACCAGTGTACTGTCCAGGCTCTGGCCTCCTTAGCTTTTAGTGAAGAACCATGCTCTGCTTACTGCATGCAACTGCTGCATTTGACCTCTGCGCCTTAATAAAGCCGCTCTAATAGAGGTGTAGCTCATCCTAATGGAAAAGGCTCAAGAGACTTTTGAACGATAATGCATTTGTTCATTAAGATTGCATTTTTGAGTAAAACAGCAATTAAAAATATTTTTTTCTATTTGAACGTGTTAACAGGTGACATCAAAAGTTGTGCAGTAATATTTTAATGAAACCTTAGAAAAAGTTGAAAAGAACAGTATTTTTAATAGAAATTGTTTGTAACATAAGTGTCTTTACTGTCACTTTTAATCAATTTAATGCATGCTTACTGAATAAACAAATATTTGGATGGTTTGAACTTGCCTTTGAATGGTAGCGTATAAGGTAAATATCTATTAGTCTAGATTCATTACCGAAAGAACAACCATAGTTATCAAAATAACAGAGACAATAACAGCAGTAACATTGCTCACAGCACAAGATATAAAGTCTACACATTTCAAGACATTTATTGTCTGAACTCTGAAGACGGTGAATTCTGAAGCAGTTCGGTAGCTTTAACTGCATTGATTAAAAGTACTTGAATTTAGAGACGCCACTACTGGTGCCGACTTGAGCATATAGATGCTATAACAGCATACTTGCACTTGCGTCTCTAAATTCAACCCCTTTGTAGCACAGCAAAGGAAAAAAAATCTCTATAAATTAGTTAACCTTACCAGTGAACCTTAATGACCCATTTTTACTAGCAAAGTTGTTAAATATCTCTTCCATGATGCTATTTGCAGTGCTTGTCATGTGGAGGTCAAAGCCACTTGTGTTGAGAGGTGCGTTCAGGCCTCAACAAGAGTCTTATGAAGGGGCCTCTGCTGTCTGACTTCGTTTATCACCTCCTATGACATTTACAGTATCTGTGCCTGCTGGGTTGAAAGATAAAGCTCTCAGGTATTATTATGACTATATTGTAGAGCGAGAGTGATTTTTATGGTAATTGCACTTCCCCATCGTTTCCTGGAGGGTGTCTGTGTGTGTCTGTCCTTGCCTCGGTTTGATTTAAGTGGAGCACGTCCAGTGGATTTTCTGCCCTGTGCTTGTTATCCTTCTCGGCCAGCCGTGTCTGGCATCACAGGTGTTTATTCAAGTACAATGCACCACTTTGTGCGAGCATGTTTGCGCATTTGCTCTTTTCTCTCTTGCATGGATAAAATGCTGTTGGAACATGGCAAACAAGGTTAACTCTGCGGATCTCCAAGTTTTGGAGCTTGTATCATAAAAATGTTTGAAGTGAGGTCTTTGTGCACCTAAGAGGGAATGTTTGACACAGAAACAGGGCTTTCTTGTTAACTTGCGCGAGTTATGGATGAGTCCCAGACAGACAGAGGTGTACAAGAAGTGGGATTATCCATAGCTGGTTTAAGAACATGGTGTCACATTATAATGAAGCAGTGAGATTGTGCCTCTGTGGAGGAAACGTGGCATGCTTCTTATGGATTAGTTCTTTATTCTCCTTATCTTTGTCGTGTGCATAATCTGCACACAGCGTCCCATGTGAACATTTGTCCTGGTTCCCACTCTCAATGGGACACTGGAGCTCCGAGTCCAGCAATCACAAGCTAGATAGAAGGGAACAGTTTGACGGCACAGTGGGTTGGGTAGATTATATTGGCAGCAGAAGCGAAGGAGGTGAAACTAGATATTAGATGTGGGTTAATGCTGTGTTAGGATGGGCAGCTGTGGTCAGGACGTAGGTAGAACGCCTCTGATGAGGGATTTAGGACCTCATTTTCAGCCAACGTGAGATGTCGTTTCACTTTGAAGTCTTTCTGAGCCTGTTAAACCTCACTGAAAGGGTTCAAAGATCTCTGAGACGGACACAAGCAGCGGGGATTCTCACATGTGGTCATGGGCAGAGCGAACGAACGAAGTGGGAAGAAAAAAGCAAGGGAAACTGAAACCAAGAGAGTGATGTTGCTCTGTCTGAAAGGATAAAATATGGTGTTTGACTTCGTTTTAAGTTGCATCAGCTCCCCTGAACATATGTTTAGCACTTCAAGTGATGATATTTTTATGAGCAGTCATGTGCGGACCTCAATTTGCCGCAATCTTCTTACTGACTGAAGTCAGTCTGCTTACAAGCTCTTCAAGCACAAACAGAGCAGCTCTTTGAAGGAGTATATATGGGTGTTATGTACTTAAGGGATAATTCATCTCAAAATAAGAAGTCTGTACTCAATCTATTTTGTCTTTTCTCTTTTATTTGAACACTAAAGTAGTTATTTATGGGTCAATGGCTTAAAGAGTGTCCATGATTAAAAATCTCACAAGTTCTGTCTTATTATGAAAAAAAAAAAATACTTTTTGGAATAAGTTTAAGAAATAATTTTGTAAGCTACTTGTTTTTTTTATTATTTTTTTTGCATGTTGGTTGGACCTTATGGTATTTGTTGGTTGCACTAATTGATTTTGTTCTTGTGCAAAAGTTTTCTAATTTAAATAAGCTGATTTAGAATATTTTCAAATAAAATTTTTCTCCTGTGATGCCAAAGCTGTTTTTTTGTGCTTTTTTTGATGAATAGAAAATTCAAAACAATAGTATTTATTTAAAACAGAAACCTTTTTTGTATTATAAGTGTCTTCTGTCACTTTTGATCAATTTAATGCATCTAAGTATTTCTTTCTTTCAAAAAAAACAAAAAACAAAACCAAGATTCTCCATGGAAGTGTACAATCAAAAGGAACAGAAAATATAATTTTATGTAAATAATGTGTGAAATTTCTATTTGTTCCTCACACTAAGCGGTTGTATTTAGATAAATTACAGGACAAATCTAGTCTGTATCTATTTTCAATATATACAATATATACCGATTGTACATTATGCTATATTTCTTTTTGCTGTTTCATGAAAGACAGTAAGGTTGGAATGACTTTAGGATGAGTAAATTACAATTTTACTGTACTGTTTGAGTGAACTATCCTTTTAAATGTGTGTATAACTCGCATTGTCCTGAAACACGTCAAGTCACCTTTATTTATGTAGGCCTAGCGCATTTTATAATACAAATTGTGTAAAAACAGCTTTATAGTATTAAAAAGGAAAAAAGTATTTCAATAATGCACGAGGAATACAACCCGAATTCCGGAAAAGTTGGGACGTTTTTTAAATTTTGATAAAATGAAAACTAAAGGAATTTCAAATCACATGAGCCAATATTTTATTCACAATAGAACATAGATAACGTAGCAAATGTTTAAACTGAGAAATTTTACACTTTTATCCACTTAATTAGCTCATTTAAAATTTAATGCCTGCTACAGGTCTCAAAAAAGTTGGCACGGGGGCAACAAATGGCTAAAAAAGCAAGCAGTTTTGAAAAGATTCAGCTGGGAGAACATCTAGTGATTAATTAAGTTAATTGATATCAGCTCTGTAACATGATTAGCTATAAAAGCTTTGTCTTAGAGAAGCAGAGTCTCTCAGAAGTAAAGATGGGCAGAGGCTCTCCAATCTGTGAAAGACTGCGTAAAAAAATTGTGGAAAACTTTAAAAACAATGTTCCTCAACGTCAAATTGCAAAGGCTTTGCAAATCTCATCATCTACAGTGCATAACATCATCAAAAGATTCAGAGAAACTGGAGAAATCTCTGTGCGTAAGGGACAAGGCCGGAGACCTTTATTGGATGCCCGTGGTCTTCGGGCTCTCAGACGACACTGCATCACTCATCGGCATGATTGTGTCAATGACATTACTAAATGGGCCCAGGAATACTTTCAGAAACCACTGTCGGTAAACACAATCCGCCGTGCCATCAGCAGATACCAACTAAAGCTCTATTATGCAAAAAGGAAGCCATATGTGAACATGGTCCAGAAGCGCCGTCGTGTCCTGTGGGCCAAGGCTCATTTAAAATGGACTATTTCAAAGTGGAATAGTGTTTTATGGTCAGACGAGTCCAAATTTGATGTTCTTGTTGGAAATCACGGACGCCGTGTCCTCCGGGCTAAAGAGGAGGGAGACCTTCCAGCATGTTATCAGCGTTCAGTTCAAAAGCCAGCATCTCTGATGGTATGGGGGTGCATAAGTGCATACGGTATGGGCAGCTTGCATGTTTTGGAAGGCTCTGTGAATGCTGAAAGGTATATAAAGGTTTTAGAGCAACATATGCTTCCCTCCAAATAACGTCTATTTCAGGGAAGGCCTTGTTTATTTCAGCAGGACAATGCAAAACCACATACTGCAGCTATAACAACAGCATGGCTTCGTCGTAGAAGAGTCCGGGTGCTAACCTGGCCTGCCTGCAGTCCAGATCTTTCACCTATAGAGAACATTTGGCGCATCATTAAACGAAAAATACGTCAAAGACGACCACGAACTCTTCAGCAGCTGGAAATCTATATGAGGCAAGAATGGGACCAAATTCCAACAGCAAAACTCCAGCAACTCATAGCCTCAATGCCCAGACGTCTTCAAACTGTTTTGAAAAGAAAAGGAGATGCTACACCATGGTAAACATGCCCCGTCCCAACTATTTTGAGACCTGTAGCAGAAATCAAAATTGAAATGAGCTCATTTTGTGCATAAAATTGTAAACTTTCTCAGTTTAAACATTTGCTATGTTATCTATGTTCTATTGTGAATAAAATATTGGCTCATGTGATTTGAAAGTCTTTTAGTTTTCATTTTATTAAAATTTAAAAAACGTCCCAACTTTTCCGGAATTCGGGTTGTACATAATGCATCTCACAGTCTCACTTTGTCATATGTTTTCTTTTGTCCATGATGAATCTGGGACATAGAGCCAGACCATCCACTGTGCCCACAATGCTTTGTTTCTGTGGTCTTCCCTTTAAGGACTGGTCAGACAGAAAGGCGCCATGTTTTCTGTCATACAGTGGTTCTTGTTTGCCCTTTTAAAGAAATACTTTCTTACTTGCCTGGCAGACAGCACTCCAGAAATGTATCAAATTGTGAAAACCATCCCACAATGCACCAGTACACGATTAGAATGAGGTTTAAAACCGCTTGCATTCCTTAAGGCCTCCTTTTCAGCGTCGTGCTTATTGCATTTAATTCATTTAAATAATATCAACAGGGCTGTTGGAGTTTATGGGGAGATTTTGTCTCATCTTAAGAGCCTTGAGCAATGATGTTTCTGAAATGATGTCACACTCAGAATGCAAATCCCATTAAACTGCACTTTTGCAAAAAAACAGAGTAAATTTTTTTTTAAAGAAATTCAAGTTATCAAATGGATTTAGGAGCTCAAGGGAAAAAAAAAAGTATCCTGAGACTGAGGGCCTGACAAAACAGCACAATGAAAGCGCTGGAGGGGTGGGGAATAAAGATGGAGTAGCTTTGCATATATTGTAAATATGGCTCCACACAACCACAAATGAATGTCTTCTATTTCATATCGTTTTTTCGACTGGCTGGGTGCAGCTCGGTGTATGAGGCCGCTCATTTTTCATTTAAATAGCCTTTCCGGGCATGTACGCTACTGCTCGGAGGCGCAAGTCCATTGACTGCTAGTGTGATGGAAGTGAATGGGAGACTGTCAGAAAGAGGCCAGCATGCATTAACTTAAAATATTCTACCATGGTGATTTATTGATGAAGTGAATTGTGCCTAAAGACACACCGTTTGTCCCATCTCACTTGCACTTTATTTTTCTGCTAGGATGCATTTTTGCCCCGACCCAGTGTCCGCAACCAGGGGTTGCACAAATTACATCCATGGTCTACAGGCAACGTGTTTTCTGACTGCTCTTTGGTCCTACAGTCTTCTAATTGACAGACATTTTACCTCCTTTGGTTCATTATGAAGCTCTGTGTACTTTCCTGTATTTTCTGCTGGCCTGTTCTGTTCTCTACCCTAGAAACCATGCAGCCAGTCTCCCCCTCAGGATATTACGTTACATCTTTTTCTCCAAACTCTACATCTGCGTATGACCCTCTCGTACACCATGCTGTCCCTAGATTACCTCTCTGATTATAGCTTTGTCTCCTATTCTGAGCCTATAACCCTGTATTCTTATCAGAGATTGTTTTTATCTGTGGCAGATGCAATGCTGCTTTCCAAAAGAAGGCATCTTAGAAGGAATCTCGTAATTACATTGCATAGCTTTCACCTTGGGATCACACCTATGATTCTTTAAAATGATATTGGAGCAGAGGCTTAAGGCTGAGAAGTATAAGAGTCCACACCACAACTATAATGGTAACAGCACAGAGGAAAGATTTAAAATATATCATATGCTGTGCATGCTTATACTTGGTGTGGATGCTAATAAAGCTATTATTATTTTGTTTGTGTGAAGGGGCCTTCAGTACGGTGGCCCAGTAGTGCACAACACAACAAAATCGCCATGATACAGTGTTTTGGAATAATTTTGTTGTTGTGTGCTAATTTCTTTGCGTTGCAGCATGTTTCCGTTGTGTTGTGCTAATTTGTTGTGGTGCAGCTTTCTTTCATTGTGTTGTGCTAATTTTGTTGCATTGAATCTTGTTTCCATTGTGTTGCGACTTGTTTCCACTGTGTGGTGCTAATTACGTTGTGTTGTGTCTTGTTTCGGCTGTGTTGTGCTAATTTTGTTGTGGTGCGGCTTGTCTTCATTGTGTTGTGCTAATTCTTTTGCGTTGGATCTTGTTTCCACCATGTTGTGCTAATTTTGTGTTGTGGCTTGTTTAGGTTATGTTGTGCTAATTTTATTTTGTTGTGTCTTGTTTGCACTGTGTTGTGCTTATTTCATTGTGTTGCATCTTGTTTGCACTGTGTTGTGCAATTTTTTCTGCGTTGCAGCTTGTTTCGGTTTTGTTCTGCTAATTTAGTTTAATTGCGGGGGGACACGATGCCACTTCAGTTTCGTGATTTCTATTATCCATCGGTGATGGACGATGGCATCGTCTATCGGCCCAACACTAATCCCCACATAGCAGACATCAGGACTGCTGTGGTCATAACTTGCTCACTGAAAGGTTTTGTATTGATACAATCAAACCCAGAGCATGCGGTCTTACTACTCATTTTCTGTCCTTCCATTGGGACTGTTGACCACAGCCCATTTCCCCCCCTTTTTTCCTGCCATTGGACAGTTAAATAACTTCCATTCTTAAATAAAGCTAATACTTTTTAAAAACTCATTCATTGCCACACACACCAGTACAGCTGTGCCTCCAGCTGCTCATCCACACACACACACAGGAAGCAGTGTGCCACCCCCGTCTGCCTGTACTAAAAGACTGGTGTTGTTTTTTTTATGCGGCACAGCTGAGGTGCTGACTGGAGTCCCTGTCCTGGCCTGGAAGAAGCAGCGCATATGCTTTTCTCTTTCACACTCTCACACACACGTTTACTTAGCTAATTGGGGGCATTCCTTATACTTTGTTAGCTAGTTATGGAAAGATTTTCTAAATTAGTTTAGACCTTTTGGTATTCCTAACCCCTTTGTTCATTCTTTTTTGTTTATTCATTCTGTCTTTTGTTTTTGTCTTCCAAATTTTTTTTTTCTCTTAAATTTGTTTCCTAAATTACTTGCATGCTTTAACGCCCTTAAATGCATATATTGTTATGTTTTGTTTGTTGTCTAATGATTTGAAGTTGATCATAAGGAGGCCTCGTGTAGAAGGTACGTGAGAACGTAGCCTATTTTATTGCTTTAATGTTGGTCTAATTACAATCTCAGAAATGCAAACAGTAACCAATAGATCTGCTGGCTTGCATTTCTCTGTTTATGTACAGTATTTTGGCACAGTAGTGAGATGCATGGGCTCTGACTTTCTTGTTTTATGTGACTCTGATCTTGCACCTCTCCTCTGAAACCTCATAAGTCCCAAGTTCCTTCTGATCTTCAGTCGTGACAGGCTTCTTAAATCTGCCTTTTTACTCAGCAGAGCTTGGTTAAACCTTAAACATATCAAAAAGCTGCTTGTCACTTTCTGGTTCAGCTCAGCTCTTAGATAACAGACAGAAAGCCAGCACCTTAAAGTATTACTCTATGTAGAATTGAAGTGACAACAATCACAAAAGAACAGGAAATGGAAAAAAAAATCTAAAATACAAGTTTAAATTAACATGAGAGTGAGTGGATATTGACAGTTTCCATTTGTTTTGCAAATTTTAAAGCTCAACTTCAATTCTATTTATTAATTTTTTGCTCTGATTTGTTTTTATTGGTTTGATATTGTTCACTTTACATTTACTACAGGCTCAAACAGCCAGCTAGCTTGAAAGCAACTCCATTTGCACGTTTACAAAATCAGTAAGTCACACGCAGTGCTTATTATGTGTACATAACAAAATAATTGGCATTAAAGAAACCATTCAATTCCAAACTGATGGTTCACGCTCTGGTCACATGGCCATGAATTGGACACATAATCAGATCGAGGACCACATATCAAAGCTGCCCAAACTGGATTGAAAAGATTGGATTTTTTTTGTGTTCACACTGCTCTGAAAAATGAGATCTGTGTCACACGCAGACAAAAGAAATTGGATTTTGGGTTGCCAAATGCTGTGAACTTATATTCCTTCTCAATATGATCCTCTCTTCTGGTCATTTGCCCCGCTACAACCTCCTCTAATTGGCTGTGGTTTCCCGCCAAGCCCCTTTTTTGCTTTCCTTGTGAGGAAGTGCTTACACTCTGGCTTGCATCAAAAGGGCAGAAGAGATTTTGGTAATTGCTCCGCTGGGTTTGGAATTTGTGAGGTGTGGTGATGGTGGTTATGGTCTAGGCCAATTTGATCCATGTGTATGTGTCCTGTTAAACACCAGAGCTGTGTGTGTATATAAGAATGTCTTTTGAGGGGTATTGCGTTACTCTCTTGAGCCGTGAGACACGGCATCATGGCTTGTGTCTGTATACACAGCGGCTCCATTAAAGTGCTTTTGGACTCGATGTGTGAGAGAGAGGCAATTAAAGCAAGACAAACAGCAGGCTTGGGAAAGTGGTTGTCTCTCATGTACCAGTATTTATCAGAGACTTTTGTGCTGACCGAAGTCTAGACTGTAGTCTCCTCCTGCATTGTCTTCCTCGCTCGTTCTTGTATTCTACCTTTTAGACAGGTTTTCTTTTGATCTTTGCAGCTTTAACCGCATTTGCTCTATTTTGCTCTCTTATTCTTTGTCTATTATTTACTTGCATTGTCTTCTGTTTTTTATTTGTTGCCATAGTTTTAAACTGGTTTTGTTCTGTTCATTTTATTCCCGTGGGACTCTCTTTACAGTGATTTGTGTAGTAAAGATTATGGTTGGGAACTGAGAAAAAAATTCCTATACAGTGCTTTCATTTGTCAAAAAATACAGTATCCAAATGATTTTCATGACATTCAGTATTGTTAATATATATAAATGGGTAAATTTTGCTGTCCAACTCTGGAACACTTTTCACAACAAAAAAAAAAAAGTTTATATAATGACTTGTCCTTTATGTAAACTGTGTGAAATGTTCATTTATTGATTGTCTCGAAATGCAACTAAGCTGTTTCTGGAGAGTTTGCGAGAGAAGTTTTGAACATTTTTAGTGAATTGGTTGGTCCAATTCACAGTTTTTTGGTCTTAATGTCTCCAGTCCCCATCAATTGCATGGGAATCAAAATGCCTTTGGTTCCTCCATGGGAAAGAGAGAGAGAAAGCATGTGTTGTTAGTTGTTTTATACAGTATGTGATCCATATTTAATGCTGCAGAGCTGATGGCAGGCCAGAGCTGGTTATTCTGAGGAAGTCTTCTGTGACCCACATGGAAATGCTACTTTCATGAGCCGAGCTCAAAAAGAGGAATGAACCTGACATGAATGTTCCAGTTAAATATCTCCGAAATGTCTCTGGATTTAATGTGTCATATGTCTTCATCCTGCTGAAATCAGACTGATGGTTCATGGTCTAGCAGGCTGTCGCTTTTATGCATTGAATGACAGGGTTTAAATGCTGGCCTGTCACTCCAGGCGTGCCGGAATTGCAAAATAGACCCTGGTGCACTTAAGAATCGAAACCTGGTTTGATCACATTTCATAACCACATACTGTACTGTAAAGATTTGTTTCTTGAAATGATGAGACGGCATGGTTTACTAGTAGACATAATGACTCTGTGGAGTGTTTTTTTTTTTTTTTTTAGAATGCGAGTCCTGCAAATCAATCTAACAGATGTATGAACTCAAACTTGGAGTGCATGGTGAGCTACTGTATGTAACAGTCAGTACTCTTGCAGTGGTCTGTGCTGACAGGTAAAATCTGGTTTTCAGGGGAAATGTCTCACAGCCAGTCTTTAAATCTCAAGACTCCTGAACAGTGGCTCGGAGGACTTTGGAACAGTGAAGCGAAACTTCAGCAGACAGACCAGGGGTCACATCTTCAATAAGGAAGATGGTTGAAATGAGGATACCAAAATTGAGGGTGACACGGATATGAAGTGCAAAGAAGGGTACATTTTTAAGTTAACCGACTGTCTGATGTAGGTTACTACAAGCAAAAAAAAAAAAAAAAAAAAAAAAAAAAAAAACAATCTGGTCAGTGATTGGTTGGTTGCTATGCATCTAATGAAGGTTATTGTACTGTAATTCAACCAAGAAACGGAGTAGAAATAATGGTGCCAGGATAACATACACCTCTGTTCAAAAGATATACACTTCTATAAGATTTTTTATAATATTTTTGAAAGATGTCTCTTATTCTAACCAGGGCTGATTATTTGATTAAACCTGCAGTCAGTAAGTGTTGCCTCCTTTGTCGCCATCTCTGTTTGAGAACCTGCAATTGCAGCTGTTTGCGTAATTTTCTTCCTTGCATTGGTTGTGCGCCGGCAAGGCTCCAGCTCAGATGAATCTAATGTTCTGAGGAGTGCAGGAGTGTTTGGCAGTCAGTCACCGCACCTGTGTGGATATTTACAATCATAAATTCTAGCCTACATCTTTGAATATATGACCCAAATAAGAATTTTCACCGTACTGTATATTGTCATCTGAACATGTAAGTAAGTATAAAGTCTGCCACGTTTGTTCTGTCCAATTGAGGAATAAAGGATTACAATAAATCGTGAAATATGGTGATTTAATCTGAAGATTGTTTAGCTTGTATCACATCAAAACGTGCATATTATTATTGTTCTACTTTATTCTTAAATTATTAATGTTAACAACATCAGCATTGCGTGACTATGAGTGTATTGTGTATAGGGTTGTGCCGATAGACGATAGTATCATGTATCGACGATAGTAGGCTCATTTTCCTATTAATGTATTGGATAATAATAAAAATAATAATAACTATTATTTTTATTTTTATTAGGCGGCTTATTATAATTCGGCTATCAAACTGCCCAGCTATTTCACTTCAGCACCGCATTTCAAACACACACACCCACATGAGAGCACGAGTAGAGCCTGTATTCGGTGAAGTTGTCCGCTTTGACTCTGATAACTCGTTAAATCCATGAAATGAAAGAGATAGAAAACGAGGAGTTGGTGTCCCACACATTTAATGGCTGGTACACAACAACGCGCTCTTCTCATACATGAGAGATTAACTCCTTCTTGGCGTTACAAATAAAGTAAAGACAAAATAATAACAAGGCGCAGAGCGAAATTAACCATAGTAGTTCTCACGTAGTCCTTCTCTTAAAGACTGATCACTTAACTTATAACACTCACTATGTGGTGATGACGTAGAAGGACTACGTGAGAATAAACTATGGATGATAAGTTCGCTCTGCCACCTTGTTATTATTTTCATGCACACCGCACTATAATGTGAAGCATGCAAAATACAAAGTTTTGGCCGTTACAAAGTCTCCATCCACAAACAGACGTACATCGTCTGCAGATAATAGGTATTTCATTGCACTTTAATAAGTAATCTGAATGGCCTATATGTGTGCAATATTTTAAACGAGCCACAGTTATGTTAGAATGCATCTCATTCTTGTTTCTGTGGCGGTGCATCGGTCTCATCACGAGGCGTGTGGTCCGGAGCACTGTATGACTGATGCATCTGTTCAATTCAACTTTACTCCAAATATATGAACTTACCTGTTTTGAATACTTTATATTTAACGTGTTCGTTTATGCCCAATATTAGTGTTAAACTGCTGGACTTTAAATGTACTAATGATTTTCACCATTGACTGATTTTGCTGGACATGTAGACTGATAAATTCCGTGCGCAGATGCGGCGGATTTGTCACAGGACGCGCATTATGACAGCTGCGTTTGACAATATATGAACTAGCTGTTTTAAATACAGTATTTTTATATTTAACGTTAGTTTATCAGTATGTTTTAAAGTACTGTATATATTTTTATTATTACCGGTGATTCCATAGGCTTTCTTTCGCACACCTGTGTGGTTTAAAACACCAAATAGTTATGCTATGACAAGAACAAAGAGTCTCTCTCTCTTGCTCCACCCATACACGATAATATCGTAGTGCTGCAGATGATAATAATAAAAAAAACTTCCTAAGTAGTTTTTTATCATCCCCATTTGTACATGTTTAATTACTTTATATGTCATCTAGGCGGTCATCAGACTACCCATCATTATAGTCAATTATTGTCTTAAAATATGCCTCAATGTGGTCCAGACCTCATGTCTTGCTCTGTGAGACTAATTTGGCTCTATTTGTTGAGATATAACTGTGACTGAATAGAGAACAATTTACTGCACATGAAAGTGTTTATGGGGAGCCAGGTTGGCAGAACGTAAACATGGGTCTCCAACAGAGCCGGATGTCATGGGGGAGAGAAAAATGCAGGGCATGACAAACATCAGATCACCTTGGGAAGTGTAAATTCCCATGTGCACGGTTGTGCCATAGTGCAGCACAGTCAAGATAACACAGCTGTCTGCTGCCATTCTAGTGAGCTGTTTACTGACATGGCACTAGGATGCTGTTTCAGTGGGATTTTTTTAGAGTTTCTGTGTGTGGGGGCAGCTGGTATGAGGAAAGGACAGGCATGTGTGGGCGTACAGGGGTTATGAGAGGGAAGGAAACGGATAAAGTAAGTGATAAAAGCCACTTTCAGTTCACTACGGGATGGCCCAGAGATACAGATGCATGTGCATATTTAGAAGTAATTAAATCACTGACATCTCTTCTGAGGCATGGGTAGCGTTCACCCACACACGCTCCACACAGATCCACACAGATCCACACCAGACGGGACGCGCTAGCAGATGGGCTGCGTCTTTTTTCTGTTACAGATTGGACAATGACTTTCTCCCGGTTCTCTCAACTCCAAATGTTCACACTTGTCTTTCTTTATCCTACGTTTTTGTCAAACTCGGACAGGCTAGGGCGACATTCGTGTATCGGTTAACATCTCTCATTCTGTACAGAACTCTCATTATTCTGACAGAGGAGGTGTTGTGGCTGTCTCAGAGATGCAGATGCTGTAAAACTTCTGAAAGTAAAAAATATTGCCGCTTGTGTGTCCCGTGGTGGCTTGAGAGAATCATATGGTAAATAGTTAATTTTACACTAATAAAAATTCCTGTTAAATTCATGGTGCGCCTTAAAATTCACATTTAAATTTTCACATTGTAGGTTATTTTTATAAAATAGGTATTGTAATATATGTATCAGCAAATACATTTCTCATTAATACTGATAAAAATCTACACTACTGTATGTAGAGTAGGTGTTTATGTTAATAATAATAAGGTTAATAATAATAATAATAATAATAATAATAATAATAATAATAATAATAATAATAATAATAATAAAGTATTATATGATGATTACAATTAATGTTAATTAATGTATTTATTATTTACGTATATGTATTTCTAGGTAGATATACCCTTTTAACGGAGTCGTTGAGCAAAAGTCCATTTTCCAGATATATTGTCCAAATATTAAAAAATAAATAAACTAAGTATACTATAATTTTACAGGAAAATAACAACTTTATACACTCACACACAGATGAATAATTGTCACTTTCACACATGAAAACCATTAAATTGCACTAAAATCGGTAGATTACCTTTTTCTAGTGAATGTTCCACATCTGCTATTCACATTTTGCTACCGTTCACTCATCTGCACCGTAATGCTGTTATAATTTTATAATGTGATTTTGTCTTCAGTCCTGTTTATTGCTCGTTTCCTAAGCAGGCTAGGTATATATTTTTTTTATTAAATTTTTTTTTCATAAATGAGACAATTTTTAGTTTCAGTAATCAGTCAGTAACGAGTAATCATGGAGAAAGATTTTCCATTTTAAAACCTGTCCAATTTGACAGCATTATTTTCCACATCATTTCCCAATCCAAACATACACTTAATTTAGGTCTTAGGTCTGTTTAGGCACATCTCTCGCTAAGTGGGCTTATTTTTATATGTAAGACCTGAACTGAATGTGTTTACATTAACTTATTATAATTTGCTGACTAGTGATGCACCGAAATGAAAATTCTTGGCCGAAACCGAAAACCGAAAAAGAGAAAACCAAGGCCGAAAACCGAAACCGAAACACCGAAAGAAATTATGCCAATTATTCCATTGCATTTATTGCTATGACCATGTACTAACTTTACTAAAATTAAGACATTGCAATTGCATAAATTAATATTAAAGTTTCAAAGATAATTACAATTACATAAATTATAAAAAACATAAAAATACATAATTACAAATTATGCAATATTTATTAAGCACATTGCAACAATGCACAGTATAAAATAAAATTCAAACTAAAAATGTATCCCACTCATGTGAATATTAAATAATAATGTACAGGCCTACTGGCCTGCAGAAAGGTTTTAAAATGAACTGTTCTCTCATAAAAACAAAGTGCATTTAGGTCAAGTGCATTTGAAATTGTTCTCTGTAGGACTAGAAAGTGCATTACTTCTCCAGTAGGCAAGACTGTTATCACTTCTGGGGATGGGGACTTCAGACAGATAACCATCTAGCTGTTGAGCAGTTGAGCTTGTCATCTGCCTGACATTTGAGAAATATTTGAGAGAGTGTATTTAAATAGGGGCAGGGCATAAATAATTTGTTTTATCAAATTAAAGCAGAAATCTAGCAGAAAATCTAGCAGAAATATGGCTACAATCTGATATTATGTATGTATATATATATGTGTGTGTGTGTGTATATATATATAGGCTACTGTAAATAAAATGTCACATATATAGTAGCCTAAGAACTAGAACAATAGCCAATGTATTATTATTTGAGGCACTTTCTTGCAGAATTTCACTGAAAATATCAGACAACGAGGGTGAATGCCAAGAGACGAGTCTTTTTTCCGCGCTCTGATCTGTCTCCTGCGCTTGGCGCTTCTCCGTCTCCACGCGGGTTCTCCGCATCCAGCGCGGCCTGTATCATTTCTCGTGCCTTATTTCCGCATCCAAGTAATGATCTTTATAACGCGGATCAAGCACATTCGCGATGAAGTGCAGAGGATCCGAAAAGATCTCAGTGAGACGTGTGCTAACAGACTCTATAAGACTGTACCTTTCTTTGTTCTCACTTCGTGGTCCGTCTCAATCTCTTTGTTAGGAGACGCTTTAGTGCTGCGAATAAAGGAATAAGAAGACAGAGAATGTTCTCACTGGTGTGAAGTGAATGTCGCGGGGAGCTCGTGGTCTGCGCTATGCAGGTGCACGTTCAGGTCGCGGTTTCTGTTTGCGTCATCATCACAACATTTCGGCCGTGTTGTTTCGGTGATAAAAGTCTTTCGGCCAAAAACCGAAAATGCTCTTTTGGGCCATTTTCGGCCGAAAATCTTCGGTGGCCGAATATTCGGTGCATCCCTATTGCTGACACTTTGACCTTTATTTGGGTGTTAATTATAGTTTTTACAGTGTAGGTTTTTGATCGCAACAGACACGCTGTTTGTGTTTCTTGAAAGGTGATTCTATTGAGTGGCTGTGTTTACTGTATAATGGGCCTCTTGGCTGAAGGCCACTTGATTTCTTGAAGAGTCGATGGTTCTTCACATGCAGCAAACTCCCCCCCCCCCCCCCCCACACACACACACAAACACACACATTTCAAGTACTCGAAAGATTGAAGCATTTCTTATCAGACAGGAGTAGACTTTAAAAAAAAAAAAAAAAAAAAGTTTTTGAGAAATCACTTTTGACTGGTTATGATTCTTTACCTGATTAAACAAAACACCATTTTAAGTCAAAAATTAAAATATTGAGATGTTTATATTGAATATACTCACATTTTTGATCTGTTCTGTCTTTCTTACAGTGGTCTCCTGCTCGGCCCAGCGGCAGGTCACAGTTCAGCCAGGGCCCTTGATCCGGACGGAAGGCTCTCACATCACCATCTGGTGTAACGTGACCGGCTACAAGGAAGGGGTTGAGCAAGACTTTGAATGGTCCATGTACCTTTATACCACTCCTGATCGAGAGATCCGTATTGTGAGCACATCTCAGCACAGCTATGCCTACGCCTTGTACGCCCAGCGTGTCAACAGCAAGGAGATCTACATCGAGAGGCTGAGCGGAGACTCTGTCCTACTGCACATCACCAAGCTGCAGGCCACCGACCAGGGCATGTACGAGTGCTACACTCCCAACACTGACAGCCGCTACCTGGGCTCCTACAGTGCCCGTACCAACCTCACCGGTGAGCCCCCTCTGAACTCTTACTTAACCCTGATTTATAATATAGCATGCTTCCTACAGCACTGTTTTTTTGCATTCATGAGCTTTATTCAAACCGGACCGGTTTTCCCGCAGGAGGCTGGGTAAATGCGTGTTTCACAGACGTAATTTGTGATTTTATTCTTATCTGAATCAAACACATCTGTGATTTTCTTTCACAACCTAGGAGCAAATTACAGAGAAAATTACCTACCGTTTTTCAGATAACTCAGGGGTCCTCTGAGAAATCCAATTCCATCCGGATAGCAATGTCTGTGATTTGTGGGATATTATTATTATTTTTTCTTCTCATTTTTTTGACCTTTCATTAAAAGGCATAACTAAAGCTGTCAGTCAGCTCGTGTAGAATGTTATAGTTACAGTATTGTCCTTGGATTTTGACCTTTTCCACCAGCTTTCTGTATAAAATGGTTGGTGGTTCCAGCACTAGTGACAGCCCATCCAATTTAAAAAGAGAATTAAATCAATAAAAGATTAAAAAGAGAATTTAAAAAGAGAATTAAATCGATCAGAGACAACCAAGTCCTGTCTGAATCTGTACACGAAATGTCAGGCATCTTATGTTAATTATAGGGATGCACAATATATTGGAATATGTAACAATTATATTTATATATATATATATATATATATATATATATATATACTGTGTGTGTGTGTGTGTATATGTATGTATGTATGTATGCATGTATGTATATACACACACACTGATTTTAGAGTTTTCCCAAGCAATTCTAGCAATGTAGTTTTGGATTTGCTTGGATAGTCACTTTTGAGATCTTTTATTTTTTTTATGACATTTTGAAATGCAGCTTTTTTTGGAGCCGTCAGCCTGAATCCTCTCCAACTCGTCATTGCTCATGTTAATGGATCTACGCTAATTGGTGGACTTTTAATGCCTGAGTGGATTTATGCTGCACAAATCAGTCACTGTTCTGGTGGAGTAATGGAGAATCTACCTGACAGAATGCCAGTCCATCTGTGTGCCATCTCACCCTATTATTAAGTAGGGCACAGACTTGTAATGCTGCCGTGCCACCTGCCACCATGATATCAGTATCAATAGTCCTCTTAATTGCAATTGTAATTAAACTTTATCCTTCCAGCTCTGCTCACACTCACATACCGCCGATGTCTCATCTATTTGATAGCACAGTCACATGGGCTTATCAGTGACCATAACTTATTACAAAAAGCTCATTGTTAGCAGTTCGGCTGTTGATTGTGACTAACCGTGTGGGCTGAGTTGTCAACGCCAGGCGTTGCTGCATAGGCTCACATGCACCGCATGTCTTGAGAGGCTGCACAAATGGACATGTGGACCAGCAGGAACAGTTTTAATATGGGATCGGTGACTCATGAGTCGTGTTTGGTGTGGGCTGGGGAGCATCACACTGAGAGCCACCTGTTTAAGGACAGGCATGTTGTTCAGCGCCCCATTCCAAGATCCCTGTCTCTCTTTAAACATACCATCATTCTTCCTGCTGTCTGTACATGTTAAGAATGATTAATGAATCCGGCCCCAGATGACTGGTTTAAAAAAGTACCCTGTATGCTGTATAGAGTTCAGTTACTGTCTTTGAGATGCTAATGCTAGTAATAAAATACATTTATACTGTTCCATGCCAGTTACTCTCCCTAATGCTGCAGGATTTCATATTCCTAATGAAATGCAGTGTTGATCTAAATTTAATCCTTTCTCTAGAACAGGGTGAAACAGAACTGTTATCGTGTTTTAGATACACAAACAGTGTTTGTGTGTGTGTGTGTTTGTGTGTCAGGGTACTGTGACCTTTGCATCTGATCTTTTCTCACATCCTGAAATTCCCACAGTGCACCAGGATCTGCTCTAAAACCTCCTTCAACCCTTTATGTCTCTTTCAGGCAGTGTTCGAATTGAGGGGGGGCTGGGGGGGTCCGGGACCCCCCATAAGCATCAAGGGACCCCCCATAAGGCCCAAAAAAATGACCTTGGGGGGTCCCCTGGTTTTTCATTAAAACTAAAATAGAAACAATATTTGACATAGCCCTATCTATCTATTTTTTACCAAAGTATTGCGCTGCCGCTCCATAGACTGTAAAAAGTGCCGCTCCCATAAAAAGCTACTTCAAATTAGATGTGCATCTGAAAATACGCTCAAGTGCGCCACACGCTGTTTTCTGAAGGAATTTACAGACTGCGGGCGCGACGTCGCTGTGTGATTGGCTGACAGAGTGATCCTTCGTCATTATTTTACCTCACGATAACGGTAAGATAATATTTCTTTGTTTTATTTATTGCTACTGAATAAGTGTTTATCTTAGAATCAGAGAATCACTTATAATCTTGGTCTGTCAATAGTTGTTTTTTTTATCTTATGATGCTAGCTCACTATCGGCTTGTTAGTTGTAATTAGCCATCTAACGTAATTCTGAGAAAAATAGAATCTTGTTTGGAGCTAGCATTGCACCCATTCTGAATTAAACAAATCATTTTAAATCTAGTAACCTTAACTGCTCAAAAACAGTGTTAATTTAATTAAGGACATTATTACTGATGAAAAAGTTCATCAGGTGAAGGCTTTTTTTGTGTCAACGATGATAAAGCAGGGTTGCTAACTCTCACGAATTGTGCGTGAGACACACATGCATTGATTATTACGCCGAAGACAAACATGCAGATCAACCGTTTTTGTTATGAATTGTATCCTATTTTCCATTATGTATAGCCTAATACAATTAGTGTAGTATTTAAGGTTAAGTGGAGAAAAGGATTTTAAATTCAATGCAAAGAGGCAAATTAAAGTCATTTTGTGGCCAGAAAAATAATAATTTCCATTTGCAATGCCATTGTTTACCCACTCTAATAAATATACATACTCTAGTTGCTCAAAAGAGTATTGCAGGTCATAACTGCTTACTTATTTTTAGGTTTTGCATTTAAATAAATATTTAGACATGATCAAACACTAGATTATACATTTTAAAAAGATACTCGTATAAGCACACACAAGTGAATATTAATTAATGCAAGAAAATACTGAGTTTAACCCAAGAAAAGTAAGTACAGTAGGCCTATTCATGTGAATTGATAGTGAATCAAGAGATCAAAATTGATTAATGGTCATCAGCATCGTAATCGTATCAAATTATTTCTATTTTTTCCCTCTTGTAGAAACACTATTGTGACAAAACATATATTTAAACATATACTCTCATTCACCACTATAGAAGTTTACCCAACTATGACAACTTCTGCTTGAAAATATGAAAGGGTTATGTAACTACATTCAAGATAAATTAGTTTTTTTAATGAAATAAAATGCCTACATGTGCACTGTTCAAAGTATATCACCATTAATAACCTTAATAAGTAGCATGAATAACATGGAGTGCTTTCTTAAATATATTCACAGTAACGACAACAAATATAATATTACAACTTACATCTTACATTATTTTCTCAGATATGGACAAGGGAAAGAAGAGAAGAGCCATCTTGTTATTTCATAGATTTTTATTTAATTTTACATAGTAAATGCTCAGCTGCAAAAACATGTTATGAAACACACAAAGTAAATTAAATTCACAAGTAAAGTAAAGTAAATTATATTATTATATGAAATAAATAAATACAAATATGTATATTATTAGTTGGTTTTTTTTTGGGGGGGGGGTTGGGGGACCCCCCAAGAGCTTTGACTCAATTCGAACACTGCTTTCAGGCAAGCTTATGCATGAAAGACAAGCTAAGGTCAGAAGTAAAATGTGTCTAAATTCAATAGCTCTGGAAAATACAGATAGCAACTGATATATTACAAAATATAGGCTATACTGCTTTCCACAAATAAAAAGAGACCTGATTAATGATCACAAATGAGTTTTACATTAGCACACGTTGCTAAGCTAACAAAGCAATACACTTTTAAGTGTAAACATAGTTAATATTTCTTAATCTTTTCTCGTTTGGCTCTAAACGAAGGCGGGCGCACTTTCTCTCCCTCTCCTCCCCCTTACCTTCCCTGCTTGCTCTCTCGTCTCATCTCGCCTATTGTCTAATACTTGAGACACTCTCTCTGCACTGCTCTCCAAACTGAAAAATCATGGATTTGATCAACGGGTCTCTCAATGCAATTGACACCATCTTCTCGATGAGAAGCTTGGGTTCGGGGGAACCTGACTGCCCTGCCGGAACGTTCGAGGCTGGCTACACGATGGACGCGTGGGAGAGGTGGCAGGTCGTGTGTCTGGCCGCTCTTTCCGTGGAGGACAATGAAGATATCTACCTATTTGGAACCATGAAAACAGGTCTTCTGCTGATTGGATTAGGCTTTGCCCTGGGTTATTGAAGAATTCAGAAAATGGGAACAGCTGTCAAAAGCCTCATAAGGCTGCCCGTCATGATTGAAGCAGTTGGCAGAGCGGTCAGCACTGAGACTGAGACTATTAACTGCAATATGGATACCATCACGGAGAAGCTCATGGCTTTGCAAAGGAAAATGAAGTGAAATGTAGTGAAAAACATGAGAAGAAACGTATTTCACGTTAAACGGGTTGTTTTTGAAAATCAGTGCACAAAATAAAGCTGCTCTTAATTTTCATTGATGATTGCAGTGTTAATAATTGTAATTTTTGGCCTATAATTTGTTGTATAAATTAATAAATCTGTTTGAAAAAAACTAACAAAAAACATATTCAACAGGGATTAAGCTAATAGCCTAAACTTTAATTATCTTTAATTATCCTCACAGGTGATGGGCTATGTAATTTAATGTAATTTAATAATAAAAGTAACCTAATAATAATAATAATAATAATAATAATAAACCTTATTATGAGAAGAATGTAAGAGGCCTACATTAAAATGGAAATGCTAAATCCTCTTAATATTGCTTAATGTCTTTAGCTATTGTCGACACATGACACATCTCAGCACGGGGAGGTTATCGCGGGGCCCCACCGCAATGTGAGCCTGTCCGCTATGCCAAAAAAAAAAGGGTTAGAAATTGATTTTAACATGATTTCCTGCTAGGTGACATTGTGAGTGAGTGACTGACACTTGATGGTCAGAAGAAATTACTATATAGTGTGAAAATATAATAATAAAAAGAAAAGAAAACAATGGAAAAAAAATCCCTACTTTCTCTTTTCTACGTGCGTTCATAAATTTTATTAATTTGTAGACGTCATATTTGGCAGTTGGCATTAGAAGTTATATAACTAATAACAGTGGCATATGAGAAGTTTAATACCACAGATGTTGTTTTTTTATGTAGCTTTTTTCGAAGCTGCTGTATATAAAAAAACACAAGGTGTCTGAATTTGCATGCTATTTAGATAGCTGAAGCTTCTAGATGTTCTTTACTTTCACTCAATTTAATTAGTTTTTTAGCACCCACCTCTGAACTGTTAAGCCCCTCCTTAGCACCCCCAACAAAACATTCCTGGAGCTGCCACTGTGTGTGCTTTTTTTATATATCTGCTAGGATTCCAAAATTGGGCAAACAGACACAGCAGACTCAGCAGTCGAACAGACACAGCAGTTGTGTGACCTTCAGGGATTTTCTAGTCATCGACAGGAATAAGTCGACTAATCAAAAATGTCAGTCATGCTCTATGTTAGTAGGTATCTGTAGAATTCCACAGATTGTATACTGGAGCTGTTTGTGTGTGTGTGTTTAAGCTACGCTAAGCTAACAGCTGAAGCATGTGATGAAGTCGTGGAAGCTGATCAGGGCAAATGTAATGCTATGCATCCTTGCCCTATGTAATAATTAGTATGTGTGTTTTAATAGATTAATGGATGATCAGTATGCTTCATAAGTGGGTTAGGAATGTGTGAGCTGAATGTAGGCCATGACTTGGCTGCTGACAGGAGTAATGGCTGTGCTCATTGTGGCCTGTATTTTTAGGCAGTGGGGTGAGCTGAGAGTAGGAAGCACAAATACTAACTGGAGCCTCTGTGTGTCTCTAACCTCTTAACCTATTTCCCTGCTGCCTTGCTCATATTACTGGACAACCCTCCATGCTTTCAATTCTTCACCCCCTGGCAGCTGCATGCGTGCTGTCATCGAAAATCACCCAGCCCTCTCTTTCTACCTCTCTTTCTCAGTTTTGTATTTTTTGTCCTTAATTCGTTCTGTACTCACAGATAAACTCAGGGTAAATATATCAGTATTCCTGTCAAGAACATGTTTAGATCGTATTTCATCTCAAAATCAAAATAACAAAATAATTATGCAATGATTCACAGGCAGTTCAGAAAAATATATATTTTGTTTTTAAATGAAACTTACTCCCCAAATTATTATTATTATTATTATATCTTAATCACATAAAATTATTTTTATCGTGGTTTATTTACAATGCAAAATCATTGCCAAATCCATTACCCACAAAATTGTTACTAATTCAAATACTTGTAATAATTCAGACTTCCAGTGTTGTAAAAATGTATTTATTATGTATCTATTTTTTAAAGAATTAAAATCACTGAGAGAAATAGAGATTTTCCACTATAAAATGTAAAAGCTAAGCTAAGGAGAAACATGGGTAAATTTGTGTAATGATAAAAAAATAAATAAAAAGGGCTTTTATACAAAATTACATTTTCTTTTTTCCTTCTGGGATGAAATGCAACCAAAGCATGTTTCTGTGATATTCACCCTTGTAGTGTTGTTAGTTGTATCTCTGTGAAATGTGCAGTCTTTTTATCTCTTCTTTATTTGTGTTCTGTCCTTTAAAAGCTTTCTCCCTGTAGTCTGTGATGTTTATTGTGCTTGGCTATATCTGGTGTTTTGCATGATGGAATGATGAAATAAGATGATAGACTTCAGTTCTCCTGAATAAACGGCCATTTCTATGCGGTCCCTTGGCGGCTTGCTGTGTCTGACGTCAGTGGGGGAAAAGGAAGTTCTGCTTGCTCCTGCCAGTAAAACGGTTCAAGCAAACGGGCGAAACATGCTCTTTTAATCTGCTTCACTCAGCTGCAATGATTTATTGAACAGTTTGCTTCTGAAGAAGATTTTGAGTTTTGTAGTTGTACATTTCAAATGGTTTCTTCTCTTCTCTAGCTTGGTGCTTTTTTCAACCCTGTCCCCAGTGATGCAATTCTGTTCAAACATGAGCGACACAATCACTACTGGGTGTTTGGCACTGTGTGGTTTTTGTTTTGGGTATAATTTATTTATGTATTTGTTAGTTGAAACATTTTATGGCTATGAGCTTTCAGGCTGAAATCCTCTTCCTCCGACACTTTACTAAACTACAGGTAGGCTGCATTTACTCTGTCAACCAGTTTAGTGTATTTTCCCCACGGTTATATGGCACCAGATTTGGTTACAGAAATGCTTTTTTTGTGGACCACTTTCATATGTTATTCTCAATCCAATGCACATCCAGCATCTAAACATTCCTATCTGATACTCATTTCACAATTTTCTGTATTTAATATCCACTGTAATATATTTTGAGGTCTGCGCAGTGTAAGTATCCTCTTAAAGGGATAGTTCACCAATTTTTTTAATTCTGTCATCATTTACTCACCCTCATGTCATTCCAAACCTGTATTAGTTGCTTTCTTGTGTTGAACATAAAAGAAGATATTTTGAAGATTGCTGGTAATCAAACAGTTGTTGGTTGCCATTTTTTCCTACTATGGAAGTCAGTGGCAACCACCAACAGTTTGATTACCAGCAATCTTCAAAATATTTTCTTTTATGTTCAACATAAGAAAGCAACTCATACAGGTTTGGAATGACATGAGGGTGAAATGATGACAGAATATAATTTTTTGGGTGAACTATCTCTTAAAGATATTTGAAAGAATGTACAGGTTAAGGTTGTATTTGATGGAGTTAAGTAAAACATTTAAGGAAAGCTAGTACGTATTGGCATGTCATAAACTGTGTGTAAACATGGCTTTTACAGAAACAAAAGGGGTGTGGGCTTTTTTTGTATTTTTGTATTTTGTGCCATGGTCTCTGATCTTGGGCTCCTATAGATCTCATCTATTGAGTGTGAGTGTTTTTTGTGTAAAACAGGTTATCTTCATGTGGGAAGGAAATGGGTTAATTTTGTCATTCAGTGAGTGACATTGAGCTCACACACACACCCACACATTTATGTACTGTAGATTAATTGAAGGTTCCTATTAGAAATCAGTTTTCTTCAATTAAACCAATTACGCACATGCACACCATTATCATCACAAATCTTACTAATGACAAATAAGAGAAATATACCGTGATACAATGTAAAACATTTGTATGAATAAAAATGGCTTTGGCATTTTTAAGATGTGGGTGAAGCCATTATTGTCTTGTCTTGTCTAGTCAGGTCACCTTTATTTATGTAGCACTTTATACAATACTGATAGTTTCAAAGCAGCTTCATAGTAGTAAATAAGGGGTGGTGAAACGAATCGATGCATACTTCATCACATATGAGGCAATGTAAAGCAGTTTTAAAAAAGATAGTAGTGTTATTATTCAGCTGGAGTCAGTTTAGTGTTGGTTCAGTTTAATAACAGTGCAAGTTCATCAATTATAAAACAAGTTCAATTCAGCTATAAGCAGCCCTACAGAAATAATGGAGTCGTTATTCAGCTCGAGTCAGTGTTGATGCATTTCAATGACAGTTTCTGTGTTGCTAAACTCATCAAAAGAATGTATGTTTTTTTTATTTTTTTTATTCTAGAATAAAATTCTAGAACTAACTTCTGTGAAGATTTTCAGCTGTTTAACCCCCAATAGGTTTGAAACGCTCAGATTGTAGCTGCAGACAGCTGGACTGTATCCGAGAGAGCAGAGCTGATATGCATGTAGGGTGTTATACATTCCTCTGAAGTTTCCACTGGGTGTGCATGCCAACATATCCCTCCTTATCTCCTTTTCCCTGAAGCCCAGATCATCTGTACTCCAGTCCTGAAGTGTGTCTAAGCAAAGTTTGGATTTATACTAGTGTCTAGAGTTTATTCGGAAAACATTTCAAACACTTTGAATTTATGAGAAGGTGTACAGAAAATGTGGAGGACTAGAGATGAAGCGGAGAGAGAGCCAACTGAATGTCCTGACCCGTGTGGTTACACATTTGATGGATATATCAGGCAGATTTCTGTATGTTTTTCATTTTTGTATTCATTTGTTCCCTATTAAAATGTTCTCAAAGTAGTAAAACTAAATGAATATTATTCTGACATGGGTTTAAATTAAGTCTGACATGCAAAACCGTAACATAAATTAACAACTAAGACCTCCAGAGGGTAAATGCTACTCACAGAAATCTCATTTTAAAGCATTGTTAGCAATTTAACTTTTAATTTTACCACAACCTTTAGTCCTATGACCTGAATTAATACTTAAATGAATTAGCATTAAATTATTACTGGATTTTACCTGGGAGCAAAAGTAGGTTTTCTAACTGATGTAGTACGTGTTCATTTGTGAATGAGGGATCACACATTTTAATACACAGCATGGACTACTAAAATATTTTTTGGATGGCTTTAAAATTGTATAAAAATATCCAAACTCTCATATCCTTCGTGCATACAAAAAAAAGAGAGAAAAACTTGTGTGATTTTTATATGGGAGAGTTTCTAAGGTAGAATTGCTCATAACATTTTAAGGTCATGGCTTAGTGAAAGGTCAGTTGTGTTGCTTTTTCACGTGCTGTTTTTTTTTTTAAAAACTGCTACGTATGCAGTTTCAGGGACAAGCAATGTCTTATCCTCTCTAACCTGACGTAATTCAGGCCCCTGGCACCAGATCACCTTAAACAACCTGAAATGTGAGTGAGGGCAGCAAAGAGAGAAAGCCAGAGAGAACAGAGTCAGTGGTGAGTCAGGCTGAAACCAGGATGTGAGCTGGAGTCAGTACCGGATCGTCAGTGGTGTGTCAGCTTCATGAGAAAGGGAGAAACCGTATACTTCACTAAAACTATAAACAAGAATCATGGTCTTAGCACACCTGGACAGGCTGCAACATGATACATCTATAAGACACACTCACTTTACCCTGCAGGTTTCTGCCTGTAATGATGAAAGGTACTGTAGAGATGAATCTGTGAACATTGTCATCAGTGCCTGGGAAATTAAGAGTGACAAACCACAAGAACAAGATGATCTTTCTTTTGTCTGTCGTCATCTGTTTGTCCATATATGGCAATGTTTTGAGCCCTCATCGCCATCGCTGTAAACACTGGTGCTTTCACTGTAATCAGTGTTCTGGTGACCTTGAGAACAGCGTGTGGAGCTTTTCTCAACAGTTACAGACTCTGTGTCCTTAGTTTGCCTGTTTTAAACAGTTTTAGACATTCTGAATACTTTTTGGAAGCTACAGTTAATGTTACTCTTTAAATATGTTATGATACTGTAACCCCCCCCCCCATTAATGATTGGGTTACACTTTATTTTGATAGTCCACTTTAGGTATTCTACTGACTATAAGTAACTTTGTAACTACATGTCAACTACATATCAACTAAATCTCAGAAATTTGCAACTACATGTCTACTAACTCTCAGAGTAGACTGTTAGGGTAGGTTTAGGGTTAGTGTTAGGGGTAGGTTTAAGCTTAGTATAAGTTGACAATAAGTTGACAAAGAAAGTGTTAGAAGATATTAAGCAGACAGTCTACTAATACTCTACTAACTGCTAGTTGACATGTAGTTGCAAAGTTACTTACTGCTAGTAGAATGTCTAAAGTGGACTATCAAAATAAAGTGTTACCAATGATTGTCTTCAAACAGGTCCCACCGTCTGCTATTGGTTGGATTAGCATTAAGAAACATTACGCTTTGTTATTTCGTCAAGTTGTGATGTAACATTATATGCTTTAGTGGGACTTATAATATAATGTTACATCTAACATTCCCTAATGCGGGTTGCAAAATATGTCGTCAGCATGTGCAATAGAATCTGAGATGTTTTGAAACATCACTTTCCCAGCCTCTCTCTTAGCATTGATCCAGCAGAGTGGGAGAAGATCTGGAGCTGAGCTTTCCAACCTACGCACCAGTCCTCGCAAGAAACACAGAAAACGACAGCCTGCACTTTATAGCATGTGTAGCAGGGAGTCCTCCACCCACAATAATCACATGCTCACTGCTCCATATTACACTGAGAATGATATTAAACCCTGAACAAGGCTATCAGTGCCTCTGAATGCCAGCATGTGCTGCGAGCACTCGTTTGAGCCGGCGATGAGAGACCTCCCCTTTCTTAATCATGGCAAAACACATGAACAAGTTGGGCAGCAGTGCCTGAGTCATAAAGAGCTACGGCGCTAGCCCGCTTCAAAGCTGTCAGCCAGCGTATTTTGACAGCGAGGGGAGTCCAGAGGGCCGTTAGTAATTTAGGAGCCGAGCTCCTTCTTTAAGAAGTGTGCTAGCATGAGTCAGAGGTTGCAGGCTGGTGTTTGGCTCGATACCTCATTAGAGTGTGAGGAGCAGTGCGGTCTGGACTGACTTTCAGAGAGCACTGGACAGCAGCCTAAACCTCTGAGTGAAACCATCACATAGGCTTGAGAAGTTCAAATGTCTTAACCTGCTGTGGTGCAAAGCTGAAGTGTTTAATTTCATCACAACATTCGAATAGCAGTGAACGGTTTTAACTTTTTAATGCTACAGATCTCCAAATCATGTTTTGTATAACAAGGAGAGCAAAGAAAATGCTTCCAGTTTCCTGAGATGTGCTGTATTCTCAGCAAAGATGAGATAGATAAATAAAGAATGTTGAGGATCAAGTTATGGACCTGCTGGGGAGGAAATTAGTTTTTATGAGAATTTAGGCTATTGTGTGAACAATGTTCGATACAGTGAGATACGTGTTTACTCCAGCAACATTTGGCATGATTCTCACAATGAATTATATTGTTTAGAGGCATAGTTGTTACGTTGTTACTCCGAGCCCAATTCTAAATTGATTAAGAAAGGAAAGTTGCCTCAAATAAGGGGGGTAAATTATTATAGTTTTATCTAAGTGTTTTTAATTGAAATATTTGTGGGCTACTTTGGGCAAGAGTGTCCATATAAATGCACCTCTCATGATAGATAGAAACTATATTTATGACCAGATATTTGACCATTTCAGATTTTCCAGATGCTATAATTGCTGTGCTTTCAATGTTAATCTAAATTGTTTGTCATTTTTTATCCATGTTTTTCCTTTTTGTCATTTTCTTTGTCTTTTTCCAATGGCAGATTGTAGGGGATCTATGAGGTTCAAGTAATTAGAAACTTTGCAAGTTTTATTTTTTCTTGCAAAAGAAGTCTCTTATATATTCACAAAGGCTTCATTTATTTGGTTCAAAATACGGTTTGTCAAAAAGCCTTGGAATGTTGGTTAGCCGATCAGAATGAATCTGTGGTTTGAGTACGAAATCATATTAAAGAATCAGCTCTATTCCTCCTCATGAAGAGGACACAGCGTTGGAATGATTGTGCTAAGGGAAAGGGGTGAAGAGTTCACTTGGAGTCCTGTAGCGGGGGTAATGTAGCGTACTGGAAGCATGTTTTAAACTTGGTTCTGCTGAGATCAGCGGGAGAGCTAAAACTGGAGATAGCTGCTCCTCTCATCTCTTTTAGAGAATCAGAATAGAAGAAAGCAATCTGTTTCTCCTTTTATATTTTATCTTTAAAACTCTTTTCAGGCTAACTAAAATGTCCTTTCCCATTATTCGGTGACTTCAGTACATTCACCTCTATGAGGGAAATTGATTTGAGTGGTTGTGAAGTGCTAAATCGTCTTGCCTGCCATAGTTAGGGTAGACGTTTGGTCTTTTCTTGTGTGAGGAATGTCTCAGTGAGAACATTTTTCTTACGCTGTCTCTATTCCTTTATTTTTCACTATATGTGTGCCACTTCTGGTTTGCACTGATATTTCTATCCCTGTACTGTGAGTTAAGTTTATGGCCAGACCGAAGTCGGAGAACTTGAGCTGCACCTCCTGTCTTAGAAAGGACAGTCTTCATATTAAAGGCTCTCTGAGAGTCAGGAAAAGCTGCTTAAACCAGCCAAATAAGAGAAAGTATGAAAATGAGAAAAATGGAGTAGAAGTTGTGGAGACCAAAGGAAAAGGGGACAAGAAAGACACCGTCCAGATGGCAACAGAGGAGAAGAGGGAGGCTGCTGAGAGGTGATGAGACAGACGAGCTGGGAGCCTGTTATCAATCTGTTTTAGACTGTCAGTGTGCTGTTCATTGTCTGGCATATCTTCATGTCTGTCCTGTGGAGCCTGCAGATTTCATATTCCACAGTTAATGATTTTGTGGTTTGTTTTGCTGACTGTTGAAGCATCTGGATGTAGTTTAGTGTAAATAGTTAGTTCACCCATAAATACAAAATATGGTACTATTTACTCACGCATTCCAAAACCGTATGCTGCTATGTTAGTCCAACACACATCAACATACAAAATGTAATATTCTAAGTGACTCTTCTGAAGTCATACGGTAGCTTGGTCTTTGCTTCTTCATTGTAACCAATGATGTATATTTGTATAGAAGAAGTATATTTGATGGAAGAAAGTATTTTCAATTTGAATGCTGCAGTGGATTTGACAGTTATCCTTGAATAATGACTAATCATTCCTCACACAAAGCTATTGTATCAACTTCAAAGGACTTGACAATGGCATGTGTGACTTATGGACTACTTTAATCGCTTGTATAATGCTTTTTCTTTGGAACTTGACAACCGGTAGCCAATAAGCTGTCACTGTATAAAAATGAAATCTGTGTGACAGTTCTTAAAAAATATTTTTGGTAGAAAGCTAATGGCATACGGTTTTGGAATGATAAAGGATGATTCAGAAGTTTTGCTAACTTTCACCACCACCACTGAATTGGATGGTCCCTATCCACAACTACATGCCTTCCTTCCTAGAGCATGCACAAAGAACATGTACAGATTGACAGGCAAAGATAATTTCTGGTCATTTTTTTAAAGCATGGATTTATCAGGACACCTATTAAAGTGATATCTGTCAGGTAGTAGAGGCATTTTATATGATTTTCCAAAAGACAAATCCCAGAAATCAATTATTTTGATTTTTAAAATCTGCAAGTGCTGACTATACAGACGTGTGCACATATGTGTGAGTAGTCTTTAACACATGCTTTCGTTGGGCACATATGAATTGCACTGTTTGCACTGTAGGATAGATACTTTCTTTCAGTTTGTCTGACAGTCCCATAGGCCATCGGAGGGGCTCCTGGAGTAATGACATAATGGTACAAAGTGTACTGAGATTTGCTTTAGCAGTAATTGAAAGATATTAAAGCTGTAATTTGCTCTGAACAATCTCCACCATTACTAGCCAGGAGCTGGCAGAAGGCTATCAGTAGACTGAAGTGGACTGAACGGTAAATGGCTGAGAAACCTATTAAGAAAAAAATGCATAAGGAGAGAAGAAAGTTTAACAGCTTGACGGAGGAAGAGTGACAATACAGTTAGTCAATCTTTTGCAATTCTTTCTCTTACGACCATTGGGTTTGGGTGATCAATCTGGCACCATGGAGCGGTTCTTCAAATAATGGGTGTCCCATAGAGAAAGGCCTGTGTTTAAGCTATTTGCCATCATGTGCTGGAATTAATGGGACTTGGAACCAATGTGGGCCTGAGAACATGAACAATAACAAGCTCTTGGCTAATGAGAGTGGTTTAATGGGTTTATACATTTTGACTGTGTCAACCAGGTTCATCTTTACATTGGGAAATTGTGCCAAAGCATTTCTCTGCTGCATTGCTTTAGATTTGATTTGCTTAAACCACTAAACCCCAGGCATTGTCTCCTCAGCAGTGTCTAATGAATGCAACAAATCCTCTGGAATAAAAAAATAAATAAAATACAAATATCATTTGTGAATGAATTCAGTGGCTGCTGCTTCGCTGTACACCACATTCAGACATTCTACTGACAGCGTCTCACGCGTGATCTGCGTTCCCGCAGAGTTTACTTCCAAGTCTAATCAAACACAACTCAACCAGCTAATCAAGGGTTTGACTCTGCAGGAACGTATATCTCTGTGTGAAGTATTGAATGTCCCTGGTTTAACGCGAATGAAGATATTTCTGTTTTCTTCCAGTGTGTGCACACAAGCGAGATGTTCAAGGTGCCCTTCTCTTTTGACTGTGAACTTATTTGCATGCAGCCCATCAATACATCTTTTCCCTATCTGCTCATCACCGCACATGCTTTTATGATGCTCACCAAGGCTTATAATTATTCCTAGTCAGTTCACCTTTCTGACTGCTGCTCCTTCAGGTCAGCCCAGAGTTATGAAGCAATAAATGAAGCTGAAGAACGGATGAATAAGATACCTATAAGTCTGCAGCAGCCCATTAAAGCCTGTCATGCCATGATCATGTCCTTTGAAAAAGCGTATTGTCTTCTGTTGGAGTGACCTTGCCGTCACAGACGTTTTGTTCGCCAGGTTATTTGCAACACTGAAAATGTTAATGCCTCTATAAATTCACATCCCATTGTTTCAAGCGATCCCACGCCTGTTGTCTTGTTGCACACACACATTTGCATTGTGTGTGTGCGTGTATATGCACGCCCATGCAAATACACACTTGCATAAGCCATAAAACGAAGGCAGTCGAGGTGCACTGGTGCGTGGATAACGGCACTGTAGCCCTGAATCAATAATCTTTCAACTTTCCCTAGAGTTAGTAAAATATATTACCATTTCACCCAGCTCATTAAAATGTTAATCACTTTTCTCATTATTTGGAATAGTAAATTTTGATTTACTTAAAATGTTTGACATAATTAGTTTAAATTTGAATTAAAGGGCCACAGTGGTTTCTATATCCCTTTTCAGTTACTTCAGTTACCCTTTTCATGAGTTGCTCTAGCACAGCAGTCGCTAAAAAACAGAATGACAATGAAATGTACTATATACAGAAGTGGATAAAAGGAATTTTTATAAAGACTAATAAGGAATTATTGAAGAACTAACAGGTAATTATACATTAACACTTAACTCAGTACTGTTAACTACTAAGGAAGATGTGTTAACATCCATATGTAATACAATTTTATGATTACAATTAGCTAATCAATAACTAATGTATTCTGTCATACCTCCGGAAGAACTACTATTAAGAACCTGTCCTCCAACAAAAAACGACCATATAGGCCGTTTGTGCAAACACCTTATTACGACCTATATTTACGTTTTAAAGTTAAGCCCCCTCTAGCGGGCGTAAAAATAATGGCAGTATCGCGTTGCGTCTGTCATCATGAAATGACGTATAACGTCATTACCAATCAAAACGCACGTTTATTTAAATGCAATGTGTGGACTTTTTACACCGATCTCACAGTATTTCCTACATATTTTACTAGGTGGCTTATTCGTTCGAATGACCACACCTAACCCCTCCCCTAAACCTAACCCTCACAGAAATCATGCTAAATTATGATTTATTGAGCATATACATTTTCGTGCACGTCCGTTCCCTGGGATCGAACCCATGATCACATGATTACATATCAAGGTATAACGCAATAATCTACCAACTGAGCTACACGAAACACAAATCAGAGTGCAAATAAAAGAGTACAAAACATTAATATGAAAATGACCTTTTGCCGATAGGGGCGCAATTGTAGTATACGCTCTAATGGGTCGTATTTCAGGGATTTGGCCAAACGACCTATACGAGTGTATTGGTTGGAGGACAGGTTGACTATTAATTATCTACTAGTAATTACTTTTCATGAACTTTAACTAGTAGATAATTAATAGTAGTTCTTCAGGAGGTATGACAGAATACATTAGTTATTTATTAGCTATTAACTGTTATTTACACAATCATACAATTGTATTACATACTGATTAGTTAACACATCTTCCTTAGTAGTTAACAGTAGTGAGTTAATTGTTAATTACCTGTTAGTTCTTCAATAATTCCTTATTAGTTATGAAGTAAGTAAGAAACGGTATTCTAAAGTTTTACCCAGAAGTTTATCAATGTGTATACTGTATGTAAAAAAAGTATGTACTGGGGATGCTCATTTTAACCGGTTAACCGACTGTAAGAATTTTAACCAATTAATACAATCAGTTAAACTGTTTAAAAACCCATTTATTTCTTTTTTTTTCCCCAGTAATTTATCAAAATACTTGAGGTTTGCTGCATGGCTAAAATACACTACATGCATTAAAAAAAAGCTTTTTTTTAGAGAGAAAAAAAAACATAAGTCGTGTATATGTCACATTTTATTATTTAATTCAGAAATAGGGATAATGCAGATGTTTACAAACATTATAATAAACACTGTAAACATAGCTAGGCTATTTTAGTTCCCCTTACTCCACAACAAATCCTTTCAGATTCCTCATTATTCACAGTTCATATTCAGGAAAAACATTATTTTCTGTTAGATCAACAGACACTCAATTATTTATATTTGATCAAATTCCGAATGTAATTGCACTGATGCCCAAAGCGAATGAAAGGAAAACAAGTAAATGCAGTATATCAAAATTTTGAATGACTGTGACTAAACTTTCAAATATTCAGTAGTGCTGTATTATGACCCAGATGTTGGCATAATATGGTATTACTGATTCTCACTCTTAGCAGTCAGTCTGTAGCTCATTTAACTGTTTAACCGGGACAACACACTCTTAAACCCCTCTTTATCTGCAGCCCAGCCAGCCAGTTCTTCAAAGCCCTGAAGATAAGTGCATCATTTACCCAGTGCAGATGCGTCCTCTCTGCTTGCATCACACCAAGCATTTATGCACACTTACTGAAAATCTTGAGCCTGTCTCATTTTCTTGAGGTAAAGGGCTGGGTGAGTGTGCATTCGAAATCCAAATCAACCAAATCCAAACCCTCTAAATTCATATCCTTAAAACCTGTCCGGAGATTTTCATCGTAATTCAGTTCTGTCTGATGCACATTTTAACCCCCTCAACCTGAGACCAGAATTTGTAAAAGGCACTATTAACATTCAGCTGGAAAGAATCTAATTAAAATGAGAGAGGGAATTAAATGAATTAATTAATGGAATGTCTACCCATAAAGCTTATTCAGCCACTCAGGATTAAGTATTTAATTTTTGTTTAATTATTATTTTTTTTTTAATAATTTTATGTATTACAGGCCATGTTGCAGTGCCAGCACAGGGCAGAGTTGACAATCTGTTGTCTTTAAAATCCAACTCATTAAAGCAATGTCACGCTCATGACTTTTTCTTAAACTCCTGACTGCACTGCTTTCCAATTTCAGCTTTTCAACATGAACCTCAGTGGCCAGACAGCAGACAGGGACAAATATCAATCAATATCCTCCTTTTTAGAGCCCTTCAGTCAGGCACTGGACAGATACAGTATCTACATCACAATGTATATAAACATTAGCAGTTTATATATAGCTTGAATGATGTATTAAGATGGTCTTTGAAAGTTAAGATAGCACAGGCTCAAACCTTGACCCATTAGCCAAAATCAATGCATTTTTACATTTATTCTAAAGCCATTGTTTTTAATGTAACATCTATATTTCTGTTCATCAAACCAATTAATGATTTTTACCAGTATTACAGGACAGCTTTTGTTGAGTCTAGTCACTGTCAAAGGGCCTTAAATAATGTACATTATGCATCTCTCTTTCCTGCTCCCTTCTGTTATAGTGACATAATGGGGGTTGTGTATGCTAATCTCCTCAAGTTTATGTCATCCATATTCAATAGACCAGGACAGTACACATATGCTGCCACCTGTGCCCGTTCGCAGTCGCCTCCGCCCAGCCTGTTATTCTGTAGGGAAAGCTCATTCAGCCCATCCGTACATCCCGCCTTCTCTTGGTTGAAATGGAACGGGTGTTCTTTGGTTGCATCTGCTGCCCACCTGGATGTGTGCCTCTACACTCCCTCCTCATTTCTTGCGTCTCGGCCAGACCCCTGGGCATCCACACACTCGCAGACCCTGCCATTCAGATCCTCTTCTGCTGCCCTCAGCACCACCCGTGATCCTGCAGTCTGGCTGGGCATTAAAGGAATAGGTCACCCAAAAATTCAAGTTCTGTCACTGTTTACTCACACTTACACTACATACTTACACACGCACACTACTCACACGTCATTTGAAGTCACTTTTTTCTGATACTTAACCGAGCATCCAAGCTGCTCTTTTTCAATGCAGTAGAAGTTAATGGTGACTGTTGCTGTCAAGCAACATTAGATGACCTAAATTAGATGATGACCCCAGAAGTGTGTAATGTTGTGTTCAGGTTGTATTAACTGTCATTTCTTAAGCTTGACAGCACTTGGTCATCATTCATCATTCAGTCATCATATGCAAAATAAAACCTAGGCTCATTAAAATGTTCCTCTACCTGCAAAACTCCAACTACCTATACATACAATTCACTGCAGTTTCCAGTTAAATTGAACACTAGTGGCAGTAAAACACAAACTCACACAAATTCTGATTGCAGGGGTGAATTATTGAGTAATACAGACTTATTTTCCAGTAGGTTAGTTCATAATACTGTGTTATGGCCTCATAACATGTCATAATAACCAGCTATATATATATATATATATATATATATATATATATATATATATATATATATATATATATATATATATATATACCCACTCACATTTCCAAACTACTGGGATATGTGCAAAATAATAAATGGTGCCTGATTTACCTTCACCTGTTTTGGGGTTAAAGTTGATTTGTGCTTTAGTGCCACTCAATCCCATTTCACTTTGAAAGTATCATGAAACGTGGCACAGGTGCAAATTTCCAATGAGTCTGGGTTGGGGAAGGGACAGTTTGGACTTCTTGCTTAATCTATTTTGTGTTAGTAGATAATGACACATTTAATTTTTGTGTGAACTATTCCTTTAACAAAGCCTTTCCTTTATTTTGCCCCCATGGTCCAGCTGAAGGCTTGCCCTGTTTGGATTGCTTCCTTCTGTTTCTGTTCACCCTCCGTGGCCAGTTATGATATTAGCTTGGCTCCTCTTACGGCTGATTTCTCACTGTGAGTCCATGGTGGTTGCTCAGTCTAGCAAATAAATGGATTTGACCTCTCCTGATGACTCTTTTGTACTTCTAATGTCCAGACTGGCTCAGTCTCTATGGTATTTGTGGTTGTGTAATCAGAGGGATTTTATTATTGGCTCGCCATGAAGGATATCACACCATTCCATTGTGGTTTACAACCAGCCGCTGCATTAGCACTGTGCACCCTTTGTAGCCTTTGTCGCCTTAATCCTTCGGCGAAGCCTTGGTTCTCCCCACGCATGGTTTACGACAGCAATTCCTCACCCACACGTAATGCTGTGACACACTGGCACAACTAACTTATAGTCACACACATCACGGCACATGTAATGAATCATAAACTCATTTATTCTCGCAATGTAACATTTCATACTCTTATGCACGGGCACATTAAACGCACCTCAGCAGACTGATCAGATGGTAAAGCCTGTAACTGTTGCCATCCTGAGGAGTTGTTTAATTGGTCACCGCGGTTGCCCATCTGTGGTATAGGCGGCTCTTTTGAAAAGACAAATGGAAAGTTGGGAGAGACGTGAGCAGGGGCGAAGCTGCTGAGAGATGGGATGAAAAAAAGAGGAGCAGAAGAGGACAGAGAGCGAGTGACAGAAGGACTGAGAGGGGGGCATGCTTATAGGGGAGGAAGTGGGTGCCAAAACCCCCGGAGCACACGGGGCAAAATCTTTTTCCTCATACCTTTTTTTTCCATAAGCTAATCATGAATTTATTCATTTTATTCATTAATCATGATTTCCCCTTCATTATTTGACTGCAGAAGGATTGTGCAAACTGGAATAAAAGCCTACTCCATGTCACAAAACTAAAACAACACCCATTAGGTTTATTAACATGGAATAACCTTTCATTTTTGTTCAATTGCTCTATGTAATTGTTTATTATGATGATCTGATTTGGGTTTAAAGGTGAAGTGTTGCAATTAAATAATGCAAACACCTCTTGAACACATGGGATTAAAACACAAACAAACAATTGTGTTTGTTTTCAAAAATAGTTTTTGGAATTATCCGATATTTGGCATAAATTAAATTTGCAGTTTGGATAGAAACACAACTTTTGGCTCAATCAGTGTCTGGCCAGTGGCAAGATAAGGGCAGTACTTGGGAAACCTTTGAGAAAACAACTGTGATTTTGCAACAGAAATTTAGAGATTTTGCACTTGACCTTTAATCTAAATTGCTGCAAATAAATAAATGACTCTCCTTTTGTTAGGGAAAGTTCAGCAAAAATGAGACTTCGGATCTACTTGATGCGTGCAAAGTTCATTTGTTCTTGTGCATTAAGCAGCATTCGAGTTGATCGGTGTTTACATGTGAATCAAATCTTTAATTAAATGTATTAATTAATCTCTGATTAAACGGCTTGATTCATATGGGTTTATTTTAATGATGTTTTTATAAACTTTTTGATTTAGAACTTTTAGTTGCATAGCATTTAAACGAATGGACAAACCTGCTAAGAAAGTATAACAAATGCCTTAATTTCTGTTCTGAAGATGAACAGCAGACTTATGTGTTTGGTTTGACATGAGGTGAAGTTAAATGCTGACAGAATTTTTTTGTTGTTGTTGTTGGTGGACTATGTCTTTAAACAGACCAGATAAAAGCATGACATCACATGAATAGTGCATCAAAGAATAACTGGCCATCTCTTTTCTCATGCTAATGCAGAAGCAGACATTTGCTCACTGTAAAGCAAGCACTGGAGCCCATTTATTAGCAGCAGTGCTGCAATCCGATTGGTTCTCTGGATACAGGGAATGTGTTCAGTGTATTTTGTGGGAAATACTAGTAATTACTTCTTCATGTGCCTCTATACCTTTTAAATTTCTGCTGATCCAAGCATTCTTGTGGGGGTGGGGATGGGGGTGGGGGTCAGCCAGACTCTAGCAGGACAGCTGAGTTAGAGCTCAAGAAGAGAGACAGATTCCAAAAGGGGGTTGAAATTTATGAAGAAATCGAGAGAGACAATGAGCGATGTACTCACTTCTGTCCTCTACTGTTTACTTCTCTTTGGGTTTAATTCTCTTTTTTTCTCTTCCTCTTGGATCCATTGTCCCATTGTTGTACATCAATACTCTGTGCCCTCTCATCCTTCCGCCTCTCCATCTTGGTTCCCTTCCTGCTGTTGTCGTGGCGTGGTGTGGGTGCTATCCTCTTTCCTCCCTGTTCTTGCCAGTTCCTTATCTGCGTCTTTCTTTGGTGTGTCAGGGCCTTTCTTCAAGCTGGAACATCAATCGTCTGATTCATTTCTGAAAGGACCTTGGAAGCCACGACAACACACATTATGGTAATGAGACTGTGACTAGATGTCACAGATGTATTATCAGTAATTATGTTCGTGCTATTTTTCTCCAGTGCGTTCAATTACGGCACTAAAAATTCTTGATTCATTTGATGAGATTTACAGATTACTGCTTGCCTATTGATTTGTTGCGGTCCCTTATTGTTTCCTCCTTCTGGAAATCAAATTGCAGAACTTTGCTTGATATTTTGGGGAATAGAGGTATGGCTAATGAGCTCATCGCTGTAATCGGATTACAGGGCTCTTGTACCCCTTTAATGATGGGCTGATTATCCCAATGATAAAGAGCTGGTAATGCAGCACTAATCCCAGCTCTACGAGCGAACAGGGTCCAGACATGCAGTCAGACTCTCTTGACAGACCTCTCCATGTTTTAGTCACATTTTGATGGTATTATGAATGGTTATTTATGATGAAATCATCAATAAATGGTGTTTCCATCAAGGTTTTTGTTAAGTGGAGAACCTCCTGTGACTGTCGGTGGCTCATCGTCCCAGTATGGTTTGCTCCTCAAGCTGGAAAATATTTGAAACTGCTTGTGACTTGTTTTCCTTTTGATGTGTGAAAGAAGATTATTGCTAGCTTAGTTTAGCCTTGACACATTTTAGCAGAATGTAATATTCTATCCATCATCACATGACAACAAAGCTTGTTTTCTAGCCATGGCCATGGAATATCATTGAATGAACAGTTTCACTCTTAATCTTTGCCTTACTAGGGGAAGTAAATCTGCTACTTTGTGTCCTTGATTAGATTTAAAGGTGATGTGTGTTACGTCTCAAACCATAAATGTTTTCAAAAATGTCTTTGTCTGTCTGTCTGTCTGTCTGCCCCAAAGTCATGCCATTGGTTGAACCAGTGTTGTGGTGTCAAGCTGGGGTGCACTTTCAAAAAGCATCCTTAGACAACTATGGTGGCAGCTTCTGTTGGCATAGTTAATCGATTCTGTGTTTCCCAAAACCATAGTTCAAATTAACATTCCCAGATGACAGGTAACTCAATTTTTTTCATTTATTCATCAGGTACCATGCTGAGTAAAGCAGTGTCTCGGAGATCTCGAATCAATTAATTAGCAAAAATTAAAAGTAGTCCACGACATTAACAACGGGCCAATATTGTTGAATCAGTATGGTTCAAATAACGGAAATGCGGCCATGTTTGGGAAACAGTTGTGACTAGCTAAATGCACACTCTTCAAAAAGCCGCTTATGGAAGATGTGCTAAAATTATATAGTTTAAAATCTTTGTATATTAAAGTAGAAAGTAAGATATAGATAACACTGCATGTTACCTTGCTTCATATGTGACCATGGACCACAAAACCAGTCATAAGGGTCAACATTTTGAAATTGAGATTTATACATCATCTGAAAACTGACTAAATAAGCTTTCCATTGATGTATGGTTTGTTAGGATAAAGAAAAATCTATGATTTTGACCCCTACAATGTATTTTTGGCTTTTGCTACAAATATACCCCAGCTGATTAAGATTTAGTTAAGATTAAGGTTTGTGGTCCAGGGTCACATATGTGTTTTTAATAAGAAACTATGCTGTAGTACCAACCACACAAGTTTGTTTTTCTGTTTGCGATTGTTTGTTTGAACGATGGTTTCGGGAAACACTGAATCGTTGAGCTATGCCGGTAACAACAGAAGTTGAGATCATAGTTGGCTAAAGATGTTTTTGGGAAACACACCCCTGGTCGGGATTCGTGATTGAGAAATGTCTCTACATATGAACAGTTACAGTTTAATGTTCATTATAGACAGTAGAGGTTTTCTAATTTCCTAATCTATTGAATTTTGTCAGTATGTTTTATATGCTCTTGTATGCATCCATTCGTGTCTCTCTACTGTTGACTTGAGAGTTTACTTGGAAAATGACTCTGTCATATACAGTATATAATATAATTTTTATCATATTTGTTTTGAGGTGGTGGACAAGCACTAATGAAGTCCAAACATCTGCCAGCACTCTTCGGTGTTTCGGGATCTGCCTGCCTGTTATTGAAAACCCCAGACTTCCCTCACTGACTCAGCACTCTGGTTAGCTATGTTACAGCTCTAGTTGTCTGTCTGGCATCAGCATTTTTTCACTGAGGCGGACCAGTTGTTCAGTCTCTGGTCTACAAGCATCATTTTGCCATGAACGTATTTGCCGTAACTGAAGACACACAGTTGTTCACAAGCTGGGGTTAGGGGAAAGCCCCTGTATGCCCTCTCACATTTTTTCCCTCTTTGTGTGGCAGCAACAAAGACAGCCGACAGAGCGGACCGCACTGCTGTGTCAGGTTGCTTTCTGCACTCATATAGTCACACAAGCACGTATCTACACAAATACAGGCTGTGTGCTCAAGGCTAGGATTGATGGTGTTTCCAATTGGGCATTTTCCCTTCTTTCTTTTGTTGAAGTCCATTGTAGTATTGAAAACAGAGCAGCTGTGCCCCCTGGGGTCAAGGATGGGCATATCAGGGTGTGGTTGTCAGTTGATGTGTGTGTGATGGGTGCTTTTTCACTACTAGCCTGCCATTAACATCAGTTTCGGGTGATCTGATCACAAGTGGTCAGGTAAGACAGATTTACACTTGATATTCATGTCTCAATTAAGTATCCTGTGACTGCTTGTGATCTGATATCGAGGTGATGTCTATTATTTTGTGACTACATTTGTCATGTCACACAGTGTGGCAATTCAGAAAAGAGAAACTCCACACACACACACACACACACACACACACACACACACACATAGTCCACAAACATATTCAAAGGCTCCCTACTCTTAGTTATGTTTTCAAAACTTATTTTAATCTATGGATATTTCTTTTTTTCAATCAATTAAAAAGGAAATGAACTTTAATAATTATAAATGCAATTACAAAAATTATATTACAGTAGTTTTAGGAACTGCACGTTCTTCAGGGATTCCTCTCTTTTTAACATATTAATTTACATGACCTTGCCTGTCATTGTGATTTATTTGTAAATTTGGCATAATTTGTCAAATTCTCTAGCCATATCTTACTCTAGCCCCCGGCCTTTCCTCACTCAAGTCGCTGGCCATTCTCTTTGCAAGGACAGTCTGGTGCATCAGACTCAGTCTGTAAGTAAGTTTTTTTATATGTAAGCCACTGATGATTCAAATGTGTGTTTGAGCAGTGTAGAGTAGCACTTGTCATTTTCCGATAACAAACATTTTCCAGAAATGGTTTTATGTTTACGCGGAGCAATACACAACGCGAAAAAAGACTGCACAAGTCATTATAATAAGTAATAATGTACCCACTGGATGGAACAAATGCCTTATTTGTAATGAATTTTATAATTTTTTTGTCCTGTCGCGTCGGTGTTCGGTGAGGGGCGTAACATTTCTGACACACTCTTGAGGCATTTGGCCAATCACAACGCACTGGATAGCTGGCCAATCAGAGCACACCTCGCTTTTCAGACTGATGTGCTTTGTAAAAAAATTACGCGTTTCAGAAAGGCGGGGCATTGAGGAGAAACAATAATGTACATTGTGGAATTTTTTTTTTTACACAAAATAATGTTCTTGTTAGCAATGTCATATGACCCCTTTAAATGAAAGTACTTTATTTTCTAGTGGACAGATTTACATGTACATACTTCACTGTTCAGGTATAGAGAGATTTCTGAATTTTTGTTACGTCTTTGTTAATGTGTTAGCTTGTGTTCCCTGGTAAGCACAGAAGCATGGATATCCACTTGCAGAAAGCAGCAAATATGAATATGTAAACATTAAAAGCTGGAGAGTTGCTGTGGACACCCTTTCCCAGCAGTCTTTGTGTCAGGGATGTGTGCGCAGAGGATTATAGTATAATTAGAATGACATCAGCAGTGAAAAGAAAGCTGGGTAAAAACATGTTGTGGGGGATTTGACTTATTCAGATTCACGGATGTCGTTTACCTCTCAGCACACAGGTTAGCTTAGCCCTCCATTACTTCCATGAGATGAATGGTGTTACTTAGTCTGTCTTCTATATGTGCTGTGTTCACAGCCAACTGTAAATGACTCTTATGAGCTTGTTATTTTTTTGTGAATCAACAACCTAAAGCATAATGGGTGTAGTCCAACTCCCAAACAAATCAGTTTCTTTTAATGCATCAAAATCATACAGATTTACCTGTTTGGTTCAATTTTCAAATGAATGAATATCATTACCATGTTCTTTTTAGTGAATCAAACCATACAGCTTTAATGTTGTGCAGTCCTCATCTAATTAATCTAATTAATATTGTGACCAGATAATTTTTATTACATCATAAAGCTTTACCAGTCTAGTTGAATGAATCTTATCAGCCAAATATTTTTAGTGAATCAGAACCATAAATTATTACCAATGTTCTCTCATTCCCAAACAAATGAATCTTATGAGTCTGTTCTTTTAAGTGAATTAAAACTCTACAGCTTTAATGTGATTCAAATAATTTTATTTTTATTTTTAGTGAATTAAAACAATAAAACATAACCAGTGCAATTCCCAACTGATTCGGGCAGTTCTTTTAAGTAAATCAAAAATATACAACATTTTAGTCTAACTATTAAACAGCTAAATGTATTATGTAAATTATTCAGTGTTTTACAATGAAACTGTACTTATTTTTTCCCATCAGAAGTACTAAAATTGTTGATAGATCCATTAAGATACCAAAATTGTACCTAAAAAAAAATACATTGTAGTTTTTTTGTTTAGCATATATTCGAGTCTCTCTGTGCCATTGCTCAGCTTTGTAGTATTCACTAGCCTCACACTGTATACAGATAGTTTAAGGGGAGTATTTTAATCGTTTGTCTCTCTTCAAAGGATGCTTTTTGCATAAAAGATGGTATCAGAGTTGCTCTGAGGTCATGTTTTCTCCATCAGCTTCACTGCTAATTTCATCAGCTGATTAGTCTGAGTGGTGAAATCAAAGTGATTTTATGTCTTCCGTTGTCTCTGCTTCGGCCCACAGATGCATCTCATCTGTGAGAATGTGTGGGTTTTTGTTTGTAGAATGTGTGACTTACTCATCGCGTTACTCTTAAGTATCATTTTTGTGACTAGGGTGGTAATAGATGTCATATGCTTGACAAATGTATATCATGTACGTTTATTTCACAATGGTTCAATCGAGTGTCAAGTTGATGCTCAAGACATAATGTGGAGAAGCTTCATGTGTAGGTGGCATGATGCGTTTCATTGTTTTACCTTTAGCTTTAGTTATACATCTGTGGTAAATTTAACTTCAATACGAGATGTTAGATTTTTACTGACTGTGCAGTAGGTCTGCACGTTTAATTAAAATTGCTTGGTTCACAGTAAGTGCTACAGAAAAAAACGTTATATCTACTGTGAATTTAGGCTGTTTATGATTTGCATTTGGGAACACAACATACAACAACTATCTTCTTAAAGTTGAAATGAGAACCACTTATGAACCATCTGTTGTCATCAAAAGAGAAGTTTTGAAGGGGTCCCTGCTGTTTTCCATCACAATTAAAGAGCAGTAGTTTAATGTTTGAAAATTAGGAAATTAAGATGGCATAAGAGAAGAAATCTAATACATATTAGAATTGTAACTTTACAATTTACAAGTTATATTCATCTATTTTTCTTAAATGCTTTTTTTCAGTCACAGGGCCTGCAATTGTGATTTACAGTATCATTACTTAGATGTTTTCTATATTTTGATTCTCAGTATTTATTTCCAAATGTGTACATTTTCTCCTTTCAAATATAGGTTGATATCTAATCAGCTAATATATTGATCAATAATAATACAAATAATTATGACAATATCTATTTATTTCCATCTGCGTCCCTGGTTTTGTTCATTTGATCCTATAACAGTGGACTACCTGTTTTAGGCAGTAAAAAAGTCCCACTTTTTTACTGCCTAAGGTTTCTGCTTCATTTATCTGCCCCCTCATGCCATGGAAGTGAGTTTAGTTCAACATGTTTGGACAGCAAATGATGGTATGGTTTAACACAACCTATTTCTTGAGCATCAGTATTGCATCTGTCATTTGTGGCACACTATGTAATGTATTTGTCTTTCTTCCTGTAATGCCTCAATACACAGATCAGCATTAAAACGCATGGCGTCTCCAAGACGGGACACGAACGTTTGCAGTTGTGCAGCAGTTGGAGACAGATGGCTGCATGCTGCAGCGTTTGATGCATGGGCTGTCTGGACCCCTGCAGGGCAACCCCGTCTCTGGGGACACTCAGGCCCATCTCAGCCTGGTGGCTGACGCTTGTCTCCATCTGCACACAGGTATAATGAGCATGTATATATCCACAGGCGCGCATGCATTTACATTTAGCAGTGCCATGCCAAATTGTAGATTACGTGTACCAACATACATGTAAAACCAGAACAATCGCAAATTAGGAAGTTGGGCAACTGCAGATTGTAATTCTAAAAAGCAGCAGCCTGTGTATGGATTGGATGGATGAAAAAGAGAGAGAAGGATCTAAATCTTCACATTGATCTGATGGATGTGTAGATAAATGGTAATGGAAATGAGAGTGCCGTGACTTTGCAGACGCTGTTCTTCTTCAATGCAAAATGGCCATCACTCTTTCTCCAACAGCTCAGCCTTGCCCCATCGCTGCTGAGATGTGCACTGATAAACACACAGTGGATGTGCTATTATGGAGAGGTTCTACAGATTGTGTGTGCGTGCATAACTATCATCAGTGCAGGTGTCGTAAAAAGCATGTTCTATGTTTATTTGAAGTCGTGCTCTGTCATATTATCAATAAATCCTGTTGTTGGCGGCTCAGGGGTCACTAGTGATGGACTTCTGATTTAAAAGTCTAGAGCTGTTCTGAACACCAGTGAGCTGCCTTTCGGTCTACTGACTACATAAGTAGCTACCTTCTGATGCATCATAACTGAAGTTGGACCTCAAAAAGAACTATGGTCTTGTTCAGACAGACAGCAATTTATTTATTTTTTCTTTTTTTATTTGTAGTTTGAAATGGAAAAGGCACATGAAACCTGATCCAAGCTGATTTAAGTTCCAATTGTGAATTATCTGAAAACTGATTAACAACCGATTTTTATTAATGCATCTCCGTTTGAATGAATGGATTAAAAAAAAAAACTGTTTTGTGCAATGAGAACAAAAACATTACATGCAATATGCCACAATCTTGTTTACACTGATTAATGTGATCAGATTGGGATACTGCCATCTTGATGAGAAACAAAATCAGTTGTGAAACACTCATCATAAGTTCATGCATGGTGAACCTTTTCAAACTTGTGCGGTAATTGACAACCAATGTGGACCTGGTAGCAAAAAAAGTGACTCTTGTCTAAACAAAAAATGTCTGAAATGGCCACATAATACTAGCATTTTTTAATGGTCTATATTGCAGAAAAATGTGACTTGGAATGGTCTATACCAGCTCCCTCAGTGTTGCACATTTTGCATGTTCCCTCTGTCTAATTCACCCATTTCAGTTCTTGGAGTCTCTGCTAATGAGGGGATGACCTTAATCAGATGTGTTTGATTATGGAGACATGCAGTTTTGGGGTCTACAGGGACAAGGTTGATAACCGTTAGTCGACACAGACAGTAAAGCAGACATGTATCAGAAACTGCGCTTATGATTGAATTAAATGTTTTGTCTTTTAGAATGTTTTTAAGATAATGTTATGGTGATATACATTTCAAAAGGTACTGATACATACCATTAACCCTCTGGAGTCTAAGGGTATTTTTGGGGCCTGGAGAAGTTTTGTCATGCCCTGACATTTGTGCTTTTTTCAGTTTCTTATACACATCTAAATGGCTAAAGTGTAATCTCACTGTAATCAGCACAAACTGGGCTGTAATAATATGTGAGCATATATGTACATGCTTGTGTTTTTGAGAAAAAAAAAGTTATGCGTGGTTAGTGAAAAACTAAAAATGTTAAATCACTTGAATAAGGCAATAAAACACATACAGAACATTGGTTCCCGGGACTTTTGAGAACTGGAGCTTGTAGCCTAGAATTTTTCTTTCTAAATTATGTGAAAATCATCTTGTTTACTCACTTACAGAAAACAATATATTGATTAAAATAATCTAAGACACTTTTTGTTGGTAAAAGTCATATGCGAGTAGGCGTCAACTATCATGAATATCATTGTGATTTACACCTGAGAAGACAAAGGCCTGCATAATGAGCTGCATAATGAGCCGTTCAGTCAGCGGTGTCACTGAGAGGGAGGAGTTACAATAAAGAATGTGAGAACAAAATAAATATATAAAATTTTATGTTTGTAGTTTATTTATAATATATTTAATTATCCCACAACATAATTTAATATCCACTTGGGGGAGCAGTTAAACAGTTTATTAGGAACAATCAAAGCTGACTTTCAAACTGAATTTTTTGCATCATTACTCCAGTCCCACAATCCTTCAGAAATCCTTTTAACAATCAGATTTTCTACAAAAAAACATTTATTGTTATTATTATTATCATTATTATTATTGTTGTTGTTATTATTATTAATGTTGAAAAGAGCTGAGAATATTTTTCCAGTTTTTTTAGGGGGGATATATTGAAAAAACAGCATTGTTTGTTACATTTGTTACAGTTACCTTTATTTGTTACATTTTATATTATTAACATCAAGCTTTTGTATTGTATAGTATATTGTTATTGAAACTTCATAATATTTTACTTGATTATGCATTTAGTCAGGGATTATAGTTTGGAAAAAGTCTTTGGAAAAAGTCTAACTAGTAAAATGTTTACACTATATGTGAAAACTAGTACAAGTATATACATACATAAAAAGAGACTTGCTCATGTTTATGATCTCTGCAGAATAAAGTGCTTCATTCTTTTTTTTCTGAGGAAATCCAAATCCTGGTGTCAAATCACATCTTTTTGGGGTGAATTATGTCTTATGTCTCGGCACTTGTTTAGTTTAAAAGTAGACATGTCAGGCTTTCTATAGATATCTCTCTCATGTCTCTTCGTTGAGTATTCACTGAGTTCATTTTAAGGACGCGTTTGTTAATGAAGATCAGCGCAAAGAAAGGCTGCAGACAGCACACCTTGTTTGTTATCTTTATTTTATAAGTGCACAAAGTTATGTTGTTGTTATGTATGTATACAAAAAAAGTAGACCCTTTACAGACTGATTGATGTATTGCTCTTATCTGTATGATCAAAACTGAAAGTGTAATTTAAGTTCTTTTCGGGGTTAACAGGAGAAAATGACTCATAACGCGTATACGCGTTAATCGACTCCAGAGGTTTAAGCTACTAATATGCATCCTTTAGGGGTAAATTAGGTACAAAAGTATATCATTTGAAAAGGTAATGCCCAGTTTGTTCCAAACATGACTTTATTTGTTCTGCATAGCACAAAAGAATATATTTTGAAGAACAGTGGTAACCCAACAACGTTGGCGAGTACATTTCTCAAAAATATCTTCCTTTGTGTTTCACAGAAAATAGTAGGTCATACAGATGTACGATTAACTATCGAAGCATAAAATACATTCCACACACAAATATTAGTATAACAGTCTTTTAATTAGACTGAACTAGACACATAGATTTTGTGTCTGTAACCATTTCTCAAAATGGTTGAGAAATGGTCTTCCCTTTTTCGTGCCAGGAGGGAGATGTATGTCATTCCTGATGAATGACCATGGTGAAAAGGAGACATAGCCGAAATAAAGCTATAAATCGCTGTAACACCCTCCTCTCTGGAGCGAGACACTCTTTTGGAGCCTCTGAGTGACTGTTTGATGAATTCGTGCAAATGGAGGTTATCCCACTCTGTGTCGATTTATAAAATATTGTGTTTAAGTTAGTGACGCGAATGTTGCTTTTGTTGAAAAACTGGTGTTTTTTCACAGAAATCTCTGGTGTCAGCGCAGCTTCGTGATGGAGAGATCCTGGCCCCATGTGTTTAGCTTTCCAACCACTGCTTTATAGCTACTCAAGAGAAGCATTTTCTTAGCCTTCGTGCTCCACTATAGCCATAACTCTACCCTGACCAAGGTTTCTTTCTCAGTAGGAAGGTCAGATTCTTCACAGTTGTATAGCCTGCATCTGACTGGCACACATTTATACAGAACTGGAGAGTCAGAGTTTGTTGTGGCTATTGATTAGTTAGAGTGATTTAAGGGAAGAGCTGACATGGCCAGCTGGAGTGCGGGTAAGAGTGCATCCAGTTACTTTCACTACTAAAAAGAGTTTTCTTCTGTGTGCCTCACAGCCAATAAAGACAGAAAAAGAATAGCGAAGAAGTGGGATAATTGAATATTGAGGAACCAAGATGGAAAAAGGAATGAAGACTGAAGAATGGAAGGGAATTCAGCTTGAAGACTGATATTATGACAGGAAGAGAGAAGAATGAGGTTGATGCACAGTGAAAGGGTAATGGTGCCCAAGAGAACGAGGGAGACAGACTTCCCCTGCCAATCTTGCAATTTCAGGTTGATAAACCCCCCATAAAGTATAATCAACCATAAACATGTTTCACAAAAGTCAATATGACTGTTATATTTAGTGATGTAGCAATGTAACAAAAAAAAAATAATAATTGTCTGATAGTTATTTGTTTATTCAAGAATTATTTTCATGTTTAGGCCAGTGTTAAAATTGTATATTATTTTGTACAAATAAATTAAAAATAAAACACTTAAAGTTAAATAGCCATTTCAAAATGCTACAAGTGAATTAAGGCATCATAGCATTATAATATTTAGCATAAAAATTACGCTTTTTAAGATTTGCTTAAGATGATATATATTATTAAACCAGGTGGTTTTTACATTCAATAAGGCTGCACAAATAATTTAAATAAAACCAAAATCGTGATTAAGGCTTAGTATGATTATTATATTGCAAAGACTGTGATTTTATCCAGTAAATATGTGCGACCTTGAACCACAAAAGCAGTCATAAGGGTCGTTTTTTTTTAAATTGAGATTTATACATCATCTGAAGGCTGAATAAAGCAGCTTTTTATTGATGTATGGTTCCATTATTGTTAGGATAGGACACTATTTGGCCTACATACAACTATTTGAAAATCTGTAATCTGAGGGTGCAAAGAAAAATCTATCCTTTAAATTGTCTTTTAAAGTTGTCCAAATTAAGGTTCTTAGCAATGCATATTACTAATAAAACATTAAGTTTTAATATATTTACAGAAGGAAATGTACAAAATATCTTCATGGAAAGTGATCTTTACTTAAAGGGTTAGTTCACCCAGATAGCAAAATTATGTAATTAATAACTTACCCTCATGTTGTTTCAAACCCGTAAGACCTCCGTTTATCTTTGGAACAGAGTTTAAGATATTTTAGATTTAGTCCGAGAGCTCTCAGTCCCTCCTTTGAAGCTGTGTGTACGGTATACTGTCCATGTCCAGAAAGGTAAGAAAAACATCATCAAAGTAGTCCATGTGACATCAGAGGGTCAGTTAGAATTTTTTGAAGCATCGAAAATACATTTTGGTCCAAAAATAGCAAAAACGATGACTTTATTCAGCATTGTCTTCTCTTCCATGTCTGTTGTGTGAGAGAGTTCAAAACAAAGCAGTCTGGATATCCGGTTCGATATACTGGATATACAGTCTGGATATACAGATATATACAGTCTGGATATACACACAGCTTCAAAGGAGGGACTGAGAGCTCTCGGACTAAATCTAAAATATCTTAAACTGTGTTCCAAAGATAAACGGAGGTTTTACGGGGTTTGAAACAACATGAGGGTAAGTTATTAATTACATAATTTTGCTATCTGGGTGAACTAACCCTTTAATATCCTAATGATATTTGCCATAAAAGGAAAAAAAAAAACTCGTAAGACCTCCGTTCATCCTCGGAGCACAGTTTAAGATATTTTAGATTTAGTCAGAGAGCTTTCTGTCCCTTCAGTGAAAATGTATGTACTCTATACTATCCATGTCCAGAAAGGTAAGAAAAACATCATCAAAGTAGTCCATGTGACATCAGAGGTGTCAAAAAAAATATGTTTTTCTTACCTTTCTGGACATGGACAGTATACCGTACACAAAGTTTCAATGGAGGGACAGAAAGCTCTCGGACTAAATCTAAAATATCTTAAACTGTTTTTCGAAGATGAACAGAGGTCTTACGGGTTTGGAACAACATGAGGGTGAGTCACTAATGACATAATTTTCATTTTTGGCTGAACTAACCCTTTAAGACTGGATTTGTGCTCCAGGGTCATATATGCGGTGTGTGTTTCTGAGCACAAGTAGTTCATTATTCGTTTTTCAGTGTCTCATAGAGACTAAAATAGTAGCTTGATGGTTTAATAATACATTATTATAAATGTATAATAATAGAATACATATTGCCGTTGGTGGTGTTTGTACTTTGAAAGAAATATTGATATATAATAACAAAATTTGGAGTCAAATTGTGCAGTCCTACAAACAAGTACAGCAAAAAAGCATGCTCTGTCGTCCTGATGCTGAGATGTGGCCCATTGTGCCGATTGAGTTCCCAGGTGTTCCTCCTCCTGATTGTGGTCTTCAGTGAATAGACAGCTGAAAGAGTCGCAGACAGAGGGCCGATTACTCTCTGGGAGCTGTACGTCTGATGGGGGTTACAGGTGGAGGCTTGAAGGACAGTCTCCACGTCTCGGCCCCACAGAGCGCAGCACTCTAAGTGCCTCACAATTGGGCCTTCTGCTGACAGCAGGACACAATCTTGCCACGCTCTCTGTCATTATGACTCTCCTGGCAGTGGAAAGCCTTTTAACCTGTCTCATGTCTCTGTTTGTCAGGTTGAAGCTATATGACAAATGTGTTTTTTTTTTTTTTTTGAGACTTTACATGTTTGTCGCACAGGCAGAAGGAATATAGTCTATTGGTATCTGTTTATTTAGTGTGTTATGGTCTGTTATTATTACACTTTTTAACGATTAGAACAAATCCTTAACCATAATGGCTTTATTGTTTTTTATTGTTGTTTTTTCTAGTAAATGTTGGAAAGTAAGGGAATATTACAGATTTTCTAATCGCTGTTATTTAAATGTGTATTCTTATCTTTGCCTGTTTTACATTTAGATTGCCTTTGCCACCATCAAACACTTATCTTTAAAAACTGATTAATTCATTAACACTGTTAATTGTAGTCCTTAGCAAATCATAAGGCATTTCTGAATTGAAATCTTTTTTTTTTTTACATTTATGGTGCATTAATTGCAGCATTTAAAGTTTGAAGTGTTTTTAATCTTATTTAATATTATTATTTATTTGCATTGTAAGTAAACCACCTAACCCTAGCAACATAATAGCAGTACACTGAAAACCACTCTAAACACTGTACAATCATGGTGGCAACTGTTGCTCAGGCAAACGTTTGCTCACTTTTTTTTCTTCTTCAATACATATACGTATGTTGCATTTTTAGCAGAGATTTACGAGTCTGTGTGGGCTAACAGGCAGTTTTTGTCCACGCTATGTCTCAAATATTCACAACTTCCTCTTTCACAAAGAGGCATTAGCAAGGATGTTTCTGCTATCTCTTTCTCTCCCTCAGAAAGCCATGCAGACCCCATGCTGTTGAGATTAGTGGCGTTTGGACATGGTGTAATTTTAGAGAGAGTGTTTCTGGGTCTTTGCATGTAGATGTATGTGTGCGTGAGAGAACTGCTACTGTGTGAATGGCGCAGATGCTACAGAACAATAGTGACCTTTTTACAGGACTGGATCTAATGAAGTGTGAACGGCAAAGTGAGATTTAAGGAGCTGTTGGTTTTCGCTGTGGAGATGCTCATGCACACCCACACACACATTGTGAAGATGCTACAGCATTGCTTCTTACACTCTAGATTTCATTTTGCTCTCTGAAGACTGCATGCATTGTTTAAGAGAGCTCCTTGTAGTAGTTCATGTTTAAAGGGGAAATATTAAAGCAGAGGGGCCAATAGGCCTGTAGATGTGAATGAGGATTGACAGCAGCTCCGACAGCACCATGGATGCTCTCTTTAGAGGGATGGCTAATAGTCTCTCATTATAAAGGCTGGTATGAATTATAGATGGAGCCGTAGAAGCCTGCCTCCCCTTAACTACACGACTATTGATCCCTATTGCAGCATCAAGTGCCAGTACAATTAAGACCTCGCCAAATTGATGTGCTATGGAACCCGTGTGTCAAATTTTCCATTTTCAATCTAGATATATCTGATTGAGGGAATTACCTCAGGCCACTTTAAAACTGACTGATTCATTCAGAAACTGGTCCTGTGTGATTAGTGAAGCCCACTTTGACTATGCAAAAAAAATATATAAAGTACAATTATCATTACAATTCTCATTTACGGTATACAGTAAATATGTACATTTACAGCGTATTCATATTTGTAAGAACATCTAAGTGTTAGCTGGCTAGTTTTCCAGTTCAATACAGTTAGGTTACCTATTTTTTTTTTTTTTTTTATAATAGACATTTAGGCTGGCATTATTGTGGCTATAATACTTAGCTGTAAGTACACAAACATAACTGCTGACACAAAAATGTTGTCAGGTTTTTGCATGTGGTCTATTTAGACCAATGTGAACGGGATGTTCAGAATGATGCAAATGCTTAAAGAAAAGCAGAAATGCACCAGTTACCCTGATATAAATTGCCACATCTCTCAACAGCATCTAAAATAGCACACTCTCGGAGTAGGTACTTTTTTAAAATAAGTAATTACTTTGCCATCTTAAAAAAAATTAAGTAGTATAAATGTAATCTGGAGGAACTACCTTTGTCATGTTTTCATTGTCATGGGGCCACTGTGAATTTGGATGTACTACTCTTTTCACATATTGGTTTACATCTTCTATAGGGAATTGATTGTCAATTTGCAAACTGTGTTTTCTGTGTTTGTGAGTGCCTCCAAATCATAGGTTTATGTAACTGCAGAAGATCTGGGCATTTGATTGCATGTGCTAATCTTATTGGTTAGCTATTTTTCTTTGCAGTGTGATATAAAAGAGATTAGAACACCTCTCTGTAAAAGTATTTGCATTGATGGTGTGCGACTGTTCAGAACAGATGCATTAGCTATGGTGGCCCAGTAGTGCACTACGAAATCTTCGCAACACAATGAAATCGCACAACGCATAGGTCTGATTTCATTGTATTGTACTAATTTTGTTGTGTTGTGGCTTGTTCCATTGTGTGGTGTTAATTTCGTTGTGTTGTGCTCTACTGGGCCACCATAATTAACAGCCATTCATTCAAATTAAAGTTTTTATCACACCGAATTTTCAAACATTCATCTTGGTTTAAACGGGCCTTTAGTCATTGCTTTTCAAATCAGTTCTTTGTTTATTTGAACTACCCAACATGGTAATTAGCACAGTCAGTGCAGTAAGTTTGGGACAGGGGTTTGTTAGGTGCTATTATGGAAGACTGAGGAATTGTTTGGTAGAGCTATGCCGTAAACGCCTTACTTTGCAATGGGGAAGTAATTTCTGTAAATGTGTGAGACTTCGGTTTCATTTGTTGCTTTATGTAAATAACTAGAATAATAGCAAAGTGCAGTAAATGGTAAAAGTATTTGTGCTAGAAACCAGTGTTTATGAATGGGAAAATGCATTAAAAATGAGGTGGCTATTATGTAGGCTAATATTAATTTTTTTTTTTTTTTTTTAAACAGTTTTGCATAAACTACAAGAACTGGGACAAAAACTGTGTTGAACTTAATGACAGGCATTCAGAATGTGCTGTAATCATCGAGTTTCTGCATGGTTCTGTCAGTGCAGATTGTGTGCGAGCCCGGCCTACTCAAAGTCCAGCTGTGGAGTGGTATATTATGGATGGATTCCCTGCTGTGTCGACTGCTCTCATACCAACTCTGTGGGCTAAAAGCCCGAGCCAACTCACCACTCCAAACAACATGACAGCATTTTATCTCTCTCCTTTCACTTCGACGTTAATTTTTTCATTATCTAGTTTGATCTTTTCTTTACGTAACGCTCTATTTAGTAGCTTTCTGTGTTTTTTCTGTGCATCTCAGATTATGTCACAGTACATCACAGTATGATGAATTGAGGCAAACGAACATCACACTAACATTTTTGGATTTGTTCTCAGTTTTGTCGTGAAGCCACAAGGGATGGTTAAAAATAGGTTTCTTTAGATATCCTATGGAAAACCGACAGCACAGAACTCAACAAAAAAAAAAACCAAAAAAAAAACCAAGAGTGGCTGAGAAAGAGAGTTTAAAAACATCTGGTATCTGTCCACCGATAGACACTTCCTGCTTATTTATCACTTTTGATAAACCCCTGACAAAAGAACTTCTCAAGAGTTTTTGCTGCTTGTGAAAGTTTTCCCACTGTCCCTCCAGTAGAAAATGGATTAAATTTGGCAAGAAGTTCCTCAGAAAGGTTTACACAAACACTCACACTCAGGCGCAGCTCTCGGCGAGTCATTGAGTGACATGATAAAGGTGATGGATTCCACATTCACACTTTATTCTGCATAGTCTTGAGAGATTAACTGAGATTGCTACTGTGAGTTGGCCAAAACTGGGTGGAGTCCTGAAAGAAGACATGAATCAGTATGGACATGCAAAAGAAAAGTTCAGTGTTTGCTTTCAGTGTTTGATGTGTGACCGAATCAGCTTTCAGTTTGCCTATGAAAAGCTGTGTGAACTTTTAAAATTGAGTAAACAGTGGTGCCCTATTGAGCAGTAATCTAACTGAACCTGAACTCCTGCTGTTGGGTAGTCAATAGTCTTGCATAGCCAGATGGCAAAGGTCTAGTCCACACTGCTAATTATTCTGGTCAAACAAATGAAAAAAAAAATAAATAAATAAGTATATTTAGACAGGAGGTCGCCATATAACTGAAATTTAAAGCAACCAAAGCTCATTTTGTTTGAAAATTGTGAGCTGTTTTTAGAGGTTGTGGTACCTGGTAAAAGGCAGGTGAATAATAAAAGCCATGTGTGCCTTAACAAAACAGCTGGTTTTGCTGCTTGATATTGAAAATGGATATGTCTTGCCATATTGTTTCAATGTTATTTCAAACTTTTGAATAGTAGTGCGTGTTTAATTTGGTCTAAAGTGATTTATAAATTTTTGGCATGGCATGAATGCATTTGAAATTAATGCATGTTGGTGTATTTAGGTGCATTTTTTTTTTTCACTATTATTTATTCTAATCAGCTTTTTTCAGTTTTGGGGTTTGAAAAGTTTGTGGTGAAGGGAGAAATGTCTTTGATTTTTTTCGTTGTGTGTTATTTTTAAATTCCATAAAAACACTGTTTGAGATGCAGATTTTAGCAGAACACAACTGAACAGCTCATGACTGTATGCTGAAATGCATTTCCTTTATGATTTGCATTTCCTCTTCCATGCCTCCAATGACCTCCACCCCTTCCACACACATGCACACACCATGCATCATCTATTCTGGCCCTTCTCCGCCTCCATCATTCTTCTCTCTTCTGCCTTTCTCATCTCTGATTCACCATCCTTTCAATGGCTATAGCCTTTCTATTCCTGTCATTTGCGATTGTGTGTGCAGAAGCATTAGTGGGGATGTGTGTGAGGGCAGTGGTTTGTGTGTTCCTTCCTTTGGCCGTGTATGGCCATTTCTTCATAATGCTTCATGGTGATTAGAAAGGAACAGATAATAGTAATTACCAGATTTGGACTTATTCTAGGCGAGAAACTGGCTCATGCCAAAAAAAAAAAAAAACTAGATTTTTATATATGTGTTTTAGGGCATATCTAAGCTTTTGGCTCCAAAAAAAAGCATGAGAGGCAAAAGCATATTTGATGATAATATTAGATTAAGGCCATAAGGTGCTGGGATGTAATATAAAATTTATTGCTCATGGCATTTACTGTGTTTTTGAACAGTTTTGGTGGAAGTCAGATGAGCAATAATTGCTAAAATGTGCTGTAACACTTTAATATGTGGATCGATTCTCACTATAAACTAGTTGCTTATTAGCATGCCTATTATTATCAAATTGACTGTTTATTAGTACTGATAAAGCACACATCCCTAATCCTACACAATACCTAAAAACTTAACTACCTTACTAACTATTTATAAGCAGCAGTTTGTTTTGCTCTGTTTTATAGAGGCAAAAGTCATAGTTAATGGTTTGCTAATAACAAGAATCGGATGTTAAAGTGTGACCAAATGTTGTGCTGATTAATATTTTTGTGGAAACTGATTTTTTTTACACATTTAAATAAAATATAAATATATTAATTACGTCATGTTAATTACAAAAATATATATAATAAAAACTTGAAATACAACAACAACAAAAAGTATAATGATATAGCAGCTCATGTAACCCTTTTCGAAATTGAGATTTATCATCTAAAAGCTGAATAAATTTGTTAGGATAGGATAATATTTGGCTGAGATACAACTATTTGAAAATCTGGAATCTGAAGGTGCAAAAAAAATGTAAATATTGAGAAAATTGCCTTTAAATAAAAAATGAAGTTTTAATATATTTACATTACATTACATTTACATTTATTCATTTAGCAGACGCTTTTATCCAAAGCTACTTACATTTGAGGACAGTGGAAGCAATCAAAAACAACAAAAAGAGCAATGATATATAAGTCTCAGTTAGCTTACCACAGTACACGTAGCAAGGGCTTTTAAATAATATAATAAATAAAAAGAAAACAGATAGAATAAATAAAAAAGAATAGAGCAAGCTAGTGTTAGAGGTCTTATATATTTTTTTATATTTTATATTTACAGAAGGAATTTTACAAAATGTCTTTATGGAACCTGATCTTTACTTAATATCGTAATGATTTTTGGCGTAACAGAAAAATTTAAAATATTGACCCATACAATGTATTTTGGCTATTGCTACAAATAAACCACAGCAACTTAAGACTGGTTTTGTGGTCCAGGGTCACATTAAATAATTTAAGTTTTTCTAATAATTGTCCTTCTTACCATGAAAACCCAAATCTGCCAATGCACAGGTTTTAAATTTAGCCCAGTGTTTTTGTACCAGGCACCTGCTGCTAAGTATTTGTCACACTAAGCGAATATGGTAATGCTAGATTGCTTTTCACTATTTTAATTTTCATGCACATTGCAATCTGAGACTTCACTCCAGCAGTGGTAATAACACAATTTAATTAACCTCAGTAATATTTACCTAGAATTGCCCTCGATCCATCTCTAACAGCCATCAAACATATTACTTTTCTTCTTGCATTAGTTGCGTGTGTGTGTGTGTGTGTGATTGCCTGTTTTTTCACATGTCTTTTATACACGTGTACTTGGTTTGGCCCAACACAAATTTATGAAAAACTTGTTTTTTTTTTCTTGGGGGCAGGTACAAATCCAGCCACTGAGGTGCTTTAACCTTATTTACTCTGTTTCCACTCACCAAACCAATTACTGCACTCTCATTGAGTTCATATTGTTTGACCTTTATCAGAGAGAGAAAATGGGAGCAAATCAGAGACCAGGAGAGACACTGTGTGCTCCTTGAGGAGAAACGAGCAACATTCATTCTCATATCCCTATATTCAATATTGCAGAATGCAATTAGAGGAGCTAATTATCTTAGCAGCCTTTACAATGGCTGCGGCTCTGATGGTCTCTAATTAGATTTACAGTGGAGAGAAACCCCCACAGAGTTCCCACATACTGTATACTGCGAAACAGAGGAGAAAGTCTTAATTCTTGCGTTTCGGACATGGGGGAAATATGTTCACTGAGGCATACGGCAACATTGTTAGCTCTTAGGTGTTCGTTGTTTTCATGTCAGTAGTACCAATTGTTGTGTCAGGTGTCACTTGCTCTTGTCCTCGTAAACAGTTTACTGTACACAAGCGCAGTGTGCTGGTGGTTACTGTTGTCATCTCTGAGTGCAAGGAGTCAGGATCAAAGAATCCCCAAACACTGGCTGTGAACAAACCTAACATAAAAGCCCTGCCCATGCAAACGGTGAGCTTGTATATTGACTCTTCTTTTGTATTTTCTCCATCCATCTGTTTTTCTTCTGTTTGTCGCTTTAGGCCTATTGATGCTTCGTTCTTCTCATCTTTCATATAAATCACTTTTGTCCACTTTAGTTTTTTCGCTGATCGTCTGTATAATATAAAACACAAAATACTGGTGTTGGAAAGGTTCCTTATGAAGTGACTAACACATCTGCAGGAGACAGTTGGCAATCCAGTTTTAAAAATCGAAATGTGGTTACTGAATATTTACACAGTTCGGTTCTGAAGATTATTGGCACTGGATGGCTTGATAATCTGTAACTAAATAAGTAAATAAGTAATAAATAATAAAACCACAAAAATAAAATATTTAATTGATGTTTTTATTTATTTGTTATGTATTGGTTTTTATTAGTTGTTATATATTATGTTATGTAATTTATTTATTTATGGTGAAATAATAGTAAAAATTATAATTCAACAGAAAGAAAATGTCTTTATTATTATAATAATAATAATATAAAGACATTATTATTATTATTATTATTATTATGTGTTTGTCTAATATTATTTATTCAACTTTAGCAAATTTGTGTATTCTCTTATTAAGTGATGAAACATTTTATATTTTTGTAAAACTACAACAACAATAATATTAATAATAATACCTTCACAAAAATGGAAATGTTTAAATGTTGTTGTTGTTGTGTAAAATCATATTTAGTTTGTGTGTCTGATAATCACTGATAAACATTTGTTTAATTATTGTCAAATAATAATAATGATCATTTACAAAAAAGAAAATGTCTTGTCATTGTTATTATCATCATTTTGTTTTTGTCTAATATCAATTATTCAAATTCAGCGGATTTTGTCTCCTTAAGTGGTAAACATTGTATATTTTTGTAAAATAATTATATTGATAGTAATTATGCCGTTTCTGTCTAAAATAAGTATTTATTTTACTTCAGCAGTTTGGTGACTCCTGCTTTTATAAAGTTTTTGTTATTTACACATCAGCCTTTTTTTGGCTGTCATCCAGCCTCTCTAGATATGGTTATGAATCAATAAAAACCCTTTTAGTTGACTACTAGCACAAACCAACTCCCACATATACCTCTTCTTGCTGAACTTCTGCAAGTTGAATATTGTTCCTGTGTGTGCATTGAGAATTCATCTTTAGAGACTGTGGGGCTTCATTTAGGCAGTGCAAACAGTAAGAGGGCAACTCGCCCCGCAGTCGTTCACACTCAGCCTAGAGCTTCATTTCTTTAGCAAGCCAATGGAAATGACATTTACTGTCTAAACAGAGTGAAGTATATTTATATCTCTAGGAGAGAGACAGTGATTCGAGCTTGATAGTGTCTAAAAATGTAAAGCAAGTTATTCTTCCTTCCTCACAGCTCTGGAGATTCATTAGGTATTCTTGAAATGTTCATGATTGAGTGTTTGAACTCCTGAATAAGTGTCGGCTCGAGTGGGTTTGCGTTTCTGCCACAGTACTTGAGCGGGTGCATATCAATCTTTTTGTCTGTGTTCCCACAGAGGGTCGGCTGTCACATTGCTCTCCACAAAACCTCAACAGAATGCTGCCTTAATGTCCGAGTTGAAGACAGGAGTCGCTGCCTTCCTCTCTAGGGAATGCTGCTGAATGTTTAGCTCTTTAAGACGGTGTTTTCAACCTTCAAAAAAGGAAAGGAAGAAAAAAACGGCGGCTGGTTTTGAGAGCAGATCTCATTTGAGTCTGGCATACTGATGTCTTCCCCTGGGCAGGGTGGTTTAATGACAGCATGGAAGCACTTTTAAATGCTCCCAGCACTCGGAGCAGGCTTCCGGAAAGCCTTGTGTGATTGTGCATAGATCACTGGATAGTGACTAATGACTCCAGTGGTTTGGAGTTTTTTTTTTTCCTCCCAATGGCTTTTATGAATCGAGAGCTCTTGAACCTGATTCATGTGGGTCTCTGTTCCCTCTCAAGACTGATTCTCCAAGGCTTTAATTTGAAGATTGTGTGGTGATGTGTGATCTCGAGCTCAGTCTTTTGTATTTGTGTGTGTGTGTGTGCGCAAGTGTGTGTGTGTGTTCTATATTGATTGTGTGCTGGTTTGATCATTATCTGATTCATACTGAAGCAGCTCTCTGTTGTGAAGACCAACAGGTCAAGGTTTCTTCTGTTTATCATGGTACAGTTAAGATAAGATGAGATATCTTGTAGAATAGTTATATTAAAATGAATGAATATATGAATGAAAATGTATTATATTATATTATATTATATTATATTATATTATATTATATTATATTATATTATATTATATTATATTATATTATATTATATTATATTATATTATATTATTATGACTCTGCATAGAGCAAGTTTGGAAAATGGATGGATGTATTTTATTATATGGAAATATTAAATAATAAAAAATAAACATTAAAAATAATATATTTAAAAATAAGAGTTTGAGTTTGCTTATTTGAATCTTATTTTGACCTAAATTATTTTAACATTTTATATGATTGTTTATCTCATTTTCTTATTATTTTAATAAATATATTTTATATTATGGTACCAGAACACACACACACACACACACAAAAAGGCAATTATTTAAACAAAAAAATCATCATATCATATCTTTTACTTAATGCTTTCCATTCTTGATGAAATATTCTAAAATGGTCTGTAATGTAATGTACAGTTTGTGAGACCCTGCGATGGCTAGTGATTAGTCACATGACCCATACGGCTCAGATGATTGACCCTAAAGCAACCTGTATCTACTGTACTACTGAGCACCCATGAACAAAGATAGCCTTCATGGAAACCAGTTATGTCTCTTTCTCTTTCTCTTTCTCATATTGAAGAGGTCCTTTAATCAGCTCTTAATATGGCTTAAACTAGAATAATGAACCTCATCATCAGTGCAGGAGAAAGAAAAGGAGCAATAATGACCCCTTGCATTACATTTATCACGACTCCTTGACCTTTATCTCCTCCATCCTCCAATCCAGTCATTCATGTACCTGTGTGCATGTACTGGTTGTATAATTGAAAGCACATATCAGTGTTTTTTCTCCTTCCATGATGTTTTTCTTCTCCCTTTCACATCTTAGTATTCAATGACATCCAGAAACATTTTAATTCAACTGTGCATTAAACACAAAGAAGCCTGTGTGACCCTATGTGACTGTGTGTTCGAATAGCAAGAGAGAGAAAGAGCAGGGTTATGGGGCAGAAAGGAAGGGATGAGAAGACAAGGTTAAATTGAAAGAGACTATATAAATTAAAGTCTGGTGGTGGATTGGGCAGTCTATAGCTCTTTTCACACTGCACGTTGGACCTGGAATATTGCTGGAACATTGCCAGGTCGCCTTCTGTGTGAAAGCAAACATGTCCGGGGACTGATTCCGGGATTGATCCCGGGTCGGGGACCTAGCAACATTGACAGGTTCAGTCCCGGAACGAGCGCTGTGTGAACAAAAGCCAGTACTTATGCCGTGTCGTAGTGATGAGGCATGTTATCGCGTGACTCTTTTAGTGAGGGTTTTGAAGGAAGATCTGCATTCGCGACGAAAAAAATATGTACAAACTGTAACGAAGCAGAGATCAGTTAGTTACTCACTTTCCACGCTGAAACTGAGATCGTTCGCCAGCTTAAGTGAAAGTTAATGTGCCTAACGTTTTCGACTCATACAGTACAGGTAACACCCTGATGTCATGTGTCTTTACAGGACCTTTACGGGTTGTTTGTGAATGCACGCACATACTCCGGGTAATCACTGGCAGTGTGAAAGTGCAAAATCTAGCGACCCGGGAACGATTGCTGGAATACATTACCCGCATATTTTCCGGAATCGCTGTGTGAAAGGGGCTTTTGGTATCTTTGCGTCTGTCAGAGGGAACGAGAGACTGAGAGTGAATAAATGTACCATTTTCTTCCTCTCTGTCCCTCTCTATCTTTCCTCTGTGCTTTTGATGTGACAGTGAATTGCAGCTCTCCCACTGAGTGTGGGGTATACAGTTGTTGTTCTAACGACCTCTTTAAATCTCTTCTGTCCCTGTCTATCTACTCACCTCTCTGTGTCTCTCTCTTTTTCAGACACGCTTTGCCAATTATTTTGCTCTCAGCAGCTGTGTGATTGCACTTAAAACGCTGGCCAGAGGGAGAACTGCTCACCCTTTCAAAGAGGGCAGAATGAAGAAAAAAAGAATAGAAGGAAATTTTGTAGATAATGGGATTGACTGAGTCAGGGCAGGTGAAAATCTGGAGGGTGGAGAGGTGTTCTGTTGACAAGCTGCAAAACCTAGTGTGCTGCCTACATAGTGTCTGAGACTTCATACCCTGCTGAGAAAGAGAAGAAAACACCTTCAAATCAGAAATTAGCATCCGCATGGTTCCCTTGACAACAAGATTTTTGCATTGGCTTTTAGATTATTGTAGATCAACATTTTTTTTCACTTTTTGTTCATCAAGATAATCTTCAAAATGACCTCGTTTAATTTTTAAAACTCAAATACAGACTCGAGAAGGGAAAAGCTAAAATTAGGTTCAATGACTTTAATGATCAAATAAATGTAATCTCACCACAACTAAGAGTTTGATAACTCTTTCATCTTTATTGTAATAATTGACAAGTTGGAAAGTTTGGGTTAGAATAGTTTTCAAGAGCATGAGTACAAAAAATGAAGCTGTAAAGATGGACTAGTGAGTAGATGTGTTGATGAATGTCCCAGACAAACTTAGTAGTTCCATTTAGCCACTTGTTTGCAACAACCTTTTTCGAGACACTTATACAAATGCACAAGTATGGTATTACTAATATATTTTATGTTGTAGATTAAAAAATGAAAATATCTTAAGCATGTATTTTAGGCATTAACCAAGAACTCCACTAACTTTGAGTACGATTGAACTGGAAAAAAAGTGAAAAAATACTCAAAACCTTGTTTCTGGGATTTTAAAACTCATTCCTTCAGAACTCTTTATCGCTCACTCAGCTTAGTGAAAATGTTAATAAAAGATGGCTGATGAAAGGACAGCATATTTCATTCAATAGTAAAAAAAATAATAAAAATGGTTCTAATTAAGAATATATCTGGTTAAAATGCAGTGTTTGTCCAATTTTAGTGATTATGATGATTTGTTTATTAATGGTGTTATACTTCAGAATAGTTTTATTAGTGTTATACTGTATACTTAACACTTCATTTGTTTGGAGTTCCTAACTCTATAGCTTGTTCCAGTCACTTTGGAGATTCAGTTTATGATTTCAGATGCAAATATAGTACAATATGTTGGTAGTATACAGCATTGTAGCTCACTAGGGTTTGGAACAGAATCAGTTTTTACAGTAGTGCACTGCATTTAAGATGCTTCTCTTTGCCATTGTGTTGTTTTCCTTCATCTCATGTTTTAAGGATGTTGCTGCTGAGGAGCGAGATGTTCCCCACTTAAACTTCCTCCTCTCCTCTAATTGTTAAATGAATCCTTAACTTGTTTGCATTTGCATTAACTGCTGGATTATGTTAATTTTGAGGCTTCACTTGGCAGAGTGGTGTGTTTGATATTGTAATAGTGACGAGGTTAGCAGACAGTAGTTCATTTGCTGGAGCACCAGGAGGGATAAGCACTCTTTAGCATGTGTTTTTGCTCATCTGCACGGCAAATTGAATTGCAGATGCCGATAAGAGAATGCAAGTTAGTGCTTGTGTTAACCTCTGATAGCTATTCAGGTTGCTTACTTGTTAAGCGCTGCATGGGTTTTATGGTTAGGCCCTCACCTTAGAGCGCCATCATCACTGCCAGCTCATTCACACCTAGGAAAGCCAGGTGTCGCAGGGAATTATGGGCTCCCTGGGCTTTATGAACACACACTTTTCCTTGGGAAAAAGAAACTGAGAACTAATGGCCCACTAACTGACTTTCCCCTCTCAAAAAAGTTACAAGTGAGCTCTTTTCTCCTCCAACTGAAGTGAACTGACAAACTATGTTGCAATACATTTGCATGGGGGTCTGCTCTTATTTTGGTGAGATTCAATTTGATTTGTTGACAAAGTGAGTCAATAGTGAGAGAGAATGTCAAAGCTGTTAATTAATTAATCACCCGTGTTGTGGTTGTGTGATGAGTGTAATAGACTCACAAGTGAGGATTGCTAGAATTTTCCCAGCACTTCTTTTGCTGTTATTTTAAGTTGCTAAGTGGGCAGCTGGATTATGAAGGAGTCTTTGGGGCACCTGAGTCATGCCATCTGCTCAGGTCAGGGAATTCACATAAAATTTAACAAGGTTCAGCTGCACACTTTAGTGGATTTTCTCATCTGTTACCTTTTAAGTGAATAGATGGCACAGACCAGTGGGATAAGAATGGTCTGAGCTGAGATCTCAAACCAAGTGCAAGCCATCATCTTGCCCTGCTGGCTGCATTTCATTTCTGAGTTTGTGCCTCTGGCATCACGCCTGTATTTTGGCCCTAAACCGGTCCAGATAGAGGTCACAGAATCTGAGATGCCTGACATCAGTGGCTATATGACAATATATGACACAACAGTAGAAATGTCAAATTTTGTTATTACACTCATAATGCAATATTTCCACAGAGGGATTTCAAAAATCTGACACTGAACAGAAATCTACTAGGGCACACGGTGTCCCAACCACAAAGCAGTAAGACTTCAGTAGTCTACCTCATTCATCTGGTACAACACCTTTTTTTTTTGTGAAAGTGAATTCATCAACTACCAAAATATCTGAGATTGAAAAAAAATAGCAGCATTCGTTACTTCAATGGCACATGATCCTCCAGAAATCATGTCCTAATATCTTTGTGGAAACCTTAATGTAATATTTTTTCAGGATTTTTTTTTTTTTTTTGATGAATAGAATGTTCAAGAACAGCATTTATTTGAAAGAAAAATCGTTTTATCGTCACATTTTATCAATATGTGTCCTTGCTGAAAAAAAGTTTCTTTAAACTTTTGAACAATAGCCAATATTTCATATTTTTTTATTTTAATTTGAAACTTAAACAGTAGTCCGACAGGCTTAAAAAAGCAAAATCAAAGAAAGATTTGTTGATTGTAATGGTAACGATTAAATCCTTTAAACATCACACGTCACAGTCCATTGTTGACAAGGTGTAGTTTCTTTGCAGTCGCCAATCAATGGAACTATTTTGCATATTAATATAGAATTCAACTAAATGTGCATATATTGGCTGTTCTACAGATCTGAACATGGCTCATCCAGTAGCATTTATAATGTAAAAGTGTTTCAAGTCTTTTATTTTTAAATCATTGCTTGAGGCAGCACTGATGCCTGATTCATAATTTATTTATTAGGAATCATTTTATCTTTTGGCTTTATTTTCCCCATCAAGCTAGCCCAAAGTACATTTATAAAATATATACCTGGCTGAATTATCTGTTATCTAAGTAAGTATTGTCACATCCGTTGACTTCATATCCCAGAAGCATATGACTTTTGAGTTGTTCAATATTTGTCTCAAATAAGTCTCAAATTTTGAGCTCAAACTAATTACGGAAGTGTTAAACAATCATCACTGACCGAGATCCCTCACTTTCTCCGTCAGCCCTGATGTGCTTGTTAATTGAGTGCTAATAGCATTAGATTAGCACTAGCTTTGCGCTTCAGGCCTGATTTGGTGACTTAACTTGGAGTGCCAGTAGTTGCCATCAGTTTCTTTATGCCTTTACAAGTTGAGGATTTAATGTTGGCATGGAAACAGCTAGCTGTTTCCATGGGACCTTGTTGAGTAGTTGTTTTTTTCCATTGGCTTGCTAAAACGAGCTGTTTTTTTTTTTTTGTAAAATATGATATCTGATATTTCGGTATCGATCGTGTTTCCTCCGGAGACTCTGGGTTTTTATTGTTTGTTTAGCATGCGTTTATGCTAAGACGAAGAATCCTTATTGAGTTTCCCCATTACTTACATCATAATGCATGATGGTTATTTGGAGTCAGCGTTGAGTGCGGGGGTGTACGTGGTTCTACAGTAGTGAAGATTGTCCCTCAGGTCCTCGCCTACATACCAAAACACACTCGCACTCCTCCACAAAGGAATCTGTGTTAACGGTTGCTCCCTTTCACACTCCTACACCATCATCTACTCTTCGAGATGCACACAACATAAGAATCGAAAAATAATCAGATGCCCAAATGGAAAAGTCCCTCTATTTTTATCCTTGTGTTTCCCCACCTCGGTTGTGATCTGTGAGGTGGTTGTTCGTCAGGGTGTGAGAGACACCGTGGGCTTTCTTATTAAAAAACCCAGTGGAGAGCCGCCACCTCAGTCTCTCAGCCCTCCCTTTCAGCCTCATTTCACTATTTCGCTTCTTTATTCTCACTTTTTGTCTTTGTGTCTAATATCTGTGTTTCTTCAAAGCAGCGCTGAAGTAACCTGCTGTTAAACAGTGCCGTCTTTCCTCAGGTTCCTCCATTTCGTACCCCTCGTTTCATTTGCATCGCTGCCGTCTGCTGTTCCTCCTCCGTCACGCAGTCTTTCTACCATTTCATTAGTTTTATATAAGCCGTGTCCCCACCCCACCCTGCTCGCTGTTGATTCATTAGCGTCGCGTACGTATTTTGTGTGGCTCGTGCGCTCTAGCTCAGGAGTGATAATGTGTGAGCAAACATGAAGTTGAATAATTGAGCTCTCGTCCGCAGTTGCCCTCAATGCCTGTGTAGGTAAACCAAGAGGATTCATTTTCACAGTGCAAAAATGTGTAAGGAGTGTATGTGCGAGTTTGTTCACTCAGTTCAATAGGATTTCATTTATTCAGGGCCTTTTGCACAGAGAGAGAGAAAAAGAGACGGGCTGATTGATTTATAAAGGCTTTTACACAGCTCTTTGTAAAGGTTGCCCATGCTGAACCAAGCTGCACATTCTGCAGTTCAAAGTTAGTTTTATTTAGCATTCTCTTTGCTGATTTTGAAGAAACGTATGTGCTATAATGTGTTAAATGGAGCTGAGTATAGTTTTCTCTTATTGCTACTGTAGCTGAACATATATTCGCATTAGTGATCGTATTAGGGTTTGCTTTTATGCTTTTGGCTTTTTGTCTGTGTACACTCTATATGTCTGTATCATATTGGTCATTAGTAAATACTATATATTATATATGTTTAATATATATTTTTATACAAATTGTATTTTTTAAATGTGCACATTATTTAATAATTTTTCATTTATCAGTATTATTCAAATATATCATTGTGCATGCTCACTTTCTCCATTTAGATTACCTGTTGCTGTCATCTAACACTCACTTGAAGTTCATAAAAAAATTACAAATTTAATGAACACTTAAATTTTGTATTATTATTATTATTATTATTATTATTATTATTATTATTATTATTCTACATAGAATTGCCAATTATTGCCAATATTATTACCCCAATTAACAACACACCAGCAAATTACATACAGTTAAATAAAACACCCAGCAATAAAATAAAATTTAAAATAGAAGCTTTATGTAAGGAGCCCATGAGTGACAATCAGATTTATTTTAGCTTTATACAAGTTAAAACCTCTTTAATTCACACGACCGTCCATCTTATACTGTGCATTATGATATTATGATCCATATATTCACTTTAAAAGGGTTAATTTTAGTTTATTTTAATCCATTTAAAATAATATAGAATTTAAGCCATTTATCAGTTATGGGCTTTAACATCAAACAGTTAGTTGTAGAAATTGTAGAAATGTGCATTCTTACTTTTTTTATAATACGACTTACAAATTATGTGTTTAAGCTATTAATGCATTCACTACATATTAAACCCATGACTTTGTCATTAACACCATCCATGTGCTAGCGTGTTAAGCTACAGTAATGCGTTCCAATCTCAGGTAGACCGTTTATTTCACTTTAACCCTTTAATAATTTGGTCTTCATTAGATATTCTTCAACCTGATTGTTGACAAGCAATCATAAGCCAGGTGCATGCATCAAACACTTGGAAAACCACTTTACTAAGGAACATTTCATTACATGCTACTCCAAACACTGGCTGGATGCATTTACATTGGACCTGCTTCAGTGCTGGACACATGAATTGCTGGACTCATGGAAGGGGTGACAAGGTGCAGAAAGCACCAGATGCACCTCATCACGCACTGCCAGCAGGATTCCATTTCCATGCCACTCCTATGATCAGCCTGGAGCTGAGCCAGTGATGTAAGATACATCCATAAGCACATAGTTTTGTCTTTTACCTTTTATGGCCACACATTTAAATAAATTTTTATCTTTGCTACAGTTGAGCAAAAGGTTTGATCAAAATCTACAAATAGTCATGCTTAAATAACTATGAAGTGCCTTTTATTTTGCTAAAGGCCTGCTATATTTAGGATTTGTAATGATTTTTTTAAAGTGTCCTGGAAGAGGAAACTTGAGGCATTGGAGACACTGTCAGCTGTCAGCGCCTCATTCAGATAAATATTGTGGCTGCTAGTTTTCGAGATGTCACACAGGTTTTTTCAAGGATTTTGGTTTGTCACAAAAATCCATTTCTCGCACAGTGATGTCAGAGCTGTTCTTTTCGCAGCCTGTGAGATGCCGTTCCCAGTCTGAAGATCTGACTGGTGCTAATCAATGTTGGCAATTCACGGAGACATCTAGCATTAATGGGATGCAGAATATTACGTTGTGGTGGCTCGGTGCTAAAGGATGGTAGCGTGGTGTCAGAGATGTGCTGGAATGCCCTGATGCTGAGCTGGAGTGCGTAAGCGTGGGTTCGGCCGAACGTTTGCAGTGCAAACTGTCCATGAAAAAAATAAATCTGTGTTTGTATGTTTGGTTTATCTGCAGTCATGGGTCTGCTCTCCTTTCATGCTTCCCCAGCTTCATGCAAACATATGTGCATGTGCATCTGCAGCATATTGTTTTACATGTGAGCCTAGCACTTCACACAAGAGAAAGAGGAGAACTGTATAGACTAAACCCAGGGCCAGAAACACACTAAAGCCAAGTAAACAAATGCATACTTCATTTGTCCTCTTACAAACACACGTACTCTAGACAGTGTTTCATTTATATTTAAGCAGATGTGCCTTAAACCAGATGTGCTGTAAGTTAATATGAAAATATTATATCTGTTACACCTGTAGCTTCTCTCGTGGAAATGCTGAGAATAACATTGTGCACTTACATTTCAGTCTGACACATTTTGGAATTCAATGTTGAACAAAGTTTGAGTGTGTGTGTCAGGGCTTGAAAACGAAAAAAAAAAATTCAATCGGTTCACTCCGAGCAGATTCGATATTTTAACGTTTCTGTTCTGCGATCCTCTGATATTATTATCGTTCCGAAACCGGTTCGGGTGGAAGAAATACCGGTTAATAACGTTATTTTTAAAAAACAATATTATTTGCCTAATAATAATAATATAATAATAATAAAGTATAGCGTTTTCTTTACTCAAAAAGAAAAGGAAAAAATAGAGATCTAACGCTTAGTCACAGCCAATAGGCTACAGCATCATCATCTCTAGATTTTGGCCAAATGTAGGCGAAGCTACTTAAAAAAAAAATGTTTTTTAAAAATTAAAAAAAGATTATCAACACTTTAAAGACAAAGTACTTTGAAGATATTTAAAAATGTTTGCTGCATTGTTAAAAGAAAAAAAAAAAACATTGTAAGATTGCGTTTTTGAGAATTAGAAAAAGTTGCGGCTCACGTCGCATTTTATTAGCCCTATTACTTCCGAAATAATAAAGGCTAAAATGCCTGTAGTCTAAAGCAAAATGTTTAAAAACATTATAAAAACAGTTATTAGTTTAGGCTATAAAAACGTCACTCCAAAAACAAATTAATCTAAGGTGAAGCTGATGCCTACCTCTCTCTTTCGGCACGAATCCAAATGTTTCCATTTTCCCGACGTATCTGGATGCTAAAATTTTATTTAATCTAAAGAATATAGAATAATGGTAAATGTATAATAAGTAACACTGTATATGCATCCGAAAGTCGGACTCCAGATTTCATTCTAAGAATTATTTTGAGGTTAATATAGCAAATGAAAACTGTTCAGCTTCCAGGAAATTTGAGAAGCTCCGCTAAGCTATTTTATTTAGTTGTAAAACAACTAAACCTAAAAGACAACACACACACACACACACACACACACACACACAATTTTTTTAAACAATAGCTAATAAAAATACTTAAAAATATTGTTAGATAAATGATACTAAAATAACACCTAATAGAAATGCATGAATATAATATTGTTTATTAATACATTTAGATTACATCTGATGTCTTAAAAATACCTTATATTTAATAACACTGTTAAATATAATATTGAATATCTTTTTTTTCATACTATACATTATAATGTTGTGGTGCCTAAATTAATTTAAAATAATAACATTTCTCTTAAAAATCTTTCTTTTTAGTTTCATTATTTAGTTTTTTATTTATTTAAAGAAAATAGAATACATTTTTAATACTAGCCATTAATCGGTTCGCAGTCATAACATGAGTTATAGGTTCAGCCAGAATTTTAATACTGATGCATCGTTATTAGCATGAAAACTTAGCATTGAGGTACTTGTGCAGAGTAGGTTTCGGCTCCAACAAAGTACATCTTTCAGTTTGTTCTGTAGTCATACTCTGTCTTTTCGAAATATTCTGCCATATTTTATTGGCTAAGGACCCAGAGGCTGACAGAGGGAGAAGAAGTGTGAAGGGGTTGTTGAGGACAAAAAGAGGCTTTGTTTTTTCTTGAGGCTATAAGTTAATAAAAGGGTAGAGATTGAACCGCCCTACAGGAGAGAATCCTGTTTAAATGTTAATGGGACAAGGACTCAATGCCTTTAAGGGTGTGTTTTGTTGTTCATGAGCTCTACTGTCAAACTAACCTCATGCCCTGGTTTCCTCCACAGTGATCCCAGACACTCTGACGGTGATGGCAACTGCTCAGACTCTCTCAAAAGTGGAGGGGGACACGTTACAGCTGAGCTGTGAGGTCACACGCCAGACGTCCCAGCACAGTCACGTTTCTGTTGGGTGGTACCTTCGACCCTATGATGACCCCAATTCTGGTCCACGTGACCTGGTCACCCTGTCACGGGACTTTGTTCTACGGCCGGGTGGACAGTACCGCCAACGTCTGTCTTCAGGAGACCTGCGTCTGGACAAGACCAGCGCCACTTCTTACCGTCTCACCATCTACAAACTGCAGCCCACAGACCAGGGAGAGTTCTACTGTGAGGCCTCGGAATGGATCCAGGACCCGGATCGCTCCTGGTACGCCATGACCCGGAAAGAGTCGGAGAAGACATCTGTCAAAGTTCAGCCCACAGGTGAGTTAGCGTTGTTTTGGGGGTTCATTGCAACATCTTTCAGAGGTTAATTGCTTATTTTTTATCCTAATGGCTGATTGTTCACTGAGATTGATTTAATTCAACACAATGAAGAGTAGTGTTGGTTAAGAAAAGCAAGTTTTCTTGTGGAAAAACACATATTTGAGCCACATTCAGTTGCAGTGAAAATGTAGCCAAAAGAAGACATTTGAAGACTTTGGAAATGAATCTAAGAAACTTGGAAATATTTGCATATACTGTTGCATATATTCAATCTTATGTAAATGAACGTAACAAAATGAACATAACAATAGTTCTCTTACGAGAGCTCTCTCGTACTGCGTCTTAGCTAAGACGCTACGGGAAAAGTCTCTTTTCACGAAATACTGAAGCAAAAAATTATCCTTAATTTTGTATTTTTGTAAAGCGCATTTGCAGCAGTACACAGCCATAGGCGAGACGGCTCGTTCGCTCATTGGCTTGTTCTGCGGCAACTGCACAGCCTATCGAGCGCAGGCTGATGCAACATCAGACCAATGAGGGCGCTTCGCGCCCTTCTTGCCACTTCCCGCCGAAACGGGTGTGGCCCAACCTATAAAAGGAGCTCGAAAAGGCTGACTCACCTGATTTTTCATCTCTTCAGCGAAGCTCACGCATCGCTGGATCACGAGGAAGCAAGAGCCGTCTGGAAGAGCATATCAGCAGGACGAGCCATCCTGAAGCCGCTGGCATCGCCGCCTTCCACTGCCGTTCCTGCTGCGCTATCCGGCGCCCATATCCTTTACATCCTTGTTCTGTTATATCCTGTGTGTGTGTTCGCCCTGCGACACACATTCACAAAAGAGTTGCGTCTTTTTAAAGATGCCCTCGTGCGGCTCGTGCAGAGCCCCGCTCAGCGAAGGGGATCGTCATGTCATCTGCGTCTCCTGTCTGGGTGAGGACCATGCAGCGCTCGCGCTCGCTGACGGCGGATGCCCTCATTGCGAGTTGATGCCTATGGTGGACTCTGAGGACTCGCCTGGCATCCTTCTCGAAGCCTGCATCATCCGCTGCGCTGCAGCGCTGTAAGAAGCGCCGCTCGCAGCGCCTACCAGAACCGCCTCCAGCTCGGCCGAGTTTGCCGGTTCCCTCCGCTTCGCCGGCCTCCCCTGCATCGCTTCCCGATGCTCAACGTCCGCTGCTTGCCGACGGGTCATCTGAGGAAGTGGATCTCAGGCCCGCGTCGGAGGAAGAAGACACGTGCTCTCTGCTTGCTTCGGGCAGTGAGGGTTGGGCGAGCTCCGTGTACTCTCGCTGGCCGCGGCGAGCCTCGGTCTCGAGTGGTCTGCACCAGCGCCCCCTTCACGTTCCCGGCTAGATGGTAGCTATCTTCCGGATGAGCGCTCTTCCTCAAGCTCAAAGCACGCCCCTTTTCTTCCTGAGCTTCACGAAGAAGTGGCGAAAGCTTGGGACGCTCCATTCTCGGCGAGAATCCGCTCATCTGTTTCGCCAGCATTCTCCACACTGGACGGTGCTAAGAACAGAGGCTACCTGTCACTTCCGCCGGTGGAACAGGCTATAGCAGCGCACCTTTGCCCGCCCTCTGCTGGACGGCGGACTAAGGCGGCGTTGCCATCCAAAGCCTGCCGCATGACGTCAACGCTGCTCGCACGGATATTCTCTGCTGCTGGGCAGGCTGCGTCTGCGTTACACACCATGGCTACGCTACAGATTTTCCAGGGCGATCTTCTCCGCAAGCTGGAAGAGATGGGACCTGAAGCGAACTGTCTCGCGGATATGAGGAGTGCTTCGGATCTCTCCCTCCGCGCTACTAAGTCCGCTGCACAGGCCATGGGACGGGTTATGGCTTCCGCTACGGTGGCTGAGAGGCATTTGTGGCTGACGCTTTCTGACATCAAGGAGTCTGAGCGCGCTGCGTTCCTTCACGCGCCGCTAACTCCTGCCGGCCTCTTCGGATCTTCCGTCAACGAGTTTGTGGAGAGATTCGCCGAGGACCAGAAAGCTTCGCAGGCGTTCAAGCACTTCTTGCCGAAGCGCTCCAGTTCTGCAGATAGCCGCTCTAGACCGGCCCCACAGAGCTCTCAGTCACGCCCACCGCCTCCTGCTGCGTCATCGCGACAGCGTCAGCAATGCAGCTCGGGACCCCGTTCTCGCTGTCGCGGGAGCCGCGGCAGAGGATTGCGGTGAAGCCAGAAGCCCCGAAAGCATCCTAGCACTGCTGGGAAAGCGCCGGTGTTCGAGTTCCGCTGCGGCCGAGCTCTCACCCAAGCGCGCCGCTGTTGCAGTTCCAAGAGTTGTGACTGCCTCAGTGTCTTCTGCAATGTGCAAGCCTGCACGAGTGCCCGCTTGCCTGCACACAAAAGGCGTTATCACGGCTACCCAGATGTTTCACAAAAAGAGTGTTTTTTCTGGTGTTCCGGCCACGGCCGATGGTGCTATAAATGTTGTGACGATGCCCACTCCTCAGTGCCCATCTCCACATGTAAGCACAGCCCTGCACACAGGGCCTGCGCCCATAATGTCGACTCAAGTAGGTCGCGCACACTGCATAGTAAGCATGCCCACCCCTCAGTGCCCACAATTACTATGTCACACGCGTCATGTGGTCTCTGTAAAAACGAAACCCGTGCACGCTCGTTTGCCACGCTCGCACGCCACGGCCGATGGTGCTATAAATGCAGTGACGATGCCCACTACCCAGTGCCCATCTCCACATGTAAGCACAGCCCTGCACACAGGGCTAGCGCACATAAGATCGACACAGATCGGTCGAGCGCGCCGCATAGTAAACGTGCCCACTTCCCAGTGCCCACATACACTGTCACATACGGCGCGGGGCTTCTGTAAAAACGAGGCCCGTGCACGTACATTCTGCACAGGCAGACAGTGAGTTGAAGGTGGTAAATGTGCACACATGCAGCCCACGGTTACTCGCAGATATATCGAGTCCCACGGGACCCGCTCAGCCTCCCCCCAGTCGGTTAAGCGCCGGAACGGGGTCGAGGAAGAGCGATCTGCCCGCTGTGATCAGCGCACTCCCCGCCTCAGATGCGCAGCACACTCGAGCGCCGCCGTTGCCCAGTCAACAGAGCGGTTTCGCATCCAGCCCTTAGCCATTCATGCAGATGCATGGTCAGCGCTTCCAGGGGTTTCGGATTGGGTGCTAGGCATTATAAAGACAGGCTACTCGCTACAGTTTTCTGGACGCCCACCGCGCTTTTCAACGCGCGTCGAAACTACGGTCAAAACAGAAGTAGCACACATACTTCGTGCCGAAATATCAAAACTGTTGAGCAAAGGGGCTGTAGAGCCTGTGTCTCAAGCTCAAAGCGAGGGGGGGCTGTACAGCAGATACTTTCTGGTGCCCAAGAGAGACGGGGGTCTCAGGCCCATACTGGATCTAAGACAGCTGAACAAGGCATCGATGAAACGCAGTTTCAAAATGCTCACGACCAGGAAGCTCCTCGCGCAGATTCGCAGAGGGGACTGGTTCATGTCAATAGATCTGAAGGACGCGTATTTTCAAATACAGATAGCGTCAAACCACAGGCGATATTTGAGATTCGCCTTCGAGGGCCAGGCATACCAGTTTACAGTCCTACCAATCGGCTTGTCCGTAGCTCCTCGTACGTTTACGAGGTGCATGGATGCAGCGCTCGCTCCTCTCAGACTCAGAGGCATACGAGTGCTGAATTATTTGGACGACTGGCTGGTTCTGGCCCGATCACGAGCGGAGCTCGTGGACCACAGGGCCGTTTTACTCGATCACCTCGAGAAGCTCGGCCTCAGTGTCAATTGGGCGAAGAGTTCGCTGAACCCCAGTCAGACGATCCTGTTTCTGGGTATAGTTCTGAACTCGTGTTCCATGACGGCGCGGCTGTCACCACAGCGCGCGATGGGCATTCAGCGCGCAGCGAGTTCTTTCCGCTGCGGCGCGACTGTGTCGCTCAAACACTGTCAAAAGATGCTGGGTCTCATGGCCTCAGCATCTCCGGTTCTGCGGCTGGGCCTGCTCCGCATGCGCCCCCTGCAGTTCTGGCTGAAGGCTCGGGTGCCGCGCAGAGCGTGGGCGTCTGGCCGGCTGCATTTCAAGGTCGATCAGAGCTGTGTTGCGGCTCTAGCACCTTGGACAGCGAACAGCTGGTACCGATCAGGTGTAAGCCTGGGGACTTCCCCGAGTGTGAAAATGGTGTCGACGGACGCCTCCACTTCGGGATGGGGAGCGCTGCTCGAAGGCAGACCGTCCTTTGGCCTATGGTCAGAATGGGAAAAGCTCCATCATATCAACTGCCTGGAAATGCTGGCAGTGGAGAACGCGCTGACGCGCTTTTGTCCCCATATCAAGGATCACCACGTCGTAGTCCGTTTGGACAACATGTCCGTGGTGTCCTACATAAATCGCCAGGGCGGTCTCGGGTCCCGAAACCTGTGCAGGCTGACAGAACGCCTCCTGGTTTGGGCTCAGCGCAACGTGCGCTCGCTGAGAGCAGTGCATGTGCCTGGACCAGACATGGGGACTTGTGACTTGGTGACTTGGACTCAAGTCGACTCGAGTCGCTATTTTTATAACTTGTGACTTGACTTGACAAAAAATAAAATACTTGAGACTTGACTCGGACTTGGAAGTTAAAGACTCCGGACTTGACTTGACTTGAGACAGGATGACTTGAATGACTTGAGTGTTAATCACATTGTTTTCAGTTTGAATATAAAATATATAAATTATTTAAAAAAAATAAAATTGATTACTCAGCTGGAGCGCAGGCTGAGAATCGCGTTGTCATGTCATGACATCATCAGTCATGCCCTCTCTACCTTAAGCAGACCACGCCCACTTAGATCAGATATCACATCACATCACATCAACATCTCAGCTTGAGGGGTACTGAGGGTCATCGCTTTTGTCGTCAATAATTCGCGCCTAAAAACGCGTGGAAATCGCTAGTCGCGCCGCTTTCTCATTGTTTCCAAAGCGCTCGGGCAGTTGCGCCCCTGAGGCGTCGAGCGCGTCGCGACCGCGTTGCTTCCATTATGAGCGCGCATACCGGTGGCGCATACATGGTGGGATAGGCCACATCGTGCTCGGCTTGCAGACAAGACTCTCGAATCTTATATTTTGCAAGTGCAATACCTTGTAATAGAGGTAATGACTTACGGATGTACTCTGAGAGAGAGATTGTGTGTGTGTGTGTGTGTGTGTGTGAGTGTGTGTGTGTGTGAGAGAGAGAGAGAGAGAGAGTGAGAGAGAAACACACTCGTGCTTCACCTGATGAAGGAAACCCAAACTGAGTCTGACTCCAATCACAACCCCAACATTCAGAAACTAATTGACAAAAATCTGAAGTATAATTATGATGAAAAATGAAAAAAATGAATTTGAGCTCCAAACCAAACTCCAGTGTTATTCGGCCCTAAACAGAACCACAAAACTGGCAAATTACTTATCACTCAAGCAATTAAAAGAAAGACAAATCCTTTCAAAATATCGACTCGGTGATCATGATTTGGAAATAGAGATTGGTAGACATAAAAGATCCTGGCTACCGAGAGAAGAGAGACTGTGCAAACACTGTGAGCTGAATCAAACAGAGGATGAGAAACACTTCCTTCTTGTCTGTCCCAAATACAGCACTACAAGAGAAACATTCTTCCCACAGTTTGAAGCTTTGAATCCTTCATTCTTGTCTCTAAATGACTCAGAGAAACTACTCTATATACTTGGAGGGAATGAGACGGCAGTCACAATAGCTGCTAAATATTTATACACCATACACACCATACGAAAGGGATAATTTATTGTATTCAACTGTTTTATTTGATATTCTTAATTCTATATAATTAATATTATTAATATTAGAAATATCATCTGCTGCTGCTATTTTTATTGTATTTTATTGTAATCATATTTTATTCTGTATCTAAATGCTAAATTTGGCAATACTGTAACTCAAATGTCATGCCAATAAAGCAACTTGAACTTGAGAGAGAGAGAGAGAGAGAGAGAGAGGAGAAATGTAAGAAAGTTTAATGTTGTATGTAAACTGTGTTTGAGGGGAAGTTGTGGCCTAATGGTTAGAGAGTCGGACTTGCAATCGAAGGGTTGTGAGTTCAAGTCCCGGGCCGGCAGGAATTGTGGGTGGGGGGAATGCATGTACAGTTCTCTCTCCACCTTCAATACCACGACTTAGGTGCCCTCGAGCAAGGCATCGAACCCCCAACTGCTCCCTGGGCGCCAAAGCATATGGCTGCCCACTGCTCCGGGTGTGTGTTCACAGTGTGTGTGTGTGTGTGTGTTCACAGTGTGTGTGTGTGTGTTCACTGCTCTGTGTGTGTGCACTTCGGATGGGTTAAATGCAGAGCACGAATTCTGAGTATGGGTCACCATACTTGGCCAAATGTCACGTCACGTCGTTTGAGAGAGAGAGAGAGAGAGAGGGGGGGGGGGTGTTCAGAGAGGAGTCTGTTGGATGTTTAGCTGTTATTTATTTTATGGACTCAATGTTGAAAATGTTAAACATTTCTGTTGGCAGAAGTGAAAAATAAATAATTTTATGAAGTTACAATTTTGTTTGATTCCATGATGTATTTTACTGAACATGAGTATTTACAATGCAAATCCAAATTATTTTAATTTACTGTTACTTATATCTTGTCTTTTAACTTTATTAAGATCAGATTCTGCAGGTAAAATTACAATAATAAGGTGACTTGACTTGGACTTGACTTGACTTACTACAGGACTTGACATGACTTGACTTGACTTGACTTGACATAACTTGTGACTTGACTTGACTTGACTTGACTTGCCCAAGAAAAAAATACTTGGGACTTACTTGAGACTTGAAGGTTAAGACTTGAGACTTACTTGAGACTTGCACATGTGTGACTTGGTCCCATCTCTGGCCTGGACAGCAGAATCTGGGTCCAGACAGGCTGTCCAGAGGCAATGTTTCTACGGGCGAATGGTCTCTACACCCGCAAACAGTCCGGCTGTTGTGGGAGAGATTTGGCATGGCAGAGGTGGACCTCTTTGCGTCCCACAAAAACGCTCACTGCCCCGCGTTCTTTTCCAAGAACGAAAGCCCGCTGTCACGGAGATGGCCGTGCTGCCCGCTTTATGCGTTCCCTCCCGTCTCCCTCCTTCCGCAGGTGATAGAACGGGTGAGAGAAACGAGATGTTCAATACTGCTTGTAGCACCTCTTTGGAAGAACCAACCATGGTTCCCAGATTTGATGCAGTTAGCAGATGTTGCCCCGTGGCCGGTACCGTTGAGGAGGGACCTCCTCTCGCAGGCCAGGGGCTCGATTTGGCACCCTCAACCGGAGTTGTGGTCCCTCCATGTGTGGGCGCTCAACGGTTACCCGCTGATCTCGCAGTGGGAGTGCTAAATACCATCACTCAGGCTAGAGCTCCGTCGACACGACATCTGTATGCCTCGAAGTGGTCGGTGTTCTCCAGCTGGTGCACAGCTCGAGGTTATTCACCCCTTAGTTGTGAGGTGACGGAGGTCCTCTCCTTCCTACAGGAGCTGTTGGATAAGGGCAGAGCCCCATCCACACTCAAAGTTTATGTGGCGGCCATCGCGGCGTTTTCTGAAACGGCGTCCGGTCAGTCAATAGGAAGGAACGATTTAGTCATCCGGTTCCTCAGAGGAGCTAGGAGGCTGAATCCTCCCAGACCTCCATCAGTCCCTATGTGGGACCTCGCGGCGGTTTTGGAGGCCTTGAAGGGTCCCCCTTTTGAGCCTATCCAATCGGTTAGCCTTCAGCATCTGTCATTCAAGACAGTATTCTTGTTGGCTCTCGCTTCTGTGAAGCGTGTGGGTGATTTGCACGCGCTCTCGGTGAGCCAGTCGTGCTTGGAGTTTGGGCCCAATGACTCAAGAGTCATACTCGGGCACCTAGGCACGGTTATGTGCCGAAATCCCTCAACACACCGTTTCGGGCTCAGGTTATTGCCCTGTCTGCCCTGCCGGTGTCAGGGGAGGATGGAGACTCGAGTCTTCTTTGCCCTGTCAGGGTTTTAAGAGCTTATGTGTCTCGCTCTGCTGCCTTTCGGCAGACGGAGCAGCTGTTTGTCTCGTTCGGTGGACGTTCCAAGGGAATGGCTGTTTCGAGACAGACTCTATCCAGATGGATAGTTGACGCCATAGCATTAGCTTATGCTTCCAGGGGCCTTCAGTGCCCGTTGGGCGTCAGAGCGCACTCCACGCCTCGTCGTGGGCATGGTCTACTGGGATCTCCTTGCAGGATATTTGTATGGCGGCAGGTTGGGCCTCGCCATCTACATTTATCAGGTTCTATAACCTGGAGGTCCCCGCCTTGCAAGCAAGGCTGTTGTCGGTATAGTCGAATCAGGGCCCTGAGGGGAATTCTGAGTTCACGAGCGCTATGCGCTGCCGACTGTTATATGGCCAGTATTGCGTAAGACCCGGATTGCCACATTGGTCAGGCCTTGCCTCGGCTGTGTGATGTCATATTGCCGCATCTACGGATGCTGCTAGATATAGGACGGAGGGCTTTTTCCCTTTTCTGTCCTGGACTCTCTGTGAGTCCCTCAGGTGACTGTGCACTGTAAATCCTGGGCGTTGCTTCAGGTTTAATGGTGTGTGATCCCTGCGCGCACGGCGTTTTACATTGGGTTCCCGTAGCGTCTTAGCTAAGACGCAGTACGAGAGAGCTCTCGTAAGAGAACGTACTCTGTTACTAAACGTAACCTCGGTTCTCTCTAGAAGAGCGAACGAGCACTGCGTTCTCTGCCGTGCGTACGATTCACTCTGGTTCGCTTCGGCGATGAAATAAATCAGGTGAGTCAGCCTTTTCGAGCTCCTTTTATAGGTTGGGCCACACCCGTTTCGGCGGGAAGTGGCAAGAAGGGCGCGAAGCGCCCTCATTGGTCTGATGTTGCATCAGCCTGCACTCGATAGGCTGTGCAGTTGCTGCAGAACAAGCCAATGAGCGAACGAGCCGTCTCGCCTATGGCTGTGTACTGCTGCAAATGCGCTTTACAAAAATACAAAATTAAGGATAATTTTTTGCTTCAGTATTTCGTGAAAAGAGACTTTTCCCGTAGCGTCTTAGCTAAGACGCAGTACTCGTTCGCTCTTCTAGAGAGAACCGAGGTTACGTTTAGTAACCGAGTACGTTTTATGAACAATTATCACCCAGTTGTTTTCCATTCGTGAATGAGTGTTATTCTCTCTGACATATTTTCCCAAAAGATTTCCATTGGACAAAAAACTATGTAAACTGGATTGTGAACATTATACATAGTCCAAAACTCCAATGAGATAGTTCACTCAAAAATGAAAATTCTGTTATCATTTACTCACCCTGTCGTTTCAAACCTGTATGACTTTCTACATTCAAAAATGATGTTGTGAGAAATGCCACTTTTCGTCCATGTAATTAAATTTTAACGATCACTAAAATGGTTTGGTTCAACATTCTTCAAAATATATTTTTGTGTGTGTGTTGAACAGTAAAATTGTAATACCGAAGTTTCAGATTCAGTTTTGGGTGATATGTCCATTTATTACACTCTGAACAAACTACTTCTATCCCTTACAATTTTATTTTTGTTTATATGAAATGAAATATCTGTTCTGACTAAGATGATAATTATTCAAACACTTTACCCAACAGAAGTACTTACGTGGAGTTCAACCCTGCATGCAATGCAGGGCTCTGCTTCCCTGCAGAAACCCTGCATGCAATGCATGGCTCTGCTTCCCTGCAGAAATCCTTAAATATGCCATGTGAGCTGATCACTATCTAAAATTAAGCACATTACCGGAGTCCCTGAGCGGTGGCTGCTGATCCTCTTAACATCAAACTCAATGTCATGGAGTATAGAGCAGGCATCGGCTCTCACAGGTCCAGTCCTTACATTGATACCATCAGTGTCATGAAGGTTATCATGGAGTGCATCATAGTGAAGTCTCAGTGGTCTCTTAGCATCAGGCAGCAGCAAGCCAATCACATTGACTCATATATCCAACAAATCAGATGAGTAATCATGGCTGACATGTGCTTGATGACCAACACATTTAAAGAGAAAAAAATGTCAATTCTGTCATCATTTACTCATCCTCATGTCATTTCAAACTCAGGATGTTCATTTTGAAGAATATTTCAATGAAATTTAATGCAGTCCAGAACTTTCAAAATCCAAAATTAACCAGAGAAATGAATCCATTCATTTTTACTTTTCAACCCCTGGTGGCAGATGTAAGTTTAAAATTTATCATGAAGCAGCTGTTGCCCAAAATTAATGAATAATGAATGTTATAAATATACATCCGCACAAAATAAATGACCACTGTTTGAAAGAAAACCTAAGTAGTTTTTCTAGGGCCACAAAACTTAATTATTTCTACACATTTTCCAGAATTTGGGTTTAACGATTTACATTGTATGGCAAAGAAATATTGGTACTTCTTAGTTTGTGTTCATGATCATACGATATATCCAGTCAGATGGTCAAATAGGGTCCAGCTACAAAAGTTTAAAAAGTTTATAACTTTCCATCAGAAATTAATGTCTGGTGTTTGTTGGAGATGGCGTAAAAGTGTCTCAAGGCGACTGAAGTGACACTTTTGTATGATGAACAGATCGAAATTTAAGCCTCAATTGACTCTCAAATCAAAGACTATATATAATGTATATAGACTTTATCAAATGTGGTAAATGTGACACAACCCCCAGTTGTCAACTAACATTCTTTTTGGTTCTTGTGTATCACATGAACACACATCATAACGGGTTTGTGTCTACATATGTTATGTTGTCTGTGTGTAACTGATGACTTTGTTGAGTTTTATTATATGGACAGTTAGTTGAAACGTTCTTCAAAATTAGCTTCTTTTATATTCCTCAGTAGATGACTGCTAACCACATGAAGATGAGTAAATGATGACAGAACTTTCATTTCTGGGTAAATTATTCCTTTATGTTGTTGTCTAAGTTAATTGTGCCAGACTTTTTGCACTGAGAACCAAGGATGTTTGATGTTACTGTCAGATCTGATGTCTAATAACCCCACATTTGATTTAAGAGGTAACATAAAAAACTAGATTTTTACTTAAATTTTACTCCGTCACACGCTGCAGTTGTGTTGGGTGAACATTTCAACACAATGCCATAGATCTGAACTTTACCTCTCTCCCGTTCTCCAGAATAGCCATATTTCACGGGACAGAGGCTGGGGCAGAAAAATGCCTCCCTCATCTCCGGCTTTAGTCCATTACTTTCCAATTTATTACAGAGCCGTCACTCCGTCCTGAGCATAAGACAGCATGTACAGCAGACGTGAGTGCTGTATCTCTCTGACTAACTGAACACACAGGGCTGTAACTCAATCTCAAAGCACATCGGCCCAGCGGTTTGATGGGAATGGGAGGTGACAGCACACCTCCTCATCAAATGCACTGCAGGACAGGAGCTGCGAGTGGCATGTTAATTCAGCCCTGTTATTGGTCAAGAGTCTCTGGGGTGGGCAGATTGTACAAGAAGAGGACAGGTTGTGATTTTAGGTTGTGGATGTTGGATGGCTGTCTCCCAAGGGCACCTCCACAGAGTCAGGTTGCAGATGGGGACAGATCCTAATAGTCTTTATGATTTGTGGTCTTCAGTGGTGTAGGTAGCAGTAGGATCAGGGTGAGATGAATGCAGACCAGACAAGCTCCTCATAGAGACAGATTGAAGACTCATCCACTTCCCTTCAGCTCAATGACCAGTGACTCTTGATATATAGGCATGTGACACGAAATAGCCACTTTGAATGTTGTAGAAAAAAACTTGACTGTTAGTAGAAAAACTGACACAAAAGTGTAGACATTTAAAAGAGAAATGGTTCCGTGATTCAGTTACTTTTAATGCTTGTGAATCAGCCAAAATTAAACTGGAACATACTTTTTTTCTGTGTAGCATAAAAGAAAATATTTAAAAGAATGTTGGTTAACAAACTGTATTGGTGTTCACTGACTGATATTGTATGGACACAGAAATATGTTCTTTACTTTAATATTTACTTCTTAGCATAGAACAAAGTTGGCACCGCCTAATTATTCATGATACAGTCACATTAGTGCAGTTTTGGCAAAACAACATTGTAAATGGTGTAGCAATATATGAAGCACCACTCAAATTGAAGTCACTTTTAACCCTGATTTCTGTTGGTCAACAGTATATTTGTGTCATCAAATTGAATAAGAGCTACATCTGCTTTGGGGACTTTTTTGAGTGAAATGCAATCATTTTAATAGATCAAAACTGTGCAAAGTTCCTTTTCACATGGATATCTATTAAAATAATTGGATTATGCTCACAAGAGAAATGTTAATTGTGACCCCACTTTAGAAGTGAACTAAAGTACATTAGAAGTCTAACTGATCATAGCATTTAAAAGGTACAGTAGCAAAACTCCTGCAGCTTCAGAGAGATCGAAAAAAAGTTAATGTAACACTAAATAGCCTCTGTTTTGGTGCAAGAATACTTGAATTTAAGTGGACATCAGGAAAAAGTTCACTAGTAGATGTTAAAAAGAGCTTAGAGTGGAGTTGAATCATTTAGTTGCTTACAATAAACTCATTTATAATGTTTATCGGTAAGTGCTGTTTTGAAAGTCTCAGTATGTGGGGCTATTTACAGTAAATGGCCTTTGAAAGCCTTTAGAGATAGTCATCTGTTTTATTGTAAGCATCTTCCAGTCAAGTACTCCATGCAGTTTTCTAACAAACTACTCTTCATAAAGAACTGACTTTCAGTTTGTTACAGCCCTTTACTATCAAGCAGTATTGTTATTGTCAACTAAAACTATTAAAATATTTTTTTTACATTTAAATAAAGCTGCAAATAAACATAAACATAAAAAACTAAACATACTAAAATTGTTAAAACTAAAACTGAACAAAAAATAAATTAAAACCTGCAGTAAATAAAAATAAAAGAAATAGAAAAACTGAAATAAAATATAAAACTGAAAAATATCAAAATGAATGCAAAATTCGAAATATTAATAAATATAATAATAGTATTTCCAAATTCTAAAAATACAATGCTATCAAGACCTAGTGGACAAAAATCATAATAATTATTCTGAAATTGCACGGCTATATTTAAATCTTAGGCAGTGGATGTTCAGAGATATTTCTCAGAGATTCAGTTTTAGTTATAGTTCTGTCTTTAGGTCATGGACCTTTTTTTCTCTCCTTTTCTTTAAAATATGCCAGCAATTGCATACAGGAAGGGTTTATTAAAAAACTTGAAACTTTATTAGAAGGTAGTTGTAAAATAAATGTTTAATGGATTTTAAAGGCAGTCAAGGTGAAGTCATTACAGCCTGGTCCTTCAGTATGCAAGCCAGGCTTCACCTGACTGAGATTCACATTAGAAATTCCAGAGAGCATTTCAAGAGCAACACTGAGACGAGAGAAGACCGATTTGTCTGTAATCCCCTTTTCTAGCTGGCTGTGTCCAAGTCCCCTTCCAGCTAGACAACACGCTCACAATGTTCTCTGTGTACTAGCCAGTGGCCTGTTAGGCTCAATTGAAAGTGCACATGTCTGTGCAGGAGTGATTGGGTGGCTGTTTTGAAGGATTGCAGCCAGTTTATGTATTTTCATTTGTTGTTGACTGAATTGGCTTTGTTGAATTGGCTAGAAAGTCTGGTTTAAGCTAGGACTAGCAGTTTTGGAACAGCTATGTCATTATCTTGTACACCATCTTGCAACATCAACAAACCACTAACTAACTGCTCATACCAACTTATGGTGCTCAAGCTGGTTTGTATAAAATAATGTCTGGTCAACCATCCAATTACCAACTTGGTCTAACTAGAAACTAGTAACCATGTTCCTAAAAAACAATTTCAACTGGATTTTCCAGCAGGGGAGCTCAAAGCTGCCAAAGAGAGGTGCGCGATTACGCACTCAGTCATGTGCGATTATTCTGTTTTGCATATTTATGTTGACATTAGCTCAATGCACACCATATGTCATGCTCATAACACGTGTAAACGTTTGTGTGTTTTCTCTCATCTGTCTGTTAATGTGTTTATTGCTCTGGTGAACTGTGGGGAAAAACAGAAGTTGTGCGGTAAGCATTAATAGGACATCAAATGGCTCATTGAAGCACATACTACAGCAGTTCGATGGACTCATTTTGTGACAAAGCTTTTGGCAGTGAATCCCACACAGCAGCTTGTTCACACAGCCCCCTTCCAATCACAGTTATTACCGCTCCCACTCAACACAATTGTCTCTTTCTCTCTTTCTCTCTCTGGTTAGCTGTCATACAAATCTATTGTGCATACTAAATTCAAATCTAATGGCGTCATGCATGCTGTGTACCTCAATCCTGACATTTCCTTTCCATTCTAAAACCTTTATTCATGTGACTTTGAAAGTATCCCTCTTCTTATGAATGCCAGATTTGTCCACAGGCATAGTATTGTACTGTACTTGACTATATAACAGAGCTGTAAAAGGAACAAGAACATCTTCATAATTAGATTCTAATAAGATATCAGCCCCTGAGGTCTAGGGTTCAGTGAACATAGTGACTTTGTGCTTGTGACTTATGCCTGTGATGGCAAGGCTGAATTTTCAGCATCATTACTCCAATCTTCAGTGTCACATGATCCTTCAGAAATCATTTCAATATGCTAATTTGCTGCACAAGACACATTTCTTATTACTGTCAATGTGTTCACTGTTACTTTTGATAATTTTACTTCCCCAAAACTTTTGAATGGTTGTGTATTTTTGAGTCATGAATAATGGATGATTAATGGAAATTAATTGAACTTTACATTAAAATCCTTGCAAATTTTGCTTAATTTACAATTGAATGTTAATATTCAGTAAATCACCCAACACTAATTTATGCCTATTCTTTTGCCGTCCTTTTAATCCCCAAATGTACTATGACTGGTAAAGGATGTTTGGATTTTTATTGATATGTAATGTGTTGATTAGCCTTTGATGCTAATTATGAAGCACAGAGCTGGGCATGAAAAATCATTCAGACAGCAATCATCCAGCAAATGCAGACAGATTTCAAATTTTGATGACCTCTCAGTCTGATGTAGAATATAGAGGAATATGTATTCACCTAATGTATCCTGTCTCTTTTCTCTCTGTTTTTTTCCCATTCATTTCCACGAGCAGCCCTTCATCTCCACTGCTAATTAATCTGTCTGAAGCGTGCAGATTTAGTCCTAATACACAGACCGGCTCCGGTCAGGCGGGCAGTAATGTCCTAATGGAGCATCATGCTGCTTGAGTATCACAGGAGGAAAGGAAAAACAGCCACTGGCCTTTGATTCCCTGTGATCTGTGAATTCCTCTTTAGCACAGGCCTGTTTACTGTGCTGTTATTTTGGAGAGTAGCGCACAGCGTGAGACACAAATAATGGCTGCATGTAAAAACACACATCGTCATCATCATCCCTCCCTGTACATTTGCCTTTCTCTGTGTCAGTGCCATGTACTTACGCAGTCGGAACGTTTCTCAGGAAGTTTGTTGTAGTAATTAGAGCCCAGGGGCAATCACCTCTGAAGAAGCCAAATGAAGTGAAGAAAGTGCTTTTCTGATGAGGCGCACAATCTGCTTATCATATGGAAATTAGTTCTATAAATGAAGATTTGTTTTCTTCTGATGCGAGTGTTTTTCGGTTTGAATTTAGTCCAATATGGACCATTTTGTATTGAATAAATCATCTTTTCTCTCTTTTTTTTTTCACTTGCAGATCGGGACTTTAGTATCCAGGTGACCACCGAGCGCCGGGCCTACACGGCTGGTGAGCCGCTGGAGCTCCGCTGCACCATTGATGCTCAGAATGTTCCAGAGCGTTTCTTCTCGGTGTCGTGGGTCTTCAGCAGCTCCCCCGTAGCCGTGATTGGGCCCAGTGCCGTGCCTGTACTGGGACCCAACTACATGGAACGGGAAGCCACCGGCCTCCTGACTGTGCGCAAAGAGAGCCCTTCTGTCCACCTGCTCAAGTTGCAGCGTCTACTGCCAGAGGACTCTGGGAAATACATTTGCAGAGTGACAGAACGGGAGAAGACCCTCACTGGAGATTTCATCGACCGCAGCAAGCGGTCCCGTAATGTTCAGATCACTGTAACCCCTCTCAGTGAGTATCATGGTTCTTTATCGGCCCTCTGTTTCTGACTGGCCCCTAGAGTAGTCAGCTGATACCTCTCAACAGCTCTCTTATTAAATGAAAACATGAAACTTTCGGCCTCAATTCAGACGTTTGTTACTGAAAGTGGATTATTCTGATGATTGGTTTAAAAAAAGTAGAGTTCAGGAATTGATTTAGTAATATTTTAGAGGCAAGCATCTATTAAAGTTCTTATTTCTGCTGAAGGTTTCTAAAGCACAGAGCATACACTCAGTATAGCCTCTTATTTTCTCAGATGCTTTTCAGTTGTTGTGCAGGGTGCTCTCTCTCTCCCACTGTTAGAAGTAACAGTAGTGTGAAAGCAGTTCAGCTGTTTTCTGTTTTCTACTTGTGAGTGGGCAATACAGTACTGTGTCCTGTCTAATTCTTTTAATGCACTGCATTTTTTCAAAACTTGCTTTTGTGGAGGCCTGAGAAGCCTTTGAAATAGCATTGCATTTTAAGTGAGAGTTACTTGAAAAGCCAAGTCTAACAGGCATGAAATGAAAGTGTGAAGGCCATCGCCTTCAGCATAGCCTTGGTAGATCCCCAAGGTGGATGTGATTGTGCCCAGGCTGAGAAACCACAATTGAGCTCAAGGAGTTGATGAAAGCTAGATGGGGGAGAGGAGGTCAATCAAAGGTTAGTGAGAATACATCTGTTCTGCTCGGACTTTGGCCACCCAAATCCAGCCTCTTCCAACAACAGTCCTTTCTCGCTCTATAAATTGAAGGAGATCTTTCTTTCTTTCTCCTCAGGAGAATCAGCTTTCATAGGGTCTTGAAGGATATCCGGCAAGTATGCATAACATCAACACGCCATGTTTTTGAAGTTATTTACAAATGGCTGACCAATCACAACAGACCAGGTGACCAATCAGAGCAGACTTTGTGGTTTTCAAAAAGTCGGGCTTTAAAGAAACTGGAACTACAACAGATGCTTCAGGCAAAAGTGAAAATGTAAAAAAAAAAAAAAAAAAAAGATGCACTTTAAATCATGTAAATGTTTTCGAGCAGACCCCAAAAATAAAATGAGGAACTTTTAAATTTAATTAAATGGGCGCTTTAATATATATCAGTTATCTGCAGTTCCACCACTCATTCTACCCGCTCATTTATTTACCTTATTCCAAACCTGTATGACTTTCTTTGTAACACATATTTAGAATATTCAGAAGATGCCCCTTTTTTATTTTGCCCATGAAATTAAATTAAGTGAGGTCTGATGTGAGTGTGTTGGAGCCCTTGACTTTCATTCTACTGGCTGAAATATTCTGCAATCATTCTGCAAAATATTTTATTTTGTGTTGGACAGAGGAAAGAAAGTCATACATCTTTGGAACAACGTGAAAGTTAGTATGTTTGGGTGAAATGTCCTTTAAAGATGGCTAGAAAAAGGGAAAGGGTTTTTTGGAAAGGTTTGTGAATGAGGCACTATATTAGACCATGCTTTGGTCTTTTTTGTCTTTGCCCCCGCAGGAGACCCTGTGCAATATTTGCAGGGTTATTATAGCAGTAGATTGATAGTTGCAATATGGATTCGAGACAGCACAGAGTTCAGCTCCTTCTTCACCCACATGCTCTCTCTCTCTTTCTATTCAGCTCATGGCCTCACTGACTAGGTACAGTTGATCTTTCAGGTAATATATACGACTGAAGCATCTGCATGTAGAGACACTGAGAGACTGGTCTGAGTGAAGTTACAGCCATACAACAACTGATGATTGTATGAACTTCTTATTCCATCTCTTCAGAGAATAGGAGCACATTAGAAATTGAAGAGGTTTCGTCCCCAGATGTTTCGCTTTTGTTATGTATGAAATCAAAGCCTCTTGTGTTCGTTGCCTGGTTGGTCATGGTGGTTTTCTACTCAAGAAGTTCTGCTAGAGCCTCTTTCTTAAGAGAGCCTTTGGTGACCCATGGGAAGTGTGCAAACTGTCTCATTAAAGTCCCATTTTTGTTTTATCACATGCTGCTTTTATAGGGACGTGGTGGTGTGAAATCCCTGTCGAGAACTCTTGCGATGTCTGCAAAGTCTTTGATCTACACTCATGCTTATGATCTCTCGGGCTCTAGACCTCTTGATGAGAAAACTATTCCAGAGGTCCTGCTGGTCTAAGGCCTAGTCTGCTGTAGAGTGCAACAGAAACATATGGAAGATGCCATTCATATATTAATTTAAGTGATATTGTGCAAACCTCAGACCTACCATGAGCTCAAATGTTGTCAAAGGATTCAGTGTTCAGTAAAACTAACTTTTATCTTCAACTTCAAAATAGTTCTTTACATTGAAAATCTGCTCTACCCATAGACCTATAGAACCCCCACTCCCATAAACCATTGCAAATGACTTCTTATTGTATCGTCAGTCGATATATGCATGTTTTGCATTAAATATCATGTTATTTTATACTTAATCAATGACAGTTGATATAATACCATTCAAAAGTTTGCAGTTTGTAAGATTCTTTCTTTCTTTATTATTTTATTATTGTTTTTCTTTTTCTAGATTTTTATAAAGACATTAACACTTTAGCGGGCAAGACATTTAGAATATTACAAAAGTTTTCTATGTTAAATAAATACAATACTCGAGGAGCCTGTTCTTGCCTCAGGCCTTTATAACATCCATCTCTCCAGTGGTTTTTCAACTGACTCACAACCAGAGACAGTATAGTAGAAGAAAACAGACCATTCATAAAGAAATGAATAGGAGAGATTGAAATGCTAATAATGGTTAATGTTGGTATATAAGTCTGACCTTTAAGTTAAAAAAGATCCTGTTGCCCTTTTGGTAAAGGCAGTGCTTCAATATATTGCTCCAGAATGTGCATTAGCTTGGCCAGCCAGCTATAGATACAATTGCATTGTTAATTTTATCTGTTAATGATAAGCTGTTTTCTATCAAGCAGATGGGGTTGTTCCTATTCACCTAATGCATACAGGGAAAATAGTGTTCTTGTGTACTTGCCTTTTAGGGGACTGAATTTGTAGAGTTGTTTCTTGTACAGCTTGTCATGACTAATTTACTCATACATAATGTAAATGTACTCTAATTAATATGATAAACTAGCACTAGTGTCATGTTTCCAAAGACTGATGTCTCATTTCTTTTGTTGTTTGTCTGTCTCTCATAGGAAGTAATATCACTGTGTCATTATCCAGTAACACTTCAGATATAATGGAGGGGGAGACCGTCCAGTTGACCTGCGTTGTTAGCAGCACTGTGGGTCCCCTGTCTGTGACGTGGCAGTGGACCGATAAGGAGGAGGCGGGTCCCGCTGTAAACGTGGCTTCGGTGGATCGTGAGGGCATGGTCACTCCTGGGCCCACCTTTAGGGAGCGCAGCAGCTTTGGAGAGATCCGGGTGGAGCGGGTTCGACCCGACACATTTACTCTGTTCCTGTATAATGCCTTCCCCACAGATGAGGGGCAGTACAGATGCAGCGCCACCGAGTGGTCTCAGAGCGGGACTGCACCTGACTGGATTTGGCAGCAGATTGGAGATGAATCCGCCACCAAGACCGTCACTGTCAAATCAGTTGGTAAGACCACAAATGTTATTTGGGACCCAGAATACCATGGTTTGGCGAATGAATTAAAACAGTTATAATATAAATATAACTTTATATTTATTTTGCCATTAACTTGTTTATCTTATATTCTTGGCCAGATTCTTAAATAATTATTTATAGCTATTTTGAATTTGATGTGAATTATATTTAATAAGTATTTTTATTATATATTTACATAGGTTTAAAGTTTGTGGTCAGTAAGATTTACTTACTTTTTCAGCATATTTGTATGTAATTAAAAATACATTAAAGACATTTACAATGTTACGGAAGATTTCTGTTTCAAGTAAATGCTATTCTAATAATTAAAATTCCTGAAAACAAATGTATCAGTATTGATTAAGCAGACACAAAAACATTAAGCAGCATGAATGTTTTCTATATTGATGATGATGATGATGATAATAATAATAATGATAATAACAACAACAACAATAATAATAAATCTAGCTTGAGCACCATTAAAAATGATTTCTAAAGAATTATGTGACACTAAAGACTGGACTAATGACTGATGGAAATTCAGCTTTGCCATCACAGGAATAAATTAGATTTTGGAATATATTCAAATAAAAAGCAGTTGTTTTCAATTGTACCAAATACTGGTATTTCAAAATTATGCTATTTTTTTTATGTATTTTACTGTAATTGCAGCCTTGTTAAACAAAACTTAAAAAAAAATTGTACTGACCACAAGCCTTGAACAGTATTATATATATATATATGTGTGTGTGTGTTATAAAATATCCCTTATAAAAGTAAAAAATGCACTTAATGTTCAGAGCCAGGGGACAAATATTTCCCCTTCATAAAAAGTTCATTTCTGACACTGTATTTGCATATATAGTGTTTTTGTACTCATGCAGTCCGTTTTTACTGTCAACATCACATCATATTTATGACATCATAAATTTACTGCTTCATAACACACAGGCGTATATACAAACTCACACTTGAGGAATACATACCCACTCAAGTGGAGTAGAGTACTGAAGTGGCATGTGCACTGTAAAGCTGGATCCCGTCCATATGAAGTCGATATAACCCACTCATGCTCGTGCTTACATTGCATCCTGTACAACACTACCGCTGTCAGCATTCCATCACAATCAATAGCCGTGACTTCCAGTCTGCTCTTTAACTGTGTATGTAATGAGAACACACTCATACACAAACACACACATTGCAGAAAGGAAAAACATGAGTGGAAAGCAAGCTGGCAGATGCTCTGAATAAATACATTGTGTGACATACTGTAGCATGTGTTGCGTGACGATGAGTGGTTTTTAGACAAGATACTGGATCAGTTCTTGATAACATACAATGTCTGTGGTTTTGTTGGTGAAGTGTGTAACTTTTTTTGATACTTAAAATGCTCTCTACTCTTCCAACTTAGTTTGATGAGACAATTCCGAGTCAGTCATTCATGGATTTTCTTTCTGAAGAATTGTTCTCAAACATATGCTCTTGTTCGCACAGCCTTGTATTGGGATTTATGTTTTATCCAGAGGCATGTTTTTGGTGAATTGCCTGTTTGGGGCAGAACAAAAGATTTTATGACCAATTTTAATAAAAAAATAATTTATATTAATTAAGTTTGAAAAAAAAAAATTAAAGAAAACAAATGAAATTAATAAAGTATTACATTAAAATAGAGAAACTGATTTTCTTTTCTTTTTTTAAATCTTTATATTGTAATCACAATGGATTGGAAAAGTAATTTGTCACAGATGTGGGAATCCTAAATGCAGCTTTAAGGTTGGGAATCTTATCCAGAATCAAGTCTTCATGCATCCTGCATATTGAATCTTTGATGAGATGACAAAATCGGGGCTTTTTTATCTATTCCTCTTAATTATTTATATCCATGCTCTTCCTCTGCGATGACATTGTACTTCCTCTGTTGTCAGGATCAGCTTTGTTGAAGCATTTCATCAGCTGTGCTTATGATTTGAAGCTCAAAGAGTGGCAGCATGATGCTCTTGATATCTGCTGTTTTGGCTTTTTCTGTAAGTACAGACTTCTCCAGGTGTGTTGCAGTAGTCACTTTGCTCAAGTAGTATGTGCACATGATGATGTGATAGTCACTCCGTGTGGGCATAGACACGGTTTGTGTCCTTTGCTCTTGCCCTGTGTCAGGTGTGTTGGTGGTGTGTTTTCCAGCGTTGACTCTGGGTGACTGTACGGATGAAGGACCAGGGCTGGGTGTGAAGCAGGGCCCAGTTTGTGGTGTTATTCTGCTCATTAGTGTCTGGCAGTGGTGTGGGTGCTGACTGACTGCAGGCCACCCTGTAGCGGTGGAATCGTTTGGCTGGGTTACACTTGACACCCAGATGTGAGGCCAGACACACATTCTGCCACAATATACTTTTTTGGATTGCTAAGAAAGCAGTTAGAGTTCCCAGCATGTTAATTGGATGGCAGATAAATATACATTTAGTATATTGTATTGTATTTAGTATATTTATTTACATTATAGTGTTCCTGTAGCTCAAGTGGTAGTGCATTGCAAGGTTGGGGGTTCGATTCCCTGGGAACACATGATAGGTAAAAATTTGTAGCCTTAATGCACTGTAAGTCGCTTTGGATGAAAGCGTCTGCTTAATGCATAAATTTAATGTTTAATTTTACATTGTAGGTTTATTGATGCATCTGTTAGTGAGCATGCTATTGGAGATAATTTGGGTAAGTTGTGTATAACTTTTTCTGTAATACAGACTTTTGGAGGTTTAAATAAAAAAAATGAATAGACATAGAGAGAGCTATATGGGAGGGGAATAACTCATCTTTGAATACCTGTATAGCTGTGTTTAGGATTTTGGACTACTCGTATTGATCATTGTTCATAACATATAAATGCATATCAATTACTGTTTTCGAAGGGTTAGGCTGGACAACACTCGTTACATTGACTACCATTCATACGCATATGAATTTGGGAGACAAGGAACATAGGCTTATACAAATTAAATTGCTTTCCAAAGTTCCCGTTTGGTGCAATTTCGTAGCATCTTTCTCATAGAAGATTGATGTGTCACGGTTTGACCTGTAAGCTGATTTCAAAGAATGCACACTTTAAATATGCAGCATTGCAACATTGCTGTAAATTGGAGCATATTGAATATGACAGTATGACATCGTATTAAGACCATTACAGTCTTCATAGAAATCTAATATCTAATGTGACCCCAATTTCAGTTTGATACATTTTTTTTATTTGTTTTGCCCCAAGAAATTAATGCTTTTATTCAGCAAGGATGCATTAAATTAATCAAAACAGTAATTACATATAATGTTACAAAAGATTTCTAGGTAACACTTTAATTATATGGAATGATATTCCGGACTTTATTCAAAAGGAATTGCAAATTGTATTTGCAATTGCGTTTTCAATTTGTGGACACATAAAATGTGACATAATCCAAATGCAAATGCAAATCGCGCATTACCGTTTGCATTTTCATTTAAGCGAACGCACAGTGTCTGCCAAATTTAAAATGGAAATGCAAAGTCTGTTTGCAATTGTGTTTCCCATATCTTACGAGCTATGAGCCTGTCATATTTAAATAGCAATATTAATTACCACATTTGCCTTTTCACTCTCTCTGCACTGTGCATGTAAACTGCCAAAACTCAAATGGAATCGCAATTCCTTTTGCATTTGAATTTCCAACGTCTACACGGAAACCTGTCAATCAAGTGACAGGGGTGGGGCCATTTTATTGGGCGTGTTTGCATTGGGAAGTGACGTCACTCACAGTCGACGGTAATAAAAGAGGCACTTGATATAATATTTAGTTTCATTTGTAATGACTTTATATATACACATTTCCCTGAACTAAGTACATTTCTGCTGCTATTATTATGTTTAAATGAAAAATGAACGACGGTGCGCTGTGAGGGATGACCGTCACTAACCACCGAGCTACCGATCTACACCGAGTTAGCCCCAGATCTCTAGATACAAGACAGGACTCTCGTCTTCACATCGTGCAGCTGCTGAATCAAGGAAATGTGACCGTATTAACTTGTGACCTGTGTTTACCTATTATTAAAATAAACCATAGCAGAACACTGACTACATTTTATGGTTCATGATGTTAAAGAACATTTCATAACGTCTCAGACAAATGTACATTTGTGGCTACTGTGGTTTAATTATAAACAATATCGTTAACTCATATTTACCATAGTAAAAACATGGTACATTCTAGTATGATCGAAGATAAAAAAAATTCTACTAGAACAGAATTGTATATGTGCATTCCCAGAAGAGATGAGAAATGGATCCGTGTTCAGCACCACAAAAAGAATATAAAGTGTCAATATCAGGAAACATCTTTTTTAAGTAAAGCTTCACAGGATAGAAAAGATGAAGTAATTTGTAAGACACATCCTTAACCTTATTGGTTATTAAGTATTTAGATGACAAAGTCCACACTAATTAATTAATAATTATTTATTACCGTCGACTGTGAGTGATGTCACTTCCCAATACAAACACGCCCAATAAAATGGCCCCACCCCTGTCTCTTGATTGACAGGTGTGACGAGTGGGGCGGGGCCGAGGGACATGGGAGCGAGGCCGGGGGAGTGATTGGAGATGAACTACACCTGTTCGTCCCACCGGTCTCGAGGCCCATGGAGGAGATGGAAGGATATAAAACTGGAGCGACGACAGTGAAGGACGAGAGAGGACCAGGCCTGGGCTTTTAGTTGTGTTGTGGTTTTTATTTTATGCGCACCAGTCGTCCGTGAGGGGCTGGTGCGCTGTTTTGTGTTTATTTTGTTATTAAAATGTTTTTGATTGTCCGCCGGTTCCCGCCTCCTTCTTCCGGATGAATATGAAGGTTGATATCGTTACAGTGGTGCCGAAGCCCGGGAGAAGGAGGGACGCGCTGCTGAAGATCCCTCGCCGCTGTGGTGAATCCGCGGTGCCATCGAGCTGGCGAGGAGTGTGCCGCCATGGACGCTCGAGGCGGTGGACTGGAGCGAGTTGCCGGGGACGGGCGAGCTCGCTACCGGCCGCCCACGATGTGGAGAGACGGCTGCCGTCCGTGAGGGAGCGGAGGAGTCGGCGCCGTTCGCCAGGTGGCCGGAGCCTGCTGCCTCCGCCGGAACGGGGAGGAGCAGGGAACGGGGGACTCCTGCCGGCTGCCCAAAACCGGAGGAGCCGTCGCCGTCCACCGGGCGGCGGAGGAGTGTCGTGCCGTCCGCCGAGGGCCGTCCAGTGCCACCGCCAGGCACCGCGGAGGAGATCACCCAGCTGGTGGAGGGCCGAGCAGCGGTGCGTCTGGGAACCGGAATTTTTTTTTTTTTTTTTCCTCTCTCCCCTATCTCGTCTCTGTCGCTCCTCCTTCCATCTCCTTTTCTCTCGCCTCGTCTGTCCTACCCCCAGGTTCCCGCAGGTCCCCGGGAGCGGGCCCCCCCGGAGGGAGGGGGGGGGGGAGTAGAGCGCAGTCTCGGGAGTACCCCCCGGCCTGCGAGGGGCGATGGGGGTATGTGACGAGTGGGGCGGGGCCGAGGGACATGGGAGCGAGGCCGGGGGAGTGATTGGAGATGAACTACACCTGTTCGTCCCACCGGTCTCGAGGCCCATGGAGGAGATGGAAGGATATAAAACTGGAGCGACGACAGTGAAGGACGAGAGAGGACCAGGCCTGGGCTTTTAGTTGTGTTGTGGTTTTTATTTTATGCGCACCAGTCGTCCGTGAGGGGCTGGTGCGCTGTTTTGTGTTTATTTTGTTATTAAAATGTTTTTGATTGTCCGCCGGTTCCCGCCTCCTTCTTCCGGATGAATATGAAGGTTGATATCGTTACAACAGGTTTCTGTGTAGACGTTGGAAATTCAAATGCAAAAGGAATTGTGATTCCATTTGAGTTTTGGCAGTTTACATGCACAGTGCAGAGAGAGTCAAAAGGCAAATGTGGTAATTAATATTGCTATTTAAATATGACAGGCTCATAGCTCGTAAGATATGGGAAACACAATTGCAAACGGACTTTCCATTTCCATTTTAAATTTGGCAGACACTGTGCGTTTGCTTAAACGAAAATGAAAATGCGCGATTTGCATTTGTAATGCGCGATTTGCATTTGCGTTTGGATTATGTCACATTTTATCATTCCATATAATTAAAGCCTTTATTTGTAATGCATTATAAAAGTACAGTAGCTTTTATGCATTAATTATGCATTGTAATTCACCTTATAATACATTGTACTGTATAATTTTACAAATAATTGTAACAAGTTAAAATACAATATTATAATGCATTTTAACTTGTTACAGTTATTTATATAAAGATATAATACATTACACTGTACGTTATGAATACATTTTATAAGGCTTTAAGTAAAGTGTTACAGATTTAAATAAATGCTCTTCTGTACATTAAAAAATCCTTTAAAAAATCCACACATTCTCACAAAGCAAGACAACTGTTTTCAACATGAATAATAAATGTTTCTAGAGCAAAGAATCATCATATTAGAATGATTTCTGAAGGATCATGTGACATGATGATGCAAATTAAGCTTTGCCACAGGAACAATTTAAATCTTAAATTTTATATTGTATTTTTTATCTAATAAATGGAGCTTTAGTGAGCATAAAGACATGGATTTGCATCCCATCATTTGCATTCATCTCATTCAGTTTTACTACCTTATTATGAACCATAAAATTTAGCATAAATAGCAATACTTGTGTGAAGAAGAACATTAAAAATGTAGATTAGATATGTTTATTGGAAAAACAGTTGTAACAGCAAAGAGAAGAAACCTCGGTGATCAGATTAACAGGCAGTTGTATAGGGCTGAATCTTGACATGAAAAGGCATCCAGAGGCCAACTGAAGCTCTCCCCGTCCCACTGTGCGAGAGGGTGGGTGTACGCCACATGTTTTCTGAGCATGTCCGTGTGTCTGGAATAATCAAACACACTACAGCTGTGGCTGTCTGGCTCTGCCTGGGCTCGCTCGTCTCAGACGTCAGCTCACGCTGCTCCTCCACTCACTTCCTCAGATATCACAAGAGTTCCTCTGATCATTGATTACATATTGAAAACCATACAGTGGGTCACACACAGGAACAATGGGAAAACTGTTGGAATGTGAGAAAGATTGTGAATGTGAAAGCCCCGGTGATGGTGTGTCCGTATAGAATCACACTCAGCGTGTGTCCTACAGTCCTGCTCTCTGGAGAAGATGGCATTGATCATGGCTCCCTGCTGTCTGCAGTCAAACACAGGATAGATAGAAAGACATTACTGGTCATGGGTCTACAAGACAGTAAAGCACTGGAATCCATCAAAATATGAAAGATATGCAAATGTTCTCTCTCTGCCGCCTTCTCTTTATTTCTGTCATATCACTCCTTGTAAGCGTCCTATCATTCTTTGGAGATCTATGGACACATGCTTAGACTTGTCCTGTATTTTCCAGCTCTTGTCAATTTTTTCTTTCTTTTTTTCTTTATATGCCTGATCATCAATTTAACCTTTCATTATGTTTGTACTATTTTAGTAATGAATGTTTATGTATTAAAGGAATATCTGTCATCTTCATATTGTTGCAAATTCTTCTAAGGAACATTAAAGAAGATATTTTGAAACCGTTACATCAGACTTCAATTGTATGGCCAAAAAAAAAAAGAAATTTCTTAAAATATCTTTTATGTTCTTCAGAAGAAAGTCAAAGAAGTGATACAGGTTTAGAAATATAATGAGAATGAATGCATGTCATTTAGACTTCCCTTTTAAATTTTAGAATGTGTTTAAAATGGTGTTAGTGTTGCGTGTCATAAGCTTTAAAGTGCAAACAGTGATATGTTTGCAAAAGTTTGTTTTGAATGAGAACTATTTCTCCTTTTGCTCATCTGAACATGGGTACATTAAACCAAAGAATGTACTGACAGAAAAGACGCTTCATCTGGAGTCACAGTATTTCAGTCCATTAAATAGCAGCCAAGCTAAATGTGACCTTTATTATAATCTAATACATTTTTGTATTGTTTGAAATAGCAAAATACCCATAATTATTGCCCATTTTTTTATCAGTGTTAGGACTGGTAACAGCATTAATGATATTTGGTATCAAATCAGAAAGAAAATAAGTGTTGTCACCCATCTCTGGTGACAGTGTCAGTGAGTTATTTATGATTTATTCATTGCTTCATTAGATAAAGGATTCCTCAGACTGATTCATATGTTAACTCTTGAGTCTCCTGAATTGAATCGCACTAAAATTGAGCCTAATGTTGCTTTTTATCGCAGCTACAAGACAACACGAGAAAGATGTGTTTTCTTTGCATTATATTGTGATACACAGTCTTTTTATGTGATCACAATCAATTCTGACTTCAAGCTCACAACTCAAAGAAAATAAGATATTTGTTTTTGTAGAGCTGTGGTTTTAGCAGCTGAATAGCTTTGCAGGAAGCACTGCTATAGATCCACCAATAATAATTTTTTTAGGAATTTGTTTTTTTTCAATATCTGAGCAGAAGTGATTTCATTAAATGTAAAAAAAAAATAAAAAAAAAAAAAGGATCCAGCAGAGTGGATTTCCTGTGTTTTTTGCTTGCAGGATTAGTTTGCATGTGCTCGTGAACACGGGATGTGTGTGTAATCTGCTTTTGGCTGCTCTCCGACGTTGCTGCCCACAGGATTGAGTTGGCATGCTACAGGTCACCTTGTCCAAATTTTATCAAAATAACAAAGAGTAGATTAACTCGCTCTTTCCTCCCAAACAGAACAAACTCCTGATAGCCCTTCTACGCCTAATGAACAGCTGAACTCTGGGATTTCTCCAGGGAAGTCTTTGAGGCTCATTAGCATGCAGACAGAGTAATCTGATAATGTAGACATCTAACTTAACTGCCCCGTTCCTTTAATAGATAGTTTGCATAATTGAAGGACACAGAGGCTCTCCAAATGAAATTCACTTTCCCAACTCTGCCAGGCCCTGTGGTACTACTGAGATCTTGGCAAAGCTTGTGCCCGACGGGTGTTGCATTAACCTGCCCTCTGTTACAGCCCAGCTGCATGGCATCATTAGGGCACTGGCAGGTAGGCTGGAAATGGATCTCGTTGTCTCCAGCTCCTTATGGCCTCCAGCTGCTGTCATCCGTATCAAGCACAAACACTCAGAAGTAGCCAAATGACGCTTTACCCCTTCCACTGGGAAAAATATTTGAGTTCCAGAAATGTCTTGCAGAAATTTTCTTCTTTCAAACACAAAGACAAAACAGCCGGGGCTTTCCATTCTAATGAGTTTATTTTTCCTATGATCTTGTATAGTATGAGCAATGCCGATGTAAATTGTTGCTGAAGGGTGCTGGTAGCAGCTCGCCAGGGAATAGGCTTGTTGTCTATATGCCCATTAGCAGCTTCACATACTCCTCAGTATCAGCTGTGAATTCACAATTAAGTCATCCGCAGTTCCCTCATCATGTTTACTTGTGTGACAGGCTTCAGCCGAGGGGGCAATGCTATCAGTTAAACACAACTTTGTTTTTAAGGCAAGCAAATATAGATGTTTCCACAGGAGACATTAAGTACTTGAACAGTATTGCAATCGTGCTGCGGTGGCATACAAGAGCAATTGTTGCAATGCACACACTTTTATCTTTATATATATATATATCATTTATATTATTTGGAAAAAATTTAAATCCTGGCCAATTCGGTAAAAAATGGTTTGATATAGCTAAATAAATGCAATGTATGCTGCTGCTGATAATTAGGGGCCAAGCACCGAAGGTGCAAGGCACCTATTGTATCCGTTAGTGTCATTTTTTTCTTCTGCCGCAAGTCTATGACAGCCCATAGAACCGATTGCGGCAAAGTTGTATAATTTGGCACACTGATAGAGGACAGTCCCATCATTAACTACAGCAAATTTGTAAAAAAAATTCAAAAATCGCAAGGTTTAGTTTTTTCGCTATTTTCGATTGTTTGAAAAAACTACTTTTTCGAACTCGTCCTAGACGGTTAGTCCGAATTTGACGAAAATTGGCTCAGACCATCTTCAGACAATGCTGGCTAAAAGTTATGGAATTCAAGTTGATTCGTCTAACAATTCTCGAATAACACCTGAACAAATTTGACGAAAAGTACGCAAATATGCATGTGAGGCTATATCTCAGCAACGGTTTGGTGTATTTAGACCAAACTTGGTGTGTGTTATAACAAGCATGACCTGAGCCTACCTGCAGTGTTTCGACACAGTGCCACCTAGTGGTCAGGAGATATGAAAAAGGCATATTTTTGCTTATAACTTCAGAATGGTTTGGCCAAAAATCAAAAAACTGGTCTCTTTAGATTCGGTGGGTCATGTCGAGTCGAATGATATCCAATTTTCCCGTGTCAGCCATTTTAGGCGTCGGCCATTTTGAATTATGTTTTAAAATGCTGTATTTTTTGAACGCATTACCGTATCATTACGAAAATAATTACAAAAATATTCAGCTCCATGCCCTGAAAGTACTCAAAAAGTTGGGTGGCAGCGCCACCTTGTGGTCAATATCTAAAAAATGCTAATAACTTTTGAATAAATTAGACTATTGAAATGAAGATGGTATCCCTATATTCTTTGTGACCTGCCGAGAACATAGAATCTAATTATTCCAAAATTGGCCATACTTCCTGTCCACCATTTTGAGTAATGTTGAAAATCTACTTTTTCGAACTCCTCCTAGACCGTTAGTCCGATTTTCACCAAATTTGACGTGGATCATCTTCAGATGCCACTGGCCAAAAGTTATGGATTTCCTGTCGATATATGAAACGGTTCTCATTTAGCGCATCAACAAATTTGCTGGAAGGATGCCAAAATGCATTTGAGGCTGTATCTCAACAAAGCTTTGACATATTTGCACCAAACTTTGTATGTGTCATTGTCACCTCACACTGACCATGCCACATCAATTTGGTAACAGCGCCACCTATTGGCCAAGAGTAATTAACCATTCATTAACCTTCAATTATGAAATTTCCAAAAATGCTAATAACTTTTGATTGCATTAGGCTATTGTAATGAAACTGATCTCAGGTTGATCTCGGGTTGAACTGATCTCGGGTTCTGCCGACAATAGACATACCAATTTTTTAGTAGGAAATCTGAACGCCCTGTCCGCCATTTTGATTAACGTAAAAATCTACTTTTTCAAACTCCTCCTAGACCGTTAGTCCGATTTTCACTAAATTTGAAATGGATCATCTTCAGACCATGCTGGCAAAAAGTTATGGATTTCGTGTCGATATACGAAACGGTTCTCATTTAGCGCATCAACAAATTTGATGTAAGGGTGCCAAAATGCATTTGAGGCTGTATCTCTGCAACTCTTTGACATATTTGCATCAAACTTTGTATGTGGCATCGCCACCTCAAACTGACCATGCCACATAAATGTGGTAACAGCGCCACCTATTGGTCAAGAGTAATTAACCATTCAATAACCATGAATAATTACACTTTTAAAAATGCTAATAACTTTTTATTGCATTAGCCTATTTGAATGAGAATTTAGGCTCAAAATATTCCCTGGCTTATGCCGATAACATAGATATCAAATGTGCCAGAGTAAGCTGAACTTCCGGTCCGCCATTTTGATTTATGTTGAAAACCTACTTTTTCGAACTCCTCATCAACTGTAGGTCCGATTTTCACCAAATTCGAATCAGATGATCTTCAGACTATGCTGACACAAAGTTATGGATTTTGTGTCGATAGACAAAACCGTTTTTGCATACCACAGCGACGAATTTGAGGCACAATGACAAAATGACACTTGAGGCTGTATCTCTGGAATGCTTTGGCATATTAACACCAAACTTTGTGTGTGTTATTGAAAAGTCACACAGAGTACACCAAATTCATTTTTTTAACAGTGCCACCTATTGGTCAAACTTGATAGGCCAAGTAATCATGCTACTAGAGGTGGTATTTATGATTTTTTTAGCCATTTCAATTACAATAATCCTAAAATTTCTGTTATTGCTCATTAATGCATTTGGTGTGATGCTCCATGCCATGCTTAGCTCCTACATTTGCTGTTGGAGTGCTGCCCCGTAATTGCTGCTTGCAGCTATATTGAATTATTTTAGTTATTACTTCTTTTATTACTTATTACTGCAGTTATTATCTCAGTGAACACAAAACAAACGATGATACTATTCATCATTAATAGTCTCATCTCAATTATGTGCTACATAATTGTTTCAAACTGTACTGTTTATACTTTTCATCTGTATTGTATTGTATTTTTTATTTTATTTATTTAGTATTTTAATGCATATTTTGTGTTTTTGCCAGTTTTCTGTTGTTGTCTGCCTAACAATAAACAAATTTGCAGTATAACTTTTTTTTTAAGTGCAAAACTATCTCTGCAACTCTTTGACATATTTGCATCAAACTTTGTATGTGGCATCGCCACCTCAAACTGACCATGCCACATAAATGTGGTAACAGCGCCACCTATTGGTCAAGAGTAATTAACCATTCAATAACCATGAATAATTACACTTTTAAAAATGCTAATAACTTTTTATTGCATTAGCCTATTTGAATGAGAATTTAGGCTCAAAATATTCCCTGGCTTATGCCGATAACATAGATATCAAATGTGCCAGAGTAAGCTGAACTTCCGGTCCGCCATTTTGATTTATGTTGAAAACCTACTTTTTCGAACTCCTCATCAACTGTAGGTCCGATTTTCACCAAATTCGAATCAGATGATCTTCAGACTATGCTGACACAAAGTTATGGATTTTGTGTCGATAGACAAAACCGTTTTTGCATACCACAGCGACGAATTTGAGGCACAATGACAAAATGACACTTGAGGCTGTATCTCTGGAATGCTTTGGCATATTAACACCAAACTTTGTGTGTGTTATTGAAAAGTCACACAGAGTACACCAAATTCATTTTTTTAACAGTGCCACCTATTGGTCAAACTTGATAGGCCAAGTAATCATGCTACTAGAGGTGGTATTTATGATTTTTTTAGCCATTTCAATTACAATAATCCTAAAATTTCTGTTATTGCTCATTAATGCATTTGGTGTGATGCTCCATGCCATGCTTAGCTCCTACATTTGCTGTTGGAGTGCTGCCCCGTAATTGCTGCTTGCAGCTATATTGAATTATTTTAGTTATTACTTCTTTTATTACTTATTACTGCAGTTATTATCTCAGTGAACACAAAACAAACGATGATACTATTCATCATTAATAGTCTCATCTCAATTATGTGCTACATAATTGTTTCAAACTGTACTGTTTATACTTTTCATCTGTATTGTATTGTATTTTTTATTTTATTTATTTAGTATTTTAATGCATATTTTGTGTTTTTGCCAGTTTTCTGTTGTTGTCTGCCTAACAATAAACAAATTTGCAGTATAACTTTTTTTTTAAGTGCAAAACTAGTTTCGAATTATGTTAAAAACAAAACACCTAAAAACTAATAAATAATATAAAGCCTCAGAAAATATAGTAAGTTCTGATTGGATGAGTCAACACGTGAAATGAATTCTATATTAATGCTTTGTGACATTGCAAGTATTTTTAATTACTATACATATTCTCTCTTTTTGTTCTTGCTTCAGAATCTTTCTTCTTCGTTTCGGCCTCCTCTCGTACGCCCAGCGTGACGTTTGGTGACTCGTTTGACCTGCAGTGCATCGTGAAGCCACGGCACAATCCCAACGTTCCTGCTGCGGTCACTTGGCGCTTCCAGCCAGCAGATGGCGATAGAGAGTTCCGAGATTTGGTGACGTTCACGCGGGACGGCACCCTGCAGTGGGGCGACCAGCTGCTGGGCCTGGGCACCCGTACCACGGTGGATCGTACGCCCACGAACACCAACTTCCGCCTCAGCATCACCCGAGCTGGACGCAAGGAGGCCGGGACGTACCAGTGTGCTGCCCTGCTTTATCGAAGGAATTACGATGGCACCTGGAGCACGGTGGCCAACCGCACCTCCAACCCACTGGGCATCAGTGTACTGCAGCCTGGTGAGTCTAAAAACGGCCTCCGTCACAGGAAAGGTGCATGTAGGCTGCCTGACTGCTTGACTGAGGGCAAGAACCAACTATGACTGTTTCTAATGGCACTAGATCGCAGATCATTTTCACTGACACCTGTTAAAGTTTGGATTTGTAATGTTTGCTCATAGCAGAGTGCTGGAGTAACTCCCCAGCCTCTAAAAGTTAGCATAATTCAGACAACTCAAACTTTACTGTCACTACAGAAATAAAGATTTCACTGATAATGCACCATGTTGTAGTGTGGCCTAGTTTCACAGCTTTCACCCTCACTAGATCTTTTTCTCTCCCATTCTTCTGTCGTGTGCATGCATGTGTTTCACGGCGTTATTGGCCTCTCTGTGCTCATAAGAGTAATTGAGGTGATTGGCGTGTGTGTGCAGCTGAGGCAGGCCCTCCTAATGGTCTGGAGTGTGCGAGGAAGAGGTTGTTAATATCCTCCAAAGCGATTAGAAGAGGAGAATATGAAGATGGAAATGATGTTGGTGGTGGGGGTGGGGGGGTAGGTAGAGAGAGGGTCATTAGAGCAAAAATTGGAGCTCATTAAATCTAGTCCCTCTGGACTTCAATCCTCAGACTGAACAAAGTCACTCCCGAAAGGAAGACCTCCTCACTGACCTCACACACACGCTTGTTTTTCTATCATGGTGGGACTTTCCATTCACTGCTGTTGTTTTTGTATGATAATTTATCTCACTTCTAACCTTAAACTTAACCCTCACACACACACACACCTTTTTTGTTAAGATTTTTACTAAGACATTATTTAGTATGTTTTTCAAGATTTTCTCCTCTTGGGGATCACTGGCTGAGACCTGCAGTGTGGTGATTTTTGGTTTTACTGTCCATGTGGAGACATTTGGTCCTCGTAATGTCCACAAAATCTGACCAACACACAGAGTGTCTCTCAGTTAATGTATGCGATCTCGCAAGCATCTGTGAACTCAACAATTATGTAGATTTTAAACCCGGAAGATGATAATAGCGTAAAAAGCTCAAAATTAACCAGTTTTCTCCAACGGTTAAAACTATCAAATGCTAACATTGTCTTCTATAATGTGCAACACAAACACCTCTACATAAATCTCAGAATAAGTAGTCTGGGGTTTCATGACACCCTTTAATGGACATGTGTTGGTGTCCCTAATGAACCAATAACGTGTTTCTACGTCAAGTCAGTCTAATTCCCCAGTCTATAACCCCCAAACCAATCTTTTTAACAGCACATTTCATATTGCTAATACTGTCAAAGTGCTGGTTTTTTTTTTTTTTGCATTGTATTCAGTGCAATTTTATTCGTACACTTTTTTATTTATTTACTTTTCAAAGTTTTGGGGTGGGTAGGATTGTTTTTTTTTTTTTTTAAGACAAAAGTCTTTTATGATCACCAAGTCTGCATTTATTTGATCAGAAAGTTACAATAATATTGTGCTATTATGTTATTACAATTTAAAAGAACTGTATTGTAGTTAAATAAGTATATAAATATTTTTAAAGATATAATTTATTTCTGTGATGGCAAAACTGAATTTAGTATCACATTATCTGTCATAAATGATTCTAATATGCTGATTTGCTGCTCAAAGAACATTTCTTGTTATTACTGTTGAAAACAGTTTCAGTTTAATATTTTTGTGGATATTTTCTAGGTTTCTTATAATTTAAAAAAGAAAAGAAAAATAAATATTTTATAACATTGTATATCTCTTTAGCATCACTTTTGATCAATTCAGTGCATCTTGGCTGAATAAAAGTATTAATTTCTTCAGAAAAAAACATTTTCTATTTTTTATTAGCCAAAGTAATACCACTTACCACTACCATCTAGTAACCATAATTATCAAAACAAGTAATTAAACAAAATGTTAGAATGGTTTTGGAAGCTTCCTTCATTGTTAATAGATTCCAATAATCTATTTTGATTTTACATTTCAAAACCAGCAAGCTGGATCACTCCACTTTTTCTACATCCAGTCTGAGGTGTCTTATGAAGCAGATCTGAAGTGTACCTTATTCCAGCAACTGCATAGTTTCTGATCCAGACCATCACCATAAAGCTCATTGACATGGAAACACACTCCTGTCTGTCCCGCGTCAAGCTGTGGTCTCTCTACAGCCCAGACAGAACAGCAGGAGATGTATTTATTCTTCACCTTCAATATTTATTTTGTGCATATAAGAGTGAGTGTATGTGTATATGTATATTTTGTTGACATTATTTGTAACCTTGTCCCTACATGCCATAAAATTGATTTCAATGTTTGAATGCATAAGAGCTCGTTGCCATCCATCTCTCTCTTCGTTTCAAGTTGTGCTTGTAACTGTTGTTTGACCCGGTGAGGAGCAGAGCCCCTCAGTAAGAATCAATGCAAGGACTTGGCAGGAGTTAATGGCCGTGAGACAACCCTGGGGGGGAAACATGCTCTGCTTTCTCCCGCAAGCCTGCTCCCTGCCCTTCGGCTGCATGCAAAATCAGTGCAGCACGCAGGAGACATGCTTGTAGCTAAACTAGCTCATTCCAGCCTGAGGTTCCCTTGTTACAAAGCGTATCTAAACAGGATTGTGCATTTTTCTTTGTGATGCCTTTTTTGAATGTTAGATGGCTCGAGTCAAACAGACAGAAAAACAGTGCAATCTAAAATATCATGTGCTTGAGAAATATTGAATCCATCTAAACATTTTTAAATCGATTCTGTTAACATTATCATTATGAGTTCTATTAGCATTAACACTATGACCAACATTATCGCCGATTTATTCCTTATTATACTTCCACTTCCTGAAATCAAAAGCTTTATTGCAGCTGACGCATCACTTAAGTCTATCAGGGGATCAAACAACAAGCCTGTATGACTTTATTTCTTCAAATGCAAAAGGAGAATTAAACTGGTTGTTTTCCATGCAGTTAGAAGCCAGGGAGACTGAGGCTTTCAAGCTTTTTAAAGACACAAAATTACCATAATAGTATCATAAGAGTTTTCGGAATCCTGTATGATAGACAACTATATGTGGTTATTTACTGAGACTATTCCTCTTCATTGAGCACATGTGTCATTGTGCCTCTGAATTGGAGAACTAGATCAGTCTGATCCATGAACAAATAATTCAGACCGGTTTTGTGAGCTAAATCAAACAATTTATTAAACATCATCTGACTCAAAAGAACAGTTTGTGCTTTTTAAATCTTCCTCGGTTTCAATTTAAAGTAATTGTGTGGAACAGATTAACTAGTACAATTCTTCAGAACTTCCTCTTTTGTGCTCCACAGAAGACAGGGAGTCATGCAGGTTTGAGAGAACATGGGGGTGAGTAAATGATGACAGGATTTAGATTTTGGGGTGAATAATTTAAGCAATTCATATTTTGTGTATGATGAAGTTGTAGTTTTGTTCGCCCCCCTTATTTATAATTTTTTTTCATGAAGGTCTCTTTAAAGTGAAGTATGACTTGTTGTGGCTGTAAAGGTGAGGTGAGAGCCCAGGTTCCTGTGAGCTCCTTTGCCATGTTAGACTTCTGGCTGGTCAGTCTGACACATTGATGTCTGCAAGACAAGAAATTCTGCAGGTGCTGAGAAATCAAAGTTGTATTGCCTTGAGGTTTGGTTCCAGAAAAGGTCATACAGGAAGTATCAAACCAGAAAGAATAAAAAAGAAAGCAGAAGACGTTACGCTTTGTGGAAGTCATTGAGCAAGCACTTCCATGCTAAACAACATACTGTATTTAAAAAAAAAAAAAAACTGAATATGCCTATTTTCTATATGTATTAGAATGACTGTGTTTTAATAATAACATTAATAATTTAATTTGGAACACCGTCATCCTACTACATTCTTCTTAAGCTGATGTACCATTAAGCACTCAGCAATATATAGAACACTGAGTGGACCCACAAAGCATTGCTCTCAACATCCATTTATTTAAAACATTTTTATAGCATATAGTCAAGTAATGCAGTAGAAGTGGACTACAAAAAGAAAAAAGTACCTTTAACTGTTGTTTTTATTGTTAAAACTAAATAAAAAAAATTATAAAGTAAAATATGCAAATATTCAAATATAACCAAATACTGTTATGGTATATAAATAAAACTAAAATAACTAACTTAAAATATTGCAATTAACTTTTTAATGAGTTATTATGTGTTATAGACTAACATATGACCAACATAACAGTGTACGTAGACTAACATATGCTCTGTTAAAATATTGATAATAGGGCACAATGTTTTGTATTAATATAAAGGATTTTCTATTTTTTAACAGGTTGCATAACAGATTCCATTTTTGCATTTACAACAATGGATTTTCCATTTTTTTATATAACATTTTGTATAACATAGTTTGCTTGTACTATATCTGAGAAGGGATGTAACGATTTACTCAACTCACAATTTGATTCATTATTTTTTTTTAACAAAATGAGATTTAAGACAAAATCATAAATTAATTAGATATATCCTTTTATTATTGCTCGGACAAAATGCTGAACGTTTCGTTACGTGGCCAATTATGTTGATATATATGCTCAATTTATTAGTGTTTAGCCCCTCCCACAGGACAGATACAGTTCTCTAGCATCACCAAGGGCTGTTTTATATACCAATTTGACACTTGCAATATTATTTTCCAGTAAGATTCTTGATTCCCAGTCCTTCTCACAACTCCTTGTGTGTTAAGGCTTTAGTTTACACAAGCACATATGTTTAAGATGCAGAGTGAGGCAGAGCTCTTTGCTCCACTGGCTCCGTGACCTTACTCTCTCAAGGGGAAAGCCGGCACCCAGATGACCCTTCAACATGCATTTGCGAATCAACTTATCATCCTGAGCACTCGTTTAGTTTCCCTGGTGTGTGCTTCACTGTGTTTATTGCACTGAATGGTAGGCCGTTAGAGAGCACAAACACATAGATGTTTGAGCAATGGCCCATGAGTTTCCACAGAGATTTTACTTTATATCCATTTGAATTTAAAAAGTGTACTTCCTATGTTTTTGGGAACCCTCCAACCTCATGGAGTTTCGCACATATGCCCCCTGTGTTTCCGAGTTAAAAAGGTGTGATTGCTTAACACAGTCCTGGTGGATATTTGACGTCTTGACATCATAAAGTTGTATCCAACAAACACTTCATAAACATAAACAAACACAGCCCTGCTGTTGATGTTTACTTCATTACTGACATCTGAGAACGGCACTGATGGTGTCCCGGAGTGTCTCTGTCATCTTCTGTCTCTGAATACAGCCTCCTCCAGTCACTCACAGCTAGGACGCATCGGGGCGTTTGATTGGCTGTGAAGTTTTACAAAGAACTGAAGAGCGAGAGAGAGGCCTCTGCTGTAACCTCACTTACAGCTTCTCTGTTTATAGTCCCAAACTCTGAAGAGAATTAGCAGTTTTGAATCATGTGCTCTCTTGGGAACTTCTAACGGGTTTTTGGAGAAGCTGTTTTCTGTTTATGAGTAAAATAAGGTTGGTTAACATTACATTACAAGAGACTTCTACATTTTGTTCTGCAACAAATTTTAAAACCACTATGTTTTTAAGCAGTTAGCAAAAGTTTAGACTGTGACTACCTTAGAGATGTTCTTTACGAATAATGTTGTAGTCATTATTTAGCAACTTTTCAAAGGAATTGTTAACCCAAAAATAAAGTCTTTCATCACTCATTCAACCCTCATGTTATTCCAAACCTGTATGACTTGCTTTCTTCTGTGGAACATAAAAGAAGTTATTTTGTTTTGTCCATACGGTCAAATTCAGTGGGGCCCAGTGTCATTTTTATTGTATGGACAACAAAATATCTTCAAAGTATCTTCTTTCATATTCCACAGATGAAAGTGGTACAAGTTTGGATCAACATGAGGGTGAGTGATAATGAAGAGATTTCACTGCAGTTGCAGTATTATCTGAAATGTATGTAATCTCGTACACTTGGTCTTAGATTTGTTGGACTATTCAGATCTTATTTCCACTGACAGTTTTATCCTCTTTCTTCACTTTCAGAAAAGAAAAGGTACCGCCCCAGTGGCAACTTTTGTACCTTTTCTTTTCGGAGAGTGTTGACTACTACAAAGCATTTGATTGTTTAGAACATGATTTTATGTTACAGGCTCTGCACAGACTTGGTTTTGGTAGTTTTTTATTTGCAAATGTATTAAAATGCTTTAATAGTTTTATTCGACTTACTAATGGCACTTATTCTAGAAGAGTGGTGTAAGGCAAGGTTGCCCCATCTTCCCATATCTTTTTTTTAATAGCTACACAATTTAAGTTTTCGTATTAAAGCGAGTCCTGTGAAGGGAATTTCTGTTGCTGTACAGAATTAATTATTAGCCAACTAGCTGATGACACGGCATTGTTTCTAAGAGATGCATCTCAGATCCCAGTTGTTTTAACGTCTCTTTTATCTTTCTCAAATGCTTCTGGCCTTCTGCTAAATATGAATAAATGCGAGTTACTCCCCATTAAAAATGTGCTGTATCCTCTATCTGCAAAATTCCCATCAAAGAGTATGTCACGTATTTAGGAATCAAAATAATAATACTAAACTAAGAAGTCAGGAGAATTTTAACCCAATTATGGAGAAAACTAAATAAATAATAATAATTTAATCTTTGGTTATTTAAAGATCTATCTTTGAAAGGTAGGACTCTGCTTACTAAAGTGGAAGGTATCTCTAGATTATCCTATGCTGCTCATTCCTTATTCATAGATAAACCAACCTGTCAGCTGATTGATGTAATGTTGCTTAAATTTCTTTGGAAAAATATACTCATTATATTAGAAAATCTGTCATTTTATATTCTTATAATAAGGGTGGCTTAAATTTTATTCACTTTGATTCTCTTAATAGCACCTTAAAAATTAATTGGCTTAAACACTTTCTCTACAATCTTCTGTTTGGTGTGTAATCCCTTGATAGGTCTTTTCACAATAAGGTGGTATAAATTTTGTTTTGATGTGTAATTATTCCATTAGTAAACTACCTATCAAACCTTATAGTTATCATCAGCAAATGCTTTTGGCTTGGAAACTTATTTACAAGCATAATTTTTTGACCACATAATTTTTTTATTTGGAACAACTGTAATATTTTACATGAGAGGAAATCCTTGTTTCTGAATAATTGGTTCAGTAATGGAGTGTTGTTTGTGAACCAATTGTTTGACAAAGATGGCAATTTGTTTAATTATTCTGATTTTATTTTAAGATCTAGAAATTAATTTAATACCATTTTAAAGGCCATCTCTCTGGAAATGTGTATGAAATGTGTATAACAGTGGCTCATTGATTTCTGTTTGCCCGCTGTGGTTGGTTCTATTTGTTTCTCTCTTCAAAAATCTAATCACAAAATCAGGCCTTTATTTTTGGACCTTGTTACGTCGAATTATTCCTCCATTGCTTATTGGAACAACCTTTTTGATGATATTAAGTGGGCATATGTTTGTCCCTCCCTCTGAAATAATTCACAGGTTTTATCTTCTCAAGCATTTTTTGCAGAAATTGTTCTTTCTGTAAATTCTCTTCTGGAACTGTAGCTCATCTGTTTTGGGAGTCTCCTTTTTGTTCAGTCTTTCTGGAATCATGTTAATCCTGTGATTGTCCAAAATATTATTTATGATTTCTCTTTGTTATAAACATTCTTTTGGGGTTTTATGCTAAAGATAATAATCTATTTAATGCAAGATTTTGTATAAACCTCCTGTTATTTATTGGAAAGTTTTATGTCCATAAATGTAAATATACTAAATGTAAACCCCACTTTAACATCTTCAAATGAGAACTGAAGTTGTATTTAAATACAATTTCAACGTCCGTTAACAAGGAAGCTATAAGAACATCTAGAACTTGTGCCATGTTTAAGATTTTTCCTTAATATACTTGTATTTTTATTTGTGTGCATGCCCTTTTTTTTCTTTCTGTCCATTTCTTAAGATTTTGATATTATATTGCTTTTTCTGTTGTCTATTAATCCATAAGTAGTTTATAATTGAAAGGTATTTTGTATGTTTTGTACGTACTGTTTTTTACTGTTTGTAAATACTGTAAACGTTGTTGTTTATTATTGCAATAAAAAAAGTGTTATCGTGTAGATAGTGAAACTGAGACTTTGGCTTGTGAAGTTGGAGCATATGCTGTTATCTCCGCCTACTTGAAACTATTTTAGGCTTCTGATTGGCCAACATGGCTTTGTGGTTGAGATTATATCACCACCTGTTGGCTTGGCATGCTCTAGACAGTGCTTCAAAGCATGCTTTTGCATTTTCATGTGGACTGAGAGATTATTTTTTTTTAAACGGAAAAAGGAATAACTCCATTTATAAAAATACCATTGTACGTGTGGACATGGCCTAACAGAACTGTGACAACAGAAAGTTATGATGTTTTGAACTTTTTGTCATTTCAGTCGCTTCAAAATATCATCATTGGGTTAACATTTATATGAAAGGATAAGGGAAATGTAATATTTTACATTGTTTTTAATAGTTTTGCCTTCACTAGTTAATTTTAAGTAGTCCTGCAGTATTGTGATCTTAAAATACGAGTTTAAAATAGATGATGTATAGAACTTCCCTTAAGTATTTGATGGCAGCTACCCATACACATCATACACAATGTAGGACATTTTTATCGGCTTTATCTTCATATCTGTTTGTGCTAGTTTTCTAAATGTTAAATACTTCTGGCTAAATGTTGTGAGCTGACATTTGGAGAAACAGGTTGCGTGGAGAAAATTTTCTGAAAGAAATGGAGACTGGAGTGGAGGTAATGATGTGTGAAAACATCATGCATCTGACTGAATGTATTATTGAGAGACATTAAATCATGTCTCCAGAAGTGCCTGTTTAATATGTATAAGGCAAAGCTCCTTCTCACTGCGTGAACTTGAGGAACAGAGGGCTCAGTGTAAATTTAATAAATGAATAAGTTTTGCAAGGATGGCTTGATCCACACAGTGAAAACAAATACTACACACTCCTCATGGTTTGTAACAGAAGTTTGCTTTGTGTGCTAAAGGAAGGTATTGCATCTGGCTTGTCTTGCAAACGTTATTCTCATCTCATAAGGCCAGTCTTGTCTATGCTTTAAAGCCTTTTTATTCATATTTAATACGTATGTCGGCTGGTGTGCTTACCTCAGCACCCACATATGAAGTTCAGCACCATGGGAACAGACCAGGGGGCTACATGTACACCAATTGATTTCAGTTTCACAGCTCATGATGAGAAGAAACGTGAAGACATCAAACAGTCTCTTACTCCCAAACTCTTCCTCCTCACATTTCATTTTAATGAAGAATAATAAAAAATCTGACTTTTAAAATAGCTCCTTTACATCAAGATTTAAATGGCATGATGCATATTTCATCAAACATTAAAGGGTTAGTTCACCCAGATAGCAAAATTATGTAATTAATAACTTACCCTCATGTTGTTTCAAACCCGTAAGACCTCCGTTTATCTCTCAGTCCCTCCTTTGTAGCTGTGTGTACGGTATACTGTCCATGTCCAGAAAGGTAAGAAAAACATCATCAAAGTAGTCCATGTGACATCAGAGGGTCAGTTAGAATTTTTTGAAGCATCGAAAATACATTTTGGTCCAAAATTAGCAAAAACGACGACTTTATTCAGCATTGTCTTCTCTTCCGTGTCTGTTGTGTGAGAGAGTTCAAAACAAAGCAGTCTGGATATCCGGTTCGCGAACGAATCATTCAGTTCACCAAATCGAACTGAATCATTTTAAACGGTTCGCATCTCTAATACGCATTAATCCACAAATGACTTAAGCTGTTAACTTTTTTAATGTGGCTGACACTCCCTCTGAGTTCAAACAAACCAATATCCCAGAGTAATTCATTTACTCAAACAGTACACTGACTGAACTGATGTGAAGAGAGAACTGAAGATGAACACCGAGCCGAGCCAGATAAGAATCGAGGAGCTGATGATACTGTGCATGTGTGATTCAGCGTGAAGCAGACTGACACACAGAGCGCATGAACCGAACTGATTCTTTTGGTGATTGATTCTGAACTGATTCTGTGCTAGTGTTATGAGCGCGGGTAAACCGATGGCTTGAATCAAGGACAATCATCGCAAATGACGCCATTACGTCGAGCGCAAAAGAACCAGTGAACCGTTTTCTTCAACCGGTTTATTGAATCGAACTGTCCGAAAGAACTACTGGTGATCCGAAAACTTCATAGATCTGAATTTGAGTTTACAGTCAGTTGTAAGAAAGGGACGGGTCACGGGAGTAAAACTGATTAAATGGTTGGAGAAGTTCACCAGAGAGAAGCATTTAAACAAAAGGTTGAGTAACATGGTAAAAAAACATCTGTAACATGCATTTCTAAAATATTCAAATGTCCATTTAATTTTAATATTAAATGAAGTGATCCTTTAGACCAAAATTCTGTTCAGTACACTCATATTCCACCTGTCTTTGAAATATTGTCTTAATCTGGTAATGGTTGTCAGGCTGAACATTTTGCCCAATGTTCAGATTTACTTAGACCTAAATTATTTTTTTCAGTGGCTAAATCTTGAACATATGGTCCAGTCCTTCATTTCAGGTTGTTTGTATTCCACATGATTCATTTGTGGTGTCAGACCGAGAACTAGTGGGATTATTTGCTGAAGTATGGAAGAGATGGATGATTAATATAACCCTGAATATAGCTCTAATCATAGCTCATACTCCGAGCACACTGACTCCAATGATTCATAGTTACCAGTGATAGTGCTTTTCTTGCTGCCTTCACACATTAAACAGTGTGTAAATTAAAGGACTCAAGTGTGTGTTATCCTATAATTGTTTATCGTGCTGATTTATTTCATTTTACTGGAAACCGAGTCTTCAATTTGATGTAATATTTAAATAATGCATGTAGGACGGTATTATGTTGTTTTTCTTCCAGAGACAAGGAAGATCTCAACTTGTAGGCGAATATGTGTTTGTGGATGAGTGTGTGTGTAGCCTGTGGGGTGTTTCTGGGGGCAGGAGTTGGCAGTGTTAGAGCCGGTGGTCTGGTGTGTGTGTGTGTGTGTGTGGCCTGAGGAACGGTGTTTGGCACTGCTGTCAGTCACAATCACAGCTCTGGTGTGATAGCCGGCATTGATCGCTGGTTCTTCTCTGAGCTGGTATGTTATCATGGTATCTTCAAAGATCTTAGACTGAGGTCCATCTGTCTGTAGAATTAGCAAGAAACACTTTTTTTTCTCCCCTGAGAAACTTACATTTTTATCTAGAATGATAAAACCACAACACACACACATTTTAAATATTTATGCATCCACATAAACTCCTACACTGGACAGTCGTTCATTCCACCCTTCCTCCTGATGGATTCCTGTAGATCCATATACATAAGATGTGGGTTGTGGAGGCGGTTTATACGATTCAGTTACTTAGGAGGAAGCCAGCACTAATGTCAAGTTGGACGTATGAAGTTTCCGAGAGTAGGTTGTTTAAGGCGTTGCTCTGCGTTCATTAAGCTGTCCCTCTGTTCCACTTCTGCCACTAAATGAAACAGCGCCAGCAGGTTTATCCGAAGCCTTATGGTGTCGATATTCATCTTCAGTTAGTGTTCACGCGTTTTCTTAAATTAGAATTTCTGTGTCTTCAAGTGCAATAGAGGGAAACTCCTCTAGCTGTGATTTCATCAGAAATCCAGAGTGCTGTTGACGAATCCACACATAAACAGCGTCCCAGCAGGGGCTGCAATGTGATTTTCTCTTGTTTGAGCTCAACTTTATAAATCTTTTTACATTTTTAAACTAGATTCGGCATTTAAATGTGAATTTTAGGGGTTTTTTTCCTCCTATGATTGCGTTTGTGCTTTTATGGCGCATGTGAAATGCAATAAGATAACACGTTCATTTATGCCGATCTCGAGGGAAGCTGCCTAACCTTCCAACATTGTGACACAATCTAATCTGTGTGTGGTAATACCAGTGGATGTGTCCTAATGGGACCATTCCCACTCCAGATTAATGAAGCAGTCAAATGTGGAATATGAACATTTTTTTCATTAGTTTCTCAGCACAAACAGGATGAGAAATGAAACAGAAACTGGATTTAGTTTTGCACTACATAGAATACTGGACCGAAAGAGTTCACCTACACACAACCAGATATAAACGCATACTGTTTGCACATGCTTTTAAGACAGAAAACAGATTGCCACAGTCACAGAGCAATTTTGAGTAACATGCTGATATATTAGCTCTGTTCAAATCCAAACCTGGTCCTTACCAGAGAACCCCACAATGCATTGCAGTGAGCTCAAATTTACTTATTTTTCATTTAATACTGCAAAATAATACTCATAAAAATGGCTCCAGCTCAGTTTCAGTATTTGTGTTAGTTTTGTGCTTATCAGCATAGCATATTGTTTGCATAAATGACAATTTCTCTAGAAATAAAACTGCAAGCATGTGAGAGATCTTTCTGAAGTAAAGTATTTTTTTTACAAGAAAATGTAATTTCAGTCTTTCTACTACTAAAATCTTATTTAATGTGTTACAAATTCTTTTTAAATATTTCTAAAATGTACTACTAATTTCTAAGTGAAAATTGTATATTTGAGTATTTGTTTGTGATTTCCATACAGTTAGATAATTAAATGTATATAATTAAAAGTCCTTTATTTAGCACGAGCACATTATAGGGACAAATTAAATTGATCAAAAGTGATAGTATTTACAATGTTGCAAATTTATTTTCTTTGATGATTTGATCAGTAAGTTGTGGCATATAATGTTTTTACATTATCTTAACATCAGAATAATTGAGTAATTTCAACTTTTTAAATAATTTATATGGAATTCAACTTGAATTAAGTCTGTTTAATGTGATTAAGTTTAAAGTTCTTGAAGGATCTTGAAAAAGATATATCACAGTTTTCACAATAATATTAAACAGCACAACTGTTTTCAACCCTGATAATATTAAGAAATGCTGAAATGAGATGTTATTTTCCAGTATACCTTCATTTATATTACACAAGAAAGTACAGAATAATATAAGATAGCAAAGACTTTTAATATTGACATATGGTTAGGTTTAGGATTAGGTTCAGTGTTAATACCTTATAGTAAAGACATTCATGTAGAACAGGACTGTAAGATAAAATGTTACTGAAATGTTTCTTATGCAGCAAACCAGCACATTAAAATGAATTCTGAAGAATCATGTGACAATCAAGACACTGACTCTGTTGATGTTTAACTGGGTTTTATCATGAAACATTTAAGCGTATATGCACACAACTAATTAGTTAACCTAACACCCATTAACACACTGATAGACATGCTATTTACCCAAGGCCTTTGTAGTTATTGAAGCGTCATCTGCTGAGCATTATTTTCTGTTAGCCTACTTCTCACTATGTTACTCGCTTCCCCCAGTAATCAGCCATGACTGGATCCAGCCAGCCAGTCTTACAGGAATATGTGTCACCAGACCCGAGGCGGTAGTCACCTCAAAGCGTCCTCCTCCATACACATCCTTACCTTCAGGATTATGCATGTGAAACAGAAGAAGAAGACTGCGCTGTGTTTTATGGCATAGTCATCAGATTTTAAACAGCTTCCTCTTATCTTAGTTGCTCTAGCAAGTAGTCCACAGTGCTTCCTTGCATTATCTTATTGTTTGATGTCGAGATGCATGTTATTAGCTTAAAGGCAAATCAAAGGGTTATAATTGACAAACAATCAATATTAGCTTCCTTCCCCTCCCTCTCTTTCTCTCATTCGCTCTTGTACCCGGTTCTGTTGAAACTCTTTCTCATTAATACAGTGCTGTCCCAGTGGCCCTCGTTAAAGTGCTAAGTGTCTTTTACATAAATGGGTCCTGGCAGTGACGGATCAATGCTCTCCCACACCTGTCTTACCCAGTGGGCACAGTCATCCTGCCCCGCTGATGGCTCTCACTATGCCTGTAATTGACAGCATCTGAATTGTCATGGAGATGCGCTGGCTCTATGTCCCATGGATGGATCTCTGCTGTCCATCTTCATTAGGAGTGTAGTCTTCCAGCATGCACCACAATCTCCCTCCAGGGCACAGAGGATTTATCAGCCTCTCTCTTTCCCACACACATTGTCCGTTTCTCCTTTCTCGAGACCCTGTAGCTTCGTGTTCTCGTAGTCTCCTCGGTCTGCTTTGAACCTCCTTGTCCATCCCTCTCTACCCCACTAAACTAATCTAGTTCATCTGTCCAGATGTGAACAGCAGGTGTTTCATATCTCCAAGAAACCCACTCTCAGAGGAGAACAGGCTGCATGGTGACACGTTCTGTGCCTATTTGCACTGTTACATGATGTGACCTACAATGGTGGTCCTATTTGGTATGGAGTTTCATTGCCTGCATAGTCTTCTGCAGTGTGGGATGTAGTGTAGCCGTGTTGATCAGTGTCTTGTGCACTGCAGTTTTATTCCAAGTGCTAAAAGGGGAGCAGCAAGAAAATTAAGCCATCATCAAAAGGCGAGATATGATTTTGTTTGGCCTCCAAGTAGCATCTAGATGCTCAATTTCATGAAAGGAAGCAGATTTTAAAGTGGCCAGCTTCTGACTTTTTAACAACAAGCGCCTCTAGGCAGATGGAAGAGGTTTTAAGATCAAATGCATTTATTTAGTAGCAATTTGCTTGAATCAAACTGCAAAGTGGCCATATTAACACCTGTGGGTGAGTATGTATGTGTGTGTATGCAGCAGTATGTATATGTGTGAGTGTGTGTGTGTGTGAGACTCCTCTGTTCATCATCACTGCATTTATTTGATCAGAAAAACAGTAATATTCAGAAATATTATTACCATTTAAATAATTGTATTTGTTTTCTATAATATCAAAGCTGAATTTTCATTAGTCTTATGCAATATGTACAGTACAGTACATATTAAAATTTGTAATTTGCCCTGGATCTGCGTTTATTTTACATGCTGCTCCCTTAAGTTCCTTCAGATGTCCAACAGGGCTGGTCAAGAGGCTGATGGAAATCTTACAGCAACACAGTTCATCTTATTTAAACGAACATTGATATTCATCAGTGTATATAACATTATAATGCTCAGTCGTTAATCTTGCTTTTAGAGCTATTTCCGTTAGTTAGCAGTACTACTTGGATGTTCTGGTTTGATTAAAAGTGATACTTGGCCTGACAAATCTGAGAAGCACTGATCTACAGTATTCTCCAGACCATATCCCAAGAGCCTTTATTTAGAGCACCTTATATTCCTCCCAGAGCCCACAAGCTCTTTGTTCCTAATTCAATCACTGGAGTTTTGTGTGCTCCCTTATTTTTCACCCCAGTGCCCAGCCAGTACACCTTACTCCGTGACATTCACTGATACAATGGAAGATTGATGAAGCACATTTGTTTTTGAAGCATTCATATCCAAAACCATTTTATACGGGTTTGGTAATTAATTAGTTTTGAAGTGATGCTCAAGGTCAAAATATACAGTAGGACACTGTCTCCCACCTGATTCACAAAGAAACCCCTTCAGTACACACAAACTCACACCCACCTGCTTAAACCTTATGAACTGCCTACACAGATAATATTTTAAGCAGCAAAGGTTCATTGAAAAACCTTCATCTACCTACATTTATGCAAAACTCCAAAAATGTACTTATGCATACAATTTACTGCAGTTTCCAGCTAAATTGGACATCCGTTTCTTTACAAATCTTTATTAGAGTATTGCCTTTTTAACTTTGCAACAAAGTCCCAATATCTTTTGAAAGTAATTATTTGTTTTCTGTGCAACTTAAAGGAGGCATGCTATTTGTATGATGCTGAAAGGGATAGCTTACATAAAAATGAACCATTTACTCACCCTCATGTCCTTCCCAACCCGTAAGACCTTCGTTCATCTTAGGAACACAAATTAAGATATTTTTGTTGAAATCTGAGAGCTTTCTGATCCTCTATAGACAGCAATAGCCACTTTTCCACTCGGGCCAGTGAGAGCCAGTACTTCAAACAGGCCAGGTGGGGCTAATATCCTCGGACCTGTAGCACCGAGGCCAAAATAGCGCTGCGTTTCCAGCGTCGGGCCAGAAGCTCCACTGCGCTTCACTAAAACCCGCTCTTTACACACCTCTCAGGAACAACATCATGCAACCCCATCTTTTCACCAACAAAGAGAAGTTATCAGAAAACTTAATAAGAAATAAGTCACAGGAACTAGCGCAATCACAAAATGAACATGATAAAAGCGGCAGTTTGTTTGCATGCTTTGTTAAATATTTAAATCCAAAAGCATCTATGTTTTACTATAATAAGTGATACATTGGCTACGTTTACATGAACACTTTTTGGTTTAATCAGACTGAATTCATTACGATTGATGAATCTGATTGTAGTGTTTACATGAAGTGATCGGGTTGATGTGCGGGTTTATGTCACAAGCTACAAATCGGAAGAGATTTTTTGACATGTGCACACTGCTCAAATAGTGACACAGATAATATAGAGTTTCTCACAGTCTACACATAATAACCCCTCTCCTACATGGTTTCTTTATTTGTTTTAATATTTACCTGTCTATGGATAAATATACATATAAACCGCTGTGCTGCTCATATTTAACATGCAAAAAAAAAAAAAGCCCCTCCCCGCACCCAAAACAGGTTGCCTGTGGATGAGTCTCCAAAACAAGGTTGTCCTGCTCACTTCACAGTTGCTGAGTGAAAGGAGAGTTTTATACATGACAGGACACGCATTTATACAACACTTTATTCAAAAGGAAGAGCCGCTTTTTCCGTACGTCATGTCACTACTTTATTTCTGCATCATTGCACATGCGCAGTCCTTTCAGTTTCGTGGTTCAATCCGTTCGAGTGTTTACATGCACACTCAATCGTATTAGAAGAGGAATAAACCACCCCCTTAAATCCGATCGAAATTTCATTTGGATCGAGCTCAATCGAATCAATTAAGGTGTTTATATGAACGTTTTTCAGACGAATTATTTGGGTGCATGTAAACGTAGCTAGTGATCATAATGAATTAATTTATCAGGATTGAAAATCAGTCACAGAAATAAAGCGTTATGAACATAGCCTGCTTATTCAGTCGAGTCTCTGTTTATTTGTAGTCACAGTAGCCTATACATCACATTTTGCAAGAATGATAATTGATAAAAGAGTGATAATCTATATTTTTATAAAAGATCCCGAACAAAAACCATTATTATATTTTTATGACATAGGCTACGCAGAATTAAACTCTCGAGACGAGACTTATGACAGATAAAATATGTTATTAAATAAATACTAGATTGAGAATAAGAAGCTAAAGTCTGATTTCTCCAAGTGGTTGCATTTACCATGTTTACTGTGGTAACGTTAATGCCTAACGTGCATAGTCTTTTGCATCGCTTATAAATATTTCTGCCTTGTATGGTGATAATCCACATCAGATCAAGTTATTTCAAACACTTGCTGCTGACTGAAAGTGAGTTTTGAGCTCAAGTTATTTTAAAAGTCTTTAATGCTGGTGTTACAGCTGTTATCTTTCAGAAATGATCAGCCCTGACGCTCTCCAGACGTGGAGAAACTCCACCTCTGTTCATAACCACTCCTCTAGCCCCATCTGGCCCACTTTGGCACAAGGTTGGCCCCGAGAAAGCACCAATGAGGCACGATCAAGCACCGGAAGTGACAGTGGAAACGCGACTAGCACTAGCACTAGCACGCCGGTTTTTGCCTGACACCATTGTAACTGACACATTCAAGAAAGTCCCAGAAAGGTAGTAAGGACATCATCAAAATTGTCAACGTGTCATCAGTGGTTCAACTATAATTTTATGAAGCTACGAGAATACTTTTTGTGCATAAAGAAAACAAAAATAACTTTATTCAACTATTTCTTCTTTCTCCAGTACCACAACACAGTTTGACAGTTTGACAACAGACAGAAAGGCATATTTCTAACATGATTGGACATTTTAACTGATGGTGCTCCAAATGTCATTTTGCTTATTAATATATATACCGATATATATTCACTCATATGCATTTTATGGACCATTTGTAAACACTTTTAAATATATGTCCTTGGTTATCACCAGTGCTTATTCAAGCTGTCTGTAATAACTCCCCTTCAGTAATTCCCTGCCTGTATCCATAAACACACTTCATAGAATTTTTAATCAAAGTCTCGGAGGATGTCACTCATCTTTTTCAAAAACATTTCCTCACTCACTGAGCTCCCTAGCTAATATTACTTGACTTCCTCACTCTTCAGTTCCTGTAATGTTTTCATTCCTTTTTACTTTTTGCACTAGTTGTTTTTGCTGATGATACATATGAGGCTCTGATTGCCAAGCAATTGATAGGCCTGGGTGTAAAATGCCGAGAGCATTTAACAGATGTTATTCAGCCACATTCCTCGCCAGACACTCAATCTGGCCAAAAGAAAACTGTGGATTTAGTCCTGTACCCTCTGTGCATATAAACACATGCTACGTACCTATGCCATCTCTAGTAGACCTCAGTGTACTTACTGCATGCTTTCTGATAGCACACAGCTATCCTAGAGTTCCCTGATAATCACACAGAGCTGTTTTTGCTTCATCACAGACCAGAACCTGTACATTTATTGTAAGGTAAGGGAGAAGGGGACACGTCTCAACGGAAGTTGGAAAATTAAAGGAGGGAGGAGGCACAGGACACACAGGGCTCATCTGTGGACTCCCTGCCTGAGCACAGATCCACATAATTACAATATAGCCCTAATTGCATTGTAGAAAACTGCTGGAAATCCTTCTGCAACACAAAGGAATCAGATGTATCGGCCTCATTAGCATAGATATTAGGCTCCCATTATGTTTTTGTAGCAGACGGAGGGCAGCAGTGCTCAAGCCCCATTCTTTACTGTGCAAGGCGGATCTGCTTAAACTGCTCTCCTGAGGGAACACAGCCTCCCACCCCTAAAACACACACACACACACACAATCTGTTTCACTTGGATTAAGCATATTTCAGAACATTAATATGACACATGTCAGGCTCTGCTGCTTGGATTAACAGTTAGAAGAGCTCATGGAAGAGCAGTCAAGTTTGAAGCTCTAAGCCAGCCTTCAATGTGCTTGGGTTAGTGCTGCGTAAAAAAGAAACATGTTTTTTTGATGCGTTTTCAACTGGAAGGGACTTACTCCACTCCATAGTCCATAATTTCACTTTTCCTCTCAATTTGACTCGTTTTCAGCTTATCTCTGTTCAAAGTGAGCAGCTCTTCTGCCATTTTGCGATTCAACGATTACCTCTTAATATTACTGCACCGTTTACTCACTCCCTGATTCTCTTTTTTCCCCATTTTTTAAGTATCTTTTCCCCCTTCTCTCATCCCTTTCAGGCACTCCTCTGTCTGCTCTTTCCATCTTTGATGATTATCCACCTCCACTTGTCATTGCTCCACTTAAAGCCACTTACATCTGCAAGGCAGTTAATGGATCTCCTCTTCCCCCTTTAAAAAAGAGAGCGCTCCACAAAGTCTTTTATGTTTACTGGTACACCTCAACCATTTTTCAGTTTCCACTCGTGCTCGGGCAAATAGACGTGCTTGTGGAACTCATAAATATGCATGAACTGTGAAAATTATTATGTTGTAAGTGATTGACAGTGATAAGGACTCTTCATCTGTCAGTGGGGGTTGAAATTAGCAGCTACCGATTAACTGTTCTTCCCTAATGACTGCTTGTGTTTTTGTGTCATCAACAGAACTCTTGAAAGATCGCTGTTTTAATAATGGATTACGAAATACTTAGTGGGATAGATCCCATTCTTATCGTAGGTCATATAAATGTTAGTTTTAGTCTTTTTTTCTGTTAAATCATATAGTCTTAGGGCCAATTTACACTGCACCAAGGCGGACAATCATCAGATTACAGTATGTCACTTCCCAGACTCTCACGACCCTACAAGTGCTGATTCAGCATGTTCAATCAGCCAAAACGAGCTCTGACAGATGCCAAAAGACACAGACAAGGGTAAAACATTGATCTGACAAAACCAAATAAAGTGTATATCAAAACATAACCATCTGTTTTACTGTATTTTTCTAGAGTCAAGGGTAGAGCCATTTTCTCGATTAGATGTGCATCATGTCTTTGGTCCACTGTGAATAATTAATCAACATTCGAGAATGTGATATGTTGTTTCCTATGATTGGGATTATAGTGTAAATACATTTTTTACCTGTTCTATCTTTCAATAATAGCATTTTTGCAAATCCGCTATTATGTTTGACATTCAGGAAACAATCTACTGCATACTGTTGAGATCAGATGTGTTAAAAATACATTTAAGACCGATGTGTAGAGTGGAAGGTGCTACACCCAGTCAGAAACTGCATACGATTTGTTAAAATGACATATGTGACCCTGGAACACAAAACCAGTCATAAGTCACACGGTATATTTGTATGGGTCCAAATTTTTGCCTTTTTTTTTATGCAAAAAAATCATTAGTATATTAAAAAAAGATCATGTTCCACATAGAATTTTTTTTTTTTTTACATTTCCTACAGTAAGTATATCAAAACATAATTTTTAATTAATAATATGCATTGCTAAGAACTTCATTTAGACAAATTTAAAGACTAAAATTACAAAAAAAAAATTATATCCTCAGATGCCAGATTTTCAAATAGCTGTATCTCAGCCAAATATTGTCCTATTGCCCTAACAAACTATAAATCAATGGAAAGCTTATTTATTCAGCATTCAGGTGATCTCAATTTCACAAAATTGACCCTTATGACAGGTTTTGTGGTCCGGAGTCACACAATTTTTTCTCATTCATTTCTCCTCTTTCCTTTCTACCTCACTGTGACTGAGCCTCTGACAAAGTTCTGGCAGTGTCAGAAATCTAGTGTGGCATTCGTGCTGCATGACTGCTCCTACAAGCTGTACATTCTGACTTTTACCCAAGATCTCACTGGGAACATATTGTTCAGGCTTTAGTTTCAGTAAATGCTGTTTTTGGATTGGCAAGGACATTTTGTTTGCTCATTTATAGTATGTTTTGATAGCACAAACTTTTTCTTTTATTCCTCATGATATGGCCACTTTAAAATCTCCAGTGCATGTGGATGTCACTGGAATAAATGTTTTCTTAATGTAATAAATAATTGTAAAAAATGGTGTTTCTTGATGGGAAGGCTGCATTATCTTTGGAGATTGTGTTATCAATAAATAAACCAAATAAAAGCATCTTTATCTCGGCAGCGCAGAATATTGGTAATTAACTGGGGCTAACAAATTGGACACACGCAGGAGGAGGGAACGCGGCTCGCTGTCTTCTTAGAAAATCACAAATGCACTCAAAACATTTTCTCTGTTTGCTTTTTCCGCTGCCAAACTCCCCCTCCACACCTCCTCGCCCTCTGTCTGAGAGCCGTCACAAACTGCCTCTAATCAAGCTCTGAGCTGTTTAAAATGTGCTGCTTGATTTGCTTCATTTTTACAGTCTCTCTTACTTCTCCCATCTTTCTGTTCCCTCTCTCGCTTTTCGTACATTTATTGATTTTTGTAATTCGATTATACAACGAAAATGAAATGGCTTGCAGTTTTGTCAAGAACAAATATCTTGTTTAATTAAATTGTTTAATCGTGCCTGGTGGAGTCAGAGTCGGAGAGGATTCTGTCAGAATTTAATTGGCCACCTTCCTTCATTATGACACATGGAGGAGGCCCTCCGAAGGATTCAGACCTAGTAAGGGTAACCAAAATGCAAGTGAATGATGGAAAACCCACGCAAGAGTATTCATAACTATGGCTAATATAAGTGGGGAGATAATCTTATCTGCTGCAACTTTTGGGAGCTAATGAAAGCATAGCTGCTCCTGTAGAACAGAAAGTACAAAGAGCAATGGACCTCATTTCCGTTTTGTCAAAGGCTCCCTGCTCTGCTCATTTTCTTTATTAGAAAATTGAATGGGGGAAGAGAGAGAGTGGAGCATCAGTCCTCCGCTCCAATCCACTTATGCATCATGCTTGCTGAAAGAAAAGCATTGACCAGGAGTGAGCTTGAAATGGAGAAAGCAAATGTTTCCAATCATATTCGCTGTATTGCTGTTCTGTTGCCCATGAGACTAAGCTGTGTCTCATCTGTGAGCTGCCGTGCATTACATTTCTCTGATTTCAAAGCCTTATGTAAATCTGAGCAATACTTTATGATTGTACTTAATTGTGGCAACTGCATATATCTGCTAAAAGTGCATTTTTAACATTGATGAGTACACTGGCACATATACGGCTTCAAAGCTAAACTACATGAACTAAAAGCCACATAACTCTAATTTTGATTTCATGGGGTCTTTAATCCCTGACATTTCTTTTTCAGCCTTTGTTTTCTGTCAGAACCGGAGTAATTAGAAAGAAAACTAGAAATCTGTTGTGTGGAAATCCCATCTATTGGTGGTTCTGCTTTAGAGGATTGAAGAGTCATTCTCCTGCGATTAGCTGCTAGCTCTGAAGGGTTCTGTAGAGATTCCCTGTGGAATGACTGCCAGCGCTTTGAGAGCATCTTTAGCGTGCACCCAACCAGTAATGTTTTATGTCTGAGGGCACACGAGATGCCATTTTGCATTTACAGGATAAATGCCTGTTAGCAGTGTCAAAAACTGCAAAAGATTATGTACATTTTTGTCAATTTAAATGAAATTTGGCCCTCTGCAGATTCAGAATGTACTCTTTATCTGTATCCTGAAAACTGCAGTTCAGTGAAAATACACAACTGTTTTTGAAGTCTCCTATAAGTCACAAAGAATGCACTGAAATGTTATTACAATTTAAAAGAACTTTTCTATATTAATATATTTTAAAATGAAATTTCTTCCTGCTACATAAACAACAGTCATTAGTCCAGATTAGTGAGGAGCTGTCTTGCTTTCAAGAGCTTTCTAACATTTTTAACACTTTAGTGAATGACTCATAGTGATATATATTTTTTTGTTTTTGATTTTTTTATTATTATTAAGTAACTTTTTATTATTATTAGTTTTTAAGAGCTATATTAGCAGTAAGTTAGCTGGCTTTATGCCAACAAGCAACTAATTTAGCGCAACTACCATCAACAACTATAGGGACACAGACACCCGTTCTTGTCAGTTTTTTTGGCATCATCTGTTTTGAAGCTGAACTGTGGGGATATATTAACTCTGACAGCCCTACAGGAGTAAACAAAGCTCGTTTTACAGTGTGACATTTTAATTTTAGAAGCTCTTGGCCTGATAGCATGTACAATGACAACAGTATGTCAGCAAGCGCCTGTATTACTGCAAACACACAGCCGTCACATCAAATACAATTGTGATCATTATTATTTGTCTTAGTTTTCTCTTTATTTTTTGGAGTGGTTTGATTTGTTTTGGATTTCTAAGAATTTGGAATATGGTAATCAAAAGTCTAAATTGAGGAACAGCTCCTTTGCAGTTTTATTTTTTTTTATAAATCTTAAAAAACCTTCGAGAAACAGTGTTAAATCGGTGAGATTTGACATTATACTATAGGAGCTTTGCTGCAGGGATTGGGTTTCTGGCCTGCTGGTTAGAAGCATAAGAGTGTTCATGCCACTGTTATTCACAGAGAAGGTCCAGGCTTAGGGATGAATCGGGGGACTTTGCTAGAAGTGCAGAAATGCGTGATGGGGATTACTGGAGCCAAAGTGTCAGTGGAAAATTGGATTTTTAGCAAAGAGCCATTAAAGCACGAAAAACAGAATGTGAAAGTTTCACAGATGCTCATTAATTTTAGGTAATAAAAGATGTAAAACAAACAATCGTATGAAGTCCCACCAATATTGTAATTTCTTTGTAAAAGGCACTGTATGTGTGAGTTGAGGAGTAATGCAATGGCATATGTTTAATGCGTTTGAAAGTGTGCCTGAACTGTTTGCACATTCTCATGCCAAATAAAAGGGGGACATCTGCTCTCTTTACTTTTGAATTCTTCTCTGTTGCACATATCTAATGAACAACATTTGTAAGTATGTAAGACCTTTTATTTGCCGGTGTGTGTCTCTCATCTTCATTGTGTCTTCCTGAGCTCTTCTGGTACTCATAAATCCACTCATGGTGTGAAATATGGTGTCACCCCTTACACAACTGTAGTAGTCCAATGTGTATGCCAAGGATCCCACCGCCCTGCTCCTTCAAGAATGTTTCTGACGTTTTATTTCTTTCAGATCTAAAACAAGTGATTCCAGAACTCCCTCAGCAGCAGTAAATATCCATTCTGGTTAAAGGCCTATTCACACCAGAAAGAAACCGTGGATTCCTATGGATATTATGTTCAGAGTGCACTTTTTTTTTTAATAATTGTACTTTAGTACATTAAGAAACATGAATGTGTACTTTTAAGTGGCCTTTTAATTAATGAATATATTCTCTTCAAGGACCATTTTTTTGTAAATATACTTTTAAGATTTGAAGTACATTTAAAAGTGCACATTTAGTGCAATTAATTGCACTTCTTTTTAAGAAGGGTTCTCACAGACAAGAATATCTGTCTGCCAACAGAGAGAAGTGTCTTTTTTTATGTATTTGGTCTAAATAGACTGTAAATCTTGGTATTCATTGTTCTAACTTTTCCCCTTTTTGTTTTCTCTTCCTTTAGTAAGTAAACTGAAGGTGCACAAGTCCAACCAGAGTCTGCAGTTTCTGGAGGACAGTCGGGTCCGTGTCAACTGCTCCATCACCTCTCAAACCAGCCCGGACTCTCAGCATGCTGTGCTGTGGTATGCGCGGAAGGCTGAGGCAGGAGAGCCGGATGAGCTGCTGTTGAAGATCGAACACTCTGGAGCATTCGAGTATGGAGCGTACGCAGAGGAGGAACGTCTCCGCAGCCGTGTGCAGTCAGAAAGGCTCTCTCCTCGCCTCTATGGGCTTACCTTGCACCGTGCCGAGACCAGCGACTCTGGAACATACTACTGCCTTGTGGAGGAGTGGCTCATGGACCCTGATGGACTCTGGTACCGTCTGGCACAAGACTCCTCCGGCTTCACACATGTGGCTGTGAGACAGCCAGGTAAGAATGCTTGCTTATCAAATGGATGTATATATGTACTTGTATTTTAATGTATATTTATCTTTGTCCCACATTTAGTTTTCAAACATTTTTATTAAGCAAGGATGTGCAGGTATTAAATTGATCAAATGTGATGTAAAGACATTTACAATGTTACAAAAATAATCTATTTGAAATAAATGCATTTTTTTATTTCGTAGTTATCAAAGAATCCTGAAAAAAATATATCATGGTTCCCACAAAAAAAAAAAAAAATTAAGAAGTGCTTTCAACATTTATAATAATAATAATAAGCATTGCTATAAGAAATATTACAACCCGAATTCCGGAAAAGTTGGGACATTTTTTAAATTTTAATAAAATGAAAACTAAAAGACTTTCAAATCACATGAGCCAATATTTTATTCACAATAGAACATAGATAACATAGCAAATGTTTAAACTGAGAAAGTTTACAATTTTATGCACAAAATGAGCTCATTTCAATTTTGATTTCTGCTACAGGTCTCAAAATAGTTGGGACGGGGCATGTTTACCATGGTGTAGCATCTCCTTTTCTTTTCAAAACAGTTTGAAGACGTCTGGGCATTGAGGCTATGAGTTGATGGAGTTTTGCTGTTGGAATTTGGTCCCATTCTTGCCTTATATAGATTTCCAGCTGCTGAAGAGTTCGTGGTCGTCTTTGACGTATTTTTCGTTTAATGATGCGCCAAATGTTCTCTATAGGTGAAAGATCTGGACTGCAGGCAGGCCAGGTTAGCACTCGGACTCTTCTACGACGAAGCCATGCTGTTGTTATAGCTGCAGTATGTGGTTTTGCATTGTCCTGCTGAAATAAACAAGGCCTTCCCTGAAATAGAAGTTGTTTGGAGGGAAGCATATGTTGCTCTAAAACCTTTATATACCTTTCAGCATTCACAGAGCCTTCCAAAACATGCAAGCTGCCCATACCGTATGCACTTATGCACCCCCATACCATCAGAGATGCTGGCTTTTGAACTGAACGCTGATAACATGCTGGAAGGTCTCCTTCCTCTTTAGCCCGGAGGACACGGCGTCCGTGATTTCCAACAAGAATATCAAATTTGGACTCGTCTGACCATAAAACACTATTCCACTTTGAAATAGTCCATTTTAAATGAGCCTTGGCCCACAGGACACGACGGCGCTTCTGGACCATGTTCACATATGGCTTCCTTTTTGCATGATAGAGCTTTAGTTGGTATCTGCTGATGGCACGGCGGATTGTGTTTACCGACAGTGGTTTCTGAAAGTATTCCTGGGCCCATTTAGTAATGTCATTGACACAATCATGCCGATGAGTGATGCAGTGTCGTCTGAGAGCCCGAAGACCACGGGCATCCAATAAAGGTCTCCGGCCTTGGCCCTTACGCACAGAGATTTCTCCAGTTTCTCTGAATCTTTTGATGATGTTATGCACTGTAGATGATGAGATTTGCAAGCCTTTGCAATTTGACGTTGAGGAACATTGTTTTTAAAGTTTTCCACAATTTTTTTACGCAGTCTTTCACAGATTGGAGAGCCTCTGCCCATCTTTACTTCTGAGAGACTCTGCTTCTCTAAGACAAAGCTTTTATAGCTAATCATGTTACAGACCTGATATCAATTAACTTAATTAATTACTAGATGTTCTCCCAGCTGAATCTTTTCAAAACTGCTTGCTTTTTTAGCCATTTGTTGCCCCCGTGCCAACTTTTTTGAGACCTGTAGCAGGCATTAAATTTTAAATGAGCTAATTAAGTGGATAAAAGTGTAAAATTTCTCAGTTTAAACATTTGCTACGTTATCTATGTTCTATTGTGAATAAAATATTGGCTCATGTGATTTGAAATTCCTTTAGTTTTCATTTTATTAAAATTTAAAAAAACGTCCCAACTTTTCCGGAATTCGGGTTGTATAATGATTTCTGAATGATCGTGTGACACTAAAGACTGTAATGACTGAAAATTCTGCTTTGCAGTCACTAAAATAAATGGCATTTAAAATATATTAATGTGGAAAACTATTTTAAAATTTCCAAGTTTTCTAACAGAACTTTGCATGTTACACATTTGGTGTATTGGAAATGTTTTTTTTTTAATTGTATAATTTTTCTCCCTTTAGTTTTTAGTTACATTTATTATATTTATTTTTAGCTAGAAAATTAGAATAAAATACACAAATTAGGGTTTTTAAACTATAGCTCTTTCTATACCACTCCAAAACAATGCAACTTTTTAATTATTTTGACCAGTTTTCATTTTCTGCAAATAAATGCTCTAAATGACAGGATGCTTATTTGGAATTTGGGAGAAATATTGTCAGTAGTTTATAGAATTAAACAAAAATGTTAACAATACTCTAACGCATACCAATAAATAGTAAAACCAGAGTTTTAATCATTTTTCAGTGGTCTCTTAAACAAAAAACAAAAAATTCCAGAGCTGTGTATTTATTTTGGTAGCAGAATTGCAGAAAATTCTCAAATAAAATGAACAAAAGAAAAAATCTCAGGCCCTCCTGAGATTAAAGATCAACATTTTCTAGAGGTTTTTCTGAAGAATTCTCTGGTCCTGTTTTGTATCTTGTTCATGAAAAGTGCTGGACAGTATTTACAATGGCACCCAACTAGCCGAGTTGGCCTTTATTCCTATAGCAGACTCTGAAGCCTTTGAGATTCAGTTGTAGGTGTGTGTAGCAGTCCCATGGGTTTACCAGGCCATCTGGCATGAGAGGATTGGAAAGAGCAGCATGAAAACATTCTCCCCCTGAGACCACCGTGGAGCGCAGCCATCCTGAGCTCATGTCTGCCCAAACTGAATCATTCATCAGCATGTGTGTATTTATGAGAGAAAGACATAAAGAGAGACAGGATCTTTGTACGCGTGACTCCTTAAACGTAAACGCACAGCATATCAGCCCTTCAGGGAGAACACCCCCCCCCCCCCCCCTCCACACACACACACACAATGGGCCACAGACCTTAGCACTCAGAGTCAGAACCTCATAAGGGACACAATCACGACTGCTGGATCCCAGAGACTTTACTCATGACTCCCTTCTGAGTGCCACACGTCTGCTGCTCCTCTATTCACTCCACGCAGACCCCCGTTAAGACCCCTGCTGCGAACCACCATAGCTATTCATCTGTCCTCCTTTTGCAAATAATGTCCACTTTTTCCTGTAACATCATGACCTAGCTTCTGTATACAGGTCTATGTGGTTCAGGTGACAATGTAGAAAAGGTTTGCATTAGTCTGATGCCATCTGGACTCTTTGACAGCATTGAATCAAAGCTTTGAGGAGCCGGAAGGAGAGATCCCACCCCCACATCCCAACCTGACACAAAACACTCTTCAATATTACTGCACTACACATGGGTCATCCACTTACCACTGTTTCACAGACACATTTTGTTGTGTAGTTTGTTCTCGGGTTCATTGAGCAAGTAGCTTTAGGAGCACAGGTGGCCAAGACATCTTCTCCTCTGAAACAAATCAAGGTTAAGAAAAGTGATTTTGAGCAAGGTTTTTGCTGGTCAGACAACTACAAAAAGTGATAAATTATTATTTTAAATGAATAATGCAAATCTAACATTCACATGGACATGCTGATCATTATGGAAGCCCTTACAGTTGTTTATGCGTCATGCACTTTCTATTCTTCAGCATGAATGCATTTCCCTATACAGTATCTAATCTTCTTCTCAGCACTGCTTTAGTCAAGGTGTCTTTCAAGAATTCTGTATTTTATACCTCTTTCTATTTTGCTTCTCATATATATATATATATATATATGCAGTGCATATCTCAATAATATATCTAAGTATGCACTTAAATTCCAGTCTTATTTCCCTGGGGATGAAAGTGTGTGTGTGTCACCTCCCCGCTGCACAATTGCCTGAAATAGCATCCATATAAATGTATTTACGAATAGATAGCTGATTTAAGGTTCAGCACCTCGAAATCTGCCATCTTCAAAGTTAAATTGCACTGCTTTTACATGAGCGAGCAGAAGATAAGAGGAGCCCCTTAATGTGTGCCAGTCTTATTTTTAGCTGATCTCAGCTCAAGACCCTGCTGAATGAGCTTGTGACTTCTCACACAAAATGTGAGGATCCTCACCTTCATTTGAGAGTGACATTTTGAACTGCTAGTTCCACATACCTGGATGCTTGATGCCCTGCAGAATTTTGATAGAGAATAGTTCCTTTATCGGCATGTTGGAATATTTAAATCCTTTTTGTACTACTAGTATAAACATTTTTAGGTGTAGTTCTGTCATTATTTGCTCGCCCTCATGTTGTTATGAAACTATGACTTTCTTTTATCTGATGAAAACTTTTCTTATTATTATAAATGTTGAAAACAGTTGTGCTGCTTAATTTTTTTTTTCAGGATTCTTAGAACATAAAAAAACTGGATTTATTTCAAATGGAAATCTTTTGTTGCATTATAAATTACTGTTGATTGTGTTGCAAATGTCACCTTGTGTGTTCAACAAAATACACTCATACTGTTTTCAGAGTGACAGAATTGTTATTTTTTGGGTGAATAATTCCTTTAATTACAGCAGAACATTTTATCTATATAAATGTAACAATGAGTTTTCGACAGATGCTACCCCAATCTCTGAAGAAGATTAGAAATGTTGTCATGCACTTAATGATTTTATCATTAAGTTATCATTATTTATTGCAGTGGTGAAGTTGCAGGTGGAGGAGGCAGAATCTAATATCACAGTACCTGAAGATGGATCAATCCGGCTGGGCTGCAGCATTCTGTCTCAGTCTTCCAAAGATTCCCGCTTCTCTGTATCCTGGTATGTGTACCGTTTGGGACAGGAGGAGGAGGATGAACAAGAATGCGTCTTTTCCATCGGTCATGATGCAGTGTTTGGTAATGGGAACTGCAGCCCTACGGAGGAGCCTGGTCCAAACTCTCGCCTGCAGTTTGAACGTGCCACCTCTGAACTGTACAGTCTGACCATCCAGAAAGCTCGGTCCAGAGATGCTGGCAATTACTACTGCCATGTGGAGGAGTGGCTACTGAACCCACGCAATGCATGGTATCGCCTGGCCACCAATAACTCTGGAGTCACCATTGTTAATGTTATGGAGCAGGGTGAGCTTTTGCACATGTGGTTGTTAATATTTTCCTGTGCTTTTACAGCGTAAAACAAATTTTTAGTTTATCTGCCTACATTTAATGTGAAATGATATATGAAGAAACTGAAGTAAACTTAAAAAAAAAAGAAAAAAAAAATCTGTATTTATGCAACAGTAAAAGTGGGCACATAAATTGTATACATATATATATACACATATATATGTATATATATATATATATGTGTGTGTGTGTGTGTGTGTGTGTGTATATATATATATATATATATATATATATATATATATATATACACTGTATATATAAAATATATATTTTACATTTCTGCATAACCACCTACATGTATTATTTTCTGCCCTGCAATTTTTTTCATGTTTTTACACACAGACAGGCAGGCAGACAGTCAGATAGATAGATATATTTTTTGGTTAGCGATGTATTTGGAGTCACATTAACATTTGTGACCCTATCTGAAAACCCAGCTAAAGTCATTTTTTGGTGATTTACTGTTTTCTATATAAAATCATGCTTCAAAAGGTAAAGAACATTCTGTGAAAATGTAACATTGATAACAATCTCAAAGTACAATGATGCGCTAAAGCCTGATTTTGTGGTGGCTGGATTTTCAAAGTCTGATACTGACAGTAATTACTGTTAAGCACTGCTATAAAGCTAACGCTGCCTGGTCTAAATGTTTGAAAATTATTAACAGTTGAAAACATAAATTAAAATCTAGAAAAATACTCAATTGTAATCAGTTACATTACTTTGAAATAGTTACACTACTTACTACTACTACTACTACTTATATTTTGAATAGGGTAACTTGTAATATGTAATATGTTTCATTTCCAAAGTAGCCTTCCCAACACTGGTCAGTTCTCTTTTTGTTTTTACACATTTTTTACTCCCATATTAAATTGTTCTAAATCTTTCTGTCCCCCTCCAGTATCTACCCTACAGTCAGTGGTTTGTTCCAACGACTCCCTCTTCTACTTCGTCTTCTTCTACCCCTTCCCTATCTTTGGCATCCTCCTCATCGCGGTTCTGCTAGTGCGCTACAAGACCCGCAGCTCCAGCAAGAACCAGGAGGGCAAGAACGGAGCGCCGCTCTTGTGGATCAAAGAGCCTCATCTCAGCTATTCCCCAACCTGTCTGGACCCCCCAGCCCTCAGCCTTCACCCCGGCTCTGTGGAGTAACAATGACACGAACGCGATCCTGTCTCACTCAGAGACTCGCTCATCTACACTCTCTCTCTCTGACTCGCTCTCTGTTTTTCTTCTCCTCCTCGTCCGTGATGAGGCCACCAGAAAGTTATCTGGGTTTCTAGCCTGGCCTTTCAATCCGTCCATATGACTGACTAAGACCTTTCTCAGTTGAAGTTGCCATGATTACGGTGGTTGCTGGCGCCGATGCCTAGACATTTGCTTTGCTTTCTTTTTCCTGATCTTTTTTTAAAATATGATTTTACTTTTCTGTGAGCCTTGACGTGTTTTACCCGACTGACACCAAACTCCTTCCCTCTCTGGGATCGGAAACAGCAGTTTCTTTTTGCTTTTTTACTCCCGTCTATGAAGTCTGGTGAAAACCATTACATATTATTTGTTATTTTGTCTGTGCTGATTTTTGCTTCAGACGACTGGAAGGTCATTGCTGGACTATGAACGTTTCTAGAGACAATGGTGTATGGATGAAGGAAGAAAAGGACAGTCTTTCCTCAGAAAAACTCGGAAAGCTGACAAAGGATGTATATTGATTTTGTTAGTGTGCACGTGCCACAGAACTGACCTAAGAACTGCCTCGGTTTAAATGGATATAGACTATGGAGAGCCCTCATTGCCCCCAGACTCAAGGATATACATATACTCCAGCTCATCCTCACTGCCAAATACCAATACAACTTCAAAAGCCACTAATTCAAAGACACTGAATAGGATTAGATCTGTGTAACTCGATGTTGGAAAAGACAGTGAGCTTCCTACACTGACATGTTTCCTCATCGCTGGTGCTTAGATGTTGATACATGCCCCCAAATCCCCCATTTAATTTCAAGGTCTTTTTGACGTTTCCAATGTTAAGAAGTTCAATTTATCCCTAAAAACACCCTTGTGTGTTCTTGTTTGTGTATATATACACAATTGACCCCACATTTAGTGAGTTGTGGCCTCAGCGTCCTCGCATTTTCATAATGCAAGGTTGAAGGGGGCATGAAGGAATTTTCTCTCTGAAATTTCTTGTAAAAACCGTTGTCTTGAGGGAGAAGGCAGACAGGACTATAGACTCAAGGGACATTCTCAGTGCCAAGATCTTTTTATCATCATACGTGCTCTTGTAATGATCCAGATGGAGAGCGGATATTGGCAGACTTCTGCATATATGAGTTATGAAGGGATTTGACTTTTTTGTTAAGTATATATTCTAAATCACATAAAGTGTTGTTCTTCTTCTCTTTATTGGTTTGTGTTTGAAATATGGTGCCCGATCTTTGTGTTACCGCTGAAAAATTGTGAAAACTTATTGCGCAGTGTCATAACCTGTAACCTGTGAAGACCTACTAGAGTGATTATATCTCTGAGGATGAATATAGCATCTAAATTATTGTTGGTCTCCATGGACACTTTGAAAACACTGCCACATTTTATCATTGAAGATGCTATGATCTTCACATTAGCTTTGCAAACCACTCTAGTCATGTTTCCTTCAAGAAAGATTCAGCCTCTATACTGAAAGCATTTAGAGCTTAGCTGTAGCGTGAATGATTGTTGTTCATTTTTCTTTTATTTCAACACGGACTATGAAACACAACGTGTTATCTAGGAACAGCTACCTGTGGTCTGACACCAAACTGGATGTTTCATTATAGACCCCAATGGAGATCTTATGACGGTGTAACTTTCACTCCGTTCTCACAGAGTATCATCTGGGTCGCTGCCACCCTTGTGTAATCTCAACAGTCAACATCGCGGCTTTTCTGTAAATGAAATTTAGATCCATTCAAAGCTTGTGATTGTCTTATTTATTGAATCATAAAACTCCTAGATATAATACGTGAACTTCATAAATGTGAATAGACAGAATGTGGCAGAAATAGCAGTGAACATTTAGGCAACTATAATTTGGCTACTTGCGTGCAGTGGCCTAGAGGATTATGGGAAATAATTCTGAACCAATCTGAGAATCTTCGTACAGATGACACAGAGATCTTTATCGACAACATTTTGTTGAACTGTACAGTGCATGATGATGAGAAAGGGGGACATTTTATTGATGTCTGAAAGTTTTGTCGTGACATCATGTCAGATTAATGGCATCGTCACCATCTCCACTTTGAGGAAGGTCTTGCTGATTCAAAGCACCTGTTCAGGCATTCTAACACAGCATCTCGCAAATGAAATGCAAACTTTTGTTTGATCAATAGGTTGGTCTTTCTGAAGTAGGAGATGTGTAGTGTGATATTGAGTGTGATATTGCGGTTCTGCTGTCGTTCAATCTGTACAGACTTATTCAGAACTCTAAATAGTGGTTTTGTAGTTCAACATGCCCAGCTGAATCATAATGTTCTGACAATGTTGTAAATGCATTTCGAGGGCTGCATGTCATGGCTGTGTACTGGCAGTATACTGTAGCTGCAGAAAAACAAAACAAATGACAAAAAATTTTGTGTTGATGTGTGTTCAGTTCAGCCAGTGCTGCTTTTTAAAGTGGTGATTTTTATGTTCTTTTTTTAAATAAGCAAAATAGTGCACTATACATATATATATATAAATAAAAAGTTGCCATAGTTTTTTCTTTTTTTTATGGTTATGTGTTTTTGTTGTACTCTGTTTAAGTTTTAGTGTTTTTTATATCTATACTTATTTTATTAAACTGTAGCAATTGCTATTATGAAAAGGCACTTTGCTATTGTCAGTTGATTGCAATAAAACATTCAGTGCACCACACTTTAGATTGTCTTTATATAATGTATCAATTGTATTGGGCCAGTTTGCAAATGTTAAGGGATAGTTTAAATATTTTCCCAACTTTTTCACATCCACCAACACTGGACCCCTTTCACTGCCACTGTATCAACAAAACATTCAGAAGTTGTTCAATGCATCATCTTCAACAATGAATCTGAGCTTTGAAAGGAGTGGAAAGTACTGTCTCTTAAGATGAAAATGGGATCTGACATATCTTCCAGTGTCTTATCTGGTCTGGTGAAGTCAAATTCTTTGGATTGTGGGCTGGATGAGTTGGGTGGCTACAGGCTGGTGTGTTATTATAGCAGGCCAGAGCTTGTTAACCTTCAGAGCAGGCGGAGGACTCACATTGAGAGCTGCTGTCCCTCACAAACCTGATTTAATGGTGGACAGTGGCCAGTCGGAGCATCTGTCTGTCTAATTTAGGATGTCTGGATGAAGACATCATTTTGTGCTTTGTTTACCTAGTATTTTGTGATGTTCTGTAATTGCAAATTACAGCAGTTGACTACAGCCCCCAAGTTTGGCATGCAAGGAGTGCAGATATTTGACTCAAACACAATGAACTTTTGTGACATTTTGAGTCTGTGTGCTGCTTGATGGCACGCAATATTTCATAAATAGGCTTCTTATGGAACCATTTGTTGTAACAAGCTGAGAAAAAATATTCAGGCTAATTGATCAAATGTTTTCAGGGACAGAGGTAACTTAGAAAAATCGATTTTAAATGTCCAGCCACTGCTAACGAAGTAAATCAAAATGAGAAAAGACTTTTAAGATTTGAAGACCTTCTTAAATTGATAAGCAACTATGATTAATAAGTAGCTTGTATCTATATAGCACTGTTTGAGACCATTGTCACATTTACAACAATGTACAAAAAAAGAAAAGAAAAAGAAAATAGTAGCTACTTGCTAGATAGTCACAGATTTTGTTGGGGGAAATATATTAATTCTAAACAGCATTCAAACAGGACATATATCTGAGTAAGACTTTAATCTTAAAGGCAAAATATGCAAGATTTTGTCATCTAGCGAACGAGGCATAAAACTGAAAGTAACTGTTTGTTCAGCATGGATGAATATGATGGTTTGAGGCGACTGGGGTTTATTTATTATTATTAATGTTTAAAACTTTAGTTTAAGTTTTTGTGGAAACTGTGATAAAGTTAATGAAATTAAATAATGCTTTAAAAGGCAACTTTTACAGCAACATCCGACCTGATAGCTCAAATTAAAAATCATTATGAGCTTAGCGTTGTGAATCTCGGTAAGCTAAGGTTTTGAGCACCGTAGGCATACTTGCTCTTTTTGTTCATTTTAATCCCAAAAAATCTTATGTAATGCACACAGCCATTACCTAACATTTTCTGTACCTAGTACGTAGCCTATGTATATCTGCTGAATGTGAATGTTCTATCAACGTCTAGCATTTCAGAGTCATCTAAGTAGACACACATGGAGTGAAAGCTACAAACCTCTCATTTTAATTTCACGGGGTCTTTGAGCTAAATCACGCATGCAGTCATCTGAGCTCAGTGGCTCATTATTTTAATTTGTATCATTTGTGGGCGTTTTTTAAACATATTTTGCTCGATTTGTGAAGCAGTGGTGTGTATAAATGATAATTAATGTGTCTGTTGTGTTTGTGTGTGTGTGTGATGGCCTGATGTGAGTAGCACGAGGTTGTCATACAGGATAGATGGTCCTGTCTGCTGTTTCTGTCCTGTCTGCTAACGGTGCATGGTGTGACCACCAGGGGCCAGGACCAAATCACATCACACCTATCATAACTCATCTTGACTCGCCAGCTAAAACTCTATTCTGCTCATGAATATTAATACTTCTCTCACTCCATGATGTATGTCGGATTGTGTTTCCCATTGCTGGGTCTGTGGGAGAAACTGCTTGGAGAATTTGTAAATACAGTCTCCCCGCTACCCTTCATTACATTACCTGTCTGAACACTGTCAAATCAATTTGCTGACACCACCGCCTGTGCTTTGTGTCACAGGACTTATGAAAGCCCTGAATGGAACGGGAATTACTTTCTGATGAAAGCAAACCTGTGCCACAGGTGTGTACCTCTGTGTCATTTGTAATATAACAAAAAAAGTGTTAGAGAGGAGAACAGACACCGTGCATCTGCAGGATTGCAATGAAACATGGTTCTGGGCATTGGGATGCATTCTTCAATAACATCCAGAGCCGGGGTCATGTTTCTGACAGACCACCTCAAAACACAAAGATGGATTAGAGAGCGAATAAAAGTGGATAAAAGATTGCAGACTGATGCATTGCGGAAACAACACAGAAAGAGAATGAAATGTAAAGAGTGTGTGTTTATGTTTACAGCTGGGTGAATCAAGTAGTTATTTTTTCCACTTCAGATGCAAGGTCGAGTTGTCTGATAGACCTTGATAAGATGCATCAGTCTCTCCAATATCTTACAGCTGAGCAGGAGAGGTGTGTTTTTCTCATTAAGGCTGTATGGAATGTGGAAAAAAAAAGCTCAGCTCAAAAGACAACAGTGAAATTCTTCAGACATGCTTCTGTAATTATTCTGTTGTCTTTGTGTTTTATGAAAGCAATTTAAGCATCTATTGGCAACATTAAAAAAAAAAAATTCACTGAAGTCAGAGTGTTATGATCAAATTTTTTAAATTATCTTTCCATTGACATCAATTTAAAAGTTGTTGTATTTTCTGAAGACAAAATTTTTTTACAAACAGCTTATGTACAAGGTAATGCACAATGCAATAAATTGTGCAATAATGGCTAGCTGACTGTATATTTTACATTATATACACACTACCATTCAAAAACATCAGTAATTTTCCCCCCTAAACAACTAAATTTTTTTTTTTAGCACAGATTCATTAAACAGACCAAAACTTGCAGTAGAGACATTGTATAAAAAATAAAATTATGTATTTAAATAAATGCTGTTTTTTGGATAGGTTCCACAAAATATTATGCAGAGCATGAATGAAAAATGAGTGATTTTTCTTAAGCAGCAAATCAGCATATTAAAATGATTTCGCAAATTAATTATTTTATATTGTAACATTAATTCACAATATTATGGGTTTTTTTACTGTATTATCAATCAAACAAAAGAGACTTCTTTCAAAATCGTAAGGACCCCAAGTGTTTGAACTCTAGTGTATATAGTTTAATTCAAGCTAAACAGTATGCGGTGTTTGTTCAAATTCAGAGCTGGATCTAACATATGAATGGACACATCTCACATGTCATCATCTATAGTCACTGCCAAACGTAACAGAAAGCTCAAGCTACTGCTGTCTTCATGTTCTCAGATTTTTGCTCAGTTGTTGAACATTCAACTCTCGCCACAATCTACAGTCATCCATAATAGATGAGCTTTAAAATGTGTGGATTTCTATGGGGGCCCAGCACAGCTTTAATGAGCTCTAGTTCCAGGCAATGTGAAATCTGAAGCATTTCAGTTGAGTATTTCTGTCTTATTCATTTGCCTCAGAGCAAGTGTTGTGTTTAGTTGTTATTGTTTACAGAGGGAATGTTCCTACCATCTTGTTTTGCTGCTTGACATGTTTTAGATGGTGCCGAAGGATTTCATTATTAACCTCCCCATTAAATCCAGTCTCCGGTTAGCTACTGTTGTGTTAAGTGTTATGTAAATTAAGGGTTTCATTAGAGGGAAAGCGAGGTAATTTAGATTTGTTAACATTGTATTGATTTGTCTGCATCATAGTTTTCTTCACTAACCTGAGCTTCAAGTACACATGAAGATTTGAAGCATATCCACACAAACCCTTCTGAGAGCTCACAGTAAAAAAAAAATAAAAAAATTCCTTGATATGCTGGATTTTAAGCGATTTACATTCCTGATCCAAATCCTAATTAGCGGTGTTCTCAAGAAAGAAATTCAATTCAAGTTTACAAATCGTTACAAAGCAACTTTACAGAAAATTATGTTTCTACAATATTTAGTAGTAGCTTATAAGTGGTGACTATCAGTCTGTGCACGTATGACAGGGTTTTTAGAAAAATTAATACAAGACGTAGTCAGCCAGACGATGAACATTATTAATATTATTAATAATTATTATATGATGCAGTCACACTTGTAGCAATATTTGTTAGTTCTGCTTGTTGATTCAGGGTTAGTATCATCTGGGGTCCTCTGAGGGGGTCAGCATCATCTCTCCTCAGGTGTTCTGGATCCAGACTGGAGCTTGTGTAAATCCTAGTTACCACGGGATGTAAATCCCGTGGCAAAACATAGAAACAAATATAGACATCATTAGCATAGCTGCTGATCCAACAAAGTAAAATTAATTTGTTTGACCCAAGCTAATGAATAAGAATGCACATTTGATCAGATGCAACTACACTCACAATTTAAGAGATACATTATTCGAATGCTTGGCGAAAGAGATGCGCTTTTAATCTAGATTTAAACAGAGAGAGTGTGTCTGAACCCCGAACATTATCAGGAAGGCTATTCCAGAGTTTGGGAGGCAAATGTGAAAAAGCTCTACCTCCTTTAGTGGACTTTGCTATCCTAGGAACTACCAAAAGTCCAGCGTTTTGTGACCTTAGGGAGCGTGATGGATTGTAACGTGGTAGAAGGCTAGTTAGGTACGCAGGAGCTAAACCATTTAGGGCCTTATAGGTAAGTAATGATAATTTGTAACTGATACGCAACTTAATAGGTAGCCAGTGCAGAGACTGTAAAATTGGGGTAATATGATCATATTTTCTTGACCTGGTAAGGACTCTAGCCACTGCATTTTGGACTACCTGTAGCTTGTTTATTGAAGAAGCAGGACAGCCACCTAGAAGTGCATTACAATAGTCCAGTCTAGAGGTCATGAATGCATGAACTAGCTTTTCTGCATCAGAAACAGATAACATGTTTCGTAGCTTGGCAATGTTTCTAAGATGGAAGAATGCAGTTTTTGTAACATGGGAAATATGATTTTCAAAAGACAAGCTGCTGTCTAATATAACACCCAGATTTTTGACTGAAGAGGAAGTAACAGTACATCCGTCTAGTTGCAGATTGTAATCTACAAGATTCTGTGTAGTGTTTTTTGGTTCAATAATTAATATCTCTCTCTTATCCGAGTTTAATTGGAGAAAATTATTTGTCATCCAATCTTTTAAATTTTTAACACACTCTGTTAGCTTAGATAATTTAGAAGTTTCATCTGGTCTCGTTGAGATATATAGCTGAGTATCATCAGCATAACAGTGGAAGCTAATTCCGTATTTTCTAATAATATTACCAAGGGGCAACATGTATATTGAAAATAGAAGGGGACCTAGGACGGATCCTTGTGGCACTCCATATTTTACTGATGATAAATGAGATGACACCCCATTTAAGTAAACAAAATGGTAGCGATTGGACAGGTAGGATCTAAACCATCTTAGAGCCTGCCCTTGAATACCTGTATAGTTTTGTAATCTATCCATGAGTATGTCATGATCTATGGTGTTGAATGCAGCACTAAGATCAAGTAAGACTAGAAATGAGATGCAGCCTTGATCTGACGCAAGAAGCAGGTCATTTGTAATTTTAACAAGTGCAGTTTCTGTGCTATGGTGGGGCCTAAAACCTGACTGAAATTCTTCATACAGATCATTTTTGTGCAGGAAGGTGCTCAATTGAAATTTTAGACATAAATGGAAGATTTGAAATAGGCCTATAATTTGCTAGTACACTAGGATCTAGTTTTGGTTTCTTAATAAGAGGCTTAATAACCGCCAGCTTGAATGGTTTTGGGACGTGACTTAAAGATAACGACGAGTTAATGATATTGAGAAGCGGTTCTTCGGCTTAAGGTAACAACTCTTTCCGTAATTTAGTGGGTACAGGATCTAATAAACATGTTGTTGGTTTAGATACAGTGATACGTTTATTTAGTTCTTCCTGTCCTATAGTTGTAAAGCACTGCAGTTTATCTTTGGGTGCGATGGATGAAACTGAAGTGTTAGACGCTGTAGAATCTACATTTGCTATTGTATTTCTAATGTTATCTATTTTATGAGTGAAGAAATTCATAAAGTCATTACTATTAAACGTTGGTGGAATATTTGAATCAGGTGGCGTCTGGTAATTTGTTAATTTAGCCATTGTGCTAAATAAAAACCTTGGATTGTTTTTGTTATTTTCAATGATCTTGTGTATATGCTCTGCCCTAGCAGTTTTTAGAGCCTGTCTATAGCTGGACATACTGTTTTTCCATGCAATTCTAAAAACTTCCAAGTTAGTTTTTCTCCATTTGCGTTCAAGACTACGAGTTACTTTCTTGAGAGAGTGAGTATTATTGTTATACTATGGCACAGTACGTTTTTCTCTAACCTTTTTCAATTTGATGGGGGCAACAGCTTTTAATGTATTAGAGAAAATAGTGCCCATGTTGTCAGTCATTTCGTCTAATTCATGTGTATTTTTGGGTACAAATAGCAGTTGACATAGATCAGGCAGGTTATTTGCAAATCTGTCTTTGGTGACTGGAACAATAGTTCTGCCCAGACGGTAGCGCTGAGACATATAGTTAATATCAGTGATATGAAGCATGCACGATACAAGGAAATGGTCTGTAATATCATCACTTTGAGGTACAATATCTATAGCAGTAAGATCGATTCCATGAGATATAATTAAATCTAGTGTATGATTAAAACGATGAGTGGGCCCGGTGACATTTTGCTTGACTCCAAAAGAGTTTATTAGGTCAGTAAACACAAGTCCTAATGCATCATTTGTATTATCAACATGAATATTAAAATCTCCCATGATTAGCGCCTTTTTTTAAAATGCCTTTGTTTAGCAAAATTGCTTTCATTAGGCAAATGCTACTTCAGCTACCCTTTACAGGTACACTGCTAACCCTGTGATTTTCACCAGAGGAGGCCAAAGTGAGCTGCTGAAGAAAAGTACTATATGTATCAGAGACCAAAAACAGAACACCCTTTCATGTGTTATAGTTGCATTTGACTCTATCTGCTAAAAAAAAATGTAAACCTTAAGGCAGCCTACAGTAGGTGGTTAGCAGGTCTCCCAGCCCTGGCCAAGCTGTTTGATGGTTTATAGGGGTATAGCCATTATAGCCATTGACATCCACATAATAGAGGTCAATGTCTACTGGCAACTGTTTGGTTACCAACAAATTTTAAAATATCATCTTTTGTGTTCGAAATGGTGAACCTATCCCTATAAGTTAGCTACCCCTGCTAGCTGATTACCTGAGTACATTTAAAAAAATGCTAATATTTTCAGACACCGATCAATCCATGATACATCAAAAGACTTAGCAATAAAGCGAGGCAGGATTGCATGGTTGCACCTATGATTTCATGCTCACATTCCCTATCTTTCACACACTCACAAAAAAGTATATGAAGAGATAAGCAATTGGTTTTGGATTTGCTAGCATACATGGGTAAGCAGATGCTTCTTAAACTCTGCATGGTGAACGAGGTTCAATCAGTTTATCAGTTCTTCTGTAATAATGTTTGTAGTTCATTTTACACTGCTAGCGCGAACTGAAGTAATGTTTACATTAAATGTTGTCACAGCAGCAAACTAATATGCTGAGCTCTATTTATTTGCTCTTCTGGGACTGGGTAATTCAGAATGGATGGGAGTAAGATAATATGATTATAATTAATCTTCTGATCGCTTTTGCTAAGAGTCTTAATGAATTCCATAATACTACTATAAATATATCTGAAGTCGTTTCTTATATAGAGACAAAGATTAAACGTCTTAATAATACATCCCAAACTAGTTTCATGAGGCCAAAGGAATTGCCAATAGTCACTAGAATTTGCACTAGTATTCTCTAAGGCAAATATTGAAGTGACTATAGCTTGTCTGAATACACAATCCTCTGTTTATTTTTTGTTTTATTTTTTTGGAGCATATTCTAATTTCCTAGTTCTGTCAATAAAAACAAAAAATTATGAAGATGAGTTGTCAACAGCTTTTGCACCTTTGGAGTTTAATTTTTGTTTGTCCCCTGTATAAACCTCTTTTCTCAGCTCAAGAGAAAGCCAGTAGTGGTTCTCAACCAGATAACCTCAGCAGACTTCCAGCACAGGTTGACTTTGCAGTAAAGTGTGTCAACGTGTAAAAATCTGTAAAAAGTGTGAAATTTTATTCTAATGTAAATAATACACTGTATACACAAAGGGCTCCAACCTGGAGCTTGGGCGGCTGCTGATTAAAGGGAATGTAATGCTTTAATATTCTGATTTACACACTTTCTTTTTGTCCTGTCTCTCATAGCTCCCCAGAGTCAAAGCTAACAGTTCACATCAGCCTGTGTTCCTCCGGGGCTGTAGTAGCCTACCTCAGGGAAGCAATGAGTGAAAAACTACATACCCACAGAGGAGCTGAGAGCACTTGGCACTCTCCCTAACAAGATTATCCCTCACTGACGGTGCTGTCTCCACTCATGTGTGGATCACATTCTTAATATGTTACCTCAATGAGTGGCTGCAGGTGATGTATATGTGGCTGGGGAAGTGGGGGGTGCTCGCTGTCACAGTTAGACATGGAAACTTGAATTTGTTTCACTCTCATTGAGCAACCGTAGCATTATGGGTAAGGCAACAGTAGCTGCAATCCCACATGATCAATAATTAATTGACTAACATACACTTGGCTAAGTTCTGTCAAACATTCTGTGACCAGCTCAGACTTCAGGGGATGGGTTTGGATTTTTAGAGTCAGTTGTTGTTATGCTGGTGCTCATGGTCCCACAGTAGCCTACAGTAGCTGTAAGCTAAACTGTGTTTTTGTACTTGTCATTTTCCTGGTCTTTCTGGGAGCATCTGACTCCCAAAGCAAAGCACAAACTGTCTGCCTAAAGACTGTGTGCCTAAATACAACAATTTCGTCACTGTGTCATCACCAACGGTATAGCTACACAAAGAGAGTTCTGTTTATGTGTTTGGGTTACCCTTGGGTACGCTCTCATGCTAATAGGCTAGTATTTAGTAGCCGTCAATGACAGTAAGTTATTCTTCATATAATAGAACAGAAAAAGTCAAAACATATCATTTAATAACATTTAAAAGTCATATTCTAGATGTAACACTATGCAAGTTTCTCTGTGTGTGGCTTTAGCGGTAAATAACTGCATTACTGTTGGGTTTTCACTTAACTTTTACTTTTATTTGAGATGAGTAGCACTCATGTGTCCTTTTCATGATGCTAAGACATTGTATTGCTCCAGATGGCATTTCACATAATTCAGCAAATGTTTCTTTGCAGAGCAGGCAGAGATGATAGCTACCTGACTGGAGAAGAATCCAGCTTCAGACGAAGCGTAAGCTGAGCAGATGCTTTAATTTGTATTGTCAGCATGTGCTTTTTCATCTGAGGCATGTATAGGCCTACACTCGTGAGAATATGAGACTTCAGATACTTTATTGTTTATGCATAATGAAATAAATTCTGGCTTGAAAATTACAAATACTGTCTGGAGGACACATAGATTACTGCAGTTATGTTCTTAACTAAATAAACTGCCTAAAAAGATTAACAATTATGACATAAAACAAATAAAGCATGCTTATTCCTGTATTTATATTTTTTTTTTCCAATAATTAGATTGATAATATTTATTATGCTTTTAGTAATACTTAGAGGTGCGAGTGGAATCACAATGAGATTCATATTTAGTCATTTTCCAAGCTGAATTTTAGGAAAAGAAAGTTACAAAATGGATAATGATGTAGCCTGATGAAGGGGCAATTTTTAAAAACAGTTTGGACCGAAAAGGCCCCAAATAGAAGGACTTCTGTTGTCTATGAAATTATTTTCTAAAGAGGGTGATGAACCAATTTTTCTAGAAAAAAAAAACCTGTCTTGGAGATGAGTTTCTTTGAAGCAAAATATGATTAGACCAATTTTTATGGAAATCTTTCATCAAACGTATGATTTTCCTCTGACTTATGGTCAGTATTTCATGGTCAAGATGCTATGAATCATATTCAGAACAAAACATATGTCCGTTCACGTGCCCATGGCTCCACCTGCTGTATAGCACGTACATGTGGAATTGATATATTTTTTTCAGTTTGGGGCAACGTACCTGTAAAAAATTTACCATTGTAACAAAAGCTTCTACCAAAATAACATAGTTACTACTTTTATTGTTACTGCTATACAAATGTCAGTATATTAGTAGGCCTACAGTAGTTTCAGTAAGGCATTTATTGGCTACAGTGCAGATTACGTCATCATAATCGCGACAGTATTTGTGTCCACAGTCAAAGAGAAGCCGGTGATTTAAATGAAAAAAGGCGCTGTCATAAACTGAAAAGAATCCTATGTGAAACACACGTTACGTATCGTAATCTCGTTTATCACAGTGTGAAGGATCGATATTTTGCGGTTTTAAAGAAATGTGTGTTATATATATATATATACAGACACACACAATACAAAGGGCTAATTCGACCTGTGTTATTCAGGTAGTACATGCTTGCTGAAGAATGATGTTAAGGAAGGACCGAATAAGGGCAAACGTTTTTATATCCTCACTGCGCGTGATGCAAAGCCATGCAACATGTAGACTGCCTACAGAGTGAGTAACACACAATAATAATATGACTAATAATTTAATCAAATTGTATTCATTGTATTTAAGAATAAGTGGTTTTGTATATTGTTCATATAAATCAAATGTGCATGAGCCAGTGTGTTGCCCTGCTCTGAGTTTACGTATGCTTTTCAGGATCCCACCATCTCACTGCTTCAGCACGAGGACTTCATGGTTGAACTTCAAACACTAATTTACAATGAAAAACAGGACAAATACAAGGGTTACACTGTATATCTACTGCGAGAATGAAAATTCATAGTGTTGGGAAGCACAGGTCCAGTAGAGACCGATATAAACAAGTTCCAGATGTCAAAATAAGACTTTATTGTACATTGCAACACAACTGCGATGACTTATTTGAGTTGTACCTGTCATATTTTGTTCACTGGTAAAATCCAAATGGAAAGCACTGCAATAAGATGATAAAGTCTGTTGATTTTTTTTAACCATACATAATATTTTGGAGTAAAATAACACAATATATTGAGGTGTCATAATGTAGGTTGTTCTGAGGTTAGTAACAAATCAGGAGGACTCTTTTCTGAACATGTAAACATTTTTCTAGCTACAATCCTTGTAACTGACTATTAGATGGAACAATGAACGGTAAAGTGGAAAGGATTCTAAATCCTTGCTATTAATACTTTATTTCTTTCATAATCAGGTTGTTTTATCACTGTATGATTGGAAAATCTGAAAGAGAGAAGTGGTTTGGTTGTTTTTCTTGGAGAGAAAAAAAAAGTTACCATATTTGTGTCCACAATATATTGTCCACTTTTTGTTTTTAAAATCATGAATTTACTACTACCTTCCTGCAGAAAGACCCTGAGAAAATGATTGATTTGTCAGAGAAAGATCTTCAATCCTCACTCCTGTCACACCCTTTCAAAGTCAAGACAAAACAGGACAAATCTTCAGAACGCAAGAAGAATCCAGATGCTGAAAAGCATAGAGGAGAGATCAATGGTGATAAAAGTGTGAACGGTAAAGATCATAGTAGTGCTAAAAAGAAAGAAGAGCGTTCCAAGACAACAGAGATAGAGTCTTGGAGGAACAAGAAACTTCCCGCTGGGATGAAGATAAAGAAGAGAGTGTCTGATGACGAGAGGCTGAGGAGCACGGCACAGGACGGGGCATGTCCTGAGAGTCCAAACTCTGTTAACGAAAGAATTGAAGGACCGGGTGAATCCAAGACCAGCCTCAAACACCTACAGGAGAAGAAGACTACAAAAACGGGCATGAGAATGAAACATGATGACCACTCAAACAGACAAATCACAGGTAATTCAAAATCAGTTACAGATAAAACCCAAATACTGCAGAGCAAGAGCAGCTCACCCTCATGCTCCACATTACAGGATGTACCAGTTTATGAAAAACCCACAGCATTTAATTTTCAGTAAACAGTACCAAACCACCCACCCTGAAGAGTGCTCCGACTCCAGCTGCACATGTTCAGAAAACACTCACTTCTTATCCTGGTTTCCAGCCTGCTTCTAAAGTTCAGGCTCGGTTTGAGGACCCCAGGGCCCTCCACAGCCATCTCACAGCCCAGCTCAAGCAGAAGAAGGTTACTCATCCTTTACTGTTTTCTTGTTAGTTACTGTTAATATTATGTAATAGTTATAATAATAGTGTTGTAATACATGCAAATTTGATTCAGCTGGTTATGCTTGAGATTCAACACTCACTTTTTGTTCCTCTGTGTGTGCTCTATCTTTCCTAGGCCACTCTTTCAGTGGTGAACGTGTCAGCTCTGCCAGATAAAGGGGAGCATTTGAAGAGTCAGGTGAAGGAGCCTCTGGAGTCTTTGAGTCTGACCACAGCTTCTCTGTCTGGTGAGACTCACTTTATTTGTGGGTCGAGATCAGCATACATGAATTTATACATACTATGGCTTGAAGGTATCTCTTCTATTATGAGTTTTTATTTTCCAAATTTTAATTTGTAAGGATGAATAAAATACTGTTCAAAAGTTTTGGTAAGTTTTGTTTTAAAGAAATGATTACTTTCATTCAGTAAAGATGCTTAAAATTTATATAAAGTGTCAAATACATCTATAATTATACAAAATATTTCCATTTAAAATAAATACTTTTTTTTTTTTTTTACTTTCTGCTCATCCAAGAATCCTGAAAAAAAAAACATTTTTTTCAAAAGAAAAAAATTAAGCAGCACAACAATAAGAAATGATTCTTCAGCAGCAAATCAGTATATTATAATAATTTCTGGGGGTCATGTGATTATGAAGCTTTGGTGACACTTCTTTAAAAAACAAATTAAAAAAATCTCACTGTCCCCAATCAATGTGTAAACGTATAAATGTTAGGCTGCTACAAAAGCCTGATTATCATGATGACATTTTTTAAAACAAAACCTCAAGTGATTTAGCACAATGTTTTATTATTATTTGTTAGACAAAAAATATTTTTAGCAAAATTACGGTTTGTCAATATTTGAAAAACTGTTCAAAATCATGTGGCCTATCTAACTTGTAGAAAAACAAACAAACATAAAACGGGAAAAGATGTTATAGTGAGGAACCCTGCATCTACTCATGGCTTTGTCAATAATAGTAAGTTTTTAGGTCATCAGATAATCTGACTTTTTCATGACAATTCAAGGTTTGTTCAGGTTGCAAAAATGCTCCCTAAAAACATTATAATGCTTATTGTATTAATAATTAAAAATAATTCAGCTTGATAAATTGAATACCCTCATACTGAGGAAATTATTGAAGAAATCTAAATGGAATCATCTCACTATTTAAATATAGGGTCTGAAGATAAAGACAAATCAGAGGCAGAACGTAAAGCATCACACAGCCATTCCAATCCATTCAGTCGTTCTGGAGGCACCATCCTCCTGCCCACAGCTCCAGCTCCCATGATGAAGGAATCCTCTGGCAGCTCACTGGGTCTGAACCTAAGCCAAGGCTACTCCCAGATGTTCGGAGGTATAGTGTTTAATCCTATTCTTCTCCTGCAAATTGGTGCTTTCTGTGCCCATTTCATTAGTAAGTGTATTGATGTACTGATTTGGCCGGTTGTCTCTGCAGTGAATCCTCAGAGCCAGGCTTTCTATGGTGGCAGGATGACTGAGAACAGACAGCTGGCAGTCCACATTGCCACCAGTGAGGCCATCGACCATCTGCACGACTCGCTGGAGTCCTGCCCTACAGAAGACACAGAGGCACCGGATCCCAAAGGAATCAAAGTCAGTCAGTTCATGCTAAAACATAGTTATTTTGTTAATCACTTTCAATTATTGAAAGGTTTAATGGGGAACTAAGTGACCAATTTTAAAGTTGTATACACATAATGCTATCAAAAGCCAAATATTAACAAGTGTTTGTAACTTTTTGGGGAAACATTTTTAAGAGAGATGAGCATGATTTGTTAGTTTAACATTTTTGTGCAATTATTATAATGGTTAAATTAAAATTTTGTTAGTAAGATAGTATAAACTGTGTAAAAATCACTTCACATCGTTCATATCATTGTAATTATAACAGTGTCATGATGATCTTTCTTCACAAGGTAGAGCTGTTGCCTCATCAGAGGAGAGCTCTGGCCTGACTGCTGTGAAGAGAGACACAGAAACCATGTGGAGGAATATGGCTGATATTCAGTACTCCTATAAGATAAATTGATGTTTTTAATTTTAAGATACATAATCCCTGACAGGATTATCAGGACACCATTGTAAAGCAGACGTGTTTTATATCAACCTGTGAGAGATGTGCAATGTTATCTCACCTGTTACATGGATGATTGAGTTGACAATAAATCTTGATTTTAGTTTTTTTGTTAAAGAAGTTTTTTAAGTTTTTTGTCTTAATTTGTGCTGGAACAAGCCGGATCCGGATCCGGCACCTCCGAAATCCGATCCGGCACCTCATTTGGCGGACCCCTCTCCTCCTTTTTACGCCAGTCGGGCAGGCCTCTGGTACATTTTCACATCATAGTTCAGACACGGGTCGGGTCTGTTTTAGGCTTCTCCTTATTTTTATATTTTATACATACATCCATTAGTGATGGACAAATAATAATAATTGCCGCCCTGATGGAAATAACAGGAGTCCATGCTGCCACGACTGTCACGAGCGACTCGACGGTGTTTCGTGTCCCGCAGCAGCAGTGTGTAACAGTTTTGCTTTCAAATACACGCAATAAACTTAAGCTTGCCGCTAAGCACCGGCAAAAGTAACGATCATAAATGTGACAGGGGGAAATAGTAAGGAGATATTTGAATTATTTACTGATAAACTAGTGTTTTCTGATTCTGTGTCAAAAGGATGAATTGCCGATCCTGACTCACCATCTCCATTAGACGCGCCTTTAAAGAGAAGTGCACCTTTATGGATTATGATTATAATGAAAGTTTTTGTTTTCGATTTGTTTTATTTCCTTAAGTAGTCATTTAAATCCTTATAAAGATTTATTTATCATGTCTGTGAGGCATGTTTTCGCTGAGTGTCGGTTCATTTTTGTTCTGCTGTTAAAGACAACACGGCAGAAAGCACATCAAGTTGTTTTTCCCAATTCTACAAAAGCACAACATTTGTTGTTATTGTGACTGCACACAAATAAAATCAGATCACAGCCACGAATGAAACTTAACCTTAATAAAAACTAAACGAAATATAATCACTTGATATTAGCATATAAAACTGGACTATTTCGACACGGGCCGGGTTAAAGGGACAAAATTTAAGACCCATGCATGGCAGAGAATAACAGTTGCCATGCCCTAACCCTGTCAGATTTGCCGTGAAAAAACGGTCCAGACTATAATCCGTTATAATTATTTTAAATCAGAGGGCTTTGCAAATATTTAACCAATGACAAGTATTAAAAAGAGCTTGTCAGTAAGATCTATGTAAGTTACACTGGATCCTCAAGCTCTCAGCGAAACCTCGTCACTTCACCACGCCTCCACTCAGATTGACGCGCCGCGCGCAGCCTGCAGGAGACAGAACTCACAAAATTCCAGATTGTTTTTTATATAATGCATTTTAAGTCATTTTATGCAACAATAACAACAACAAAAATATTACAGTATATTAATGCTTCTTTGTAAATTATTATTTGAAGTAACAAAACCATGGTTAATTTTAAGTTACCATGGCTACAAGAACTATGATTTGTGGTGTTATTGTTAAAACCATGGGTAATTTTCGTAAGGGAACCTGAAAAAAAAAACACTTTCACAGGAATGTGCCTGAAAGTGATAAACGGGCCTTGTTTTTACCTAAATGATTTATTTATTTTAATACATATTAAAAATGTATAAGGTGTGCATTGTAGCTGACACCTAAATGAACACATTACAATTGTTTTATGACTGCAAGTCTTTCTCCTCAAATGCTATTGAGCTTCTAATTTGCGTTTGAGCCCATGTGAAAAAGTAGCATAATTTATATATGATTTACCGTTCATTTTAATAACTATCAAACATTCAATTCAATTGTGCATTATAGCTGACACCTAGATGAACAATTACAGTTGTTTTTATGAAAGTCATTCTCCTCAAATGCTACTGACGTTAGAAAAGTGTATACCAATATCGCATGTAACTTTAGAGACGGTCCCTAAATGTGAGACTGCCGAACATCCAACGTCAAGCCAACTTTATGCCTGTTTTTTTTTTTTTTTTGGAGCAACTGGGATGGTGCCCCCTCTGGGTGTTGGTGCCCTACGCAGACTGCGTACTCTGCGTATAGGGAGCGGCGATACTGCGCATGTGCAATTTTTCTCCCAATCCAGAACCTTCCAAATGGAGCAGGGTCTCTTCGAGCCAAAACTTTCACCATTGGCTCTGGCTTCAGCCTATAGAGGGTTTTCACCTACGTCACGATTTGGTCAGTTACCCGGATGCGCGGCCATATTGGAGGTACTCGGATGTAAATAACGGCATGGATTGCACTGTTTATGTACTACTGAACACATTGTTACACTAATTTCTGATGTCTAAACCACGGGAACAACACATGGAAGCTGCAAAATCATATAGAGAAGGACTTAAAGCAGGAAAGAGCTCAACATTTTGACAAACTTAAGGTAATATGTGGTAAAGATCTGAACGAGCTAGCTTCTCTAACTAGTCCTTACTTTTATTTCATATCCCGACATTGACTAACTTACGTTCAGATTGTCAGTCCAAAAAAAAGCACATGAAATCCGTTTCAAGCTATACATCCATATGTGGTTTAATATCCTATTCAAATCACATATCAGGAAATCCACCAGTCTGAACGCTCTTTCGCGTGGTTCATGTGACTTTCTCACGCCACGTAAAATGTAAACATCAGACGTTGTTATAGGGAACATGCTGAAAGTCGCTGCCGAAACAAGGCTGTGTTGTTGCAAAGTGCCGGACGAGCAGAAAATTATTATTTTTGAAAAGTATTTTGAAACCGGCGTGGAAAAAGAGTTGTGCAAACAGTAACTTACCAGCCTCCTACAGTTCTGCAGCTCGAGACGCAGTAACTTAGTCCAGCGCGGCCAGAGCCGCCTAAACCACTGTCCGTGTGTTGAAAAAAAACTTAGATTAAACACACTCGCAACAGACACACCCCAAAGCGGAGACGTTACAGCGATGCCATGCGCACTGAGCGGACTTTTGCTGCTGTAGTGGACAGGACACGCACTGAAAGGTGCGTTCAGACCGGACGCGAATAGCGCGTCAGGCGCGAGTGATTTCAATGTTAAGTCAATGCAAAGTCGCGTCAAATTTAAATAAGAAAACATTTATATTGCAAATGCAATACCCCTCCATCAACGCAACATCATTGCCGTGTTGTCAAAGAGCTGCGTGGACACACAAATTGGACCTGAACAGTTGCAATACAGCATGGACATCATTTTAGATAATATTCCAAACGGATACAAAGATAATCGGATTGACAGTGTGTATGTACCCATAGTTAACTATTTTACGTCAAAAATGTAGCCATAGATAATGCTTCATTTACACATGTGGCTGATGCTGTGCCTCTCTCTACCTCAAACGCCATCTTTCATCAGTTTTTTTGCACTCTTCTCTTTAACTTTCGGCAGTCTATAGAACTAGAAATGTTTTTTCTCGGTGCGACCAATGAGTACAGACCAAAACTTGACCATTTTTCAGAAGCAATAATCAGCCAAATTTGCGAGTCCATTCAGTTCAATGGCACTGTTTACGTTCAGTGCCTCCAAAATGGCCGACTTCCGGGTTGATGACGCGTCGTGAAAACCCTCTATTGTTATTGACTTACATTTCAAAATTAAACTTTATAAATTAAACATTGTTTCTAGTTGATCTAAAATAAAATATGCTATATAAATAAATAAGCTCTGAGAGAGCAGAGCCCAAAGTTTGTGGCCAGTGGTGTTCGGACAGGGCCATCATTAGGGGGGTGCAACTGGTGTGGTCGCACCAGACCCCGTGCTTGAGGGGGCTCCCCATGCTGAACGGACCGGGCCCCACGTCAGCTAAGGACGGACCTGTGTCGGCAACAGAGTTTGAACCTCTGCTTCATGATATAAAAGGGAATTACCCATGAGCTGTCCCAGCGCACACAGGGAAAATATTTTATTCTATTGTTTTTTTTTTAAGCAACGGGGGCGAAGGGGGTAGTAACACTTGGTTTAACTAAAGGTGCCATTGTCTGGTGAGGTCCGGTTGGGGAGTTACAGAACAGGCAGTCAATTTCATATCGCAAAATCCTAATAACTGAATGAATAAATGAATGATCCATTTATATATCTTCTGAACTGCAACTTTCTTTACCACGCTATTCAGCGCAAATCAGGCTGTGCTGTCAGTTTCACTGTTTGGTTAGGGTCAGGTGTGGGGTACGTTTAGGGGTTATCATTTTTTGTAGCACAGTGTAGGAACACTGTGATTTACTCTACCAATAAAATCTTTAGAATCAGCTATGGGGCGGAGTTTGTGCTAAAGAGGATTGGGAGAAAAATTTGTGCATGCATGTCATGTGCCTGTCTGTCAGTGGAAGGAAGCCACACCGTTTTGGAGTTCCCTTCTCCAGTCTCCAGTGCAATCTCCAGCTCCAGTGCAGATACTCTTCCCTCTTTCCACCTCATATTTTAATGATTTTTAAACAAAATAAAAAACTTAAATGCTTTATTTTCACACAAAATCTTTTGCTCCATTAATGTTCAGTACCAAGGTATATATATATTTTTCTGCAGTTATACATTTTAGCCCCGTTGTACCCTACTATTACCTGCCTGCATTAAATGTATCAAAATGATTGACATTTGAAAACATTCATTAGAAATTTGTTATGCACACCAAGGCTGCATTTATTTGATTAAAAAATATGTAATCTGAATCTGAATTTTCATCTCTAGAATTTATTTTACTTACAGAAACAAAAATATTTTATATTACACATACTCAAGTGTTAAAAGCTAAAAAACTTAGTGTTGCAATAACTCTGGTCATTTTGCTTCTCTGAGGATTTGCAGCTATAACATTATTATCCTTTTTTTTTTTTTTTTTTTTTTACTTGCCAAGTAAAGTTCTGACCAACTTGCAAAGCACTATTATGTCATGTTATCTAAACTAATGATCTTAACTTAAGGGATAACCAAGCAAAAAGATAAAAGTTTTCTTCAAGAATTAGGTGAAAAGCAGCCTTTTTTTTACAATCTTTTCACCAATTTGTTTATAATGATTCAACTGAGAAAAACTGTAACTAAAAATAACAAATGTAAATGTTTACCTGACACGTTCAGGTTTTGTGAGGCTTTATTAAAGTCACTGACCCAGGGAATAGAGGTATGCAGTTTATAAAATCACAGATTAAACAAGTCTCTAAACAATCACCCCACAGAAACAGACATTGCAAAATGATGACTTGAAAAATTTACTCCTTCTTCTTTTTCTGAGTTTTCTTGAAACACTTCCTGAAACAGAACATGCAGCTTTTGACAGTCACAAAAATAATTGTCACTAGAATGAGAAGGAGAAAGCCAATGACGTCCAGAGAATGATACTGAATCCAGTTCAGCTCATGGGCTGCAGGTCTAAGATGCGCTGCCCCTTTGTGTCTCATAACAAACTCAGTCCAGAACACAGCCAGGTCCAAAGGCTCAATGGGACGGTCTCTATGAATAGCTGAAAGCTCGGTCATCTTGTCCTTGTAGCTGTTGAGTCAAAGATGGAGGAAGTATGTTTATATTTATCTTTGCATACAAAACTACTGCAGTCCTTGCAATAATGTAAACATTTCAATGTGTGGTATGGTTAGAAACAATTTTCACTCAGAAAATGTTAGTAAATTTCACAAATAATTAAAAAATGGAATGTAAAACTTTAAAGTAGAAAGACTTCAAAATCCTAGAAAAAAGAATGTTCTTGGAAAACGCACTATACTATTTTTTGTACAACTTTGAAAAATCATTTTTACAGTGCAGTACTCTAAATAAGGACTAATATTCCACTTTGAATTCCATACTAAATGTGGCATGAATATAAACAGTTGTCCTATCTGTAAGCCCCTCCCCTCAAACGCAGATGAGCCAATGGCGGTCGAGTATCAATTACTCTGAACTCTGACATTTTTAGGTTTCAGAGTCATAGAGAAACAATGGAAGATCAGAAGCTCTCATAGGTTTAATGGTGTTTATGCTCCAAACATTTAATTTGTTTTAATTTCTTTTATATATCCCTCCATGGCATATTTAAGTCCTACTTGAAGGTCCATCTGTGTCCTAAATTTATCAGAAACACCTCAGTAGAAGTAATTGTCATTGTAAGACAGTGAGCAAATTTGTCAGATTTAGCAACAGTAACTAAGGGGGGCAGGGCTTACCGATAGGTCAATTGCAAACTGATTTCATGCACAGGCTAAACATGATTGTGTTTACCTTTTATCACTGATGACCTTTCTCAATGCAACCAGCAGTTTTTCTGCGGTCAGATCATGGATACTCAGGGTTTCTGCAACTCCTCGAGACACTAAGCGTTGAACGTTATCCCCTTGGTCACCAAACAGAGGAAGCATCACCATTGGCACCCCATTATAGATTCCTTCATAGATTCCATGTGATCCACCATGTGTAATGAAAGCCTTAACCTTAGGATGGCCTAAAGGAAAACACATTCATTGTAATAGTGTGTTAGCAATTGACATGATGAAGTCAATTATAATATGGCATATTAATTCAAACATCATGTACACTCTGAATTTTATTAGCAATGCAAAAAAAGCTAATTTCTATGAATAAAATGTCTTACAGGAGGGCTAGAGGGTCAAAGGAGAATATATACATACCCAAGAGATCGTTTTGTGGCAGCCACTTCATAAGTTTGACATTCTTTGGAGCATTTTCAGGGACTGGTCCAGTGTACCTCCATAGCACCTGCCAATCAAAGAGAATCATGAAGGTTAGTAATATCCAGCCATGAAATCCTTGACATGCATTATTTGGTATAACATTATTTTGTTTAACAAATATATGCCTGGCCTTACTTTGACCAAAAAAATAAATAAAAAAATGAGTTTACATTTAAATTGCATCTAAGTGTTTAAAAGTAGTCTTTTATTGATTTATTTTTAAGTCTATCATCACTTACCCTCTGAGGTATCTGCCTGAATGCCTCAAAGAACTCTCTGGCTTTGGCCTCGGGTAACTGGGACACCATGGAGCCCAGAGTGAAGACCACAAACCCATGCTCTCCAGAACCGTTGACAAACTCCTCCAGCTCCTGCACAGAGAACACATGTCAGCACTGAACAGGTTTCATGTTCTGCGGACACAGTGCAGCAAGCTTTCACAGTGAAGCTTCGCCTCTCCATCCTTCCTCTTTCTTGCTTCGTTATTCTTTACAGATTCACAGATATCCACATAAAACTTTGAAAAGCAGCATACTGCAACAGTTAGTTCAAGTTTTTTAGCTATTAACATATAAACAGATCTACCTCTTGATAAAAGAAGAATTTACTTAACAGTAAGAGTTTCCTTACTTAACATTGCACAACCATACAAAAAGCTTCTTCTGTTTCATACTGTAGACACAAAGGGGCACCTCATTTCCTCTTAAAGATTAAAGTGGTCAAAGTCCTAAACTGACTCTCTGAGAGTTATGTTTAATGGAATAATACACATCTTCAGAAGTATAGCTTATGACCGTAGTGGATTGCATTTAGATATTTAACCCTTAAACAGGCAAGAGTGGACAAATCTTGACAAAACACATGTCATCAGAAAGTTCTTAGTCTTACGGTCCCATCTGCCAACTGTTGATATTGAGACTGAAATGTATAAATTTGATACAGGAGAATGCAAAAAAAAAAAAAAAACACCCAGTGGCCATTTTTGATACAACGCCTAAAATTCTCATGGGAAGTTAAATTTTGTGATATCAAATTAAAATTTAGAACACAAATTGGTTATACATATGACTTTGATTTGATAGTAATTTTAGAGTAAAAATTATTTTGTAAAATATATATTTTATATAAAATATTTAGAGTACATTTGATTTACAGTAAATGTAATCATTTTTTGAAGTTACTTTTTCTTTTTAAAAAAAAACAAGACCAAACTTATGTCTATATTCCAAAACATTCTTAAATTACAACCATTTAAATTTAGTGTAATGTTACGTATATTCTCAATATACTCAATACTCTCTTTTTTATACCCTAAACAGGCAAATTGACTCAGGAGTCATACATTTCAAAACTTGCTAAATAACAACATAAACAACATATGACTATTTTTTTTTCTTCAGCACCCTAAGACAATCTTCAGAATTAATGTTAGCAGTAATATAATTTTTTTTTCCAAAAGAAAAGTAAGTTTAATATATAATTAACTACCTCAAAATCTGAATGTTCTCCACCACTGGCAGACATGTTGGATTTAGATCAGGCTGACTAATAGATCACTGAAAACTTGAAGCAAATCATGTGACCAGCATACTTGAGGCAGACCAGGCATTGATAAATGATAAAAGGATTTAATTAAAAAATTATTCTTATGCCCCAAAAAAGACAATAAAAACTATGTGACTCGTGGGTCATGTTGCCTGATTTAGGGTTAAACATAGTTTATGATTATGTAGGTTGGCAATCTCCAACAATGTCATTGCAGACAAGCTCTGCATAACAGAAACAACAGAAACTGTTTCATAAACATCATGTGATGCAACCAGTCTCTTTCAAAGTACATAGTACATCATGTTCTAATGTTACTGCTCATAAATTCATGGCATCAGCATGGATTAGGTCATGTTGACCTGGACCAACAGCTTCTAATTTGATCAACAGATCTAACCAGCCAGGCTTTGTGCATGGATGACATAGTGGGGCAGAGCATAGTCCACTCTAGACTAGTTGTTAAAAAATGTATTGAATAATGTATTATTTAGCATCTAAAAGGCCTACTGCAAACATGGCCTAAATGCTTTAACTGCACAAAGTTTTACACTGATGAATTTGCATCTTACCTTTGTCAATGGGGTCTTCTTAGCACAGTTGATGCCCCCTATTTGGACCATATTCGGCATTTGGGGTTTTGGATACTCAAAGGTAAAGTCATACCTTAGAAGCCAGACTGCACCGTGACTTAAAAGCTCTTTGTATGTAGTGTCCTTCTGCAGATATCTGCTGGCCAATTCATCAGTGCTAGCAAACAGTTTGCGGCATAGGAAAGCATCAAAAACTGCCATAATCGTGTTTTCTATTCTTTGAGGGAAAGTCATCTTATCTGTGTAACCAGTGAAGAAGCGCGGCACAAAAGACGGAGGTGAGGGACACTGTGTGGCTTCCACATCAAGCAGACAGGGAATCATACGCAAGAAGTAAACGGCTGGAATCGAGAAGGAATCTGCAATGATGGCGCCACAGGGCAGGAAAGGGTCAGTGAGCAAAACATCAAATCCTGTTTCTCTAAGACTCTTCATCATGGACTTGTCATACAGCAGCCATTCACAGGCTGTCACATGCATATTCAAGAACTGAATCAGGTTCCCCAAATTCTCAAAAATATCAGTCAGTTTCGGAGGCTTCTCAAATGCATTCCTCTCTATGTTGTCCAAGTTGGCCTTCAGATCAGCATGGGTGTAGGGCACACGAAAAGATTTAGTGGTGTAATTACCAGACCTCCCAATCAGAACACTGATTTCAGGAACCAGGACCACGATCTCATGACCCCTTTGAGAAAGCTCTTCCACCAGGATCTTCATGCTCAACCAATGGCTGCCATCCACTGGCAAGACAAGCACTTTCCCAGCCTGCACAGGCTCCGAGGGGAACAAGCATAGCAAAGCTAGAAGCCCCAGAGCGGAAACAGTCAGTGCTCTCACCATCTTTCTAACACTCATACAGCAGGAATATGATACATTTAAGGGGGCTGGGAATGATTTCAAAAGAGGTGGGGCCTCAAAACTAGACAAAAGGGAAATGGGTGTTCATATGTCACTGGCAGCATGTGTGTACAACACAACGAATGAACTTTTTACATTCTGTCATGATATCACTGTAATGCAGTTTAAAGTTTAAGAAGTGTGTTAAATGTAGCTCTGGGTTAATCATTTCAAGAGCATACAAACATAAGAAGTTATCTATAGAATGCTTTGTTCATACAAAAGAGGACCAAACTAGATTATATATCAGTAACACTTTAAAGGTTCGATATGCCAGTATTTAATGAATCAGGTAGCATAAACTAACAAGTCGTGGCCTAATGGTTAGAGAGTCGGACTCCCAATCGAAAGGTTGTGAGTTCGAGTCCCGGGCCGGCAGGAATTGTGGGTGGGGGGAGTGCATGTACAGTTCTCTCTCCACCCTCAATACCACGACTTAGGTGCCCTTGAGCAAGGCACTGAACCCACAACTGCTCCCCGGGCGCCGCAGCATAAATGGCTGCCCACTGCTCTGGGTGTGTGCTCACAGTGTGTGTGTGTTCACTGCTCTGTGTGTGTGCATTTTCGGATGGGTTAAATGCAGAGCACAAATTCTGAGTATGGGTCACCATACTTGGCTGAATGTCACTTCACTTTTTTTTAGTTTACAAATTTCTCAAAAGGAAACATAAAGTTTTTCAATAAATATCATGATTTCAGGGAGCGGCGTAGCATGAAACTGAACTAAAATTATATTAAACTTTTTGACCTTGACACATAGTCATGAGAGTCTGCAGTGATCACTCATATAATTTCCTGTTTTATGTTTTTTTTTTCTTCTACATGTAGCTTGATTGTTATAATAAAAGATTGGGCAAAACTACTTTTCAAGAATTTACAAGAAGAATAAAAATTCAAATAATTATTAACATTAAAATAAATGATTGATAATCATAAGAGGAGCTACTTGCTACTTTCAAAACAATTCTGCAAGTCATTATGTATTGGCAGTAGCAGGATCACCTTACATATTGTGCAAACTCAATTAGTCCCAGCTCCTCCCTATACACATGGGAACAGAAGGCAGTCACGCAAAAAAACATGAACTCTCACTTACAAGGGCTGTGGTGATCATAAGATCTCTTCTTTGAAAATACGTGCTGAGAGAAAGATTACAGAGCACGTTTTACACAAGGACCTGTTTGCAGGTGAATCACTCTCACTTTGATTCATTGGCTGCAAAGATAAGGAGCTGATGATACAATAGAGAAAAACAATATGTTGACAACATGTCTAAAGGAAAGAAATGTTTGAGAGTCTAAGCTTTTCCAGCTTACAGTTAAAATAACCTATAGGCGTCTTCACACTTTAATGATGCAGTGGAAACAGATATTTAACAATGGCTCAAACAAATGAATTGTACTTTTGAGTGTTGTCATGAATACCCAGAGATACTTGCTATAATAAAGTACATATTCAGAATGCACCCATACCATACTTTACATCAAATCTACTATCTCTCTTTCTCTGGTTATTAAAAAAAATGTATGCACACTGAATTCAAATTTAATGCCATCATATTTATCAGTGTCATCAACAATAATAACAACAGTCAAAGCCACAAATTACTAATAATGTCAAGAGTTTACAATGTAACCCCTTATGAATTCAGCTAACGTCCTTATTAGTTTGGTACTAAAACTGGTCCACACCAAACAGGTTTGCTCTCACTGTCTGTATGAAAGATGAAAGAATGTGGCTTTATATATATCCTTGAGTGTCACCTACTGGTGCATCTATGCAATCTGCAAAAAGATTCGTTGAAAAATTCCCACCATTAATTCACAAACTGACAAATACAGACAAGCAGAAAATGAAAACCTGACAAATGTGAAAGGTCTTAGAGCTTTGGACTAAGTTGCTAAAAACATCAAAACACCTACTATTCTTATTTCTGCTATATAACGATATGGCAGCAGAATAAGTAGGAGTAGTATAGGGTCAAGCATCTGCCATCTGTAGGCATCAGCAACAGCTTCTCTGCCCATACTTGTAGATCTTTAAGTGTTTTTTATGAGTTCTTCACAGATATTATTATTATTATTATTTGGATAACCGTGCTTATCCAGTCATACTGGAGACTGGGTTGGGTAACTTACATGTCGCTTTTTTTCTATTTCAGGATAACTACAAAGATTAAACAAAAAATTTGTGTTTTTTAATAAAATTAAATCCACACATACAGCACTAGTATAATCCTATTAAGAACTGAACAATAACGACTCACTTGTGACAGAGGTTTGGGTTTCTGGCTAACTGTTGCTCCAATCATCACCATGTTAGGCATCACTGGACGTGGGAATTCCACAGCAAAGTCAAAACGCAAAAACCAGAGAGCTGCATGGCTCATGATCTCCACCATCGATGTTTTTCTCTGAAGTACATGTGAAGCGATCTCATCTGCATGAGCAAACATTCGCTCACAAGCCATGGGCTGAAGAAGAGTCCTCACCAGGTTCACACTTCTTTGCCAGAGATTCATGCGGTCAGTAAAATGAGTTAAAGGCTGTGGAACATAAGAAGCTGGTGCTGGACATTGACTGGAAAGAGTATCGACACCACAAGGATGGTTTATTAGCATATAAACAGCTGGAATGGAGAGATATTCACCAGCTATAGCTCCAACAGGCTCAAATGGATCTGTGAGAATCGCATCAAAGTTGTACTCTTGCAGTTTCTTCATCAAGTCTTTGTTGAAGAGCAAACCCTCTGCATTCCTCAATATAAACATGGGCAGAACATCCAGTGAGATAATGAATGCCTGAAACTTGGCTAGGTCTGTAGAGATATCAATGCTCAGAATGGTGTTGAATTCATCTGCTATGCTCGCTTTTAATTCAGCCGTGGTGTAGTTCACTGCATATGTCAGAGTGGTGGTATGCTCTGAAGGACCCATGCTCAGACTCGCCTCTGGGATGACAACCACCACCTGGTTTCCTCTCCTCCCCAGCTCCTCCACAATAGGCTTCATCCCCAACCAGTGACTGCCATCTGATGGTATAACCAACAGTTTCCCAGCTTCAGCTGAACTAGAAAGTAAGAGACCCAAGAGCAACCACAAGCTAGCCATTTTATCAGTGGTGTGAAGGACAGTGGCAGTTGAAGGAGATCAATGAAGAAACACACTCATGCAGTCTAACCACACAGGTTAAAGTACCATCTTAAAATGAGTCAGGACAAGGTTCAAATGGGTGGCGATATTAACAGAAAGAAGGATTATCTCAGTCCTGTAGCGCAGAATCAATCTATGCATCTCAATCACTAATAAATGTTTGTGGATTATGTTTATGCACAAAGGAGAACTTCCCATGGACATTTTCTACCCAATTCACAACACGTGTGCACTTGTGATTTTGTTCTTATGCTTGTTCCAGTGAATTTGGAGCATTCAAAATGATATCTTGGTTGCCCTGGCACTGAACATTGTGTGATGTAAAATACCAAATATTCAACAAATATTCAAATGTTCTTTCAAAGTTCATGTTTTAGTATTACTACACATAAACTCATGGCAATCAAAGGGATCAGGGTATGTTGACTTAGACCTACAACTCCAACCTGTCATAATGACATAGCAAGTATAGTCCACTCTAGTAATCAGAAAAATCAGTGAATAATATTTTGCCTGGGGTCTAAATAGCCTTTTGCATACATGATCTAAACCCCTGAAAAACCGGCACTGATGAATTTGCACAGAATATAAACAATCTTTCTGATCTGACTCCATGAAAATGCAATAGTGCTGAATGGTTTATTTTTTTAAGTTTTATTATTATTATTATTATTTGCATTATTTGCATTAACAGTAAAGTCTTATCAGTAAGTGCATTATACATTTGTAAAATGTATGTGCCAATGTGAAAGATTTGCATTTTGTGCACCAGACAACATAGAACAACTAAGAATGACTGTTCATTAACATCTTACCTTTGTCAGTGGACCTTTCTTAGCACTGCTGATGCCCCCTATTTGGACCATGTTCGGCATCTGGGGTTTGGGATACTCTAAGGTAAAGTCGTACCTTAGAAGCCAGACTGCACCGTGGCTCAACAGCTCTTTGTACGTTGTGTCCTTCTGTAGATATCTACTGGCCAGTTCACCAAAGCTGGCAAAAAGTTTGTGGCATAAGTACTTTTCGAAAACTGTCATAAGTGTGTTTCTCACTCTCTGAGAAAAAGTCATCTTATCTGAGAAACCAGTGAAGAAGCGTGGGACAAAAGATGGAGGTGAGGGACACTGGGCAGCTGCCTCATCAAGCCGACAGGGAAGTCCACGCAAGAAATAAACTGCAGGGAGTGAGAAGGAATCTGCAATGATGGTGCCACAGGGCAGGAAAGGGTCAGTGAGCAAAACATCAAATCCTGTTTCTCTAAGACTCTTCATCAGGGACTTGTCATACAGCAGCAATTCACAGGCTTTTACCTGCATATCCGTGAACCGCATCAGGTTCCCCAGATTTACAATGATATCAGTCAACTGCAGAGGCTTCTCAAGCGCACTTTTCCTTATGTGGTCCAAGTTATCATTTAGTTCAGCAAGGGTGTACGGCACACGAAAAAACTTAGTGGTGTAATTACCAGACCTCCCAATCAGAACACTGGTTTCAGGGACCAGGACCACCACCTCATGACCCCTCCGAGAAAGCTCTTCCACCAGGATCTTCATGCTCAACCAGTGGCTGCCATCCACTGGCAAGACAAGCACTTTCCCAGCCTGCACAGGCTCCGAAGGGAACAAGCATAGCAAAGCTAGAAGCCCCAGAGCGGAAACAGTCAGTGCTCTCACCATCTTTCTAACACTCATACAGCAGACAGCAGAAATGTGATACATTTAAGAGGATTGGGGATATTTTCAAAAGAGGAGGGACCTCAAATCTAGACAAAAGGGGAGTGAGTTTTTGATAGGTCACTTGCAGCATATGGGTACAGCACAACGGTTATACGCTCTTTCATGATGTCCCTGGACTGCAGATTAAAGTCTCACAAGTGAGTTAAATGTAAATGCGACTCTGGGTTAATGATTTCAGGAATGTACTAGCATAAAACAACTTTTAAAGGACTTGTTAATACAAAGGTAAATAGGACCAAATGTCTGTAATAGGTTAATCATACTATTGGGGAGTTGCACCACATGAACCAAACTAACATTGTCTTATCATATAAAGTTCAGCTTATCTGATATTTCAAGAGACTTTTGACCTTTATACACAGTCATGAGGGTCTGCAGGGCGCGTCTTTGTGATATAATTTCCGTTTATTTTATTCCTGCATGTAGATTGATCTGAACTATTTGAATTCACCATGAAATCAAATTGAATGGTTCTTATTTTTTATTAAATATTGCCGTTTATTTACTATAAACAATTTGTCTCTAATGATGTGTTTACTTGCATGAGGGAGATACAACCTCTCTCTCACATAAGATCACAGCAACAGCAAATGATAATGACCAACCGATCCAATCAAATTAATAAAAATAAGCCAAAACTAAACCAAAGATTACCTATATTTTCCAGTGGTTGTTTCCCCCCACAAATGTTTATAAAACCATACATTATTCATTTTCTTTTGTTTTCATAAGACCAGAGTTTGTTAGAGGCTACAGTTTTTGCTTTTATCTTTACCTTTGTACATAAATAGTGGCATGCTACTCTCAAAACAGTTTTGCAAATCACTATGAATTGGCAGTGGTAGGATTACCTCACATCAAGTTCAGTGATTATTCCCAGCTCCTCCCTATACACATAAGAACACAAGACAGTCACGCAAGTACATGAACTTTCACACAGGGGAGGTCTGTGGCATGAGGGGCTTAGCGGCCAAAAGCACACTACTCAGAGTGAAAGAAAGTCCTGAAAGATGTTTTTACACATGATGACCGGTTTCATTCTTTTATAATTAAAATACCTACAATCTGACAGAGCACTTTCATGATACAGGTGGGTATTTATCAACAGCTTTAGAACATTCTTCTAAAATGTATCTTAAAAAGTATTTTTAAAGGTCGTCATGAATACTTTGAAATTTCATAGCTAGCAGTACAGAATGCATACACACCCTGACTAACATCAAATGAAATGTCTCTTTTTCACTCTTGTTAAATGTTAATATGTAATGACATCATATATTTCTAATGATTACTTCTCTAAGACCTTATAAATCAGGGGTTCTAGTTAGTTTTAATAAAACCTCCCATTTAGGTCGTTGTCCTTGCCTATTAAAACATTAAAGAATGTAGTTATTTTTATATACTCAAGAACTCAAACAAGAGTGTTGTTGTTGGCCCATGTTGATATTCAGACTAACAGCACAGTTGAGAGTTTTAATGTAATTACCATTTAAACAGCAAAAAAAGAAAAGAAAAAAAACCTAGTATGGTAGTGTCCACCACTAGTAGGCTTCATCCAAATGTATAGATCTTTGAGGTTCTTGTACAACTTACTGAAAATTTATGTTATTCTAGTTCTTATTTAACAAGGTTGACAGAGATTAAGAATTAAATATACACATCCAACTATAGCACCTGTAAAGCCTCTTAAGAACCCATAAACACTTGCCTCTGGGATCACAGCACCACCTGGTTTCCTCTCCTTCCTCCTCTACAATAGGTTTCATCCATAACCAGTGACTGCCATCTGACGGTATAACCAACAGTTTCCCAGCTTGAGCTAAAATTAAATACGTGCAGACTTAGAAGCACCCACACACCAGCCAGTCTACCAGTGGTATAAAATACAGCAGCAGAAGATTAAGCAAGTAAAACACAGTTCTATTGTCTTTTTTAAAGTACAATCTTAAAATGAGTCCGAAATCAAGACTCGTTTCAAAGGGGTGGCGAAGTCTGCAGCTAGTAGGATATGCTTATCTAAATATTGGCATTGACGCAATCAATGGGTCTCATTCACTAGCTATTTGAGTATTTGTATTTATACTCACAAATGGACTTCCCATGAAATTTCTGCACAATTTACAACATGTGTGTTCATATTAATTTGTTCTTAACCTCTTCTAATGTTAAAGGAGTATTCTAAACAAGCGACTGCATGCCAGAAGTAAGTAATTCACATAAAACATGCCCAAACATCTTCATTTAAGGACTTTCTGGGCTTTAGTCATTCTAAGCAAATGTGACACTGTCTAAATACGTACTCTTGATTAGATCACTCACAGCCAAGGTGTGTCTTTCTCAAAACAAGAAGCATTTCTTTTTCTACTGTTGTAGGTGCTATTAGTTTGGACCTCTTATTAACCAGCTGTACATATGTAATGTATATATTTTCATGCAGAGAAATTTTGGAGCCTGAGCTATTATGCACATTTTTGTACTTTATTCCATATATGAGGAAATTGTATATATAGCTTTTTAATCTTAAACTTAAATATATTAAAACATTAAATATATATCTTAACACATTAATAAGCCCACAGAGAGTGTGCAATTTTTCTTATGTATGAAGTTACATATTAATTAAAACTTAGCCTACATTTAAATCAGTAAGAGTAAAACAAATCCATTTCTCTCATATACTGTATTGTCACCAATATAAACGCAAACTTACAGGATATTAAATATGATGCTCAGTTGTTTGCTTTATCTGCTGAAGCTTTTTTATCTGGCTAGAGGGGAAACAATAAATGTAAGATTTTGATTAATTTTTTATTTTGAACAAACGCAAGAACTGTGATTGCACTTAGATATACTGTATATCTTCCTCAACACTTAGCTTTAAGGCTATAAAACACGGTGTGTAATTTAATAGGTCCCACTCCTATGGAGCCAAAAGAGTCTCAATAAAGATAAATGCACACACTACATTCACATATGCACACACAGGATTCATACACGCACACACATGATTCATAAATACAAACACAGGATACACAAATGCGCACAAAATTTACAAATGCACACACAAAATTTAAAAAGCACAGAAGATTCACAAATGCATACAAAATTCAGAAATGCACACAAAATTCAGAAATACACAATTCAGAAATGCAAACAACATTTATAAATGCGCTCAAGATTCATAAATGCACAGGACAAGATTCAGAAATGTATTTCTGATGCACACACACACATATATCTTGATTTACAAACTGCTTGCGGTCTGTGAACTTCACTGCATTTGTGTGTGAATTTTGAGACTCCCCTGACTTGGCTCAACACACAAATGCCTTTTTTAAACAAAGAATGATCTGCAACCAATCAGATATCTCCCTTCTTTTAGCCAATCACAAGAACGCACTCCACGTGGGGGATTGTTTACTTATAAGCCAATCACATGAACGCGTTCACACAGCAATATGCCTGTGGTGCATATTATAGCCTACTTATTTATGAAATTGTATGAAAATACAGATGTTTAGATTACAATTCAGGTTTATTTTTTATTATTTTTTACAAAATATAAATTAAAAAATGTCTCAATACATATAGCCCAGAGACTGCAGAAAAAAAAGTTAACAATGGATTCATAAATTTGCAATAGGCAATTATTTCATTTTATTGAAATATTTTAATGAAAGTAAAAAAAAAATTTACACCTTTTTGAATATTTAAATATATCTAAATATTCTTTTGGATGCAATATAGAAGTCACTTTAATTATAATATTCCGTCCCTACATGAAGAGAGAGTCAGTGGTCCGCTGCGAGAGGAAAGTGACTCTCCGACTGCGAAAAGTGGGTCTCCGGCTGCGTGAGGAAAGTGAGTTGTTCGCTTAGGAAAGTGAGTTGATCGCTGCGTGAGGAAAGTGAATCGTTCGCTGAGGAAAGTGAGTTGCTCTCTGCGTGAGGAAAGTGAGTCATTCGCTGCGTGACTCGTGAGGAAAGTGAATCGTTCGCTGCGTGAGGAAAGTGAGTCGTTCGCTGCGAGAGGAAAGTGACTCTCCGGCTGCGGAAAGTGAGTCTCCTGCTGCGCAAATTGGGTGTCCGGCTGCGTGAGGTAAGTGAGTCGTTCGCTGAGGAAAGTGAGTCGTTCGTTGCGTGAGGAAAGTGAATCGTTCGCTGAGGAAAGTGAGTCGTTCGCTGCGTGAGGAAAGTGAGTTGTTCGCTGAAGAAAGTGAGTCGTTCGCTGATTGGCTTATAAGTAAACAATCCCCCACGTGGGGTGCATTCTTGTGATTGGCTAAAACAAGGGAGATATCTGATTGGTTGCAGATCATTCCCTGTTTAAAAAAAGGCATTTGTGTGTCGAGCCAAGTCAGTGGAGTCTCAAAATTCACACACAAATGCAATGAAGTTCACAGACCACAAGCAGTTTGTAAATCAAGATATATGTGTGTGTGTGCATCAGAAATACATTACTGAATCTTGTTCTGTGCATTTGTGAATCTTGAGCGCATTTGTAAATGTTGTCTGCATTTCTGAATTGTGTGTGTATTTCTGAATTTTGTGTGCATTTCTGAATTTTGTATGCATTTGTGAATCTTCTGTGCTTTTTAAATTTTGTGTGTGCATTTGTGAATTTTGTGCGCATTTGTGTATCCTGTGTGTGTATTTATGAATTATGTGTGTGCATGTATGAATCCTATGTGTGCATATGTGAATGTAGTGTGTGCATTTATCTTTATTGAGACTCTTTTGACTCCATACACTCCAGCTAGATTTTTTAATCAGCTATCATGATAACATGTGCTCAAGTTAGGAAATAGTTAACTGACAGTTTATTACAAGAAGGAGGCGTCAACCTTCAACAAATCTGTACTTTGCCTCAGTGTCCAGAAATAGACAGTCTTTTTAATATTACTATAGGTAGAGATGTTTAAAGAGAATGTGTATTTCTAAAATGATTTTGCTCTGTGTGAAAAGACCCAAACAGTTTCTACCTCAGCCCATTAGCTGTCATTCATTCAAACAAAACACTCTAAATGGTTTGCTGGCTATGTTTACAGTCCATGACAATGACAGAGAAAGACTGAGAAACATCACATGAAAAAGAGAGCTACGGCGCTGATAATTTGCATGCAAATAAGAGCTTACTTGTGTCAATGGTTTTGGCTTCTTGGTTGCCATTCCTCCTATCATCACCATGTTAGGCATCAATGGTCGTGGAAATTCAAAGGCAAATTCAAAGCGCATAAACCAGAGAGCTGCACGGCTCATGATCTCCATAACTGATGTTTTTTTCCGAAGTACACGAGAGGCAATTTCATCTGCTTCAGTATGCATGTATTTACAAGCCATGGGCTGCAGCAGAGTCCTTACCAGGTTGATACACCTCTGCCACAAATTCATCTTGTCTGTAAAGTGAGTATTACGCTGTGGAACATAAGAGGGTGGACTTGGGCTTTGGCTGGCAAGAGTGTCGACACCACAAGGAAGGTTTATTTGCATATAAATAGCTGGAATGGAGAGATATTCACTAATAATAACCCCAACAGGCTCAAATGGGTCGGTGAGAATCGCATCAAAGCTGTAGTCTTGAAGCTTCTTCATCAAGTCCTCTTTAAAGAACAGACCCTCTGCATTCCTTATTATGAACCTTTGAAGAATGTGCATTTGGTAGAAGAAAACCAGGAACTTGGACTGGTCAGAAGAGAGGTCGGTACTCAGAATTTCAGTTAAATTGCCTTCTAAATGTGTTTGTAGATCAGCCTTGGTGTAGTTCACTGGATATGTCAGGGTGGTGGTATGCTCTGAAGGACCCATGCTCAGACTCGCCTCTGGGATGACAACCACCACCTGGTTTCCTCTCCTCCCCAGCTCCTCCACAACAGGCTTCATCCCCAACCAGTGACTGCCATCTGATGGTATAACCAACAGTTTCCCAGCTTCAGCTGAACCCAAGAAGAGACCCAGAAGCAACAACAGGCCAGTCATTTTTTTCCTCTGGTATATATATATATATATATATATACATATGCAAGCTGGAGCAGAAGTCCGCAAAATCAGTTTGGTAATGCACAACTTAAAGTCCTCCAATGTCTCACAAAGAGTAGGATTTATGTTCAGTGGAGGTGGAGACCACTGTAAGTGGGTGGGACTTTATATAAGGCAATGAGGCAACCAATATGGGTGAAAGTTAAAAAAAAAATGTTATGTCATGCAAAAAATATTAAATGGAATAAATGGATATGGTTTTTAACATTATAGATGAAAGTAGGGAATAAAAGAAAAAGCATATGACTATGTAACCTTTGCACAGATAAAGATAACTTATTTTTTATAAATTATCCTTGTTCTTGTCAAATGCAAAACTCATTGCAAAAATTGGATGTGTCTACAGAGTAATGAAAGTAAAAAAAAAATGCCGTAGTACTCGCATTAAAATGTGCAAATTTATGTCACATTTTACCAGAAATTGAAATAAAACACTGTTAATATTTATCAATAATCTATCACCTATTAAACAACCCCTATCCAAAAACCAAAATGCTTTATTACATTTGAAGTGCTTGAAGATAAAAAATCAAACACAACACACCCTTAGATGCTGGGTTATTACCTATATATTGTGCTTACAGAGATAAAAGCAATATTGACCAGTTAATCATGCAAATTGTGATCATTATGGGACATCTGGCAAAGTTATAAAACAAACAATTCAAAACCATGTATGGTTCAGAGTTTCCAGCACTTAAGACTATCCTCAATAGGAATTGCAAGGTAACTGCATCAGTTTCAGAGTACACATCTAATGGAATTACTGTAAACTATGGTGCCAGGGAGGTGACATGTTCGGTTCACTTAGTTTTGTCATGGCCACAACAGAATAACTTTTGGGAATGTGATTATTTTGTCGAGGTAACAACATCCTTATGTCATGGCCTCGAGATACTATGTTGAGGGAACAATATCCATTTCTCATGATGATACAAAGATAATAATCCACACAGAGATAATCCATAAGGTGAAGGCAGAAACACATACACATCGACAAGACCGGACAACCAAACATTGAACAGAATTGAACTTATAAGGGGAACGTGGGTAATTGACACAAAACACCTGAACATGATGACACAATCAAGGGGAGACAGAAACTAGGTCAAAGAATATAGGGATGGCAATGAAAACAAACACAAAAGTCCAAAAAGTGTGACAATAATATTTATAATTACGTTCTATTAATAAGACAAAATAAAATGAAATATATGTTAAATATAAACTGCATTTCAGCAGAAAATTCCAGTCAGCATAATCAAAGTACATTACAGTAGGCTATTATTTACAATAATGATGTTGTTACCTCAACAAAATGATCTCGTTGCTACCACACAAAATGACGTTCCCACGAGTTAATATGATGTTCCCACAAATTTATATTTCATAGCCATGGCATATTTTAACTTTCCCACAAGTTAATATGTCGTGTCCATGACAAAACTAAGTGAACCGACCATGTTACCTCCTGGGCACCACAGAAAACAGTTAGCTAAGACATTAATTAAAGATTTGGCAAAATAAATAATAAAATTGATGGTATGACTTAAAATACTGGTTACAATGCCATCTACGTTGAGAAAAGGGAAATGTGTTTCAGGCGATACATATTTTATTGAGCTGAAAAGGGGGCAGACTGCACTTCCTCATACATAAAAACTGGAAAACAGGTTTGTAGAGTTTTGTAAAGTGTTAAAATTCCAGAAACCGTCAAAGATGTTTTAGAACTACTGTTTTCTGTTCAAAGAGGTTCCCTCTTCACCCAACATCTTCTATGAACTACCTGAGCTCATGTACAGGTGTGATTTTCACAAATAATCAAAAATGTCTAAAAAATAAATAAATAAATACAGATTTATCATGAAAAGACCTATTGAGAACTTTTTTCCAGTGGCGTATAGAGGTTTGTGTATGTTTACTTCTATTATTAAAAAGGGTCTATTTAAAGTGTCTTTAATTCTAATCTGTGATAGTGGCACGTTCTCTTCACATTTGAGAGTTATTATAGGCAACAGCACAGCCAAATCTGCAGTAGTGCAAAATAACAGCTATCAGAAGACTTACAGTACCTGTGGCAAAGGTTCTGCTTTCTTGTTGTCCATTCCTCCGATTATGATCATGTTAGGCATCAACGGGTGTGGGAATTGAAAGGCAAAGTCAGAATGCACAAACCAGAGAGCTGCTTGGCTCATGATCTCCACCACTGATGTTTTTCTCTGAAGTACATGTGAGGCGATCTCATCTGCACGAGCAAACATTCGCTCACAAGCCATGGGCTGAAGAACAGTCCTCACCAGGTTAACACTTCTTTGCCAGAGATTCATGCGGTCAGTAAAATGAGTAAAACCTTGTGGAACATAAGAAGCTGGAGCTGGACATTGACTGGCAAGAGTGTCAGCACCACAAGGATGGCTTGTTTGTATATAAATGGCTGGAACGGATAGATATTCACCAACAATAGGTCCAGTAAGCTCAAATGGATCTGTGAGAATTGCATCAAAGTTGTACTCTTGCAGCTTCTTCAGTAAGTCCTTGTTGGAGAGCAAACCCTCAACATTTCGGGTTACAAGGACATTCAGCAGATCCATTGTTCTGATGAAATTCTGAAGCCTGGCCAGATCTGTAGATACATCTACACTTGTCAGAGTAGTAACACCTGCATTCACTTGCTCCTGTAGCTGTGCCTTGGTGTAGTTCACTGGATATGTCAGAGTGGTGGTATGCTGTGATGGACCCATGCTCAAACTCACTTCTGGGATGACAACCACCACCTGGTTTCCTCTTCGTCCGAGCTCCTTCACCAAAGGCTTCATGCCTGTCCAGTGGCTGCCATCTGAAGGAACTACTAATAGCTTCCCAGCCTCTGCTGATCCCAGGCAAAAAAGACACAAGAACAATACAGAAGCAGCCATTCTATCATTCATAATCAGCAATGATTACAAGCATGTATGCTGGTAGTATTGCTTGTCTTGAAAGTCTGCACGCAGGGTAGAGGCTTTTATCCTAAAAGGGGAGTTTCAACACCAAGTCAAAGGTTGTGCTCGAAAAGATCACAATCTTCATTCTTCAACAGCAAAGCATGCCCTTAGTAGCAGAGTGAGAAAAGTATCTAGATCTAAATGAATAAAGCTGAGTGATATTAAGCAAAGATGCAGCCGTCTGCATTGATGTAGACTTATTCAAGAAGATTATAAAGGCAGACCTTTTTTTTTTTTTCAGATAACATGCTCTGGTGAATCATTCACTAGCAAGACCAGAACATGCTGGTTCTCTTCAAATTTGCAGTTGATGACAGGCAGCAGCAGCAAAGTCAGCAGAAGTGGCAAAATGACTGATATTAGAACTAATCTGTTGTGACAAAGTTGTTTTATGACTAATGCAATGAAATGTATACATTTTAAGGTGAGCCTTTTTGGTGCAACAGTATGCATTTTTAATGTATATTTTATAGAAATTGTATGTTGCGATAGACTGTACACTGAGTTTGGTCCTTGCATAGTTTATGCTTGTTGTACTGCTTTTAAAATTTTATTACACTTTATTATTTTTATATTTAACAGAAAATACAAAGGGGAGACTTTGAGCTGATTTGAATACTCCAGTAAACTCTAACAAACAAAGCACATCAACCAAGCACATTTTTGCAAAGTACACTGACCAGTTAGGTTACTTATTATCTCTTAAAAATGCACATGGCCATGTTTGCACTGCAGTGGTGACCCAAACTATGTAAAATGTTTTAGAGTATGGTTATCCGACAAAAAAGCATGTTCTCTTCATGCTCTGATTAGCACAGGTATGATACTATAACATGCTGAAAGGAATACAATCCTATACTAGCTGTTTGTTAAATGTAAGTGAATAATGTGAATGTACTTGACATCTGGTGTTTCTTACATAGTCAGGACACATGTTTCTTAAAAAACTTTCAAAGTTAGATGAGAAAAAGTTCCATTGTCTGCTTGGTTGCCATACACAATTCAATGTAGAAACATTTAATACTTTCACTCAAGTTAATTTTTTGACCAGATACAATGTACAATCTTTATTCATTTATTTACTATTGAAAGAACAGTTGATATTTAAATGAACAGGCTACAATGCTCTGAATTATTACTTTTTTTTTCAGGTACATGGTGGCGCTATTTGACACAAATATTGTTGGACCATGTTGCACTGCCCACAACTGAATGCAACTCCAGTAACCCGGAAACAGAAGCAATGCTTTTAAAATGCTTTAGCTGAACTAAAGAGGAACAGATTCAGGACCAACCACAAACCAACCATTTTATCAGTTGCAGCAGTTGAAGGGGATTATTACGATTAATGCATAAATAAAATTGAAAAAAGGGTTGGGCATATATGGGCTGTATTATTGGGCAACTCTTGACATTTTCACAGCTAAATATCTCTTATGAATGCTTCTTATTCTTATTAAACAGTGTAGTTATAAAAACCCATAGTTTAAATTTATGAAATATTTGGCAAGAAATGTGTTAATATACACTATATGATTGCATTACAACTATTAGAAAAACTTACTTGTGACAAAGGTTCTGCTTTCTTGCTGTCCATTCCTCCAATCAACACCATGTTAGGCATCAGTGGACGAGGTAATTGAAAGGCAAAGTCAAAATGCATAAACCAGAGAGCTGCTTGGCTCATGATCTCCACCACTGATGTTTTTCTCTGAAGTACATGTGAGGCGATCTCATCTGCACGAGCAAACATTCGCTCACAAGCCATGGGCTGAAGAAGAGTCCTCACCAGGTTCACACTTCTTTGCCAGAGATTCATTCGGTCAGTAAAATGAGTTAAAGGCTGCGGAACATAAGAAGCTGGAGCTGGACATTGACTGGCAAGATCATCAACACCACAGGGATGGCTTGTTTGCATATAAATGGCTGGAATTGAGAGATATTCAGCAGCAATAACTCCGACAGTCTCAAATGGATCTGTGAGAATTGCATCAAAGTTGTACTCTTGAAGGTTCTTCATCAAGTCCTTGTTGGAGAGCAAACCCTCTGCGTTCCGGGATACAATACCTTTAAGCATATCCATGGTGTTGATGAAACTCTGAAACCTGGCCAGATCTGTGGATACATCTACACTCAACAGCTTCTCTAAGCCTGCATTCATATTCTCTTGTAGCTGGGCCTTTGTGTATGGCACAGGATATGTCAGCATGGTGGTATGTTTTGCTGGAGCCATGTTCAGACCTTCCTCTGGGATGACGACCACCACCTGGTTTCCTCTTCGGCCGAGCTCCTCCACCAAAGGCTTCATGCCTGTCCAGTGGCTGCCAAACGCTGGAATCACCAGTAACTTCCCAGCTTCTGCTGATCCCAGGCAGAAAAGAAACAAGAGCAATAGAGAAGCATCCATTTTAGCAACCATAGCATTCACAATCAGCAATAATTACAAGCCTATGAGCTGGTACTGTTGAAGAAGAGTTGGTTGAAATTCTGCAAAGCACTTCTGAATTTGCACAGGTTTATATATCTTGAAGGAATGTTGTTACAGCTAAAAAAGAAGCCAGGACCAAAAATGCGTCATCCACCTTCCACTCAACCGTGGAAAACCAAACCCTCAGGAAGTCTTGATATACTTCAAGCCAAATCAAAGAACTACTGCAACACATTGGCTGCTAAACACCCTCGAACTGCTATTGGTCCATGGTGATTACACATTATGCTCTGGGGCTCCACCTTCTCATTCATTTTCCGAGGTCAAAAGCAGATATGAGTAAAAACATACATTGGAGAGTTGCTTTATTTGAAACTGAACTTTGCGAACACTGACACAGTTTTTCCCCCACTGTAACAGTTCTCATCACTATTATTTTTGTTATGTGTTAATTGAGTTTGATAAAATTGATAAAATATGTAGACAGCAGCGGAATGTTTGCAAAAAATAGACTACTCTGTTGCCCATTCATTACGGCAATAGTGTAATGAAGAGCAAAAAGAAATTAGCCGTGATGATACAGTGTTGAGAGGAAAGTGAAGGAAAGTGAAGTGACAATCAGCCAAGTATGGTGATCCATACTCAGAATTTGTGCTCTGCATTTAACCCATCCGAAATGCACACACACAGAGCAGTGAACACACACACACACACACTGTGAGCACACACCCGGAGCAGTGGGCAGCCATTTATGCTGCGGCGCCCGGGGAGCAGTTGGGGGTTCGATGCCTTGCTCAAGGGCACCTCAGTCGTGGTTTTGAAGGTGGAGAGAGAACTGTACATGCACTCCCCCCACCCACAATTCCTGCCGGCCCGGGACTCGAACTCACAACCTTTCGATTGGGAGTCCGACTCTCTAACCATTAGGCCACGACTTCCCCCCAAAACACAACAAACACAAAGGGGCAACCAAGAAATAAAGTCTGCAGAGAAATCACCAGTTGAGAAAGATACCATAAATAAATAAAACTGGATAATATTAAGAAACTTAGCAACAGTAGGCTATACATTTAAAGAGTTGAGTGAGGGGAGAACTGGAATACACCCCCCCCCCCCCTTTTTGTTTAAAGATAAGGCCCATTTATAGTTTTTTTCTTTCTTTCTTTTTTTCAGAAACCCTTTTTGAAATTTCTCAGCAGCTCACTCATTTTTGAGGTAATGGTGAGGCACAAATTTTGATTACATTTTATTAAATATATATAAAATAAAATAAAAAGTTGCCTTATTTAACTGTATAAATTATAATTTTATGTAGTTGTTGGGTTTTTGGTGTAAAGTTGTAAAATGATATATATCTTAACAGAAAAGTTAAATGTTAACATATTAAAACCATGTTGTTATGGTTGTTATGTTATGGTTATAACTCTTTTTCGAACCAAGTAAAAAAGAGTGTCCAAATACTTTTTAGAAAATCACACACAGTTTGGTTAGACATGATGAATCATGCTGGTGTTTACTCTACAGTGGGCGCGGACCTTCTAGAGATAGTTTGCTTTATGCACTAAACAAAATATTAAATATATGGTTATTATATACTGTATATCGTCTTTTCCCCAAAGTCTTACATAGATCATATAACTATTAATTGTAACCAAATTGTAACTCCTTGTAAGTAGAAGGTAAACTTTTATCTGATATGGCTTCTCTAGTCAACTCTAGATGACAAAGGCTTCTAAAGCTTCTCCCTTAATTTCACTCTGCACCCATTTATCTATGACCTGCTTGACAAGTTTTTAAAAGCATATCAGTCACTTGTAGCCTACATATGTGCATGGTCATGCTTAAACTGCAAATCCAAACTATTTGTAATGTTTTGCAATGTGGTTATCTGTGTAAATCTGGCATGTTGCCAAACCTATGGGGAAGTCGTGGCCTAATGGTTAGAGAGTCGGACTCCCAATCGAAAGGTTGTGAGTTCGAGTCCCGGGCCGGCAGGAATTGTGGGTGGGGGGGAGTGCATGTACAGTGCTCTCTCCGCCTTCAATACCACGACTTAGGTGCCCTTGAGCAAGGCATCGAACCCCCAACTGCTCCCCGGGCGCCGCAGCATAAATGGCTGCCCACTGCTCTGGGTGTGTGCTCACAGTGTGTGTGTGTGTTCACTGCTCTGTGTGTGTGCACTTCGGATGGGTTAAATGCAGAGCACAAATTCTGAGTATGGGTCACCATACTTGGCTGAATGTCACTTCACTTCACTATATTTTAAAAGATATAGGCTATAAAATGAGCGTTGTTAATATTTTCAGTCAACATGGCTGGTTACAAAAGGTTACAGAGTTCTGAGATTCATTCATTTCCTGATTACTGGCAACTTTTACTGTGTGTTAAACTGATCCAGTACATAATTTATTTATATACTAGATAAGATACATTCAGAGCTGAAGTGAAATGGGTAAACAATTGTTGATGTAGGCTACTAATGTATGCTTCACAAATGGAAAAGTCATATAGGATATGATACGAGGATATTAAGTTCAGTTATCATCTGTGTTCTTTAGATAGCGGGAGAGTGGGGATGGTTGCAACACTTTTTGCATTTCCCTTAGTTTCTCAGACACTGTTTGCATTAGAAAGCCAGAATTTTCTTTATTTTATGTTTGCATAGGCATGGTATTTAATAAGTTACATTGGCTGTATAAAAGTAAAGAATAGTAAATAGAGAAAAAGTAACCATGTCTTGGCTAATTATTAGTGGAATCAGTCTTACTTTTCAAATTCAAATTAGACAAATCTCCCATTTTATGTAACTGACTTTATAAGTGTGTGTGTGTGTGTGATGAGGGGCTAATTGAGTGTGCGCATATGAATATCATCAATGTAGCTCATTCCTGATTGAAGAAATAATGTTGCAACTGCCCCTCTTTGCAACCATCCCCACTCTCCCCATAACTAGGATAGTAGTTTTACAAAATGTACTGCGTTTGATTTATCGAATAGGCTGCTGAGTAGGCTACTAAGCTTAGTAAAATGTGGAAACAATTCAGGTTCATAGTAGATTTTTGATAAGTCTACTTTGACATGTAAATAGGCTGCTACATCACCTATTCTTTACATTTAGTATACATTTTAATTAATCCAAAGAATGGTTGATATATAGGCTAATTCAAAATTATACGTTATTAAAGCACTGTAAATAATTTTGAGTCATTTAAAACACATGGTGGCGCTATTGACACATTTATCCATGAGGCCGGTTGGACTGCGTTCACTGCATAGAAGTTGCACTGCTCACAATTTAACTGCATATATAGTAATTCCAGACACAGTCAGAGGACGTCTCCTTGCACACTTGCAATTTTTGCAATGTCAACACTTTAATCTTTCTATGTGTGGGTGTAGCTGTAACGTTTCACTGTTGTTTTGCACAATATTTCACCTTGGGTAGAACGCATCAGCAAGTCTTGACGTCTGTCTACTTTTCTCTAATGCTATTACTGCTGTATCTTACACAGCTTTCAATAACATCTTCATTAAATAACAAACCTATTAAAAAAAACTATAAACTTGCTATAATTACTGTATGGACGGTTTTTAGCTTACCTGAGCCAATTTGTTAATCACCTCAAACAGCCAACCTGTTCGGAATCTTCGGAAAATCATTAACGCGGATAAATTAAATTCGAATATATTATATATTTTGTCATTGTGTAATCATGTCTTTAAAAAAATCCTCACCTCAGATAAAGACAAGAAAGAAAAAAACCCCGACACGTGTCCACAATGGGTTAATCAGTTGACGTCTCTCAGTTGAGAGTCCCTCGCAGGCGCTAAATCTGAAGAGCACTTCAAAGAGGGATTCACATCACATCACCACACACATACACGCTCACAAATCAAACTACAGAGGAACAAACTAAGAAATTGAGCTTTTGGTAAAATATCGACTCTACTTTGGGGCTGTAATAAAACTTTAATCAGAACAAACTGCCATAAACAAGAAGACACGCGGCGGACTGCGCGAGCGAGGAGTCGCATCAATCACGCAAAATGCTGCGAGGCTTCACACCTTCGCACTGATCGGACTCGTTCGCTGCGTTCCGTCGATCTATTGAACGGTCACTCGGACACTACTTTCCAATAAAACCTATTTCACAAACAGCTTTTCCTGTCCCGAGCACATTTATCTGTATCACTGACGCCTTCGGGACCTTCTCCAGCTGTGCCGTCGAAAACCCCGCTGGTTTCCGTCACTTTTCAACATGATCAACACCTTTTGCCAAGGGTAAGCAAACACTTTGCTTTATGGAGTCTGATACCATTCAACTCTTCAGACAGTAATTTTCTGATAAACGCATTGAATTTCGTGTCATTTTCTAATTCAGGTAGTTGAGAGCAATGGCACCTTCTTGTAAACCCTGTGAACTGGATATTTGCTTCTCCCACCTCAAGTAAGAGTCAAAAGACAATTTTCTGTAGTCAAGATGCAGATTCTTTCAGCTGTTTTGCTGCTGTTCTGTTTGCACAAGGTGAGTACCATCCTTTCCATTTTTTACATATATAAAAACTGCATTCAATTATGTTTAAACTTTGAGCAATTTAAAGCAGTGCAAATTTAGTGTAGCACACTTGTCTATTTTAGTGAAACTACTTAATTAAAATAAAATATAAAAGTATAATATGTATAATATGCTATGTGTAATACTGGTGAATCAGTCAGTCATGCAGTTGTCTTTTAAATGTATTTTTATTTGCTTAATTAACTTTTTATTTTCCATACATTATTATTAAAATTGAGATATTGGAATTAGATAGCAGCATACCCTTTTCTCAGTTTTTTTTATTTTATTTATTTATTATTTTTTTGCAGTACCATTGAATATAGATTATAAGGAAGCTAAATGAAGCAAGGATTTATTTTTGAATGCATTAACTTTATGACTTCAGAAATGTTGAATTTAGCACCATGCTACTTTAAATGTCTGTTTTGTTTTTAGAAAATAGAGGAATAAGTCAAATATTGGAAGTATTTTTTTTTAGATGTACAATATGCAAGTGTAGATGGATAGCAGATAAAATAAAATGAGTATAATATTACAGGTAGCTAATGAAAAAAATCTCAATTGAGTATATAAGTATTAAATCTTGATGTGTATTATTCCTTTTTTTGCCATATGTTTATTAACAAATAGATTTTGATGCGAATGCATTTTTTTTTGTATAAAATTCTTACAGTCATACAGAAAATTTCCAAATCACTTCAAAACCTCCAGCGTCACAGAACTGCATACAAATGTAATTTTCAGTTAGATGTATTTATGAAGCCCAACCTTGCACAGAATTAATTTTAATATTTGGCTGTCCGCAGTGTGAAACTCTTGAGAAATAGTACCTGTGGGAATGGCCTCTGTCTATGAGTACATCCACTTTTGTTCAATCCTCCAAAGGCAGCGTCCCGATGGATTAGAGTCCCTACAGTCTCTCTCTCTCTCTCTCTCTCTCTCTCTCTCTCTCTCTCTCTCTCTCTCTCTCTCTCTCTAACACATTCACACACACAGTGATTAAAATACTGTAGAAGTAGCCCAGCATCTGTGCCCCTCCCTGGGGACAGATAAGAGGGTCAGAGCCTTCACACTAGTAACTATTCATTCCATGACATCTGCTGCAGTCAACCTCTGAGAGCAGGATGGAGAACAATGTGATCAGCACTAAATCCACTTGAGCACAACCCCACGACTCTATTGTTTAGACACATTTCCTTTCATTCCTCATCTTTGTACAATGATTGTTCTCTGCATGGCAGAGGTTTAGCACAGTTGGCCTTTGCTTCCAGAGTGCTGCTCTCTTTAAAACTCCCTCAGTCGCCCGTCGTTGTGCTTTGCTCCTGTTCATGCGTAAGAAGCATAACAGCCATCAATCTCTGCTCAAGTTTTGGCAAAGTGCCGCTTTGTTGTTTGAAAGAAGATGATTGAGGAAGGTGGTATGTAATGTCCATAGAACTGACTCCAGCATCACACAGATGTTTGTTCATTATGCAAGCGGCTGAGAAACACTTATATGATGTCGGTCAGTAAGAATGGCACATAAATGTCTTAAATGGCAGTTATTTCGTCGGAAACTCTGCCTAAGCCAAAATCTTAACTCAGAGGCACGTTTGACTACTCAGACTTAAATGGTTTATGGGGAGCAAATTTAAAGCCGGAATAAAGATTTGCATTGAATTCCCTATCGCGAGGTCATCCAGCTCTCCGGCTGTCTTTGTGCACAATTAGCTTTGATTTATATTATTTGTTTACTGGAGAAAAACTAGCGGTGGAGAATTTACTCAAAAATTTACAGTGCTCAGATTAGGAGCCACACTTTAATCGTATGCCTCTGATAATGCCGCATGGCCTGATTGATTAGTTTTTCAGGAAGCTTATGTCAGAAAAACTAATCCGTCTTTGGATTGTGCCAGCCGTGTAAGGTTCTCCGCTCTGGTGCTGTATCACGGAGGCGAATTACAGAGCTGCTGGGCTGTGATAAGGCCCTCGTCTCTTTCATACACCCGTCCCTCCGGACAATAAAAACGCTGTTTATATTCTTCAGAACCTGCTGCAGCCCGAGTCTTCACATCAAGCCCTCGCTGGATTTGCCATGTGAGGGGAGAATGTACATCGGGCTCTCAGAATTGGGCTGAGGACACCAAATTAGGGGAAAAAGGAGTGCCAGAATGGAATGGTGAAATGTGTTTGTAGGTCCAGTAACCCAGAAATTCCTGCGAGAGAGATTACATGAGGATTTCAGCCAGTGCGTCTGTAAATATGAGCGTTTCACACTAGATTGGCATTATCAGTGCTGGGCTTATACACCAGTGATGTGTATCTGTGTCTATATTGGGGTCACTGTTGCTTTCCAGAAGCCTGCCTCAGTAATCCCTCATAAACAACGTTGTCTGTGACATTTACCGCTATAAGCAGTGATGTTTAGTGGCATGTTTGCTCATTTCAAATGAAATAAATGTCACAACCAAATGCAGTTGCCATTTACATTACCATAATTTAAAGTTTGCTTTATTGTTGTTTTTATAAAATATCTACTTTTTTTCTAGAAGAAAAAGATACGACCAACATGTGGGATTAAAATAGTTTGGCCAGACAGAACTTTATGATATAGAGAAACATGATGATCATAGTCAGTGTGTGTTTGGATTTCTCACCACTCCAATAATTGAAATGATTATTATTATTATTTGCTTCAGAGGATTGTACAAATTAGCATGCAGTGCAATTTCTGGCCCCATGTTTAAAATAGATTTCCATAAATTAGCATTCATTTACTACTGTAGGAATCTAAAAAATAACTGTTTGGTTTTTCTGAGGTTTAATATTTAAAAATTAAATTCTGAATATGTGTAGACAGATTATGGTAATGCCATTTGTCAAAGTTCTGACTTTTATTTTTGTCATGGATGTAATGTCAGTGTCATCTATTACCTGAGATATGAAATCAATGCTTTTCCACTTATGGGCTGGACACTGTGATTTCGGAGTGTTCCAGAGCTGAAGGACAGGCCTGTATATTTCAGGCTTGTTATCATGATAGATGTTTTGTGAAGCATCTCTTTGACCCAGTGTGTACATCAAACGCTGCCATGTTTGTGCATTATTTATTAGTATGGTCATGTAACCACAACCTGCGGTCATTTATGTACTTCACTAATTTCTTTGTTTAGACATCTTTGTTACAGTCTGTCAGTATCAATTTTATACACAGAAACATACTTAAATATATAATACAGTACCCAAATATGAACATGTGTGACTATATTTCTTTTACTGAATGAAAAAAATAAATAATTTTGAGCTTTCACTGTATGGACAGTGAACACACACACACAAACACACACATTTTTCAAAATACTTTCTTGCTACACAGAAAGAACGTCATACAGGTTTGGAACAACAAGGTGAGTAAATGATTGCTAAATTTTCCTATTTGGGTACTGCTATAATATACCTTTAATTATGTTTCTGTGTCTGAAATTGATATTAATACTGACAGAGTGTAACAAAGATGTCTAAAAGAAATAAAAAGAGGACATAATTAGAATGTTTAGTATTTGTTGATCATGTTGTAAGATTAAAACATTAACTTTCATCTATTTCACTAGGACCATATTTCTTTCACCTGCATTTTTTAATTCATCTCTTCATCACTTATTCTGTCACTGATGTGGTGATGTCAGCGCTCTTCAATGAAGAACCTGTCATCTCTATGAGAAACCAAAAAAGACTTCTTTTTTTTTGCTGCTGTCTCATTGTCTTCAAAAAGACACTGGTATGTCTAAAAACAGTTAGGATTCCTCCTAATCAAAGAACAGAGACATCTGTACTGTCAGTTCTAACGCTGCGCTGACAGATAGGAAGGGCTGGCTCCATATGCTTCACACGTATGATTCTCACTATTTATATTTGTATGATCTTCATCCGAAGCAAAGAGGGAAATTAAGGTGAACAAAGTACCGTTGGAAATGGAACATCAGAAGTGCTCTCAATCAGGAAGTGTAAAGTACTGCACACAATTTATTTATTCATTGTTTATGATCGTTACTCTCCAGTGACATTTTTGCATGTGAAACTTGTGATCATAGCTGTTATTCTTGCTGAGGAAATGTCAAACACATTTGTTGGAACAAAGATCAGACAGATGGGTATAATGGTATTGTAGAGGTGTTGATGGGATGGTAGTTACAACAGCAGAGTGTGGAACAAAGAGCCATCAGGTAACAAGAATCACTGCTCACCTAACAGTCCTGGTCTTGTTAACAAATTATGATGTACAGTATAACACAATAGCACCTTGTCTGACTCCATTGAATTGGCCCTTGATGCTTTTTAACATATTTTCCAGCAGCTTGATCCCACAGTTGTTGACTTATGTTTGGAGCATGTTAATGCATGCAATTAATTAAACATGTTTAAAACATGTTTAATTTGGTATTATAACGGTTTCATTCCGTTAACACCTGCTGCGTGCTCTGTCCCAAAAATGCTTCATACTATACCTTTTGTCAACAGACCCAAAGACAAAAAAATTATTGGTTAATTGGCTAATAATTAATTTCCTGTAAGTTGTCCTAATATAATAATCAAATATGATTGACATGCAGAAAGTACTGACAAAAAAAAGACAGGCTGCTTTTATTATTATAAAAAGATTTTTTTTTTTTTTTTATTAAAAGGTAGTATTGTAGTACAGTATATGTGAATCCTCAAGAAGGAACTACATGTGATAATGTTAGCTACAGAAAATAAATAAATAAATAATATATATATATATATATATATATATATATATATATATATATATATATATATATATATATATATATATATATATATATATATATATATATATATATATATATATGCAATGGACAGCCTTATTATCCCTCTAGTACACAACAATATTTGAAGGCCCCTCCCATATGTTTTCTCTGGTACATTTTTTAAATTTACAGAAACTAGGAATGTCCATAGGTCAATATTTTTCAAAAATGTAATTAACCAATCAATATTAATTTTACTTGACTTTTCCAATTGTTTGTGATTTGCTTATATATGCAGGTTTGTATATATTTTATAAAAAAAATTATATCCAATAAAATATCTATATATTTTCTTTATAAAAATTGTCTTGGCATTTGTATTAATTTATTGATATTCCAGGTCTAGAATAACACTTTTTAAATTTAGGCTACCTCATACAGTATACACCTGTTTGTGAACCTCTGCTTTATGACACTTAGTTGCTGTTACTAAAAAGATTAAATCTATAGATTCATGAGATATTTTCAGTTATACATTTATGATGCATAACTACAATATGACCCTTGTATCAGATAAATTAATCAGAGAAAGTACTGAAACAATACTGGCACATGTGTGGGTCTTCTAAATCTTTTTTTTTTATTTTTATCGATTTTAGAGAGCACGAGTTTCGAAATGTTCAGAATTAAAATTTTAATGCAGAGTTCCATACAAATGTTAAAGCATGCATTTCATTGGCCTCACATCACTTTAATTGCAAGTCATTGAAAGCGACCGTACCTCTGATTGGTTACAGTTCTGAGCGGATGATTTAAGGGTCCGGTGACTGAAGCAGCCATGCATAAGTGTTTGACGCTGTAAGGGTCAGGTGCTAATGACAGGGGGGATTATATGGCATTAGGCATGCAGCACAGCGTACAGTGATCAGTCCCGGCTGAGGGTGAGGATTTCTCTCTTTGATCCTCTCCACTGAACACCTGCCATTTGTTAGGAGCCTGGCTCTTGATTAAGAGTGATGGGTTTCGGGTGTGCGGCTGTTTCACCCATCAGGGTAGCAATCTATTCTGCGGCTGTGTGTAGACTCAGGCCCCCACCTGACTCCTCCAGACCTTCTCTTGAAACTGCTCTTTGTGTGAATCATTACAAATGAAATGCCATGTAACACCACACAGGAGAAACAGTGGGGGAGATGAAGAGAGAGAGAGAGACCAAGGTATGAGTAAAATGACAGACTTTGGGGAGGAACAGTGGGCTGGACGGGTGTAATAAAGAGGAAGCTGCTGCCATGTTCAGTACTCTACAAGAACAAGAAACTGACGTTTGGTTGAATTATGGGTGACATGTCTAAAACAATGGCTCTTTAATGTATAGACAATTTGGCTTAGATGTTGTGCATTGTGTATTTAATGACAGTGTACTAAGGTGTTTTTTGATTGAGAACATCAGAGGGTAGGTTTAGGTGATCTCAGATGGTTGTGTAGTGCGCATGCTAATGACACACAATAATCATTCAGGTTTGAAGCCTCTTGAGCTTTGGTCCAGGAAACTTGTTGTTGTTAAATGATGACTTACAGTAAACTCCTTTTTCTCATATATGACTACAAAAACATGAAATATGCACAAGTCATTGTGCTTTCTTGTGTTTTTTGTCCTTTTTCGAACTCAACAGCCATGTCACATTGAGTTGTACTATATATAATTCTTCAAACAAATTATCCATTGAAAAAAATAACATCATACAGGTGGAATGGAGTGACATGATGGTGAGGTTGGAAAGCTGGAATGCACTACAGGTCTTTTAAAATATGAACAGATTTTAGAACACTACACATCATAAACATGTTTAAAACTGGTCGTCATACACTAAACAAATGAGGATTACACACTACTGGGCTTTCAAATTGTCCCCAGACTCAACCAACCAGACTCAGCAGAAACATGCCTCATTGAAAAGAATGTGTTATAAAAATCTGATTTTCTGTGAAATCTATCAACTCTTAACACTACATTAACTCTGACTGCCCAGTATCCACAGATTTGCTCTGACTTGTAGCAACTAGCGTTGCCTCATCCAGACTGCAAATCCAAGCAAAAATCTGGGCAAAAGTCAGCAAAGAAGCTAAGTATTTCAGCCTTACATAATGTCATAAGTTTTAGTTTTGGGTGAACTGTCACTTTAAAAAAAAAAGGAGAATATAAAATTCAAGGAAGTAAATTCTCCAATTAAGGTTCAAATCACAGTTGCAGCATAATGCTAAACAAGCAGTCTCTGGGGCTGAGAAATAGCGAGACAGCACAAAAAAAGAGAAATGGATGGAAAATGACAAGAAGGTGCAGGTCTGACATCCGAACAGATTCATGCCCACGGGCTGGAGAGCCATCACAGATATCAGATGTGTGCTACAGCCAGACGGTGCAAATGCATTTTAACAGCATCCTCATCCATGATCCGCCACTGAGATGTCCCTGACTTCTTAATAACTTTCTAGAGGGCTAGTTCTGGTCACCATGGCAATTACCTTTATGTCAAGCCGTAAAAGATATGTCCACTCCAGGGACTGGCAGACAGCTTGCTCCATAATGCTCATTACAGATGAACATCTAGACTGATTCTTCTCTCACTTTGTGGATGTCACATTGTGACTGACACATTGTACAATACGTTATCAAATTACAGATATTTTATCAGATTTTTAAACCTTTTAATTTCTTTGATGGTATAGATTGGTTAGACTATATATGCTGATATCTACGTTATATATATATATACATACACACACACACACACACAGACACACACACAAATATTATTGATTAAAGGAAAAGGGTTAGGTTTAAAACTTGAAACCATTACAACTATTGTGTATATATACTGTTAAAATGATTCCAATGATTATCTAGAGAGTTTCAGGTTGTCAAACATCACCTGATCATAGTTAATATGATAAACTGTGGCAATTCTGATAGAACACTTGTGTGAACCTGAGAGGAATTATACAGCTGTTGTTTGTCTAAGCAGAAAATGAAAGGTAAATAGCATTTTATTACTCTGACTCTAGCCTGCAGGACAGTACTGAAGTTCAGTCAAAGTCTTAATTAACGTCCTTAGATGTCCCCTTAGCAAACCTTACCTCTACCAAAGTCACAGCTTCAGTCCTTCCCTTGAGTTAGACATCAATCATATTACCGAAATACAGTAGAATTACTGCCAACCTACATGTGGGGAAGAGACAGAGAGCAAGAGAGAGAGGGAAAGGATTGGGACAAGTTTTCCTCTCAAGTCAGTTAAGCGTTTTATTTTGCCTGTGATCCCTCTACTTGTCACAGCAATTTCCCCAGTTGTTCATCATCCTTTAACTGCTTCCACATTAGCATTATCATCTCCTTCCTGCTTCACCTGAAGTTGTCTCTCTGCACAATTTCTCTAAATGTGAATGGTATTCATCTTCTCTTGTCAAGTCATTGAGGTCTACGAAATGAAAAATGAAGCGACTCACAAGCAGACCGAGAACAGAGATATGAGCGCTCTAGTTTAGTGAACATCGTACAAGACCAGGGGGACTCAAAAGTGAATAAATGTTTCATCAAACACAAAAATCTCTATTTCTTTTTTCTCATTTCCATTGAGGGTTATCTTCAATCTTTGTTCAGTGGACTTCCAGACGATGCTGCAGCCCATAAATGAATTACGGAAATGTACACTGCATTCTTTCTCTCTCTGTTTGTACGTGGAGGTATTGTCTTAATTAAGTTTTGTGAAGAATGATAGATGAACAGACCCCCCAATCCGTGGGAGATGCATTGATTTCACATTATACAGGGAACTTTCAAATTACTGGGCTATTACAGGCTGTTTGCATCATTTATAATGTTGTGCATGATGTTCTCAAGCTGTTGCGCTATTTGACAACAACATTTTACACCCATTTTAAAGTTTACACAGACAATCAGAAATGTTATTTTGTTTACATAAGATTTTTAACCATATTCGATAAAACTCAGCCTCTGAAACACTGATACGCTCTGGACCATTTTAGATGGAAATGTCTTCATGAATGTCTTCATCCTTTGCTGACTGAGTTTTCATATGCTGCTGTTAAGCTTACAGCAAAATTAGTAATTATAGAGAAAATACAGGGTTGCTCGTCTGTGCGATTTCAAACAGCCCTACTTTCACATCTGCTTCAGCAAATGATCCTCTCAGCCGTGCCTCAGGATGGCAGCCTGCGCTAATTACCAGCCAAACTAGTTTGGCTTATTTCTACAAATTATTAAGACTTTATCTTAAGTGGACCAGAACTCAATCCTGGAGCAAAAAGGTTATTTGGCACATAGGATCAGCACTGCAGTGTTTTGCAGAAATAATAAATGTTTAACCTTTGCAGATCATTTGGATGTTTTTTAAACATTAAAGGTACAAATATATAACCCAGACATACATTACATAGAACTATTCATGGTTTATTCATTATTATTTACAAATAGATTTTTACAAAAAGATTTTAAGATTAATATCCTTCCTGTTTATTGCAACCTAAATTAAAACTATTATTTAGGCAAAGAAAACAGCAGTGCTAATATTCCTGCAGCATGGCTGTGACCCAAGGCCAAGGAAATTGGGCATGCACTATTGCACTTTACATTTGTATAATAAAGATAATGTACACTAGATAATGTGACTATAGATTTTGTATATATATATATGGATTCTCATGTTTGTGCGTTTGTGCTTTTCGCAGTGTTGTTGGAAGGTCACATGCAGAAGAGTCCATATTCCAGAGGTGGGGCTCGTGGACTGGGGGGAGACTGAAAATGAAGACCACCCCTCCCCCAAAAGCGTCAGCCCCCGTGTTCTCAACCCCCTGCGCCTTTTCGCCCGGGGATCCCCTGGGTTTAAGAGCAACAGGAGGGAGATTACATATTTGGAAAACATCGAGGACCCTTGGGACTGGTTATCTAACCAGACAGATGTCAGAGAGGCGCAGAGCAGGACTAAACGCAGACCCATTGTGAAAACGGGCAAGTTTAAAAAAATGTTCGGCTGGGGTGACTTCAACTCCAACATCAAAACTGTGAAACTCAATCTCCTCATTACAGGCAAGATAGTGGACCATGGCAACGGCACATTCAGCGTTTATTTCCGCCACAACTCCACGGGCCTAGGAAACGTCTCCGTAAGCCTGGTGCCGCCTTCCAAGGTGGTGGAGTTTGAGATCGCCCAGCAGTCCACCCTGGAGACGAAGGACTCGAAATCTTTCAATTGTCGCATCGAGTACCAGAAAACAGACCGCAGCAAAAAGACTTCACACTGCAGCTATGAACCGTCCAACACGTGTTACCAAGAGTCCACCCAGAGCCACGTGTCCTGGCTCTGCTCGAAGCCCTTCAAAGTCATATGCATCTACATCGCCTTCTACAGCACTGACTATAAACTGGTGCAGAAAATCTGCCCCGATTACAACTATCACAGTGACACGCCGTACGCATCCACAGGTTAAGATCCAGTCCATCCTGGACAGTGAGAATGGTCAACCTCATTTTCACCATGTGTTTCATCTGATTTAAAAGCAATTAAAATAAATCCAGATGTTTCGCATTAGGCTACACTACTGGCATTGCCTTGGCCTATTATGATACAACAGTCACGAAGTTTGATGGCAAAATATGGCAAAATAACTGATCAGCGCTTTTGTTTTTGGCTTTAAACGTCTCACATCCATCCCACGGTTCGAGTTCCAATGGGAATTTGTTTTCTGAAAACAGACCATATTTCGCTATTTGTTAAGCTAATAATTCACAGAACTGCAGTATACGCGAAACACCTTTTTATTGTGAGGTATGTGTGTGCGTGTTTTATTGAGGGTTGGGGCCTCTTGTTCAACACTAAATTGTTTGAAGCATTTATGCAGTTGTCAAGATAAGTGTGAACGGGTTAAATCATTCAGCAAAGACATCACTTACAAATTACTCTTAGTTATTTCGCATTTCACAAAAGATCTGTGTGTGAATTGAGATTTGTGTATAATTTCAAAGAGTAATGTGCCATGTCTCACGAGAGCACAATTCATTGGACAGGTGGATTTAGTGAATCTGGCAGCCGGTTAACAACCCTTTGTCATGGTCTCGCCACAGAGATCCACATTTGCAGGCTCTAATTAACATTAATTATAGTGGGAAATTTCACTTACAAACCATGACAGAGGGGCCCGGAGCCAAAAACTGAAATTTAGCATGTCAGTCAGCAAACCTCTATTCAAGCCAGTGACTTTGGACTGGAATCAAACTCTTTTGTGTCAAAGTGAAAAAAGTGTCAGGAGTAAATACAGGCATTTATGCAAACGCACACGAGGGTAATTTAATACAATTTGTGAGTCTACCTTGTATTGAGTCTTTCATCATTTAAAACAGAATATGGAGAGTATTTGAAGGAATTATTTTTGTTTGCACATTATAGTCTAAATGTCAGTGTGTCTCAATGAACCAGTTGAAATGCCATAGTCTGATAATCAGAACTGGAATTCTCAGGTTCCATGTGTGTGTGTGTGTGTGTGTGTGTGTGTGCCAAACAGATTATGGCCGTTTATTTCATGAAGGTTTATTTTGCAGTTCTGCTCAAATTGAAAAATCAGATGGATAATTAATTGTTCCGATACTCTTGTCTTGCCACATGAACATTTACATCAAGAACATGTCGATACAAAGATAGCTGTTTATAATTGTATTTAGTTTATAATCCTGTGTGCAATTTTGTGAATAGTGTATAAATGTGACTATAAAACCGTGTGTATTTAGACTTTAAAAGGATGAATTTGTTTCTTTAATCTTACAATCCAGCATTGATCAGTTTTTCCTACTTTAAGTGTTTGACAGTTATATCAAGTAGAAGTAGAGTTGAGCCATCTAGCTTGTTACAGTTGTATTTTTTTTTTTAGCAAACTGTACGATTTATCTGTAAAAATAAAAAATAAAAAAATAAATACCTGTGAGCTTCCAGCTTTTTTTTAACCCTCTATGGCATGCATTTGCACTGATTTGCTATGAAACCATTTTTGCTTAGAAATTATTAGTAAATTTCACAAAGACATTGCAAGTAACACATAGAAATAACTTATTTTTAAGTAAAAAATCCAGTGTGGATCATTTTTAAAATCTTTTATTAAACACCTTTATACTTTATAACACATTTATACTTCAATACTTCCCTAAAAACTAGTTTGTTCTCTTTCAGTAAAGCAGTTTATAGAGCACTTCGATGTGCCTCCCTGTGGGAGAGAAAATCAAATGTCACGTTGCTTAAAAAGATTATATTGTTGGTTTCTTTTTAAAATGTCCTTTTATTTCAAACATAGTCATAGTTCATTTTTTCAGTAAAGGAAAAATTATGCTGCCATAGAGGGTTAATTTATTGTTTGTATTCAGTAATACTGTCGCAGATTTAAACATGAAGCATATCCAGCATATCCATATCTGTTGTCGTTTTTATGACTACATAAAACACTGATTCTTCAATCAGTAAAATCTCCTGCAAAATCACATTACCTCTGGATAAAAACATTACATCCTGTGATATGTGCTACATTTCATCAAGCTCTAGTACATGATCATATTCAATAAAAAGCTTTCTGATGTACAGACCAGTGTTACATTATTTTATGTGCATATGAAAACGATGGACTCTTCCTCAAATGTTAACCTTTTGTTTCTTTCAGAATGGATTGTCATGTTTTTGGCTTTCAACACTGACGGCCTCCCACCATCTGATTCACACAGAACAAAAGAAAAGAACAAAAAGACAAAGCTGAATTGCCCTATGATGGAAAAAAGAACAACTGTATGAATTTGCAATGTCTCATTAGCTCAGTGGTGCACTTAAAAATTGTCTTCCAGATAGACAGGAGTGGGAGAGAGGTTTTCTAATAGTGAGATGTTATCACAGAGTTCCCAAGGAGCCAAAGAAAACGTTCGGCATGAAGCGGCATGTTGGCACGGGAAAAAGATGCGTGTTTGATAGCTCGGATTACGGACTGCATGCTGTTCGCTTTAATTAGCCCTGATTTCCTCATCATGGAGGGTGTGAGAGCAATACGCTGCAACTGCTGCAGACAGAGACCACAAAATGTTGCGGTAGCACAACTTACACTGCAGTTACAGAACCAGGAACAATTGTGCTAATGCTGTTTAGTGTTTAGAATAAGACTCTAATGTTTAATCAATCACAAAATGACTATGTTTAGCAAAATGCAATTTGCAGTTGAGCTTGATGGCCGGTTGTTCTTATATTGTTCTTTTTGCCCATTTCATCACCTCTTTTAACCTTCTTGAAATGTGTAAAACGCAAATAACCAAACCAAAATGTCAAAACATTAGTCATTTTGCAGGTGACATTTCACTACTTTTCTAAACATAACTATAACAAACTCCTCAGGATGAGATCATGAAGTAAAACACTGCCCTTACTGAAAAATACAATTTAGTAAGCCATATATAATAGTATAACAAGGTATTTATACATATGCCAAAAAAAGAGAGGATGCATTTAACTGATCAAAAATGATAGCAAAGACAATGCTACAAAATATTTATATTTCAAATTCTCTATTCTTGATCTTGTTTTCAAATAATCCTGAAAAAGCAACTTCATTTAACAACTAAATGATTTCTGATTATTGATTTCTGAAGGATCATGTGACACTGAAGACTGGATTGCTTGGTCATTGCAGGAAATAATTAAAATTCAAAAATGTAAACATTTTTAATCAATGATTTGACTGCTTTTATTGTATTTTTGAGCAAATAAAATTCAGTCTTTGTGAGCAAAACAAGCTCCCTAAAAAAAGTTAAATCATTTCCAACCCAAGCTTTTAAATGGAAGTATATTATATAAACCATACATAACACACCACTGAATGCTGAAAAACCTTTTTAATGAGTTACTGCAGGCATTCTCGCAGATAATATGTTTTTTAAAAGACTGAACATATTCCAGAATCTTCACAAAACATGTCCTTTAACAGAACACAGCATGACACAATGTAGAGTCCTCTTCCAAATCCCTGTCAGTTCGACTGGAACACCAAAGCTCAAAACAAGACAATCAATCTATCTGTACCTCCCAATCACATTCATCAATCCATCCATATGACATACACAGGAATGTCACACTCTGATGCTCAGCATCCAAACAATTCCTGATCACAGCGGACAATGTGTTTGAAGATGGATCGTCTAGTTCAATCAGGTTACACAAATGCATTATGGGCCAGACAATTTCCAACTACTAGTCTGTATATCGCAGACAAATTCAAAAGAAGCAACCCTATTGTGTCTAAAAATGTAGTCATTTGTAAAATTGTGAATACATGACACTTTCAATGTTTTCACAGGTCAAGGGGCAGGACACAAACAATAATTTGGTTAAACCGTGTCTTTACATAGAAATCATGCCATCAATATGGGGCATAGCTATCTTTTCAAAAAGTGTAAAGAAATGACCTTGCACTTATTGTGTTAACATTTATTTAATGTTTAGTCGCACAACTAAACATTAGGAATATATACCATTTCCCATGGATCGAACTCGTGATGCATTCCTAGGAAGCGGCATACAAAACAACGAGACTTTTGGGAACTAGTGCAACAAGGAAGAGGCCTGGTCTCATGGGACAAGGCAGGCACAGAGTAGAACTGAGAGAATTCAAAAACTCATGGCAGATAGTTTAAGGCTGTTTGAAGTGACAAAGATTCGCAAAATAAAGCTCAGATGCCGAACCCATTGCTCAGGTAGGGTGTGAACAGCTTTCGCTGCCATTTACAAGCCAGCCCGTCCCAGTCCCGTGCTGTCAGTTCGGATGTCAATGGGATAGAGTCTAAACTCCACTGTTTTCTGTCCCCAGGACAGGCCAGAGGCCAGGAGAGAGCAGCGGGAACGTCGTCACGACTGTTTTAGGCGCTTCCTGGGCAGACCGAAGTGGGGGCACTGTGCTGACGCTAGCGCGCGGAAAGCCTCCGCCACTAAGTGAGGATGAGACTGGATCATTGACTTCCAGCCCGCAGTCTCCATTATGTCCGTGGCGTGACTGTCAGGAGAGGGTGAAGACATTTTAGTATTAACACAAGACACATTAAAAATCGATAACAGCAATGTGGATTAATCCAGTCTATTGGAGTAAAAAAATAAGGTAAGAGAGGCTCGATTGTGCATATGGGAGATTCAAGCAACACTATTTATACAAAAGACTATTTTCCTCCAAATAAGCATGTGCTGATGCAGTAGTTATTGCCATTCTGAGGAGTACGATCAGCAGGGCGCCAGGGATCTATAATAGCGACTTTGTGATATGTTTATAATGCAGAAATGTTCTCTTCCTTGACGTTTCAGACAGTCAGAGTCTATTAATAACTGGTATCAGGAGATATGCGGGCTGTGGGTTCCAGCCAAGCAGCTCGGGCTGCCCAGAACCTAAAACAATGAATTCTAATGCATCTAAGAGAGTAGATAAGAGCTCAGTATTAATCTTGTGTCACACATATCAGCTAATTACATACTTGCTATTCCAGTTTTTCCCATCTTTACAGCCCAGCTGTCGGAGGACACTGCACCTATGGATAAGATAGAAGAAAAATACTCTCATTCTCAGGCTGGTAAACAGCCATGGCAGCAGGAATTTATCAAGCAGAGTTTCTTTGGTGGAGCTTGCCTGTTGATAAAATCTATGGCCTGTGCTTTGAGCTGCTCTGCGCTGTGCAAGTCGGCCAGGATGAGGGTGTCTGCCACGTTCTCCACCGAGAGGCTGTTGCAAAGGGCTTCCTCACACATGACCTTTAAGCGCTCCAGAGCGTACTGAGAGAACGACACACATGACTTATACAATACAACATTCGAAGGTTTGTGATGCCATTTAAAGCATTAGCTCACCCAAAAAGGACAATTCTGTCAGCATTTGTTCACCTTCATGTTGTTCCAAACCAGTATGACTTTCTTTCCTCCATACAACACAAAATAATACATTAGTAATCATTTACTGGTCAATTTTCAGAAGGCTTTAATCTTCAAAAAGGAAAACGTACCATAAAAGCCTTTTTCTGAAATAGTCCATTTGACTATATTCTGAGAAAAACAGAGCAAAATCTTTCAGAAGTCTACATTCAATGAAAATTTAGCTCACCCTGGTGCATCCATGAAAGCAGTAGTGAGATCTAAATTATTTTTTAGTGAGTCACTTGGCTTCAGTGACCAGTACAATTATTTATTTATTTTTCACATGAAGAAAAAAAAATCAGTACAGGTTTAAAACAACATAAGAATGAGAAAACAATGACAATTCCACTTTTGGGTTTATAAAAAATTTAAATCACATAATTACCACTTTGGCTTCTAAAAAAATGCATAAAAACACCACCATCAAAAGTTTGGGGTCAGCAAGATTTGTTAAAATTTTTTTTTTTTTTTTTTTTATCACTGTACTGTCACTTTTGATCAATTTAATTCATCCTTGCTGAATAAAAGTAATATTTTTTCATTATTCCTCTTCAATCCTTTGAATGGTAGTGTATCCCCAGATGGCAAATATTTCCCTCATAAAAAAAGAAAAACACAAAAATGGATGCTTCAATTCAAGTCAACGCATTTAACATTACTTCAAGATTAAATAAAACTTCAGACTTACTTTATCTGCTGCGGCTAATAAACTATCAGCCATTTTCTCTAAATTTGGTGCTTTTCCTGTGTATATGAAGCCCATCATTTCTTTGAAAACCTCTGGTTCAACATCACTGATGTCAACTCGGTTCTGCAAGAAAACAAAGCATGAACTTGTATGCTGCATAACGGCAAATGTATCTAAATCAATATTGCAATATAAAAAAAGAACATACATACCTTTTTACTTTCCTCCATTTCATGTTCAAACATGGCATTAAAGACCGGTGATCTCGCTGTCAAGAAAGCAATAAATCTGTCAGTCACATTATATGAGCATCTCTTGATATGTGGTCACAGTAAAATAAATAAACAAATAAATAAATAAAAACACAACTGTCCAGTTTTCATTCGATTATTTCAGACCTGCAAGTCAATCTACACAGGCAAAAAAAGAAACAAAAAGGCAGAAGCCTCATTCATGAACCCAGTCGTCCTTTGAGGACATCAGTGGTGGATCGCACTGTGGCTTTTCAGTGATGAATCTAGATCTGTCATATTGAAGAATTACGACCTCAGAAAGTAAAAAAAAAAAAAAAAAAAAAAAAAAAAAACACTAGCGCCAAGGTCACACAAACGGTCTCCCCACACACAAACACAATGCCTCAGAAGGGTGGGTGCTGAGCTAGCATCGCTGGGATAAGAGGAGGACATGGAGCAGATGTGGTCAGCAGGGCTGGGGGTCTGGATTAAACTCACCTGCCAGGATGGATTTGTGGGCTTTGAACTCCTGCCCTCCCACATATAGAGAGCAGTCCGTGAAGCGTGAGCATTCCCACAAGTTACCCAGATCATCAGACAGCTGGCACTCCGGAACCTTCAACATGTTCATGTTGGACTGTCCGGAGATGTTCACAGAGTCCTGAACAACACTCACCTAATTAACACACATTACAAGTCCAATTAAACCACTTGGTCTGGCTATACAATGTGATTCACTGAAAAATCATACTGTTCTGGTATTTATTACAGCATGTTTTTCAATGCATATATTATGCATGTTACCCTTGCAGTTAGGGCTGCAAATCAATATTGCAATTTGGCTTAGTTTGATTCATTAAATAAAAATACAGTATGCATTACTGGTGTCCGAGTGAAGTGTGGCATTTACACACGTGTAGTTTATGATAAAGTGTTTTTATCTTCTGAGAACAGCTTGGTTCATTTACTGTGAATTGAGATGCTCAGAGACACTAAGATCATGGGCTTCATGTCTGCAAATCAACATGACGCCAAGCTTCAGTCTGAAACAGTAGTGCAACAGCAGCAACCAATCAAAAAATATATATTATAATAATAAAACATGATGTTTACTGCTTGAAAATGATTAGTTGAGATGTAAATATTAGTATTTTCAATTTGAACTGAATACAGTACATTTTCATTCAATTAAAATGACTGTTGTTATTCACTTTTTTTAGTTTTATGACACTGTTTATCTATTTATCTATCTGATGCCACTTTTTTCCCAATTATGATGCAGTTCTAAATACAGGATTCATTTACTTCTCTGAATGGTGTAAAAGTGTGTTATGGCAAATTTGACTGCAATCATGACATCCATGACCAAACATGACCTTGAATGCTAGGCTGTTTAAAATAATTATTTTGAGCAAACTATTGGTTTAATTATGTGACTGCAACAGCAATTGAGACAAGTCTGTGAAAATGTAGGTCTTATTAAGTAAGTACTAATTAACTAAGTGCTCCTATTTATACATTTTCTGTATACAATGTTGACAAACTCATTTAGAGTACAAGCAATCTGGCCTGCTACTGTGCAAAATGGAGGTGAATGAAAGAGGGATAAAAAAAAAACATCCATGCAAAATGATAAAACAACTGCAGCTATCAGAAACTCAGCTGATGAAAGCATCCTGCAGTTGTTTAATAGTTTTTCCGGCAATAATCGTCTACAGAAACTGTCCAATTAATGAGGGAAGACATTTTATCTGCAATTTGCATTTAGTTTCAACTTTGCTTTGATATTGCCAATTTCCCTGCAAATATTAAACCCTGCAGCGGATCTCAACAGGCATGTCGGCTATTTTTCAAGCAAGACTCATAATTGTGTTACAGTAAATTCATTTGACAACCCATTTCATTTGCCGCTCTAGGTGACGTCTCTATCCTGCTACGTTCTGAAGAGAAGGGTGAGCTGTCAAACGGCTACCAGCATATTCATACAAATGGATCAGTGTGTTACGTGCAGGAAATTCAATCTGCAATCCACTCCAGAAGAGAAAAACACATTTTGCATGTTCCATATTTCCATGTTTTACAGAGAAAAAAATAAAAATAAAATAAAAATCACCCCAATGGCCATGTCAGTTTAACTAAAAGACAGAAGTAACTCTGGATTAAGCAAATGTCAAAGTCAAAGACAAATAAGAATGTCTGAGATGATAAAAGAAGAAGAAAAAAAGTTAATACAGGATGTGTAAAGCTCTTAATGTAATATTTGAATATGTATGAATTCTTTGTTGATTTTATATTAAAATACTCACACTGCAATGACAGTTAGACCTATTGCATGCATTTTCCTCACTGAAAACAATCTATTATTGCATAACACCTAAAAATGCTTTAGGATAAGTAATGCATTTTAAAATGATTAATCAAATGGGGTTGGTCCAAACCAATACATTAATGTATAGCAGGTTTGCATACTTGCCTCACAAAATAACGTGAGTTTATCATCCGGTAGCAGCCCATTTGCTTCATCAAGCAGAAAATCTCTCCTAATAAATTTTTTGAAGCCCCAGTCTTTGCCTTGGACGAACCGATAGGCTCTTTGGCTTTCTGCATCGGGTAGAGAAGTAAGCGGTAAGTCAGTCACAAACCAAAAGCAATCAGCCAATAACGACTTAAGTTCAAGCCACTTGACATTACAAATCTATGCAGGACTAAAAAAAACACGACTCCAATCATTTGTTTTTCTTATTAAAGGCAAAGGCAAAGTTCTCACCCATAGCTTTTGTCTCCTCCCGTTTAGCGTTCAATAAAGAAAACTTGAACTTGGCTCTGACTTCACTTTTTGGACAACTAACTAGTAGCAAATATAGTGATAGATAATCTTTACTTTCATCATCAAGTCCCTTCGGATTGACTCGTAGGCACCTGAAGATAGACAAAGATGCCGAGAGATAAAGATGTTTTATGGGAATAACAACATTATAACACACACAAACATACGCATAGGCTCCTCACCATTTCATCTTATCGTTAGGCCCTGAGGAGAAGGTAGAGCTCTTCAAAACTTCACCCATCTCTTCTCGACAGAAGCTGAAGTTGTTTATGGTCCACATGTAGGAAAATTTCACTACCTTGACCTACAAGATCATCAAAGATTAGCATCAGTGAAAACTGATAACCATCTACAAACATACCGATGTGCAGTCATTCCTAGAGAACAACATGCCAAATTCCACAAGAACAACTGAACAGGCAGCTTTCCATTTCAAAAAGAGACTTTTTTTTACTTACATCAGATTAATTTTTAAGCAACTAAATAGCTCCTGTTCAACTTTGCATTGCATTTGCCTGAGGTTAAGTCTTTACCGGTCGGAAATTTGTCTAAGTATCATTTTACCATATCTGATAAACCAGCATGACCACATTACGATGACTGCTTGAGTTTCATTATCACTTGCACAATAAAGTGTCACCCTATCTGCTTTAATGCACTGATTATCCTCCATCAGATCAAACTGTGCACAGCGCCATAACAAGCAAGAGATCAAAACATATGCATTCGCTCAAGCTATACTTCTCATATTAGACAGTCATATTAAGACTGAAAGAATGGTTAAAATTCAAGTCAAGTCAAATTTATTAGCTTAGTGCTCTTCACAATTATTTTAAAGCACCTTAATGAAATCATAATGTTTTTACTATTTTAATATTTTTCATATTACTCTTTAGTGATGCACCGAAATGAAAATTCTGCGCCGAAACCGAAACCGAAAATTTAGGATGCACTTGGCCGAAAACCGAAACTGAAGCCGAAAATGGCTTATTTTAAAAACGTATATATATATTGCTTGGATTTAATGGATCTGAATTGAAAAATCACAATATAATAATCAAACTTTTATTAACAGTTACATAACAAAACATAAAATATTTTTTACAATAAATATAAATAATAATTATTCTTCAAGTTTTATGTTCCATCAAATAAAATAGTTTTTTAAAAATTGTGCAAAAAAAATCCACAATTTTGGAGATTTTTGCAGAACAAATGCTACATATTGCAACTTTGTTGTCCTCTCGTATAGGGCTGTCACTTTTGTGAAAAAAAAATCCTGTTCGATTTTTGAGACATAGGCAAAGTGTTCATTGAATCGTTAGTAAATTGCCTTTCAACGCCAAATATAGGCAAATCCACCGACATCTAAACAGGCATTAGGGCGAACGTAAAGAGGGCGCTTGAGACGCGCACAAGTCAGCAATGTGGACTGCCATAACATCAATGAAAAACATTACTGAAGGCTACATTGATATTATGCACTAATAGGCTGTGTGTGTGTGTGTGTGTGTGTCAGAACCTGCAGTTGCTGTGTGACGCGCGTTCGCTGCGAGCGTATAGTGGCGAGCTGGACGCGCTCCGAGAGATGGCCGTTAAAATCGATTCCCTATTTTCGTTTTCGAAACTTGTGTTGGTTGGCCCGATCGATTGTGTGACAAGCTTTTGTGACAAGCTTTTTTTGATTGTGACAGCCCTTTGACATGCTTAATCTTTGATAGGCAGACGCGTGATAACAGCTCGACCGTGAGTGAAACCTAAGCGCTTGCGCACGGATGGGAGGGGCGGGTAACATTCATTTTCGGTTTACGTTTTCGGCTGTTTTTTTTTATTTCGGCCCGGAACCGATAATGCCATTTCGGCCGAAAATTTTCGGCGGCCGAAATTTCGGTGCACCCCTATTACTCTTCATAGCTATATAGTATTTAGTTAATTAGTGCTGGGCGATAAAAGTTTACATTTTGCAACTATACAAAAAAAATCAAGCAATTAAGGTTTGCTATATTGTACATATCACCCTATGTTAATATGCATAAAGTTGGACATACTTACATTACCTACATTACAATGAGCGTTGGGCGGTAACATTTTGCAATGCAATAGAAAAATTTACTATACCATTTAAAATCGCTTCATGTGAGTGTACTGTAGCTATGTGGATGAAGCTGTATGCAACATATATCCAACTTTATATACCAGAACAGAGCAGTGTGATAAAGCAGTTTACATTTTGCAATGATATAAACAATCACTCATCCGAGATCTGCTATATAAATAGCTTCTTAAATACTTCAGCAAAGCCTGTACAAGATTGCCTGAGCCGTCAGTCCATCTCACCTGGGTATAGCACCAGCTCTCCGCCACAGGCCCAATGGACATCTCCCCTGGAGGAGGAGGGGTTGGGACCCCCGACATGGCCAGCTCACTCCCCACTACAAGAAGCGCTGACGGTCCCAAAGCTTTCACCACTTAACCTTTATGGAAACACAGAGCAAAGGCATCATTTAAGAAAAATAAACAGCAGCAATTTCTGCCTCTCCTCCTGACCTGAAAATATCAAATCTTTGACTGTGCCATCAGCAAGCCATTTTGTGGTCAAATGAGAATCATTGCTAACCCCAACTTAGGGCACAGAGTCTATCAAAATGCTTTTAGTTGCCAAAGTGGAGGAAGGAAATGAAAGAATATAAGCTTTATGAAACCTATGACACCGGAAGTGTGCAATATAACAAACCTGTGCGACAGAACATCATCACAAAAATGTGATTTAAACCCATGAAAATGCTTACGAGAAACTATCACTCTAAATATAGCTTTGCTTGATACCATAAAACATCAGAATCAGTTAAGTCCAATGTAGTCACATGGCTTGTTGGCACAGGCCTGCTAGGCAGGTCTGAACTTGCCCTTGTTGACAAGGTATAGTCAAGGGCACATTAGTTGTATTTTGGTAAACCAACAGACAAATTCACATGACTATATTTAAATTTTAACCTAAAAAATAAACAAACAAAAAAAGTTTACAGAAGAACCATCCTCCGACTCACCTAAACTTTAGTAAATATCTTGAATTTCATTTCTTGATGCCAATGTACACGTATCAGGTAAATACTGAAGAAACAAGTTTGTTTTACTGTGACATTACAGCATGATCCAAGAGCTCCTCATCCCAACCTGTGAATATAAATACATATCTATCATATCAAACATGTTGCCATTTTAATCCTCTCATAAGCATTCATCAATTCCTAAATAATTTAAATAATATCAGTGCATCATGACATTATCAGGACTGACAGTAACTGAAATCACATTTGTATATTAAGAAATAAATAATGCCATTCCCAGCTATATGACTTCTGAATAATATTGGTTGAACTCTCATTATGATAAACATCATTTCGATATTTACAATATAACTTAAGTTCATTGTTGAGTTGAAACAACCAATTTAACTCAGGCCACTGAAATTAAAATGTTTAAGCAGCTTTTTTATTATTATTATTATTTTTTTTAATTTATTTATTTATCTGCATATCGGTTTTAATCAGACTGTTTTCTGGGCTTGGTCAATATGGCAAAAGAAACTGGTTAACTTAGCTATAATGCAAACACAAATTCTTATGAAAAGAATTGTGTGGTCAGCTTCAATTGTTCAATTTTTGATTGGCTACATATCATTAACTGAAAGCCCAGTATATTACTGAAACAATCTAGTTTTTTAGGTACAAAAGGAATCAAGTCTTTTGTTTGAGCTAGTCAGATTCTTGTCGGCTAGTTGGCTATGTGGTTAGCAAGCTAAACTATATACACAACACTGACAAAAGTAGATCAGTTGAAGCACAAACCTTTTCTCGTCATTCTGTCAATATTGTTAAATTCAAGGTTCGGGCGGTCCTTGTGGATCTGCTAAGTTTAATCGGCACTATTTAAGACTGAACTGTATTTGTGTCTTTTCAAAAGCAGCCCATCACAGTAGCTTGCAGTGAGGAGCTGCTTATCCTGCCAATGAAGGAAGCGAAAGCACAGAGTGTGAGCAGACGTGGCCGCGCTCAACTCATTGCTGTGGCTGTACATAACTCCGCCAGCGGGAGCGCGCCTCGGCCCAGCAACACAAAGAAACTTACTGCGTCGATTAAAGAGTGCAAAGAGTTACGTTACGGCATGAGCAGGAATAATATACATCTTTCCCCATAGAAATAAATATGGTGAAAGCGTATATCACGTTTTTGTTCAAATAGTTAAATTATTAATAAGTTAAATAATAATAACAAAATCTACAGCAGCTTAATATTGTTTTTAGGTATTGCTTCAGAGCAGGTTATGTTCCAGGATTAGTTCACTTCAGCGAGCCTTCAGTGGGCGTGACAGATACCGCACAACATCATATAATATTAGAATATGTAATATAGCCTATTATATATATATATATATATATATATATATATATATATATATATATATATATATATATATATATATATATATGCTAATGAGGAAGCGCTAATGTAAGTAATAAATAAGGTAATATATTATTCTAATATGATTATTTCTTTTATTGGCATATATAAGAGTTATCTGTAAATTATGTATTAGGAGGTATGTATAAATTATAAAACACTATGACAAGGTAATGTTTAACTTATATATATTTATATATTTTATTTATTATATGTTATATCTCACTGCATGGAGTGGCATTTTTCTATAATGTCTAAATTCTAAATCAAAATACATATCTGATATGACTTAATGTATAATTAGCATAAAACAAACAATATAATTCACATTCTCAAGTATTAAAGATTAAATGGAAAAAAATAAAAATGATTGCACAGCCATCAATTAGGTGGCGATATGCTCTAAGCATGTAAACAACTAATTAACAAAAGAAGAAGAAAGAAACAGCATGGCACGCTTTTTCTTAGCGTCCGTTTCTATAGTGACTCGTCGATTCGTCGCTCTGTTAGCAGAGCTAACTAGCAGAGCTCTCTTTTCACAGAAATAAACACAGAACTTGCACTTCCACTCTGCATGTCCACTGCACTCTTCAAAGAAACAAACTTCTGCAAAACAAAGTATATGGATTAATTATGGATTAACATTTTTAGCATCCACTTTAAAAACCTGCATAAAAGAGTTTTCTTTGCAGCACATCTCTTATTTAACATTCTTTTGCATTTTAAGGCATATAATGGTTTCTCGGGTCGATTCGTTTGAATCGATTCATTTGAATCGATTCTTTGCCAAAAACTGAAAACACATAAAGACTTTAGAATTTTAAAACAGAAGCCAAAAATATTTAAAATAATTGACTAATTCAAAGAACAAAAAAAAAAAAGTTATATTTCGACTGTCTGATCAGCCTCACATTCTGTTCCTGTCAATAATACACGAGGTGTCAACCAATTATACAGCATGAGGTAGGGGCCGAGCCATCACACACAGACCACACACACAGTGCCAAACTCGGAGGAGAGGAGAGGAAAAACACAACAGCTTTTGAAAACAAAACAAAAGCAGGAAAATGATTTGGAAGCACAGCCGCATGTGGAATCATTTTAATGATCATCAGCCCCTCGAAAGTAAGGCAGCTTGCATTTCTAAATGCAAATCTCTCATAAAATAAAAATATAATCAGCATTGTGTGTGTGTGTGTGTGTGTGTGTTCATGCTAGTTATACAAACCATAACTAGTGAGATAGTTCATGCTGACTATATAACATGCCAAAAAAAGGGACCAGTTTAATCCTTTCAGTTATTTTTTTTTTTTAATATGGGTTCTATTATGTTATTCAGATTCAGATTGTATTTGTTTTGTAATGTTGTGGTTTCTATACATTCAAAAGTCGTAATTTAAATGCAAATGTTTAATAGTATTCTTTTTTCATAACAAATCAATGCATTTTTAAAGAAATTGTGAGAAATTGTGAGTATGATTTCATTTAATAATTTAATTAGAATTGTTTTCACACCTATCATAGTCAAAACATTATTGTTTTTTAAAGAACCGTTTGTGAGCCAAAAGAGCCGGCTCTTTTCAGTGAGCTGAGTCAAACGAGCCGGCTCACGAAAAAGAGCTGAAATGCCCATCACTACCTGCAATCATAGACAGTAAAAGAAATGGACACAGCGACCCCATTGGAACTCAATTGAGACAAGTGAAGCCCATTTTTAGCGATTTTTAGCACTTCCGTTTCTGACGCACAGACTCAAACTAAGCTTGATGACGTCAGCAACCTGTCTGACAGATGTAAATCTTCTAGTAGCTGTGCGTGCAAACTGCCATCGTTAATCTTGCAGAGTTGGCGAGCTTGAGCGGGGAGTTCTTTGGCGTGAGTGAGCAGGAGTAAGTATTCTGATTAATTATTTTGTATAGTATTTTAAAATGTAACGCCAGGGCTTGTATCTATGGGCTTCTCTCTTGACGTCTCCCCGATTGCCTGCGAGCTTCTCCTCCTGTCTGTACGGCAATTTCTCTACTGTGCGACAGAGAGTCGAGTGGTTATAACGCAATTAGACGTTAGCCTATTTTGACAAAAACTGTTTCTACGGGGCCATAATGTAACATAGAAGGTAATGGAGCCCTTTATACATTGTCGTGTATTTTTAGAAATAAATAATGGACAAATGGAGTCTTTAAATGCCTCAGATGTAAAGTTATTAGCTGTCAAAGTGACGCCAAAATGAATGGGAGTCAATGGGATGCTAACGCAAGTGAAGTTCTGCTACAAGATGGCGGCACGCGGCCGACTTCAATTTCGGGTCGACTTCCTTCCCACCTGCCTGCAATCTGTACCAAGTAACTATGCATGTGCAGTCGTCTTCTTCTTTGTTCTTCGTCCAATTAATGGTCTCTCACACCTTTGGAGTATTACCGCCACCTACTGTATATCTGGTGCATTCACAATACTTAAACTTTTAAGTTGAGCTAAATGAAGAAGTTGAGTTTAAGCACTGTGTGTGTTGAAAAAGTTGGAATTACTTAGTTAAACTAAGTAATGTCATCAAACTTAATAAAATAAGTTAAGTTTACTTATTCATTTTAGTAAGCTCAGCAATTACATTTAACAGTGAATACAGGTGCATCTCAATAAATTAGAATGTCATGGAAAGTTAATTTATTTTAGTAATTCAACTCAAATTGTGAAACTCGTGTATTAAATAAATTCAGTGCACACAGACTGAAGTTGTTTAAAGCCTGGCTCACACTTCAGGATTTTTTGCACGCTAAACATTAACGTTACCATAGTATACATGGTAAATATGACCACTTGGTTAAATCAGACGTCAGCTTCTTATCCTCTATCTCAATTTTGTATTTATTTAGTAACATTTTATCTGTCGTCTCGTTTCAAGAGTTAAGCTCCACGTTGCATATCATCAAAATATAATAATGTTTTTGTTCGGAAGCTTGTATAAAAATAGAGATATTATCATTCATTCTAAACGTGACGGCTACTGTGACTACAAATAAACAGAAACAGACTCGACTGAATAAGCAGGCTATTTTCATAAGCGTTAAAAATAAATAAATAAAATAGAAATAAGTGTATTTATGTGTGATTATATTTGAGTCCTGATAAATTAAATCAATATGATCAATGAATCACTTATTCTATAGTTAAAACATCGATGCTTTCGAATTTGAATATATAACAAAGCATGCAAACAAACGGCCGCTTTTATCATGTTCGTTTTGTGATCGCGCATGTTCCAGTGACTTACTTCTTAGTTTTCTGATAACTTCTCTTTGTTTGTGAAATGATGAGGTTGCATGACGTTGTTCTGAGAGGCGTGTAAAGGGTGTGTTTTAGTGACGCGCAGCGGAGCTTCAGGCTCCACTGTGGAAACCCTGCGCTATTCTGGTCTCGGTGCTACTGGCCCGAGGCTATTAGCCCCGCCCGGCCCGTTTTAAGCCCTGGCTCGCACTTGCCCGACAGTGGAAATGCGGCTATTGCCAAAGAAGCTGGCTGTTCAAAGAGTGCTGTATCCAAGCATGTTAACAGAAAGTTGAGTGGAAGAAAAAGTTTGGGGGAAAAAAGATGCACAACCAACCGAGAGAACCGCAGCCTTATGAGGATTGTCAAGCAAAATATATTTCTAGAATTTGAGTGAACTTCACAAAGAATGGAGCCACCACACACAGAAGTGTCAAGGTTTTTGCTGAACCACAGACAATGTTAGAGGTGTCTTACTTGGGCTAAGAAGAAGAAGAACTGGACTTTTGCCCAGTGGTCCAAAGTACTCTTTTCAGATGAGAGCAAGTTTTGTATTTCCTTTGGAATCCAAGGTCCTGGAGTCTGGAGGAAGGGTGGAGAAGCTCATAGCCCAAGTTGCTTGATTTTTAATCTATACTCTCCTATCCGGTTTGTTTGTTGGACAAAAATAAAAGTTTCAGTTTATGATTGATTGGTCAGATTGCCTGTCAAGGTCTTTGTGGAACCAAAATGGTTCTTCTATGGCATTGCTTTGAAAACCCCCTTTTTTATAATCTTTATTTTTAAAAGTTTATATAGAAACTTTTGTCCAACTGAAAGTTTCACGGATGTTAAAGATTCTTCAGTGAAACATCAATGCCAATAAAGAACTTTTTTTTTTAAAGCATATAGCATCAGAACATGCATCATCTGTTTTGAAAGCAAAACAAGCAGCATAAATAATCTCTGCTTGTGTGGCAAGTTCTGCTTTGATTGGCAGTAGCTGAGTGCAGATGACTCTTCCATCACGCTGTCCTCCGCAGTGCTCTGATGTCATTTTCCTGACAAACAAAAAGGAGCTTTGAGTAAGCCACTCTGAAACAATGTGCTGTGATTATACCCTGGAGGCCTGCGATAACTAATTCCCATTCACATCAGCATGGAAGTGTCTCACTGCTGAAATGATACACTATTTTCACATGGGTTTCATGATTTCCAAAGCTAGTGTTCATGGTTAATATGCCCTAATCATGAGTTTGAGTTCTTTGTTAACTGTGAATGGAAAAGGCATTACATTTTGAGAGTGAACTGAAATTTAGAAATGTCTATTCTCCATTTCATCACAGGCTGGACAAAGTCCTAATGAAATTACCACCAGCTGACTGCAAATACTATGAAAATATTGATTCCACACTATGCACATTATACATTGCCTGTGAATTTTTTTATTTTATTTTTTTAACTCAGTGAGTTCTCAAGATATGGAAGGGTGAAAAAACATTTTGCATTCATCAACACCTCCAGAAAGATGGTTAGTCAGTATCCACAAATACTGTAAAGTTGCAAACTGAAAACAAGTGCAAATCAGAGCAATAGAAATGAAGAATAATGTCTTAATTGCACAGCTTAGCCATTCTCTTTTTTAACACTTAGCATATTGAAATGAAGATTTTCTGCTGACAAGGGCCAAGGTCACAATGGATGTGAATACAGTTAAATGATCATTATACAGTTTGACAGGCATTGAAATGTCTAATTGTGTGTTTTATTCTTGGATGTTGCTTTAAACTTGTGCTCTAGTAATTACAGCCTAAGACAAGGGAAGTAATCTGTGTAGTGGAGCTGCTAGTAAAAAAAAAACACCTTAATCTACTGAAAGCAGATTTTTTGAGTGGATTTTTCAGCTAATATTCAGAACAGTGGTCAACCAAGATGGGTTTCTAAGTTTTTATTATTATTATTATTATTATTACATTCTTGCAAAGTTCAGTAGTGTTTTTACTGAAAAAAGGTAAAGTTTGGGGTCAGAAAGCATTTTTTTTTTTTGAGAGAAGACTATCATTAAAATAATATTAAAAAGAAATTAAAAAACGTGTTCTATTTGAATATATTTTAAATTATATTTTACTCTTCTCCACGCAGATCTTCAGTCAAGTCACCTTTATTTATATTGCGCTTTAAACAAAACAGATTGTGTCAAAGCAACTGATCAACATTAATTAGAAAAACAATGTGTCAATAATGAAAAAATGACAGTTAAAGGCAGTTCAATCAAGTCAATGATATCTCTGTAAACAAAGTGTCCCCAACTAAGCAAGCCAGAGGTAACAGCAGCAAGGAACCAAAACTCTATCAGTGACAGGCTTCAGTGTCACAAGATTCTTCAGAAATCATTTTAATATGCTGATTTTGTGCTTATATTTCGTGACATTGTCAGTGTTGAAAACAGCTGTGATGCTTACTATTTTTATGGAAACTAATTAAAAAAAATGTTTAGGACTTTTGATAAAAAGAATGCTATTACAAAAAAAACTTTATTGCATAATGTTTTTATTCATATACTGCTAATGTTTAAAAAGAGTCAATATTTAACCAATTACATGATGAAATAAGCAATTTATATAAATTCACCAGTATGGCAGGCATGTCACACTGAGAAAAACATTTACTGAGAGATATACAGAATGCCAACTCTAAATAAAAAAGTACATCTAACATCTGTGCCACATCCAAACTGGATGTCAGTGCTATCAAGACATCACTATTATTATTTTTGATATGTAGCAAAAAGCCTCTCTCAGGCTGAATGGCAAGAAATGTAATGATGACCATGGAAAATAGAAGTACTGTGACCAGCTGACCCTGGACTGACCTAATCAGGCCGAAGACAGATGTCAGACAACAGCAAAATACAGACTTTCTGTTTTGAAGCCAACTGAATGAACGGATGAAATCTGAATGCTTTTCTCTCTCTGCCTTCTTTTAAATTTGTATCCCTCTCAGGAATGCTTTCTGTTAATCATAAAAGCTACCACAAAAAAATATGTACTGTAATTTTTTAGCATGAGCTCTGTTGATTTTTTTAAAGGGGTCATATGATGTGATTTCAAGTTTTCCTTTCTCTTTGGAATGTTACAATCTGTTCATGAATAGAAAAGTATGGAGGGATTATTTGGTCAGATTATAAACTAAAAGTCTAAAACTAAAAGTCTTAAACTAAAACTAAAAATCTAAATTTGAAACTTAAAGTCCAAGTCGAAAATTAATTTGTTATTTAGGATTGGGTATTTTGTATTTAGGATAGGGTATTTTGTATTTAGGATTGGGCATTTTCTATTTAGGGTTGGGCATTTGGTCATTTAGCCATTTATGATTTAGGATTGGGCATTTGGGGATTTAGGATTGGGAATTTGGTATTTAGGATTGGGCATTTAATCATTTAGCCATTTAGGATTGAGGATTGGGGATTTGTGGATTTAGGATTGGGCATTTGAAGATTGAGGATTGGGCATTTGAGGATTGAGGATTGAGGAGTGTATGCAAATTAGGAGGCGTGGCCCAAATACTGGAGGCTGGGTTTAAAATGGCTGGTGCACAGAGGCACCTTATGGACTGCAGAGGGAGCTCTGCAGTCCATAAACGGTCTTGTTTCGTTTTTTTTTGCTATATAGCCTATATATATTTTATAAAGATTGTGAGAGAAAAGAAATTAGGCTTGTTCGACTTGAACCAGCGCTGCACACTGCAAGACCGGATCGGTTTATGACATCAAAGTACTACGAGAGCGATTCAAAAGCATAAGGAGCATCACCTCCTCACCTAAAAAGATTATTAGGAATAATCACCTAAAAGATTATTAGGAACACCTGTTCAATTTCTCATTAATGCAATTATCTAATCAACCAATCACATGGCAGTTGCTTCAATGCATTTAGGGCCGTGGTCCTGGTCAAGACAATCTCCCGAACTCCAAACTGAATGTCAGAATGGGAAAGAAAGGTGATTTAAGCCATTTTGAGCGTGGCATGGTTGTTGGTGCCAGACGGTCCGGTCTGACTATTTCACAATCTGCTCAGTTACTGGGATTTTCTCGCACAACCATTTATATGGTTTACAAAGAATGGTGTGAAAAGGGAAAAACATCCAGTATGCGGCAGTCCTGTGGGCGAAAATGCCTTGTTGATGCTAGAGGTCAGAGGAGAATGGGCGTGTTGTGGCTTCACAAATGCTTTGCTGCATACCTCGGTTGTAACGAGTGGTTATTTCAGTCAAAGATGCTCTTCTATCAGCTTGAATCAGTCGGTCCATTCACCTCTGACCTCTAGCATCAAAAAAAAAAAAAACAGAAACAAGACCATCTAGTGGCAATGTGAAAGGAGTGTATCTACTAATCTCAGAGGGGTTAACCGCAGTTTAAAAAACAAAACAGCATGTCCCAATATAATAATACCCTATTAAAGCATGTTAGCAATATCAGTTTATATAACTAGTAGCTAATGATAGCATCTTGCCTGCTGCACTTTCTGCTTTTTTCTTGTCGTCAGACCGATAGCACTCCTTTCACTGGTGACTTTGTGTTTGAGACCACAAATGTTACAAAGCTGTCATTAAGTTGAAGTTATCACACAGTCCTCGCTCAAGCCGCTCACTCACTCTGTTTCATTACAGAAACAGAATTACATTACAATTACATTACTTTCATTACAGTGTGCTCCTTAGCACTGGGAGCTCCCTCTGCTGTCCATAAGGTGCCTCTGTGCACCAGCCATTTCAAACCCAGCCTCCAGTATTTGGACCACGCCTCCTAATTTGCATACACTCCTCAATCCTCAATCCTCAAATGCCCAATCCTCAATCTTCAAATGCCCAATCCTAAATCCGCATATCCCCAATCCTCAATCCTTAATGGCTAAATGATTAAATGCCCAATCCTAAATACCAAATTCCCAATCCTAAATCCCCAAATGCCCAATCCTAAATCCTAAATGGCTAAATGACCAAATGCCCAACCCTAAATAGAAAATGCCCTATCCCAAATACAAAATACCCTATACTAAATTCCAAAAGCCCAATCCTAAATGCCAAATAAATTTTCGACTTGGACTTTAAGTTTCAAATTTAGATTTTTAGTTTTGGTTTAAGACTTTTAGTTTTAGACTTTTAGTTTATAATCTGACCAAATAATCCCTCCATAGAAAAGACCCCTAAAGTTGCAAAGACAAGTCTCAAACCCAAAGAGATACAGTATTCTTTATAAAAGTTAAGACTTATCCACGCCGTCCTAAAACACCTCCTTTAAACACGCCTCTACGTCAACATCACAATGTGGAAAGATTTGCATAATGTCGCCCAAATGTTCACGTAAAGAAAGAAGGCATAACTTTCTCACTGTAGTATTGTTGCCGCCGCCATGTTGTGAAGACGCTGTGTGTTTCATTGTGAAAGCGAAACTACTTTGTTTGTCCTTCCAAAAAAGGACACGACTAGAAATCAGTGGTTAAGTTCAAGCAGTGGCAGCTCCAGACAATTTTGATTGGGGGGCAATGGGGCGTCCTGGTCATTTCAAGGGGGGTCTCATGAAAACCAACAAAAAATACAGTGGACACGGCTAATAACTGCATATTACTGCATCAAAAATACATTTTGGTCCAAAAATAGCAAAAACTATGAATTTATTCATCATTGTCTTCTCTTCAGTGTCTGTTGTGTGAGATTTCAAAACACTGAAGTGTAGTGATATCCGGTTCACGAACGAATCATTCGATGTAACCGGATCTTCTTGAACCAGTTCACCAAATCGAACTGAATCATTTGAAACAGTTCGTGTCTCCAATACGCATAAATCCACAAATGACTTAAGCTGTTAACTTTTTTAACGTGGCTGTAACTCCCTCTGAACAGGGCCGTGCAGAGACCTTTGGAGGGGCAGGTGCTCAAAGTATAAAAGGGGCACATGGAACAAGGCTTTAAATGGCGCTGTTCAAAATATCAATACAACAATATATTGTGATGCATTGCTTGCTGATTCGCGTATCGATATGGATGACTATGTACTGATACAGCAGCAAATGCTTTCTTGCAGTTTTGAAAAAGAAACAATAGAGAAGACAATTTTAAGTTTAAAATAATAATAGCTCTGGGATTAGAAACTGAAATCTCTTAAATTGTCCCAACCTTATGGCTTTTTCTTCTCTGTTCTACAGAATATTTAAGAACAGCGGTTATAGTAAAAGCTGTAGAAAACACTTTTGCCTCTACATTTCCCTCTTTCTCACCAGCCTCTGTCTCCTGGCTTGCTGTTACCTGCTCTCTTTCTGTCACTTGTTCCTCTACATTTCCCTCTTTTTCTTCCTCTATCTCCATCTCCTCATCTGATCTATTACTGTCCACTCTCTGTCCATCTAGGAACAAGGCACAATTTACTATTTCAGCATTCATCTATTATTTTAACCATCACTACTACTCTTGCACCTAATCAATAAGTCCACCTTAAATATTGATACAAAACATTCAAAAACTGATACACTGGAATATAGTGATTAATATTATTATTACTGTTGTAGTTGTCTAAAATTGAACACCTTTGCGATGTAAACAAATGACAGGCTACATTTGTTATTCATATCCTTCACACTGCACTTTGATGTCAGGTATATTATGCATTTTTTATTGACATTGATATTTTTACATTTATTTCCAGAGAGATATTATTGAGTTTACAGGCTAAAGTGGTCTTGCTGTTGTAAACACTGTTGCTATTGTAGAAAAAAAATATTTGCGTCACATTTAAAATATAATTATATTTTAATTCATTTCTGAGTTGTTTTTATTTTTATAATAAAAATTCAGAGAATGAGAAAATCTGAATAACCCTTACCAGTGTTGTGATAATTATTTTTAAGGCACTCAACATGTTAAAAAATAAATAAGTACTGTAATATAATCAAAGTTTAGTCAAATAACATAAAAAAGACCTGACCGTTCTGTCTTTTCTCCCTCGAACAGCACGCTAGTGTACTTCTACACTGCAGGCTACACACAGCAATATAAACAACATATCTGCATGTTCTCACATCACATCATTCTTGTAAAATAATAATAAATAAATAAACATCAAAATCAATTCGCTGAGAATGAAACACCACTTACCAGCTGCCACGGTGCTGAAAATATCCTCTAGCAATTAAAAAATGCGCGTGCGGCGTGAGGAATCGTCCCGGTCGGAGGTCGTCGTCATCAGGTGAAAGGTCATCATGTTGGTCATTTTATTTACGGCTAAATTATTAATAATAAATTGTACTGATATTATGATTGGGCGTGGACAGACATTCACAAAAGGGTATGTTATTAAAAAAAAAAATCGAGGAAATTTTGCATTGACAAAAGGGCAGGTGCTCAAGTGAACCGGTTCTTTCAGACAATTCGATCAAATAAACCAGTTGAAAAAAAAACGGTTCACCGGTTCTTTTGCGCTCGATGTAATGTCATTGGCAATGACTGCCCTTCATTCAAGCCTTCGGTTTACCCGCGCTTATAACATTAGCACAGAATCAGTTCAGAATCAATCACCAAAAGAATCGGTTCGGTTCAGACGCTCTGTGTGTCGGTCTGCTTCACACTGAATCACACATGCGCAGTATCATCAGCTCCTCGGTTCTTGAATCGGATGAGTCTGACAGAAACGGTTCTCGGTTCAGTGTACGAATAAATGTCGAAATAATAATTATTTATTATTGTTCTGCGTAGTTTGAAGAGAAACATTTTTTAATCTTTATCCCGGATATATATATATATTTTTTAATCAGGAAGAGGATGGGGTGTCAAATGGGGGGTCAAAGCGTTTTTTTGCAGGGTCTTGAGACCCCCCAAGACCCCCCCTGGCGCCTCCGGTGAGTTCAACCCAAATATTCAGATGTGTGCAGTGCATTTTATGGAGGACTGTTTCCTGATCCTGGGAGAGAAGACTACAATGCCAGCTATTCTGACTCACAGTCTGTAAGTATGTTTACATTTTTAAAGAATTTGCCACTGATGATTCAAACACAAGTTTTGAGCAGTGTAGAGAAGCGCTTCTTGTTTTTTGTTTCTCCAATCACAAATGCAGACATGGTTTTATGTTTACACGGCGTGATGCAATGCAGTGCATAAAAAGACAGTATAAGTCATTATAATCTGTAATTATGTCCCCACTGGATGGCATGAAGTTTCATTTGTAATGGTTTGTAATGGTTTTTATTGTTTTTGTCTTGCCGCGCTGGGACACGCATCAGAGTATGTTAAGGGGCGTAAGGCCGGCGGCACACTGGATGCGTGGCATAAGCGTCTCAGCTGCGTGGCGTATCCGTTTTTAATTCGGCTCCCATGTTAACAGGTTAGAGCTTGCAGACTGCCTGCGTGAGACGCGCGTCCCAGAAAATGCGTGCATGCTAGAAATAGAACCGAAGCCTATTTTTCAAGGAAGCGTTTCCAGGTAAAATAGAATAGTCAAATATGTTTATATGTCATTTTGTACACAAATAAATATAATGACATTTTGATGTTTGAAAGTCTATAGGATGACATCAATTCAGATATAAATGTAATTTAAAAAATAAATAAATAAATAATTATCGATTTTCAAATATTGCACCTGTAAAACATAGTCTATTTTGCCATCAATACTGTTGATGGTGTTCTTTATCAGTAGGCTTTATATTTATGCTCAACATGAAATATAGATATTGTTGTCATGAAGACAAGAGCCTGGTCTGTCGGCGGCCTCCCTCTATGTCACCTACAGCAGCAGCAGCAGCAGCACGCCAGAGCTGCGTCAGGCACGGTTCTGGTGTGTAAAGACACAGAAAAAGCGAAGCAGCTGCCACGCAACTGACACGCAGCAGAAACGCCACGCTCACACCACGCAGCCAGTCTGTCACCGGCCTAACATTTCCATCACACGCTCGAGGTAATCGGCCAATTACAATGCACTGGATAGCTGGCCAATCAGCGTACAACTCACTTTTCAGAACAATGAGGTTTTTAAAAAATGGCGCATTTCAGAAAGGTGGGGCATAGAGGAGAAACACTAATGTACAATATGTGGAAAATGTGTTTTTTTCATTCAAATCCAATGCACAGGCAAAGAGTACTCCAATATACAGGTAATGGTCAGGGTAGGCAGCAAACAATCAAAACAAGGAAACAGTCCGAGATAAAAAAACACAATAACAAGGAAACTAGGGAACACAGGAATGAAAGTTAGGAAAACCTAACAGGCTGTCAATCACCAGCAGTGTGAGCATCATTGGTTTGGTGTCGCTGTTGGACAGTGTTTTCTCTACTTCCTGTTGGCCTTCTGTAGCTAATCGTAGCTCCGTGTAGCTGTTTTTTTTTATTTTTCTCTAGAATCTTTATCTTATTATCACGCTCTGTTTTTTAAAGTGATAAAATATAACTTAATTCACACCATATTTCTGATATTATCGATTAATCTTATCAGATTAATTTTGATCGTTCACTTTTATTTTATATCCGTGAGTGCAGTACACCTGCAAAGCGTTAGCACTCGTTAGCTTGTCATTAGCGTTTTCATTCGAACCTATCGCTGTTTTCTTTTCTCCTCTCCTCTCTCTCGCTCCAGTTTTTCACAAGTTCATCAAACTAACCGCAGTAAGAATATTTCATCATGCACGGTGAGTAATGGCTTCTCCTGCTATTGTTATTTGCACCTCTTGCCACATGTACAGTTTATCTATCTCTGTCGCAGATGAGGGATTCACATGTGATAAATGCAGGGAAATAGTTAGGCTGACAGAGAAGATTTCAGAATTAGAGACACGCATCCAAAATTTAATTGAGGACAGTAAGAATGTTAGGGCTCTAGATACGGCTTTGGATGCGTCTAGCTCAGGGATTCCTGTACATTGTTCGGTTCCGGCAACAGAGCCCCTGCAGCAGGGCAACTGGGTGACAGTGAGGCAGCTTAATCATGGGTCAAAAACACAGCTCTTCTGTTCCCATCAAAACATTAAACAGGTTCTCCCCACTCAGTGATGCAACCACTGAGAAACCTGATGAAAGTGCTCTAGTTATTGGTGATTCTATTGTACGGAACGTGAATATAGAGACACCAGCCACCATAGTTAAATGTTAACGGGAGCCAGAGCGCCTGACATCTTGGCAAATTTAAAAGTGCTGGCTAATGGTAAACGTAAATACAGTAAGATTGTTATTCATGCCGGTGCTAATGATGTTCGACTTCGCCAGTCAGAGATTACTAAAAATAACATTAAAGAGGTGTGTGAACTTGCAAGCACGATGTCAGACACTGTAATATGCTCTGGTCCCCTCCCTGCTTACCGTGGTGACGAGATGCATAGCAGATTGTCATCACTCAATGGCTAGATGTCTAAGTGGTGCCCACAGAATAACATAGGTTTCATAGACAATTGGACGAGCTTTTGGGGCATATCTGACCTGTTTAAAAGAGATGGTCTTCATCCCTCCTGGGGTGGCGCCACTCTTCTCTCTAGAAATATAGCAAATAGTCTTAGTGTTTATACTTGACTAACTGGGGCCCAGGTCAGGAAGCAGACAGACTGGCTAAACTGACCGTCTGCTAGCTGCCTCATGTCACAGAGGTCAGCTAATTCTCAGCACATAGAGACTCTTTCACATAGATATCACACTATAGAGACTGTGTCTGTTCCCCGAACTAGAAAATACAAAAACCATCCAAACCAAGTTAAGATTAACAATTTAATTGAGGTTCAACTAATAAAAAACAGATGCAATATGGATAAACAAATGATAAAGCTTGGCTTATTGAATATCAGATCCCTTTCTACGAAAACACTTTTTGAAAATAATATGATCACTGATCATAATATAGATGTGCTCTGTTTGACAGAAACCTGGCTAAAACCTGATGATTACATTATTTTAAATGAGTCCACCCCCCAAGATTACTGTTATGAACATTAGCCGCGTCTACAAGGCATAGGGGGAGGTGTTGCTTCAATTAATAACAACGTTTTTAGGATTTCTCAGAGTGCAGGCTTCAAGTATAACTCATTTGAAGTAATGGTGCTTCATATAACATTATCCAGAGAAACAAATGTTAATGATAAATCGTACTCGGTTACTAAACGTAACCTCGGTTCTCTCTAGAAGAGCGAACGAATACTGCGTCTTAGCTAAGACGCTACGGGAAAAGTATCTTTTCACGAAATACTGAAGCAAAAAATTATCCTTAATTTTGTATTTTTGTAAAGCGCATTTGCAGCAATACACAGCCATAGGCGAGACGGCTCGTTCGCTCATTGGCTTGTTCTGCGGCAACTGCACAGCCTATCGAGCACAGACTGATGCAACATCAGGCTTCGCGCCCTTCTTGCCACTTCCCGCCGAAACGGGTGTGGCCCAACCTATAAACGGAGCTCGAAAAGGCTGACTCACCTGATTTATTTCATCGCCGAAGCGAACCAGAGTGAATCGTACGCACGGCAGAGAACGCAGTACTCGTTCGCTCTTCTAGAGAAGAGCGAACGAGTCTTCTAGCTCTTCTCTTACGAGAGCTCTCTCGTACTGCGTCTTAGCTAAGACGCTACGGGAACCCAATGTAAAACGCCGTGCGCGCAGGGATCACACACCAATAAACCTGAAGCAACGCCCAGGATTTACAGTGCACAGTCACCTGAGGAACTCACAGAGAGTCCAGGACAGGAAGGGGAGAAGCCCTCCGTCCCATATCTAGCAGCATCCGTAGATGCGGCAATATGACATCACACAGCCGAGGCAAGGCCTGACCAATGTGGCTATTGTGGAGTGTGCTCTGACGTCCAGCGGGCACTGAAGGCCCCTGGAAGCGTAAGCTAACGCTATAGCATCAACTATCCATCTGGATAGAGTCTGTCTCGAAACAGCCCTTCCCTTGGAACGTCCACCGGACGAGACAAACAGCTGCTCAGTCTGTCGAAAGGCAGCAGAGCGAGACACATAAGCTCTTAAAACCCTGACAGGGCAAAGAAGACTCGAGTCTCTATCCTCTCCTGACACCGGCAGGGCAGACAGGGCAATAACCTGAGCCCGAAACGGCATGTTGAGGGATTTCGGCACATAACCGTGCCTAGGTTTGGGTATGACCTTTGAGCCATTAGGCCCAAACTCCAAGCACGACTGGCTCACCGAGAGCGCGTGCAGATCACCCACACGCTTCACTGAAGCGAGAGCCAACAAGAATACTGTCTTGAACGACAGATGCTGAAGGCTAACTGATTGGATAGGCTCAAAAGGGGGACCCTTCATGGCCTCCAAAACCGCCGCGAGGTCCCAAATAGGGACTGACGGAGGTCTGGGAGGATTCAGCCTCCTAGCTCCTCTAAGGAACCGGATGACCAAATCATTCCTTCCTATTGACTGACCGATTGCTGTTTCAGAAAACGCTGCGATGGCCGCCACATAAACTTTGAGCGTGGATGGGGCTCTGCCCCTATCCAACAACTCCTGTAGGAAGGAGAGAACCTCCGTCACCTCACAACTAAGGGGTGAACATCCTCGAGCTGTGCACCAGCTGTAGAACACCGACCACTTCGAGGCATACAGACGTCGTGTCGACGGAGCTCTAGCCTGAGTGACGGTATTTAGTACTCCCACTGCGAGATCAGCGGGTAACCGTTGAGCGCCCACACATGGAGGGACCACAACTCCGGTTGAGGGTGCCAAATCGAACCCCTGGCCTGCGAGAGGAGGTCCCTCCTCAACGGTACTGGCCACAGGGCGACATCTGCTAACAGCATTAAATCTGGGAACCATGGTTGGTTCTTCCTAAGAGGTGCTACAAGCAGTATTGAACATCTCGTTTCTCTCACCCGTTCTATCACCTGCGGAAGGAGGGAGACGGGAGGGAAAGCATAAAGCGGGCAGCACGGGCATTTCCGTGACAGCGCGCTTTCGTTCTTGGAAAAGAACGCGGGGCAGTGAGCGTTTTCGTGGGACACGAAGAGGTCCAGCTCCGCCCTGAGCCCAAACCAGGAGGCGTTCCGCCAGCCTGTACAGGTTCCGGGACCAGAGACCGCCCTGGCGATTTATGTAGGACACCACAGACATGTTGTCCGAACGGACTAAGACGTGGTGGTCCTTGATTTGGGGACAAAAGCGCATCAGCGTGTTCTCCACTGCCAGCATTTCCAGACAGTTGATATGATGGAGCTTTTCCCGTTCTGACCACAGGCCAAAGGATGGTCTGCCCTCGAGCAGTGCTCCCCATCCCGAAGTGGAGGCGTCCGTCGACACCATCTTCACATTCGGGGAAGTCCCCAGGCTTACACCTGATTGGTACCAGCCGTTTGCTGTCCAGGGTTTCAGGGCTGTGACACAGCTCTGATTGACCTTGAGACGCAGTCGGCCAGACACCCACGCTCTGCGCGGTACCCGCGCCTTCAGCCAGAGCTGCAGGGGGCGCATGCGGAGCAGGCCCAGCTGCAGAACCGGAGATGCTGAGGCCATGAGGCCCAGCACCTTCTGACAGTGTTTGAGTGAAATGGTCGCGCCGCAGCGGAAAGAACTCGCTGCGTGCTGAATGCCCAACGCGCGCTGTGGTGACAGACGCGCCGTCATGGAACACGAGTTCAGAACTATACCCAAAAACAGAATCGTCTGACTGGGGTTCAGCGAACTCTTCGCCCACTGAGACCGAGCTTCTCGAGGTGATCGAGTAAAACAGCCCTGTGCGAGGTCGTGATCGAGCCAGAATCAGCCAGTCGTCCAAATAATTCAGCACTCGCATGCCTCTAGTCTAAGAGGAGCGAGCGCTGCATCCATGCACCTCGTAAACGTACGAGGAGCCCGGACAAGCCGAACGGCAGGACTGTAAACTGGTATGCCTGGCCCTCGAAGGCGAATCTCAAATATCGCCTGTGACTTGACGCTATCTGTATTTGAAAATACGAGTCCTTCAGATCTATTGACATGAACCAGTCCCCTCTGCGAATCTGCGCGAGGAGCTTCCTGGTCGTAAGCATTCTGAAACTGCGTTTCATCAATGCCTTGTTCAGCTGTCTTAGATCCAGTATGGGCCTGAGACCCCCGTCTCTCTTGGGCACCAGAAAGTATCTGCTGTACAGCCCCCCCTCGCTGTGAGCTCGAGACACAGGCTCTACAGCCCCTTTGCTCAACAGTTTTGATATTTCGGCCCGAAGTATGTGTGCTACTTCTGTTTTGACCGTAGTTTCGACACGCGCTAAAAAGCGCGGAGGGCGTCGAAAAAAAACTGTAGCGAGTAGCCTCTCTTTATAATGCCTAGCACCCAATCCGAAACCCCTGGAAGCGCTGACCATGCATCTGCATGAATGGCTAAAGGCTGGATGCGAAGCGCGCTCTGTTGACTGGGCAACGGCGGCGCTTGGGTGCGCTGCACCATGGGCGTTACGCCTGTGGCATTTGAGGCGGGGAGCGCGCTGATCACAGCAGGCAGATCGCTCGTCCTCGACCCCATCCCGGTGCTTAACCGATTGGGGGAGGGCTGAGCGGGTCCCGTGGGACTCGTGATGTCTGCGAGTAACTGTGGGCTGCAAGCGTGCACATTTACCACTTTCGACTCGCTGTCTGCCTGGGCAGAGCGTACGTGCATGGGTTTCGCTTTTACAGAAACCACGCGCCGTGTGTGACATAATGTATGTGGGCACTGAGGAGTGGGCACGTTTACTATGTGGCGCGCGTGACAGATCTAAGTCGATCTTATGTGCGCGAGCCCTGTGTGCAGGGCTGTGCTTACATGTGGAGATGGGCACCGAGGAGTGGGCATCGTCACTACATTTATAGCACCATCGGCTGTGGCCGGACGAACGTGCACGGGTTTCGTTTTTACAGAAACCACATGACGCGTGTGACATAGTGATTGTGGGCACTGAGGAGTGGGCACGTTTACTATGTAGTGCGCGTGATCGACTTGAGTCGCTTTTATGGGCGCGGGCCCTGTGTGCAGGGCTGTGCTTATATGTGGAGATGGGCACTGAGCAGTGGGCATCGTCACTACATTTATAGCACCATCGGCTGTGGCCGGGACACCAGAAATTACACCTTTTTTGGGAAACATCTGGGTAGCCGTGATAACGGTTTTTGTGTGCAGGCAAGCGGGCAACCGTACAGGCTTGCGCATTGCAAAAGACGCTGAAACAGTCACAATCCCTGGAACTGAAACAGCGGCGCGCTTAGGTGAGAGCCCGGCCACAGCGGAACTCGTACACCGGCGCTTCGATGAAGCAGCCATCGTGTGTAGTGCAGACGCAGCGTCATGCAGCAGGCATAGATGGCTTTCCAAGGATGGCTTCGGGGCTCCCGGCGTCACCGTAATCCTCTGCCGCGGTCACTGCGGCGCGGGGCGACGGCCGGTAGAGCGAGAACGGGGGTCTAGAGCTGCGTTGCTGAAGCTGTTGTGATAACAGCTTTTGTGTGCAGGCAAGCGGGCAACTGTGCAGGCTTGCGCATTGCAGAAAACGCTGAGACAGTCACAATTCCTGGAACTGAAACAGTGGCGCGCTTGGGTGAGAGCTCGGCCACAGCGGAACTCGTACACCTGCGCTTCGATGAAGCAGCCATAGTGAGTAGTGCAGACGCAGCGTCACACAGCAGGTTTTAGATGGCAACACCGCTTTTGCCGCCGTCCAGCAGAGGGCGGACAAAGGTGCGTCGCTATCGCCTGTTCCACCGGCGGAAGTGACTGGTAGTTCCTGTTTTTAGCATCATCCAGTGTGGAGAATGCTAGTGAGACAGACGAACGAGTTCGCGCTGAATATGGAGCGTTCCAAGCCTTCACCACCTCTTCATGAAGCTCAGGAAGAAATGAGGCGGGCTTTGAGAAGTACGCTCATCCGAAAGGAAAATACCATCCAGCCGGGAACGAGAGGGGGGGTGCTGGTGCAGACCACTCGTGGCCGAGACTCGTCGCGGGCCAACGTGAGCACTCGCCCCGGCTCCTTCTCGATGTCAGCTCGTCTGCTGGGCTTCTGAGCAGAAGGCGCGAGATCCTCGGAGCTTGCCCAGCCCTCACTGCCCGAAGCTAGCAGAGAGCGCGTGTCCTCTTCCCCCGACGCGGCCCTGAGATCGACTTCCTCGGACGACGCGCCGGCAAACAGCGGGCGCTGCCCACCGGGAAGCGATGCAGGGGAGGCCGGTGAAGCAGGGCGAACCGGCGAGCTCGGTTGAGCTGAAGACGGTTCCGGAATCCGCTGGAAGCGGCGCTTTCACGGCGCCTCAGCGCAGCGGAGAATGCAGGCTCAGAGAAAAAGGCCAGGCGAGTCCTCAGAGTCACCATGGCAACAGCTCGCAGTGAGGGCATCCGCCGTCAGCGAGCGTGAGCGCGAGCGCTGCATGATCTTCACCCAGGCAGGAGACACAGATGACGTACCGGTCTCCCTTGCTGAGTGGGGCTCTGACGCATGGCGAACACACACACACACACATGAAGAACAGTTGGATATAACAGAATTGAAAGGATATAGGCGCCGGACAGTGCAGCAGGAACGGCAGTGGAAGGCGGCGAAGGCCAGCAGCTTCAGAATGGCTCGTCCCGCTGATATGCTTCTCAGACGGTGCTTGCTTCCTTCGTGATCCAGCGATGCGTGAGCTTCGCTGAAGAGATGAAAAATCAGGTGAGTCAGCCTTTTCGAGCTCCTTTTATAGGTTGGGCCACACCCGTTTCGGCGGGAAGTGGCAAGAAGGGCGCGAAGGTCTGATTGGTCTGATGTTGCATCAGCCTGCGCTCGATAGGCTGTGCAGTTGCCGCAGAACAAGCCAATGAGCGAACGAGCCGTCTCGCCTATGGCTGTGTACTGCTGCAAATGCGCTTTACAAAAATACAAAATTAAGGGTAATTTTTTGCTTCAGTATTTCGTGAAAAGGGATTTTTCCCATAGCGTCTTAGCTAAGACGCAGTACGAGAGAGCTCTCGTAAGAGAACCCCTGTTATGTTTGTACTGGCTACTGTATACAGGCCTTTTTAAGTTATCTTCCTGATGTATCCAAATTCCTTAGCATATCCAAAAGCTCAGAACAACTTGATGATGTAACAGAAACTATGGACTCTCTCTTTTCTAGCACTTTAAATACAGTTGCTCCTTTACGCTTAAGGAAGGTTAAGGAAAACAGTTTGACACCATGGTATAATGAGCATACTCACACCCTAAAGAGAGCAGGCCTGAAAAATGGAGCACAGCTGGAGGAAAACAAAACTAGAGGTATTTCGTATTGCTTGGCGAGAAAGTAACCTATCCTACAGAAAAGCATTAAAAACTGCTAGATCCATTACTTTTCTTCTCTTTTAGAAGAAAACAAATATAACCCCAGGTATTTATTCAATACAGTGGCTAAATAAACGAAAAATAAAGCCTCAACAAGTGTTGACATTTCCCAACACCACAGCAGTAATGACTTTATGAACTACTTTACTTCTAAAATCGATACTATTAGAGATAAAATTGCAACCATTCAGCCGTCAGCTACAGTATCGCATCAGACAGTGCACTATAGACCCCCTGAGAAACAGTTCCACTAATTCTCTACTATAGGAGAGGAAGAATTGTATAAACTTGTTAAATCATCTAAACCAACAACATGTATGTCAGACCCTATACCATCTAAGCTCCTAAAAGAGGTGCTTCCATAAGTCATAGATCCTCTTCTGACTATTATTAATTCCTCATTGTCATTAGGATATGTCCCCAAAATCTTCAAACTGGCTGTTATTAAGCCTCTCATCAAAAAACCACAACTTGACCCCAAAGAACTAGTTAATTATAGACCAATCTCGAATCTCCCTTTTCTGTCCAAGATACTAGAAAAGGTAGTATCCTCACAATTATATTCCTTCTTAGAGAAAAATGGTATATGTGAGGATTTGCAGTCAGGATTTAGACCATATCATAGTACTGAGACTGCTCTCCTTAGAGTTACAAATGATCTGCTCTTATCATCTGATCGTGGGTGTATCTCTCTATTAGTTTTATTGGATCTTAGTGCTGCGTTTGACACAATTGACCACAACATTATTTTGCATAGACTTGAACACTTTGTAGGCATTAATGGAAGTGCATTAGCATGGTTTAAATCGTACTTATATGACCGCCATCAGTTCGTAGCAGTGAATGAAGATCATATCGATCACAAGTGCAGTATGGAGTACCTCAAGGCTCAGTACTAGGGCCGCTACTCTTCACGCTTTATATGTTACCCTTGGGAGATATTACTGCTAAATTCCGAAAAAACTTAGGTGTTAATTATAGGACCTAAAAACTCTGCTTGTAATAACCTAGAACACTGTCTAAGACTTGATGGTTGCTCTGTCAATTCTTCGTCATCAGTTAGGAACCTAGGTGTGCTATTTGATCGCAATCTTTCCTTAGAAAGCCATGTTTCTAGCATTTGTAAAACTGCATTTTTCCATCTCAAAAATATATCTAAATTACGGTCTATGTTCTCAATGTCAAATGCAGAAATGTTAATCCATGCATTTATGACCTCAAGGTTAGATTATTGTAATGCTTTATTGGGTGTTTGTTCTGCACGCTTAGTAAACAAACTACAGCTAGTCCAAAATACAGCAGCAAAAGTTCTTACTAGAACCAGGAAGTATGACCCAGGAAGTATAGCCCGGTCCTGTCAACACTGCACTGGCTCCCTATCAAATATCATATAGATTTTAAAATATTGCTTATTACTTACAAAGCCCTGAATGGTTTAGCACCTCAGTATTTGAATGAGCTCCTTTTACATTATAATCCTCTACGTCCGCTACGTTCTCAAAACTCAGGCAATTTGATAATACCTAGAATATCAAAATCAACTGCGGGCGGCAGATCCTTTTCCTATTTGGTGCCAAAACTCTGGAATATCCTACCTAACATCGTTCGGGAGGCAGACACACTCTTGCAGTTTAAATCTAGATTAAAGACCCATCTCTTTAATCTGTTTTACACATAACATACTAATATGCTTTTAATATCCAAATCCGTTAAAGGATTTTTAGGCTGCATTAATTAGGTAAACCGGAACCGGGAACACTTCCCATAACACCCTATGTACTTGCTACATCATTAGAAGAATGGCATCTACGCTAATATTTGTTACTTGTTTCTTATTCCGAGGTCATCGTAGCCACCAGATCCAGTCTGTATCCAGATCAGAGGGTCACTGCAGTCACCCGGATACAGTACGTATCCAGACCAGATGGTGGATCAGCACCTAGAGAGGACCTCTACAGCCCTGAAAGACAGCGGAGACCAGGACAACTAGAGCCCCAGATACAGATCCCCTGTAAAGACCTTGTCTCAGAGGACCACCAGGACAAGACCACAGGAAACAGATGATTCTTCTGCACAATCTGACTTTGCTGCAGCCTGGAATTGAACTACTGGTTTCGTATGGTCATAGGAGAACTGGACCCCCATCTGAGCCTGGTTTCTCCCAAGGTTTTTTTCTCCATTCTGTCACCGATGGAGTTTCGGTTCCTTGCCGCTGTCTCCTCTGGCTTGCTTAGTTGGGGTCACTTCATCTACAGCGATATCGTTGACTTGATTGCAAATAAATGAACAGACACTATTTTAACTGAACAGAGATGACATCACTGAATTCAATGATGAACTGCCTTTAACTATCATTTTGCATTATTGACACTGTTTTCCTAATGATTGTTGTTCAGTTGCTTTGACGCAATGTATTTTTTTTTAAAGCGCTATATAAATAAAGGTGACTTGACTTGACTTGACATCTGTGTGTGCTGTTCTAATAGTGTGAGACTGATGAGGTGATGAAAGACAGGTGATTGCAATTGATGATGAGTCCGGGCAAAGGATAATGGGAAAATTATTTAAAGTAGGCTATTTGACTATATATGATAAAGTAACTTAGTTAAACAATTCTTACACTGTGTCCTAACTACATGCGATGCGATAAGATTCCAGCGACAAGCAATTTGGGCGTCCACACCAAATGCGACGCGACAGAATCAATCAAATATCACAGCCAATCAGTGTGGCGGGCTCTCTCTGAAAGCATTCTGCACTCTCAACGAAATGGAGACGTTTATATTCTAAATCATAAATATAAAACCTTTTTAACATTATTAAATGTACATACTGAGTGACTGATCTTTTTTATGGAATAGGCCTACACTTGTTGGTTCGCAGTGAGTTCACAGTTTTAACATACATCTTTGCTTTAATTTAATTCAAGATCTGATGTTGCTTTCAGTATGCAATAAGGTCATGGAAAATTATATTTAAACTCATTTTAGACACATTTAACTTTGAATAAAGCACATAATCACCTGAGATTATCTAATGTCATATAGTTTGTTGTTCAATCCATGATGTCGCAGAAATAGAAACTTGTAAAAGATACCTTTTATTGTGTGTCGCAGCGTTGCGTCACGTCTATTAAATGCTTTACACATCTGCCATGGTAATGTCTTTGACAGCATCATTATTTTGTCAAGCAAATATATGCAACATATTTGATGAATTAATCTGCATATCATGTTATTACAATATAAAATGTGTTGTATACGGAAAGCTCTTAAATCAGTATAAGACAGATTTAGGCTATTACAAATATGCATCTATGACTCAGAGCAGATGTCATGACAGGTAACCTTATAGGAAAATGAGATATTCTGCTTATTGGATGGAACATCTCATTGTCCCTGACTTCAGCAATGCCCCTTTGAAAGTCTCAGTAGAATTTAATTTAAATGCATTTAAGAGGAGTTTCAAAACTGTAGTTTAAAAAGACTAAAGATGAAGGACACAAACAGTCTTGACTGGGGGCGGGTGGTGGGACCCTCCTGTCTACAGGTGAGAGGGAAAAATTGTAATAACTGTTTTATATTTATCTAATACACATTCATCTAATTTAGATGGTATTCTCCATGCATCCATCATTATATGCAAATAAAGCAGCAATATGTTTCTTTTTGAGTGTGGACAGGCAGTGATGTGCACAGCTGGATCAGTGGGAGCCTTGCAGCCTCTCACAGCCACACAGAACATTTCACACCCGAGCTAGCAGAGCAGCACGCACACACATACTAACAGCTCTCTGCATGTATAATGAGCTAGATCCTGTTAAATCTATCATTCCCAGAGTCCGTGCATGCAGCCCCTTTAATCTCTTTAACAACTGTGTTGGCTGTGTAGAAGCATGGCAGTGACTGGCCCAGTGTTCAGATCATTTGAGTCTGAGTCTTCCTTCTCCACTAATCCACTGATTCCTCAGTTGAACCCTTGCATCTCGGCATTAGTAAAAATGTACAGATTCCACCATATCAAGTGTTTAAGTTACCGAGCAAACATTACACATCATTTTGACACAATTTTAAGCAGTGAACAAATACAAAGTGTGAAATTAAACAAAATACACGCTTCAAAAATGCAAAGATCTGGATGGATGAACAAAGAGGACTGTGCACATATAGCACATATAACCAGTCCTGAACCAGTGACTTAAAGCAGTAGTTCACCCTAAAATATGTTCATCCTCAGGCCATCCAAGATGATAGGTTTGTTTCTTCATCAGAAAAGATTTGAAGAAATTTTGCATTACATCACTTGCTCACCAATGGATCCTCTGCAGTGAATGTCTTGTGTTCGAACAATTGCTTCCAGCTAAAATACAAGTCCTTTATCTATTTAAAAGAAGTTGTGAATCAGTAGAGAAATATGCACAGATTAAGCACAGTTTACATATGAAAACAGTCCAAACAAATTTTGATGTTACAGGACAACAAAGGATGCATTTTTTCCATTGGAAGAAGAGTTATTATAAATTCTACGCTGGCAAAACAAAAAGATAAAAAGATAAATTCTTTAATGATGAATTTGTTTATTATAAACATACAGTCACATCTTTAACTTCACATTAATTGATGGATCGGAGTTGTGTGGATTACTTGTGGATTATTGTGATTTTATTATTAGCTGTTTGGATTCTCATTCTAAAAGCATTCCATTCACTGCAGAGGATCCGTTGGTGATAAAGTGATGCAATGCTACATATATCTAAATCTGTTCAGATTAAGAAATAAACAAATTTTGATGACCTGAGGATGAGTACATTTTCAGAATTTTTTGTGGGGTGACCTATTTCTTTTAAGGGGTCATATGATGGTACATGCACTTTTACAAGTTGCTTGAACTGAAATGTGTTTTGGCAGTGTGTATACACAACACATTTTTTTTTAATGAATCTTTGCAAATTGCCTTATTATCGGCAAGTTTCACGATGAATGCAGCTAAAGTTCCTCAAAGAGCAGCTTGGAAGAGAGGGGCGGGGTCAGCAGAGCTCATTAACATTTAAAGAAAAATGCTACAGAACGACTTGCTCTAAAAATAGCTGTTTTTGACAGGGTATAAAAAAGGTGTTTTTTACACTACCATTGAGAAATTTTAACCAGACTTTTCTTTAACACCCTGAAGAATCATAACAACTTGTGGAAAATGGGGATCCTATGACCCCTTTAAGATGAGTTGTCTTCATTGGATAAGTTGCACAATGCACCTTTGAAAATTACCCTCGTCCTACACTGTGTTAAATAAGAATTGGAATTCAGTGTAAACAATAATGGATTGTGCATTCATATGCCATTTCCTTAGAAGAAATCTGCTGGTTTTGACACAAGTGACTATTTATGGAAAAAAAGGGATATTACTTGTATTAAAGAAAGTTCCATTTAAATGCTGTTGTTCTCTGGTGTCACAAAAATATTTTTCTTCTGCATTTTTCCCATGTCGACCTCAAGCTCTTTTGGGCTATAACAGGGCTGATTATGTAGCATGAAGAACCAGAGCAGATGCTCTATCACGATGAGATGTCCACTGACAATTACAATCATTCTTCATAGCTCATTTCCCATAGAATGATGAGAGAAATTGCACATATTGCTCCCTATTATTAATAGAGCTGCTTCATATGGAAATTAGGTACTAATTTTACTGAATGCATAAAAAACCTAGAGTGTTTTTCCTAGTTGATATTACCAGTGATGTACTGCAGTTTTGAAACTCTTTTACCCGTAAAGTTTAAACAATCCTTTTTTTTTCTTTCTTTTTTTTTGTCAAATTAGTTTAAATGAAGGCAGATGTGCAATGTCACGATAACAAAACTATAAATGATGTAGGTTAAGTAGTGAGAACTACATTTAACACCAAGGGATTTGAAAATAAACTATTATTTTATGTTTTTTAAAAAAATTAACAAGCAACATAGATACCCCCTTGAGATAACTCAGCTAATTTACTGTTTCATAAAGAAGAGAAATTTCCTCTGGTGGTAGTTAGTTCACCATCTCTTAGTATATTGAAAATTGAAAGTCTCTCCACATTCGGTACTTATAGGGGAACAGAAGAGGTTCGAAAGGAGAAGATGGTAAATCAGAGTCATGGCAGGTGCACATCTTATTACTTAAGAAGGAACCGAGAGATAACGTTCCTTTCTTCTGGCCTGACTCATGTAGCTGCTTTCTGCTAGGCTGACTACACTCTGACAAGCTCCTGTCGGCTCCTCTCTCCCTCTAATCTCACACTATGACAGGTTAGCTCAAAGCCTGTATTTTATTTGTGTCTAAATCTGTATTTCCACCCCGGAGCGAGGCAAACAAGGTAGCTTAATGTGTACTGCATATGCCACAATGCTGTTTATCATTTTCTGCTCCTTAATACCGAGCAGGTAAGAGTAAAAACCACTGCTTGCCTGAATTTGCTTTGGGTACAAAACAAAGATATAATAATATAACAAAAGGAAATATAATGTTATTTTCTCTCTTACACTCATACATAATGTCATTGTTATGTCCAACTAAAGTATATTTAAATAGAAAAGTGCAATAATGTTTTACAAATTACTGATGTCAGTGTATTTTAAATATAACTCAAATCTGATATAGTAAACAGCTGTTTTCTGTCATAGCCGTTATAATGACTATCAGCATTCAAAACAGCAACTATCCATTTTATAAATTCTGTCAACCTCTAGCTTTCAAGATTTACCCTTCAATTCCAGATTCACATGAATGAATGTTCTTTGGTGAATTTGCTCAGCATTGGCCTTATCACAGAGAGATTGTCCCTTATAAAACATTCCTCCTCCCTCTTCACAACAGCTACTGTATTGGAGTTTTCCTATTGTATTTTCAGTGCTTTGGGAGGACCGTGGACAGCACTTCAGACTGGGTGCATTAATGTGAGAGTGGTCAGTGAGCGATTGCTGATCCTGGAGGGTGATAAAGAACAGGAGCCGACTGCAGAGCTGAATAACGAGGAGCCGGTGTGCAGCGCATGAGACAGATCTGGAGGACACTGTCTGCAGAGAGAGGTCAGAGACTGTCTCCGCTGCACCCTTTCCTGATAGCAAGTTACGACGGCCAATGGCATTTTAAGCCAAACAAAGTTATTCAGAGGGCAAACTGAAACAACAACAGTCCAATCCTGAACATAAGTTTGAGGTAGTGCTTATCACAGCTTCATAATTTCCCCATGTCTAGGACTGGACTGATTGGTGGTCAAATAAATCCCTGAATCCTTTGGAAAAGTACACATTGCCTGAAGTCAGACCTTTAATATTCATGATAAACATTCACATTTAAGCAAATACACTGCAAGTAAAAGTTCCTAAATTACATTATGATAAAACATGTTTGAAAAGATAGTGTAATGCATTGTAAATTGGTTTTCTATTGATATTTTTATTCATGCAAAACAAATGGTAACAACGCTTAGCATTATTTAAGCTAGACAGGCACAAGGCCAGCTACAGAAAAACAAAGGACTTCACATTGGGATCCTGATCACCCAGTTGAGGTTTATTTTGAACGAATGACCTGCTGACTAGTCAGAACTGCCTTGATTGTCTTGTTATGAAGTACAAGCATAGCTTCGATGAAGATTGCATAAGCCAATCGGATCACATATGTGAAAGGGACAAACACATGTGATTTAAGAGACATGCAAATCAATTTATCCACACTACATCTTCATTATGTGGCTTGTGTGTACTGTACAGGCATTCAGGGACAACCTCATCTCTCGCTGCTTTGTCAATACCACCTTTTCCAAAATGGAATTGCTGCAGAAGTCACAAACTCTTTGGCCACATTTAGGGGGAAATGCTCGCCTTAAGAACAGTGCTCATTTACTGCTAGACTATAACATGTAAAATGACCCCTACTTGATGCACCATGCCCCCTGGATTAAACTTATTCCAGTTGTCATATCAAATGATTTAGCCTTTTTAATATATATTTTTAATGTTGCCATTAGTGTAAAATACTACATCAAAAAATACAAAAATTTTAGTGATTCCATGTAAATGTATGCATTTTAGGTTTAGTTTAAATTGAATAATGACAAAGAAATCACATAACAGTAGTCAAATAGACTTGTTCTTTGAATTATACATATGTGTATTTAATTAAAAGGAAAGTCATAATAGCAGTAAAAAATTAAATTTTTTATATCTGACAAATCAAAAATGAATCAAAATGAGCCATTCTAAATACACATGAGAATTTTTAAAACACCAAGCCCAAACTAATGCAAGGAATGCTAAATATGTCTTGTACATCATTCATAAATGGGATTGATCATTTATTCTCCAGTGCTCCGTAGAAGTTTTTAGCAGGTGAAGTCTTGCCCTGTGCTGAAAGCCATTCCCACGTCCAGCTTATCACATTTATGGGCAGGTGCACGACTGCCCTCTGCAAATTAAATGTGGGCTAATTTCACATTGATTAATGCAGATGCCTTCTTTTTGGCCCATATTTACTACCTGGAGCCTATTTTGGTGAAAATTACCGGTGCCATTTCAGTGCACAAGGCAGCCCTTTCCAATAAGGTACTGGCTCATGTGTCAACTGGGGCTCCAAAAGTACCGCTCTGCCTGCAGGAAGCACTAAAGCTTTTAATTGCCTTCTGTGCAAATGGTCCTTTTGTATTTTATCAAGTGTCGGAGAACTTAGGCATGCCTGGAGTCGCTCTCCCTCTCTCTCACAAAGAATATGTCTACAAGAATACGGCTGAATGGAAGACAGAAGAACAGAAAAGCAGAGATAGAAGTTTTCATTATTCTTCCATTTTGACTACTAGCATTGCATTATTTACTCCAAGAAATATAGTATATAACACTAGTGATGTGCATCCTGAAATAAACAGGCTCTCCTCCTTTTTGCTTTCTCTTTTTAAGCGTTTACTCCAGAACTGTGGCACGATAACCTGGGGTGAAGCGATAAACAATCAAAGTGCAGCTTCAGTAGAAACGATTGCGGCCAGTATCCCAGCCTGAGATGGGAGCCATTATTAATACCGGCCCTGTCCTGACAATGCTATTTTCTGGAAGGTAATTGCAGATTCAGATCTCTGAGAGAGCCTGACTGGGAGTTAATGCCACCTCTTTAATTATTGTCTCCTCTACGTCCCCTCTATTGAGTGTCAGAGATGTCTATCGGCCAGCGGGATCTTGGGGAAAATGACTCTAATGGGAAATGACCAGTGTCTGGGAGGCTGTCACAGATTAGAAGCGACAATTCTAATTGATAACAGCAGAATTCCCTGGATGGATGACTGGGAAAGTCACTTTGGAGCAAACCTAATTGGACTGATTTGTTTCTAAATGAGGATCACCGAATAATTCCCTCTGATGCACACCTCAGTGTTATTTAAAATCCTTTAAGTTAAATAGTCCTGCTTGTCTTTGCTAAATATGACATTGCAGATGATAAACAGTTCTGCCTTTTCTATATGATGCATCATGAAGCCCACGATGAGAAGGTGAATTCAGGTCAATGGGGTCACAATTTGACATTGGGATAACTGTCACAAATTGACCCCAATACTTGAATCAGTGATTTCATATTGTCAACACTTTCATAATTCTGTTTTATTTACTCTGTAGGTTAGTAAAATCTAAAATCCATAAGGATTTTACTTGCTCTGAAAATGATTTGATTTGATGCTTAAAAAAAATTCAGGGAACATTAAATGTGGTCAAGATATGCTGATATAACAATAGTAGATTTAAAGAATTTTTAAAAAAAATAAAAAAATAAATTATATATATATATACTGTATATATATATATATATATATATACACACACTGAACAAAATTATAAACGCAACACTTTTGTTTTTGCCCACATTTTTCATGACATGAACTCAAAGATCTAAGACTTTTTCTATGTACACTAAAGGCCTATTTATCTCAGATATTGTTCACAAATTTGTCTTAATCTGTGTTAGTGAGCACTTCTCCTTTGCCGAGATAATCCATCCACCTCACAGGTGTGGCATAAGACGCTGATTAGACAGCATGATTATTGCCTTAGGCTCGCTACAATAAAATGCCACTCTAAAACGTGCAGTTTTATCAAACAACACAATGCCACAGATGTCGCAAGTTTTGAGGGAGAGTGCAATTGGAATGCTGACTGCAGGAATGTCCACCAGAGCTGTTGCCTGTGAATTGAATGTTCATTTCTCTACCATAAGCCCTCTCAAGAGGCATTTCAGAGAATTTGGCAGTACATCCAGCCGGCCTCACAACCGTGGACCACATGTAACCAAACCAGCCCAGGACCTCCACATCCATCATCTTCATTTTCAAGATCATCTGAGACCAGCCACCTGGACAGCTGCTGCAACAATCGGTTTGCATAACCAAAGAATTTCTGCACAAATGGTAAGAAACTGTCTCAGGGAAGCTCATCTGCATGCTCGTCGTCCTCATCGGGGTCTCCTCCTGACTGCAGTTCGTTGTTGTAACCGACTTGAGTGGGCAAATGATTACATTGGAGAGGTGTTCTCTTCACGGATGAATCCCAGTTTTCACTATACAGGACAGATTGCAGACAGCATGTATGGCATCGTGTAGGTGAGCGGTTTGCTTATGTCAACGTTGTGGATCGAGTGGCCCGTGGTGATGGTGGGGTTATGGTATGGGCAGGCGTATGTTATGGACAACGAACACAGGTGCATTTTACTGATGGCCTTTTGAATGAACAAAGATACCGTGATGAGATCCTGAGGCCCATTGTTGTGCCATTCATCCACGGCCATCACCTCATGTTGTAGCATGATAATGTACGGCCCCATGTTTGCAAGGATCTGCACACAATTCTTGGAAAATGAAAACATCCCAGTTCTTGCATGGCCAGCATTAGCACCGGACATGTCACCCATTGAGCATGTTTGGGATGTTCTGGATAGGCGTATACGATAGCGTGTAACAGTTCCTGCCAGTATTCAGCAACTTCACACAGCCATTGAAGAGGAGTTGACCAACAGGCCACAATCAACAACCTGATCAACTCTATGTGAAGGAGATTGTGTTGAACTGCATGAGGCAAATGGCGGTCACACCGGATACTGACTGGTTTCCGGACCCCCCTAATACACTAAAACTGTACATTTTAGAGTGGCCTTTTATTGTGGCCAGCCTAAGGCACACCTCTGCAATAATCATGCTGTCTAATCAGCATCTTCATATGCCACACCTGTGAGGTGGATGGATTATCTCGGCAAAGGAGAAGTGCTCACTAACACAGATTTAGACAGATTTGTGAACAATATTTGAGAGAAATAGGCCTTTTGTGTACATAGAAAAAGTTCAGCTCCTGAAAAATGGGGGCAAAAACAAAAGTGTTGCTTTTATAATTTTGTTCAGTGTATATATTTATACACACACACACACACACACACACACACATAATATAATATAATATAATATAATATAATATAATATAATATAATATAATATAATATAATATAATACAATATAATATAATATAATATAATATAAAATAATATAAAATAATATAATATAATATAATATAATATAATATAATATAATATAATATAATATAATATAATATAATATAATATAATATAATATAATATAATTTTGTGGGAAGTCGTGGCCTAATGGTTAGAGAGTCGGACTCCCAATCGAAAGGTTGTGAGTTCGAGTCCCAGGCCGGCAGGAATTGTAGGTGGGGGGAGTGCATGTACAGTTCTCTCTCCACCTTCAATACCACGACTTAGGTGCCCTTGATCAAGGCTGCGAACCCCCAACTGCTCCCCGGGCGCCGCAGCATAAATGGCTGCCCACTGCTCCGGGTGTGTGCTCACAGTGTGTGTGTGTGTTCACTGCTCTGTGTGTGTGCATTTCGGATGGGTTAAATGCAGAGCACAAATTCTGAGTATGGGTCACCATACTTGGCTGAATGTCACGTCACATATAATATAATATACATTTTCATCTTGATGCACCATGATTAATTTATTGTGACCTGGGAATGCATGTGTTTTCTGCATAGTTATGTTAGTCAATTACACAATACACAATAGTGCACAGTTAAGCAAATCAATAGCACAACACACAAAGTGCTTCAAAATAATAACCGTTCAATAGAGCTCATGTCTCATGTTCAATATTTGAGCATACCAATGTTTCTATCATTTCATCTGCTTTAAAAAGGTACCGCTGTTTTGCTGTCTCGCTGTCCTAGTGTTAGCTTCCATCTTAGCTTTTCAGAGGTTCTGATGGCGATGTTTCAGAAGTCCAAGTAAAATCCATCATCTCTGTTTGTCAGTTACAAGAAATATGGTGCTGTTTTCTGAGAGTCCTCATATCAGCTGACATTATTTTGCTGCTGAGATGGGCACTGCAGATCCCAAATCTCCTGCTAATATCGAAATGACAAAACAATAACAACATTTGTCTTCTGTCAGTAGGTATTGACATAGCATTACAGGTGCCAGATTGTTTTGTGTTGTGAAGTGTGTCTCAGAGAGCTCATATGTTACCAGGGTGCCATTACTGACGTGCATTTCTCTGCTAATGTTTAACTCAGAACATCAAGCACAAAAGATGATAGAACTCGTAAGGCTGCAGCAGACAGAGAGCATCTTAGCACTTTGATTTTGAATCTGAAAGTGTTCTAAAATAATCATCTGTGCTTCATTTTCATAAAGTAAGTCTCTTCAAATGACTCACCTGATAATCAATAAGCAATTTAAAAACAATTCAAGTGCAAAGCATCTGTATGTGTTCAGCTTAAAAGTCAATCCTATAAGCCTGTTGTGTGTTCACATATAGGAATTAAAGACTTATTTTAACTCCTGCCTTCAAAGGTCAACATTCACCTCCTATTCAATAAAAATTTACTGACCTTGTCACCTACTTTGTATAGTTTGTGGAAGAGCAAATTAAGATTCAGGGCCAGGGTAATGGGAAAGTGTTTTAATTTCCGTGTGACATTAAGATGTTTGTGCCCCACAGGCATGTGGTGGAGCGGAGAGCCGCTGTACCCTCCCCCATCTGTGTGTTTTACTTTAACACTTCAGTCACAGGCAAAGATCAAACGAGCTGTTAAACTAATCAAGGGGAGACACTGGGAATATAACTTTAACTGTGCCTCTGTTTTTTTTTCTATTTCTGCATAGTGAAGCTCTGTTCTCTCATCTGTTATGGTGCTGACTTGTGGGCTCAATTGTCAAGAGGTTTCATTTCATAACCAAATATCTTGACAAGACCATGAGTTGTTTTTGGCAAAAAAATAAAAGATACGTGGCAGACTTCCACAAGCCAGAAATGTAAAAATATTTTGTCTGGCTAGGGCTGGGCGATATGCCCAAAAAATATTTCACAGTAAAATGATCACGAAAACTATCACAATAAATTTCTAATCTTTATTTCATTCAAGTTTAAAGGAATATTTTTGCTTTTAAGTGAAAGTTGTAGAAAGCAGACCATTAGTATAGTAAAATTATAGTAAATCATGGCAATTTGTAGAATTAAAATTCTTCTGACTCTATTATATTTAAATTTGCATTTAGTCATTTTGCAGAGGCTTTTATCCAAAGCAACTTACAGTTGGGGTATACATAAAGCGATTATTTTTAGTAATCAGACACAGGAAGTGATGGTAATATCAAGTTTTAAACATTATTCAAATAAGTACAAACTAGAAAGAGAAGGAATAAAAAAAGATAAATATTTTTTATTTTTATTAAATTTTTTATGATGAAGTCAAGTAGCTTCCAAAGAGATGAGTTTTCAGCCGTCGCTTGAAAGTTGTCAGGGATTCCGCATTCCGGATAGGGGTGGGAAGATCATTCCACCAGCCAGGAATGGTGAACGAGAATGTTCTGGAAATTGATTTTGAGCCACTCTGTGATGGTACCATGAGGCGTCGCTCACTAGCGGATCTCAGACTTCTGGATGGGATGTAGTTTCGTATAAGTGAGTGGAAGTAGGCGGGTGCTGAGCCTGTGGCTGTTCTATATGCAGGCATCAATGTCCTGAACTTGATGCGAGCCGCAACCGGTAGCCATTGCAAGGAGATAAAGAGAGGTGTAAGATGGGATCTTTTGGGCTCATTGAAGACCAGTCATGCCCCTGCATTCTAAATCATTTGTAGAGGTTTGATTGTACTTGATTGAAGTCCAGCCAGAAGACCATTGCAGTAGTCCAGCCTAGAAATGACAAGGGCCTGGACAAGAAGTTTTGCAGCATGCTCCTTTAGAAAGGGCCCAATCTTTCTGATGTTGTGCAATGCAAACCTGCAAGATTGAACATTCATGTCTTTGCAATGTGGTCTTTGGAGGTCAGCTGGTCATCAAAGGTTGCACCAAGATTTCTGACTGAAGTTGATGGGGTAATTGTAGAAGAACCTAGCTGGATGGAGAAATCATACTGTAGAGTTGGAATGGCAGGTAAGACATGAAGCTCAGTATTTTCCAGTTTGAGCTGTAGGTGATATTCTTTCATCCATGCTGAGATGTCCGCCAGGCAGCATGAGATCCATGCAGCTACCGTTGAATCATCTGGTTGAAATGAAAGATAGAGCTGTGTATCATCAGCATAGCAATGGTAGGAAATTCAATGTGCCTGTATGATGGGACCCAGTGATGTCGTGAATATGGAGAAGAGGAGGGGTCCAAGAACTGATCGCTGAGGAACCCCCAGTGACAAGTTGATGTGTTTTGGATACCTCCCCTCCCCAAGCCACACTCAAAGACCTACCAGTGAGATACAATAGGAATCAAACCAGCGAAGTGGAATCCCTGTGATGCCCAGTGATGAGAGGGCAGACGGAAGGATCTGATGATTGACACTGTCAAAAGCAGCAGATAGATCCGGCAGAATAAGAACGGATGATTTGGAATCAGCTTCTGCAATCCGCAGGGCTTCTGTGACTGACAGTAGAGCAGTCTCAGTTGAATGGCAACTCCTGAAACCAGACTAGTTAGCGTCCAGTTTGTGTGAGAGAAACAATGATATCTTGTTGAAAACAACTCTTTCGAGGGTTTTTGCTATGAATGGAAGGAGAGAGACAGGTCTGTAGCTATCTGTAAGTGAAGTGCTTAATGTAGGTTTTTTGAGCAGTGGGGTTACCCGAGCCTGCTTAAATGCAGTGGGGAAGGTGCCTGTGAGGAGAGATGTGTTGATAATGTGTGTGAGTGCTGGTAAAAGTGTACGAGAGATTGCTTGGAGGAGGTGTGAGGGGATTGTGTCTAGAGGGCATACTTCTGTCTCAGTGAGGGGACAGAAAGGAGAAGAGAGGGGTTTTAGCTGTGGGTGTGGTTGGTTTAAAGTCCTGTGTGTGCTGGGCTGAGAAATGACTACTGATTATTCTGGTTTTGTCTGTGAAGAATGTGGCAAAATCATCGGCTGTTATAGACAGAGGAGAGAATTAAAATATTGTTGTGCACAGTGTTTTTCAGCACTGTGTCATCTGGCTTCAAACTAGTTTAAATCACTGAGTCATTTATGTTCTTCACTGAATTCATTTATGTTCTTCACTGAATTCAAACGCTTCACACTGGATCTCACTGTGCTGTCTTGGTTAATTTCTTGAGAATTTTTGGCATTTGCTATTTACAGATTTGCTGTTCATATTATACCCTTATACACTTATATTATGATAGAACTTATTTCCCACAATGTTGTTTGTATTTTTTTTGAAAACATGCTTTTTCAGTTTCAGTTTTTGAAGTAGTCAAAAACTACTTCAGTTTATCAGTGTATCTTCTTCTATCATAACACTGCACCCCCCTCATAAGGGTTTTTTATGCATCTGAATTATATAAGCATAACCTTTTCTTCAATAGCATGGGATTTATTGTTCATGCAACAGCATATGAGAAAGCACACACCACCTAAAGTCAGAGCAATGCTCACACTCCACACAACACAGTAAAAAAAACATGTCTGCTATGGTTTCATGTCCAGGACCAGTATAATTCCCTTCAAAACATATCTTAAAATAAGACTGTTTCCTTCTGCACAGGCTGAGGACAGCTAAGCATTATCTTGTTACCAGGCAACAACAATAGAGGTGTATAGTGAAAGGTCACAAGGTGATCCACCTCTCATTTTCTACCATTAGTCTCAGCGTCATTGGCGCAAACTTCAAATAAAGCCGTACTTAGGACATATAGAGCGCCTCAATTCCCACTTTTCTTTCTGCTCACAAAATATGTGAAAAAAACCCCAGTGCATAGGAGCATACAAAAAGATGTTTTGTTTGCTATATAATTATGTTCAGTGGAAAGCGTAATGTACTGGAAAGGAGGTTCATTTGATTAGATTCTGCATTTTATTGGTAATTAACTGAAGGTTTCAGATGGGCATGATTGTTAAAAAAAGAAAGAAAGAACGAAAAACTATATTGATAGCTGTAAATGCATGTCAGGACTAAAATAAACAAACGCGACATTACTGAAATGATGCAATTAGTCATCAATGACAGCAACTCATTACTCTAATGGGACAATCAGGGCGCTAGTGACTGTTTAATAATGGGACAACCGTGGCACAAGTGTCTTTTTAATCTAAATGATTTCCTAGTAGTTAAAAACACAATAAGTCTGTTTGATTAGACAAGCTCACCTCGGTGATCACATCGCAATATACATTTCACGCGACATGATTTTTCCATAAAAAGGACATTTTGATCTTCTACATATCCTGTTTTTCTTTCTCCCTTTTTCTTTGTCTATTTATCTCTGCTTTATCTCTGTTTTTTTTTGTTTGTTTTTTGCAGCAGAATAAAAAACATACTAATAGAGGAGAGAAGCAAATAAGAGAAAGTTTCAGTCTAATTAATATGGAAGGCCTGGTGGCACATCAGCTCTTCCCAAGTCTGCTTTGACTTTCTCTATGTCAGTCCTTCCAACAGGAAGTTAATGATCCTGGCAACAAGATGAATCACTCCAGACATGGCGCAGAGCAGCTCTGACAAGCCAGTGAGACGGCTCCTGACACCTGCATGTGTCAAGCTGGAGAGAGAGAGAGAGAGAGAGAGAGAGAAAGAAAGAGACAGAGACAGAGTAAGAAAGGCTTACCTGTTGGAGTCGAGCTATGTCTGATCTAACCAGAACAATCATTTCAATTTGGAATGAGAAAAAAAAAAAAACACTTTGTGATAAAAGTGCTTTGGTGGAACAGAAGTGCGTTTAACAAGAAAGCATGTGTTATTGCTGTTGGTATGGTTTTTTTAAAAAGGCTGCCAGGAATAAAGCGTCACAATCAGACGAAACATAAAGCAAAAAGCTGATAATTAGGTATGAGTTAACAAGGGTGTTGATGTGAGTGGCATATTCATGATGAAGAATCACTGGCCCTCTGAAGAATAATAGTTTCCTTCACAGGAATACGCAGTGGATGATTGGAGCAGGGGCGGACTGGCCATCGGGCATCGGGAGCACCGGGACATTTCCCGGTGGCCTGACGGTCATTCTGGCCTGCCGGCAGCCGCTGTGCAGTCGATCAGGCTGACGTGCAATAGGCTGGTATGCAACTGCAAATTAATTTACGGTCTTATGAATCTACGAATCAGACGATCGCGGAGTGAAAATGACACCACCACATGACCAAACATCAGCGAAGCACTGCCTAATTGGCTATATCCAGAGGCAGGCTTTATCTTAGAAAATCGCGCAAAAAAATGGAGCGTAAACGCAAAGGAGGAGCAGAGACAGAACGTATAAAAAGGAGAAAAGCACTGGCCACAGACGCAGGCGCAGCAAGTTGCTTCAAAATCCCAGCCATGTTCGCCAGTAAGGGAGCAGGTCGGTCAGAATTACATTTATATTTACTAAGGATGGGACGGTGAAAAAATCCGAACCGCTCGGTTCACCACATAAGGTTCGGCACGCGCTGAGACCGCTGTTCAACTTAAATCTGACAAAGCAACTGTAATATGGTTTACTATTAAATAACACGTAAAACAAACAGGGTTCAAATAATATATGTTTCTATTGATGCATGCGCATTCTGGATTCCCAGAGACAACAACAGCGATGAAAAAAACGTCTACAAATCATTCACTCTTGTTCAATACTAATATGAACCAGTGTTGCCAGATTGGAAATTCCCAAGTATCGTACCAGAAGTTCAAAATTATCGTATTTGGAAGAAAATTATCGTACACGAGTCAAAAGAGTTATTTATCTATTCTAAACCAACAACATTTCGACACGACCTGCAAATTACCACAATAGATAACAAGCCGTATTGTTGGACGGAAGCAGTGAGACTAAATACTATCCCATTATTTTCAGTGACTGTCTCCGGCGTGGCGCATATTAAAACATATTTAAATGATTTTTAACACTTGCTTTGTCGCATCCAGTGAAGAAGGAATTTAGCTGTTTCTGCGTGGTGCAATTAACTCCACATCTGAGCCGCTGTCACCCGAAGACTGCGTGTTTCCAGATGTTGAAGGGGTTCTTTCTGTCATGGACCGCAACTAGTGCTCGTTGGCTTTAAAGCAGGGCACACTCCTGCATTCTTAACACACCCTGAGGTCCACACGAACGCATTTAGAGTGTCTGTAATGAGCCGATTTCGTGTATGAGTAAAGAAGCCCTATGACTGCAACTACCATCATTTAAATTTTCATAAAATTCTGAAATGATCGTACATTACGGGATTTTTTTCATTATTGATCGTACATCGTACAGAGTTAAAAATTATCGTACAAATACGATAATTATCGTACGTCTGGCAACACTGATATGAACACCGTATCAGTGCATTGTCTTAAAGTGACAGTCTTTATATTAATCGAACAGCAACAACAAAGAAACCACTCACTGCTTTTGATTAAAAAGCTTTTTTAACTTTAATAAAGAATAATCTTTAATTTATAGTCCAAAATGCAATGCTGTTTTACATTTGATTACTTTAATTTCTGTACATAAAAACTAATGCAAGACCTACCTAAAAAACCTGAAAGTCAGTTTATTTTATTTGTATCTTTCTATTGTATTTATTTATGCTGTTGCTTGTAGTTAGAATATTCTTAATAATATGATAATATATGTATATTTTTTTGAAAGTATAGTTTTTCCATAAACATAGCACATACAACGGTACCGAAACCTTGACTCTAAAACCGTGAAACAAACCGAACTGTGAAAAAGTTGAACTGTTCCACCCTAATATTTACATAATCATTTGGTTGATGGACGCTTTCATTCAAAGCGACTTACAATAGATAAAATCTATTTATATATATATATATATATATATATATATATATATATATATATATATATATAGGGCTGGGTATCGATTCAGATGTTCCAGATCGATTCGATTTCGATTCACAAGCTCTCAAATCGATTCGATTTCGATTCTCGATTCGATTTCGATTTTCTATTAAGACCGACAGATTAAAAGTTAAGACCGACAGATTTCGGCCCGAGCCCGACAAGTACATTTTGATTGACAGCTTTTTAAAAGCCCGAACCCATTTACAGCCCGACATTATTCAAATGTACACGCACGCAGCTCTTTTGCCTTTTGTCAGGAATGAGTCATTTTACATGGTTTAACATAATTTATACACGACTAACGTAATAGGCCGCTTGGAAGTTTGAACAAAGAAATAAAATAAGTCCTCTGTAACATCGTAACATCTCAGCACTCTATAAATAGCCCTAGGCATAGGCTCATTTAGCATATAAATAGGCCAACGCACCAATAAATACAAGTCTTTCTTAAAAAATTTAATTAAGATAAATTTTAAACTAAGATGGGTATTTGGCAATAACGAAATGAATTAAGATAAAGGTTCTGCCGGATTTGCTCCGCCATAGCAGCTGACATAATAAAATAATAATGCCAACATTAACTTATATAGCCTACTCTGTCTACATTATGCATTTAAGACTCAAATAATATTTAGTTATTATTTGAAAAACATTTACTCACCAAGATTAGGTAAGGCCTACCTGTTTTTGTGGAGGAAAATGATTGAATCCACTGTAGATGGCTTCAGCACGTTCCTGCGCTCTCTGATTGTGCGTCATTATTCACTCATTATTCTCATTATAAACAAGGTCAAAACTTTTCCAAACCTCAGACTTTGCTTTAGTTGCTGGTGCTACAAAAAAACGTAATCGTCAGAGGAAAGCCTCCGTTTCAACTACTCAGCATACATTTTCGCATCTTTCTCGTGCTAATCGAAACACATTACATGACCGCTCATTTACCGCACAAGCCCAAGCCCGAGCCCGGCCCGATTGGTTCGATTGGCAATGGGCTTCTTCACACTGCCTGAACATGTGCAATTGTGCTTTTGAAGACTACTGACTACGCGCACCTGTCCGCGCGGTCGTCTGCTCAGAGCCTCGGTACACACTCTCCGATGGCGATGTTTACATCATGCCTGCCTAGCGGTCCATAGCGGACTCGCGGATATATATATATATTACAAATGTATATAATGATAGATGTTTTAAAAGAGCATTTTAATGACAAACTAGCACACTGTTTTACATATGGGGATACAGTATTTTTTAGTGCCAAAATTGACCAGAAATTGATTTTCCATTTCTAGCCTACAATATGTAGCCTAGTGTACAATGCTTATTTATTTTGAAGGTGACGAAGGAAGCAACAGTAGCACTAGTGCTGCAAGTGCTCCTGCTGTTGATCAAGAGAGTGTGGACAGTTCAGCTTTTGAGTCAGAGCAGGAAACCTTCAAGTAAAGTTTAAGCTATAATCAAAACTAAACATGCTTGCTATACGAAAAATATGTGCTTTTAATGTTTTATAAGGTCATCAGTAGTAGGACTGTGATCATTGGGACATACAGTTGATGGCTCCATAATTAATATAGATTATTGAAAGTGCTTATTTCATATTGTAGAGAAACTCAATGTGTAGTGTGAGAGAGAGGGGGATTTAGGGAAATATGATAGAGAGTGAATGCCTTGATACTTCTTGATACTTCATTTGATTATTTTGCCCGTCCACAGTTTAAGGATTTTGATTTATTTTTTAAGTATAACCCAATTCAAACAACTGAAAGAGCCAAAGAGTTTATCAGTCTGGTGGACACATGAATTGGGTGGTGGTGACTGCAGCAACAGAGGTGGCCTGGGGTGGAGTCAAATTCCCGGCCTGATTTACTGTCCCAGTTCGCCACTGAATTGGAGTGGATAATTTCAACTTCAAAAAGTTAGGGTTATTTAAATTTATTATTTTAATGAATTCATTCAAATGAATTGAAAAGAATACACAGGTGTCACATCATTAGATTTAAACAGACACAAATGAGCTCTGATCAATATGTGAAATCAATCAAACGTGAAGAATATGAAAGATTTTAAAAAAAAAATGTAGTAGCTGCAGGAGCAGCCTTTAAATAAATAAACAAATGAATGTAATATATGGCGGAAAATTGGAGTGGATAATTTTTCAACAAATCCCATTTCAAATTAAGCCTTTATTTAAACTATACATTTAAAAGAACCCTTAGCTGCTATTTTAGTTAATTTAACCAATCACAAATGAGATGGAGGGGGAAATCAGTCACATGAGCAATATAAAAGATTTACAAAAAAGATATAATTTTAGTAAAATTGTATTTGGTTTATAAGTTATGCTATTTTTAAACCATACTTTAGTGTCATTACTTGTAATTGGACCGGCTGAAACAGCAGCCTTCTAAAAAATAGCAAAGAAATATTTTATTTGTAGTATTCCATCATACATTCTTTTTTACAGCTGCTGACACAAAATATAGCAACACTCGCCGGTCTCTCTCTCTTAAAAAGCACTAACATAACTGATAGTGTTACATATAAGGCTCAGTGGATGTGGTTTTAACATGGTTTTACCAAACCTAAAATATTTAGTCCTTGCCACGAGAGCACCCTCACTCTGTCCAAAAATGTTCAGTGATATACGAGCCAAGGCCAACGTTAGTGCTGGGAGTCTCCAGTGGAGCATGCTGGGATCTATCATTTGGTCCTCCCATATTAATGATGAGATCATGATTTTGAGGGTCACGGTGATACCGATAAAAATGTGGTGTCAGATATTTATTACTGTAACCGTTTGAGGGATCATAATTCTCTCTGGTAAGGGGTTTTATTTTCTGCTATACCTTCTGTGTTCTAAGCAGCACAGACAATTTTCTTGGTCTATTTTTTAACATTTATAAACAGTACAAAGGAATGCAGTTTCTGAATGCAATGGAATAAAATAGGGTCTTAGTATAAGAGAATAAAGGAGATCAGGTCAGATTAAAACTTTCGGCTTCAAGCATTGCGCCAAAAAACTCTTGTTCCTCTGCAGTACAAATTTATTATTTTTTTGTTCTATTGACAGTTGGTGATGCAGATATCCCAGTTCTCTCTCATCAAAGTCCTGTTAATGCAGTTTATCAGACAAACATCAGGGTAATAAATGAATCGTAGCTATCTGTGGACACATATTCAATCATTTAGATTACCCCATTTCCATAGGAGTGAGAGCTGTGTTAAAGCTTCTGTCATTAATAAACAGTGAGCAGGACACAGTGGGACTCAGGATTCACCTGAGGAGAAGACAGGAAGGAAGTCACCACAGGCAGGAAGTCTAGATTAGATCAAGAGGCACTTCAAACGCATGCTCACTTTTTGTAGTTGAACGTGTAGGCTGGCCTGCGTGATCTGCAGACATTTTTACAATTTCTGAATTTATGTTGAAGGAAAATCTGCACAATTTCATAGTATGGATTTAAGCAAGGTTAAACTGGGAACTGAAAGCATACTCAAATTAGAAAAATAAGTGGTGGGTGTTTTAGGAATTTATGAATAACTGGCATATTAATAGTGGAGCTTTAGCAACAGCACAATAACACACAACCAATCCAACCACCTTAACATCACAGCTACATCCTGGCAACCACCCAGACCTCCCTTGATTTGTGGCACCACTCAGATTATCCTAAGAGAATATAAAATCTGTTGTTGTGAAGGATCTGACTGAGTATGTGCATTTGTGTGAGTGACTTAATGAGCCACTAGTTTGGACACATGTGACCTTACCTTCCGCCTCACTTCCTGAGACCACTCTTGATTGACATTTAAGTGGCACTGAGTAATGAAAAAGGAAGTACAAGAAGCATATTCGCCAATCACATTTGGAATGCCACCAGAGATAATAAATTAAGCTGTAACTCTGTGGCAGACATGAGCCGGAGGTTCTCATGAACAATAGGGCTGACATTATTGGCCAGCCCTTTCATGATTGGATAGTTCAATGACTTGGTCAGCAGGTTAGAAGAGGAAACACCTGCATGTCAAGGCTAAAATCAATACTCGTGCATCCTCGAAAGGTGCATCTATTATTTGGCACGCATGACTGTCATATGCGGAGACAGTTATTTTGTAAGCTATTTCAAAAAACCAAGAACGCAGGCAAACAAAATTATTCTGACCCATCATTCCCCCACCTGTCTCTATAATAGCTTTTCATATCTCCTATTCTGGAGCAAAGAATGTAAACCACACTCTCCTGTCCACTGGACCATTACTGGGATTTCAAGTATGAGAGAAATCATGCAGCCAGCTTAAAGTGATAGCTCACCCAAAAATGAAAATCCTACCATCATTTACTCACCCTCATGATTTCAAAATTTTTGATGAGCATAAATTGGGGGATTGGAGTTTGAATCCCTGATTGTTGTATAGAAAAGAGCTGCACGAACATCTTTTAATGTATCTTTTTGCATCTCATTAGTATTTCCAAATAATGTGTATTTTTGTACATATGTGTGTTGTATATATTGTATGTAGATATACTGTACGCATTGACAGCATCTAAAATGTACATATTTAAATATGAACATACAGTATTTATAGTATAAAATCTGTATAATTACATATGTTTTACTCTACCAAAAATGCATGAGTTTTATAGTGTGTTTGTCAGCTTTTTAGGCACAGTTATTATTGCACAGTAAATACATTTATAATTAAAATGCTAAGTTATAATTAAATGATGAAATAATTTTTATTCATTTCATATTTTTAAGTTTAATGATGGAATCCTATGATACATAACACAAAGAACAAAAAAAACTGTTATAATGTCAAATTATACAAATGTGTTAAATAAATGTAATGGCAGTAAAGACTAATCACATTTATTAATTCCATGAATTTAATATTCTATGAATCTTAAAATATTTGTGAATATTTGTAGTGTACATCCCTAGAGTTGCACTATATGCAAACTGCTTTGATGTTTAGATGCTGTAAATACATAAAAATGTATCAGTGTATCATATGTTTTGTAGAAACACTTTTTTTGTATGCATACGTAATTAATGAGATAAGAAGAATAACAACATATAGGTTTATCTGTATGCTGAATGACATGAGGGTGAAGAAATAATTCTTTTTTTTTGGCAATCTATCCATTGAATGAATAGGAGTAAAGACGAATGTGACTGTAAAAGAAGAAAGATGCATAAGAGAGGAAAATAAAATGAGAGGCACGGAAGAGGTAAAAGATTTAAAGAGCGTTTGGACAGAAAGGAAGCGAGATTAAAAGAGAGAGAAAAAAGATACGGTCAAGCAAGAGAGGCCAGAGTGATGCTGGAGAGAGAAAATAAGCCGTTCTGCTTCATTTGTGCCAGCATTACCTGCGCAGCACACGAGGAACAGATACCAGGAAAAAGCAAAAGCCACATATAGATAAAGTGACTGAGTGAGGGATAGAAAGAGAGAGCGAGGGAGATGAGGAGACAGATATAGGTGGATACAAAGTGGTTGTGAGTGAGTCCAAACAGGTCACTCTCTTTCCTGTCTTTTTATTAGCAGCCCAGTCACAGTGACTCAGTGAAGCGGATCTTTTCAGGGGCCCGTGGGGACCGTGAGCGGCTCTGACAGAGAGAGATCACAGGTGGACCCCGAGCAGACCTGCCAGAGATTAGCATGTCTCTGGCAGAAGAGGAGGGGCTCCTCTGGTCCATTTGTCCTCAGCTGATGAGATAATTTTTCTAATTAACCTTAAGAGCACCACTTGATGTCCAGTCCTGTTGTTCACGAGCAAAGAGAAACACATCTTACGAAATGCTGAAAACAACAACAGTTTTCCTCCATAGATCAGCCCGAGGAAGCGGATGGCTCTGGATAATAGATGTTTGCTGAAAATGGTCAGAGAGGGCTGATGTTTGGATGAGTTCCATGTTTCAGCTCGAACGCACCATCCTTCAAAATAGCAAGAAAAAGAGAAGTATTGATTTAACACTAGATCTATGTTCTCTCTGCAGAGTGGTTACTGGTCGTATCAACAAATTTTTTCAATAAGAAAGTGTTATCAGAAGTGTCTGGGGCAAAACGGCATGTGTTTAAGACTAGTGGAATATTTGACATTATTTCCATTTTACATGTGCCCGATACTGAGCTATATGTACTGTAAATTGTTCATTAAAACAAGTGACAACCATCCTTCATATTAAATTGTTAAACTAAGGTCTAAAATTCACCTATTACTTTACAATGCATGTTCCTTATCATGCTGTGAATGATGCAGTCTGTTTCAAAGAATGACAATTTTTATTTTATTAATTTAACATGTAAAAAAATATAACTGCTAATTTGATATCACTTAGTTCACACAGAAATATATAATAAAAAAATAGCTATTTAAAGTCCAACAACTATTTAAACAGATAATTTCTTAAATATTTTGATGTGCATCTGAATGAAATAGATTATGAAAACAAGAAAATGAATCAAAAAGATGGGGATTGCTGGTGATTGTAAGAAAGTGATGGATTCAAGTGGACTAAATGATTGGAGAAGTCAATTGTAACCAGAAAAGAAGTTCCAGAAAATTGTCACCCGAAAAAACAAAAATGTGTAACTTGTGTATTGCAAAAAAAAAAAAAAAAAAAAACTGCATTATACAGTGTTTTATGCTTTGAAATGTTGACCAAAGCTCTACCATGCCATAAAAAGTCACCTAAAATGAAAAGTACAGTACACAAGAATAAGAATAGCTATTTTAACAGTATTGTTAATGCTTCCTTTTTCTGTATATTTATGCCATCACACTACTGTAGCATTGACAGACAAAGCAAAGTTCAGAGATGATGAGGACATGTTATGTGTGCCCTCTTATCCTGTATTTCCAAAACATCCGACCCTGGGGCTAGCAGTACATACTTAGCAGCAAATAAATCCAGAATCTAAATTCCAAGAAGATTTCCCCAAGCCAGAAGAGGTTCATGGTTTCGATTAACAGTGTTCAGCTCTGTAGGCATCTGGCTGGAGAGCAGGAATTTAAGAATTTAATGCTAGTTCTGTTCCTCTTCTTGCAGGGGTTACTGCTTTCCAAACGGCTTCAGGCTACGGGTTCTCCATGTATTTGTCAAATGGCTTTAACTTGTTTCTCTCCCTCTTTTCTCGCTAAGTTTAAATGTAATCTTGACTTCAAGCTGGCTGATATAATAACAAATCTGAACTGGGTCAAGGACTAAAGTCATTCTGTCATAATTACTGTGTTTGTTGATGCCACCAATAATCAAGAGCTTGTGAGCTCACTGATACAAAGACTGCTTAGGATTTACAAAATGTAGCATCTCTCTTCAGTGTCCTCACAATAAGTTCCAATAAGATTGACTGGTTTTGAACAAATTAGGTTTTCCTGAAAAAAGTTAGGTTTACATGGCCATCACTTTACACCTTTCTCTGTAGCTTTTGGTTAGATAAAAACTGAAAAATGCACACAGTCAAAATTCTAGTTCTGTGAGTGCCAGAATTAAAGGGGTCACCAGATGCCCATTTTGCACAAGTTGATATGATTCTTTAGGGTCTTAATTAAAAGTCTATAACATAATTTGGTTAAAATTTCTCAAGGGTTACGTAAAAAATAAAATTTGAAACCTGTCAAAATCAGCTCTGTTTTCAGCACGCTGTTCTAGTCCCTGTTGCTTTAAATGCTAATGAGCTCTGCTGACCCCGCCCCTCTCGTCCTTGGGGTGATGAGCAGACTGTGAACTTCAGCCGTGAAACTGGTTAACTAGCACATATTAGGAGAGGCGATTCATAAAAAACCCTTATACTCACTTTTTGTGTAGATGAAGCTCAATCATGAATAATTTGCATGAATAGACGTATTTAGGCAGATTGGGGATCGCCGCATTCATAGCGAAAGTAACGTTTATCCACTGCATCTTCAGCGGCTCAGATGTCGGGAGTAAATGACGACTGCTATATTCATTATTACACCCAACAACAAAGCACCTCAATCACATAATCAGAGATTTGTTTTCCGTTACACGGAAGTTGTTAAACATCACGCACAAATGAAATCGCTGTCAAATGGATATGTCACGTCCTATTACACACGGTCTGTGCGAATGCAACCCTTTAAACTGTACTGGGAAATAGTTTGTGCAAAATCATCCGAGTACATTAGTACTGTACATTTGGTTCTGGAACTAAAGCGGTGCAAAAGGCCCTAATGAGAGTTTCTACTTTTAAAGAAACTATACTACTAGGCTATATAAAACTCCTCCTACATCTTATAGGACAGAGTTTCATAACACCTCTGTAAAATCTTGCAGACGCCTTCTGCAGGTTTTTGACCTCCGATTAGCGTTGTTTTGAACTGTCGAGCTCTTTCAAAGAGAAACCTATTTTCATTCTGATGTGCGATGTTGGGTTCTCTCTAGTGAACATATTGGCTCATGCATCACCTACTCTCTGCTGCTGACAAGCCTCACTGATAGTGGAGAGTGAGAACAGAGCAATTCCCCTAATAAATAAACAAATTTACTAGCGTTACTATCACCTTCAAATGCTTCAGGCATCACAGTGCATGGCAACATATTCCATTAACATTAAAATGTGATGTATTTCAATCAACTTTACTGCCATCTACTGATTTCATGATTACCTTTCCCTAAAATACACAAGTGTAATTAGAACTTCAAATGAAGATTTATGAAAAGTGCCTCATATCATAATGTTGATACAGCAATAAGCTACTATACTCAGGATTCTTCAGTTTTGCCTTAAAATAAAATTTTGCATAAAATCTCAGTGTACATTTCATTCATATTATACAAGTACTTCATATCCATCAATTCACTTCCTACTCATATTTATTCATTTAGATGTCATACACAAATAAATGTGAGGTTTAGTAAGTTTTTTTTTTTTTTAATACATGAATACTTTCATTAGGTAAGGATGCATTAAATTGATCAAAAGTGACAGTAAACCTTTTACAGTGTTACAAAAGATTGCTTTTTTAAATAAATGCTGTTCTTTGCTGAACTTCCTATTAATCAACGACACAGAACACTTATAACAATGAGAATAAATATTTGTTGAGCACAAAATCAGCATATCAGAATACTTGTAAAGGATTATATGACACTGAATACTGAAGTAATGTCTGCTGAAAATTCAGCTGTGCCAAAATTGCAGGAATCTCAGGAATTAATTACACTTTAAAATATATAAAAAATTTATTAAATAAAATTCCTATTTGTATACTTGTAATAATATTTTACAGTATTATTAGCTTTTACTGTATCAACTAAATGCAGCCTTGGAGCATTGTTTCAAAAACATTTTAAGAAATCTTACCACCCCAAACTTTTGAGTGCAATTCATAAAATATGTACTGTTCTCAGTTGGATTCAGGTAATTTACTTCAGAAACCAATTTAAAGTAAAGATCAAAATGAATGATCAGCCAGGTGAACAGTCAGCCAACTGCATTCTAGAGATGAACATCTGACCATAAATTAAGACATAGAACAGTTTTCAGACAGAATCTATGGTGTAAATCCTGCATTAAAATGAAGAAGAGATGCATGCTTCAAGCTAAAGTGATGTTTCCACTGTAAAAAAAAAAAAAAAAAATAAATTCTGGTTAAAGAGGTCATGTCATGATCTCTGAGTAAAATATAATTACAACCCATTGCAGATTTTGAATATTAATGATTCCGTACATTTGCATAATGTACTGTGTAGGTATAATATAAGCATAGTCTGTACATTTCTATAATTCTTTAAAGGCAGGAAATTCCTGTCCACACAACAGACGTCCAGTTTTGAGCTACAGCTGCTGAAAAGCAAAAGAAATTGTGCTTTATTGAACTGGAGCTTGTCAGCATTTTCAGAGAGCTAGTAAAGTATAATTGTGTCATCCTTTACAAAGCAGTGTTGGGTTGACAGCAGCCACAGAAGCCTCATTACTCTGTGTTTTATAGGGCTGTTTGAGGATGGCAAGATCGTTTGGTGATGAATAATGTCTTTCTCACTGGGAGCTACAGTAAAACATACAACAACACCGGCTCTGCCAAAGATACATGGATCATCTCGAATAAGATTGAGTAAACAGAGAAATTAAGCACAGTGTTTGTCTGACACCCCTCGACATGCATATGGGCAGGAGAGAGTGGATGAACAAAATATTTTGAGCCGCATGTCGAGAGAGTGGCAGACGTCCAGACGTCCAACACACACACCTGGAAAATAAATGGTTGTCTTCCCATCCTAAAGAGAATAAAATACCAGAATATCTTAGTGCTGTTTATTACAGCTACTTTGATTAATGGAAAGAATTAGTCAAGAAAAATGAAATCATTTCAGTAATACAATAATACATATAAAAACAAAGTAATAAACAACAAATAATAACAGCTACTCACAATATCATGGATTATTTGTGCATCGTCATTCTGTGATTACCATTTAACAATCCTTGCAAATAAGACAGTAAATGATTGTTTCCGTGTGGATTGTGGAAGAGTGTTTTTAGCTGTGTCTCAGACCTCAGTGGAATTGTGAACAGGTCAAATAAATCCAAAACAGGCTCATTTGACAGTTTAATGGAAGTCTTCATTAATTTTCTTCTGGAAACCCATAGTGGGCTGAATCAAAAACGAAGAGCAGTGAAACTTTATTAGATGTTATTAAGGCAGGGAGCCACTCCTGAGACCCCTGACTTCAAATAATGTATTCAGTTTGAAACTTAATTTTGTATGCACAATTGAACGGGGGGTCCCAAGAGGAAGAAAAGATTTAAGATCCACAGAATGGATAGATGATGGGAATGGTTTTTAATATTACCAAAGTTAAAATGCGATACGATTAAAAAAATGAAGCAGATCTTCCATTTATTTGCTGAAGGAATGGAGCCCTGGATATAAGATCCTTTTAAACTGATTTGCCCCAAAGTTCGCCTGAATAGACTCTGGTTTTGATAGACAGGCGATGCCAATGAATTAGAGTATAATGAAATCTGAAGCGAAAATGAAAATGTCATTTCACAAGAAAAACGATCCGGTGAACATTGTTTTAAAGCATCATCAGTACAAGGCCTGTTATAGAAGACATGATTTTGGGTGGAAAAGGATCAATGGAGCATTGTTCAGGAGTCCTGCAGCGTTATATATTGACTAAACGAACATCTGACAGTGAGTCTTAATTAAGCCAACACACACCGGTCTGCCTTAAGAGCTGCCTTATGGCTCCTGTTAATTAACTCCAGCAATGCACCATCGCTCAGCCCTTAAACGAGCAAGTTTCTCTGCAAATCACTCATTCACACAGTGAGTAAAATAACAAATTGTTCCACTGATTTTCAACGATATTTATCTCTGACAGAAATAAAAAGATAAATTGGGTTAATTAATAAAATGCACATAATGATTCCATTTAAACTGTCCGATTAATAACGCTTTATTACCATGATGTATTATTAACAAATCGTAAATCATTGCAGTCAAAGTTAATCTCCTCCATTCATTCAAGCCATCCTGAAATAAATGTTTTTATTCTTTTATGCTCCCACAGTCTTGTTCTAGATTAATGAGCTAACCAAGTCTAATCTTGATTACGGTGCTACGAACTCCCATAATTCCTGCCTCTATCTCCTCTTTCACAGTCAGGAAAACTTATTTTGACTCTTCAGTCTCCTGCAGTATTTCCAAGTGCCTGGCTGCTTCATGAACCCAACTGCACTGGTGTTACAAACGCCAGTCTGGAGTCTGGAAGCATAGCCCATTAGTGTGCGATTTCACTGGCGTCCTCCAATAGGTAATAGAGGCAGAAGGCAGAAATCATCAATCAAAAGGCAGGTCACCATTCATAGCCATCTCAGGACGGGCACTATATAACTGCAGCTGCTAAACAGCACTAATTTCCCAGAATGAAATACGTTGTGGCCACAGCGGCCATTTGCAGGATTTGTATCGGAGGCCATATTTCAAGGTCATGCTTCGGCTTCTGCCTATTAAAGCCTGTTTGAAACATTGAAGGGGCAGTTTATGTCTCGCTGGCTTCTCGCTGAGGTCCACGCACCGGCGCAATGGCTGATATAAAGAGCGCTGAGTGATGAAAGAGGAGGGAGAGGGAGGAAAAGAAATGATCGAAGGAAAAAGGAGGAGGAGGGAAGGAGTTCCAGTTAAATGTGGATTAATGGACAACGACCTTTTTTCACTGTCAATGAGATTCAGGCATCGCTGGGATGTAAGAGTTAGTCACAGAAGAGCCTGATCGATGTAGTGTAATACTTAAAACTCAGTGTGAGTTCAAAAGATGTCATCAAAAAAATAAACAAATATTTATGAATGCTGCCTAGAAGTGATATAGTAATTTAAAATATATATTTATCATATTAGAATGTATTAGTACATTAAAATAACATGCAGGCTACACGTCATGTAGACATTGAAATATTTAGCTGCATTCACATCCTTAGGAAGCCAAGTGAAACAGAAACACAGGTCAAGGTAAATTAAGTGTTTTATCAGTAATATCTTGCTCAACATTTTTTACAAAATTATAAGAGGCCACATAACTGCTTCTAAGATGTTTGGGTTACTAAGATTACCCAGCTCTGTTTCATCAACGTCGTCACGGTTCTCAAAACGTGTCAGTAGTTGCATGCAGACTGAGGTAAATACACATTAGGCTATCGATTTTCAGGGGACAGATGTGTATATTACAATATTAGTTAATAATAAATGCAGTCTAGCTTTTAAAATTCTTTGCACTCACGTAGTCAATCCACTGTGCACATGCGAACAGTTATTAATCTGCGTCAAGCTACAAACTTCAAAATTCAGTCTACTGCTGTTTTCATTTAGGATATTGTTCATTACTCTGATTCAATCTGTGCAGCACTGGGGAACCTCGGCTAAACTAGTGGCAGGTGTTGTTCTTATTGGAAAATGGCTGTCTAATTCTTCACATCATTTCTACTAATGTGTCTGTGGTTTTGGGTGAAGGCATGAGATCACAATGAGCTTCCTCCCATGTTTCCCCTTGTATACCGACTACAAATGGTGCATGAACACCATGCTCAGCATGAATGCGCGGCCTCACTTGAAGAAATCTTTTCGGTTTAACGTTTGGAAAAACTGCAGCGCCACCTGCTGGCTAACCTCATAATGTCACCTCTGCCAGACTACAGCCATATGCAAACATATGGACAAGTTCCACTCCACTCATTCCAGAGCAACTGTGCTCATTCATCCGTACCTCAGAGCTGAAGTGTTTAGCCCCTGCCAGCAGAATGACCCCTGCACTTCTGTGAAGACTAGATCACTGGCAACTTTTGGCTGCAATATGAAATCGTTTTATAAATGCTACGGAATTCACAATGGCGCTTTATTCATCTATGCCACTTTGCAAGATTAAATTAGTGTGGATTTACCCTGATGGACTAGATTATAACTAGATTAGATATTTTGGTTTAGATTAGAGCATTGTTGGAGACTGCTATTGTAAAAAAAAAAAAAAAAAAAAAAAAAAAAAATTATATATATATATATATATATATATATATATATATATATATATATATATATATATATATATATATATATATAAATAATTTACACAAACTTTGCCAGTAGATGGAGACAAGAAGTATTGTTGCAGTATAGTTAAATTGTTGATTTGTCAATGTTAATTGCATTGAATCAACATTATTTTTGCACCCACAATTAATGTTGAAAAAAATGTTGACATTTCAACAAACCACAATTATTGTGATTAAGTGTTTGCTTTAGTTGGGCTCTTGACTCTTCGTACTTTAATGTTAGGTTTGTATTGTCACTTGTAACAATGTGCTAAAATACATTTGTTTAGGCAATGAAAACTAAGATCCACTGGGGTCAGGTGATGGTGATCGTGAGTATGATCATTGCAAGGTTATTTAAATAACTTTTTTTATGTTTGAATGATGTGTAATACTACAGTGTGAGATTAAAGCAGTGGTACAGCTATCATACTTCTGTGAATTAACAGAAAATACAATAATAATAATATATTAATAATAATAATAATAATAATAATAAAACATTAATTTTTTTAATCAATTAGACATCAAGAATCAGCATATAAAACTCAATCAATCAACAAAAGAATGGGTATCAACATATACAAAACTCATTCATGACTCCCAGCATGCATTGCAGTTGATCTGGGGTGTATTCCAGTAAGCACGGTTAACTTACCATCTGTTAAACCCTGATCTCTCGGTTGATTAACCCCAAACCTTGCTTATTCAAGGTATGTTGTTCCAAAAACACTCCCGGGAGTAAGTTCATTCAACACCGAGTATGTTCCTGACCAAGATTCAATACATTCTCAACAGAGCGACAAAATCGACGAGTCACTTTGGAAGAAGATGCTAAGAAAAAGTGTGCCATACTGTTTCTCTCTTCTTTTGTTCAATGGTCATTTACATGCTTAGTGGAAATTGCCACCTAATTGATGGTTGTGCAATCATTTTTCTGTTCACTCTTTAATTCTTGAGGATATATATTATATGCCACACATAACCTGCTTAGTTTGATGATTGTCACCATTGTGGACATTTTTTATGATGAGTGTTGATGTCTAGATCTTTCTGTATATTTTGCCAAAGTATTTTTGCATTTGTGAAACAGAACATTTGCGTCAATTATGAAACATCAACTTCAACACTTTTTATTATTTCTCATCTTTATTACAGCTTGACACCCATCACAAAAAGTAATCTACTCCAACTTAACCTTAAAACATCTCTTTCTTTATTAATGCATGTGTTCAATCTGTAAGCAAGAATTAATTTTAAGGGGTCATCGGATGTTACAAGTATTTTGAACTGAATTGTGTGTTGGAAGTGTGTGTACATAACCACCCTATCATGATAAAAATTCACCCAGTGTTTTTTTTTTTTTTTTTTTTTTTTTGCTCATATCTTTACTCCTTTCTCAAATCGAGTCTTTTTGACCTCACACAGACAATCCCCTCCAACGATAGTTGGATTGACAGTAGAGTTTCAACAGACTGGACTGGCATCTTACCTTGGACCTGCCCTGAGTGACTGTCATCAGTCCACCATTGTTTTGATGCCAGAGAAGATGTAGACAAGAATGTCTCCTCAGCAATCAAGGTTTTCTTTTGTTGGATGTAATAATGAACAACATTACATCTGAGCTGCTGGAGACGTAGTGGATTACATTTGTTTCTGAAGGGGATTGCCCCACTAATCTAGCTATATATTTATATTTTTGCACAAATCATTTAAGAATACGTTTTTTAATGAATCTCTGCAAATTGCCTTTGCTAACAATGTGCTAATTAGCAAGTTTCACAATGAATGCGGCTAAAGTAAACAGTCCCTCAGAGAGAGGGGCGGGGTCAGCAGAGCTTATTAACATTTAAAGAAAAATGCTACCAAACAGCTTGCTCTGTAAAGAGCTGTTATTGACAGGATATGAAAAATGATAAACAAACTATGTTACAGACTTTTCATTAAGACCCTAAAGAATGATATCCACTTATGGAAAAGGGCATCTAACGACCCCTTTAAAGTCAAGCCCAACTAAAGCAAACACTGATCAGAGTTTTCAAATTTTCAACATTTTTCTGTATTAATTGCGGGTCCAAAAGTGATAATAATTCCACGTAATCAACATTGACAAATCAACTTCTTTTTAAAATTTATTGAATGTTTCCACCTGCTCTATTGCTATATGGGAAATCATAAACATCTAAATATAAATATCTAATAAATGCTTTTTTGACATCTGAAAGAAAACGTCCTAGACGTATTGCAGATGAGCAAACACTAAATAATACATCTAGCAGATGTAAATGCAGACGTCAAATAGATGTCTCCATGGTGTATATATTGTAACGGCCACCTAATGTTAAACGTTATTCATTTTAAAGTCCCTTTAAATGTTTTGCTGTAAGTTTCCTCTCTGGTAGACACAATATGCTATCAGAATAGTAAGGCCAACACAGAATGTAGAAAAATTGTGTTTTATGTTAAAATACTTTAATCCTATAAAAATAAAGTAACTTACTACAACCCGAATTCCGGAAAAGTTGGGACGTTTTTTAAATTTGTATAAAATGAAAACTAAAGGAATTTCAAATCACATGAGCCAATATTTTATTCACAATAGAACATAGATAACATAGCAAATGTTTAAACTGAGAAATTTTACACTTTTATCCACTTAATTAGCTCATTTAAAATTTAATGCCTGCTACAGGTCTCAAAAAAGTTGGCACGGGGGCAACAAATGGCTAAAAAAGCAAGCAGTTTTGAAAAGATTCAGCTGGGAGAACATCTAGTGATTAATTAAGTTAATTGATATCAGGTCTGTAACATGATTAGCTATAAAAGCTTTGTCTTAGAGAAGCAGAGTCTCTCAGAAGTAAAGATGGGCAGAGGCTCTCCAATCTGTGAAAGACTGCGTGAAAAAATTGTGGAAAACTTTAAAAACAATGTTCCTCAATGTCAAATTGCAAAGGCTTTGCAAATCTCATCATCTACAGTGCATAACATCATCAAAAGATTCAGAGAAACTGGAGAAATCTCTGTGCGTAAGGGACAAGGCCGGAGACCTTTATTGGATGCCCGTGGTCTTCGGGCTCTCAGACGACACTGCATCACTCATCGGCATGATTGTGTCAATGACATTACTAAATGGGCCCAGGAATACTTTCAGAAACCACTGTCGGTAAACACAATCCGCTGTGCCATCAGCAGATGCCAACTAAAGCTCTATCATGCAAAAAGGAAGCCATATGTGAACATGGTCCAGAAGCGCCGTCGTGTCCTGTGGGCCTAGGCTCATTTAAAATGGACTATTTCAAAGTGGAATAGTGTTTTATGGTCAGACGAGTCCAAATTTGACATTCTTGTTGGAAATCACGGACGCCATGTCCTCCGGGCTAAAGAGGAGGGAGACCTTCCAGCATGTTATCAGCGTTCAGTTCAAAAGCCAGCATCTCTGATGGTATGGGGGTGCATAAGTGCATACGGTATGGGCAGCTTGCATGTTTTGGAAGGCTCTGTGAATGCTGAAAGGTATATAAAGGTTTTAGAGCAACATATGCTTCCCTCCAAACAACGTCTATTTCAGGGAAGGCCTTGTTTATTTCAGCAGGACAATGCAAAACCACATACTGCAGCTATAACAACAGCATGGCTTCATCGTAGAAGAGTCCGGGTGCTAACCTGGCCTGCCTGCAGTCCAGATCTTTCACCTATAGAGAACATTTGGCACATCATTAAACGAAAAATACGTCAAAGACGACCACGAACTCTTCAGCAGCTGGAAATCTATGTAAGGCAAGGATGGGACCAAATTCCAACAGCAAAACTCCAGCAACTCATAGCCTCAATGCCCAGACGTCTTCAAACTGTTTTGAAAAGAAAAGGAGATGCTACACCATGGTAAACATGCCCCGTCCCAACTATTTTGAGACCTGTAGCAGAAATCAAAATTGAAATGAGCTCATTTTGTGCGTAAGATTGTAAACTTTCTCAGTTTAAACATTTGCTATGTTATCTATGTTCTATTTTGAATAAAATATTGCCTCATGTGATTTGAAAGTCTTTTAGTTTTCATTTTATTAAAATTTAAAAAACGTCCCAACTTTTCCGGAATTCGGGTTGTAACATGTTGTTCCAGACCCTATGACTTTTTTTTTCTTTTTTCGGAGAACATAAAATGCATTTAGTTGAATTCAACACATACATCGTGACACAATTAACACTCCTAAAGCAAGTGAGTGTCAGTAAAAAATCCACGTGGATCGCAGTTTTAAGTGCAGTTTGCTATAGAATGCGTTATGCGGAAGTAAATACACTGGCTGAGATTCCACCGGAAATACGTCAGCAGCGTTCGTGCATTGAGTGTATAGTATATTTAAATTGTTTTGAACTTTGATCGTTCTGTATATGATGGTAATGATAGTAAGATGAATTTACTATTCATCCTTTATAAATGAACAAACAAACAATTAATGCCAAACTCTGATAATTCTCAGCCTTACAGCTGATTAAGGTGTGAGCTGGAATATAAACTCAGTCAAGCTGGTTTAATTCAGTCAACAAAGACCTCTGTGTCATTGTCATCCAGATCCAGTTCTGTGTTATTCTGACTTTTTCAAGACAAGTTTGTCTTAACTTACTCCTTTTGTATGACACTTGTATTTCACCCAGCTGCTTCATTATACTTTACAATACTAATGTCAGCAAACACAAAGGAACCCAGATACCACATGTATGTATGCAAGATGTCTTTTTAAAATTACTGATCTGAAAAGCATGTGCTTTGTACAAACATCTGACAGATGTCTTTAAGATGCCAGTTTAACATACGTTCTAAATCATAAACATCTTAAAGACATCTAATAATTGTCTATTTGACATCTGATAGGAAACACAGAAGTATTGCAGATGAGCAAACATTAAAAAAATTATTTCCTGCAGATGTCAAATAGACGTCTCCGTGATGTACGTGTGCTGTCAGGGGAAGGAAGTGCTATTCTAACCCTCTACACTCCATAATCAAATAAATTTGGTAGTACTTTCAAGTATATGTATTTTTAACCTTGAAATGTACACAACCTTTGTCCTGTCTAGTTAGGTATTAAACATCTCTCCAGAACTAAATGAGGTATAAGGTCAAAACAACACAACTAGTCAATCTCATCTCTTTCATCATCAAGATTTTTGTAGTAAAATCATAGTTTATAAATTAATATATAAACGTTGTAATCTGCTGCTTAGACAATATACACAAAGTATGTACAGAGTTACTCATAGTGGAGTTTGTGCTACAGGGTCTCTTAATGACCCGTCAACTACACAGGCCTTCATTAAAATAGTTTTGTTTGATGTTTGATGCAAAATAAACTGTGCATTGTTTCCTATGGTTTTCCTTTTTTTTCCGTTTGTTCACCCATAACAAAATCATGTTACAATATTACATTCTTTAGAACAGCAATTACCTTGAAAAAGGATAGTTTAAAGCTCTTGAACATATTAATAAAAAAATACTATTAACTATTGTTATGATAACCCACGTTTCAGAACATTTCGAATGTGAAAATACAGATTCTGTATTTCCTAAACCATTTATTCTCAACCAGGAAGACCAAAACATGCTTTAAATATATTTTTTTAATATATGTGAGGTAATCTGATCTGAGGTAATTTTAAATGTGTTATTTCTAGACCTAGAAATGACATGTTAATTAATAAAAATTATTACACATCTGTATTGTTTTTAAAGCTTTTAAAATGCAGAAATTGGGAGGAATTTTTATTTTATTTTATTAAGAATCATTCTTCTTAATAATTATCAGCATATCATGAACAGCCTTAAAAGTCATGGGGCCTTTCAATATTATTGAGAATGTGGATAACGAAGGGCTTTGGACTCAAAAAGGTTGAGAACCATTGTATATTTGTGTGCAGATGAGATAGAAAGGAGTCTTGACGCTATGGCTCCAACACTAAGACTCCCAGGTTGTTGTTGAATATGATCCTTACATCCACCTCTTTACTGCAGTCAGGATGTCTCAGTAAGTCCAGCACTCCTTTCTTCAGGTCTTCAGGAGCATTCTTCCTGAACTCTATGACCTCGGTAAGGAAATCCAGCAGCAGTTCTCCCACCTGGTCTCCTTCAGCTCTGGTAGGGGATTCCCTCAGTGTCTAGGAAGGTCTTTATATCTCCTGTATTAACACACTGGCTGATCTCAGTATTAGAGAGTTGTTTCCCAAAGGTTGTCCATAATTTGAAATGCTTAATGAAAATTAGAGATAAAAAAAAAACTAAGCCTGAGCATAGTTGAGTTAAACCTGTTAGACAAGGTCCACTTAAGCAAAAGGCGAAGTTTTGAACTTGAACAGAATTTACTGTACCTGACACCATGATTAACAGTTTCCCATCTTTATGTAGAAGACTCAGAAAGAATGAGAAAGTAGCCAATGGATCTTTGACATAGTATAGCATCTGTTAAACAGACTGATATTAATATTCTGCAAACACAACAAAAGATGTTTGATATTATACAGATCTCAGTAATATTATTTTTAATTGACATAAGTTGATGAAATGAATGAAAAAGTCACATGAAATTCAAATTAATATTTTTTTCTAGATGTTTTTTTTTCTTGGTGTTATTCTGAACGATTCTTCCGTGCATATCTTAATTTTTTGTGGCCTATAGTAATTCTAAATTAAAAATGGCATAACCCAATCTCTGTAAAACATTAGGCTTCTCATTGGTGATGTACGCCAGACTTGTCCAATCATTTAGTCTACTGTACTTGGGTCCCATCCCTTTCTTACAGTCGGCTGTTTTTAGATCTGTCTCAATCCACTCAACAACCAATTAACAGAATCATGAATTTCTTTATTGAAAATCCAAACACCCGAAAGTAGGTCAGAAAATGGAAGTAAAGATCTGTCTCTATTTCTTTTATGTCACAACTTTAAAACAATAATCTGGTTGTAGCTCAAAACCTGTATCATGTGAACGAAGTCCTTCTTTTTCCCAGGGTTTTTCTCTTGCCAATGTTTTTCAAATTCAGATGCTGTCATTTTATTCCATGTAAAGTTTACATAATCAAGATCTGGAGTTGTTGACACTCGAACTAAACAGATAAAGAACAGCATAAAAAAGGCATTTATTGATAGAATTAGTAAAAGCATATATGGTTAGCTTATATGAGCTTCGATAAAATGACTGGTACCATTATATTTATACAGCATGTCATTGCTTGGTTCCACCACTTCATTGTCGACTTTGGCCTGTGGATGTTTCAGGTGTAGCTGTGCTCGCATCTCTAGATCAATCTCACCTGGAAATTAGATGCACATGGAGAAGTGAGAACTCTGTTAGGTATTAAAATCTGATATACTGTATGAAAGGATGATATAAACAGAATCTTAATAATTCAGTCATTATGAAAAGTATACCTGCTCCACTCCCCTACTCCCATTACATTGAAAACAGATCTCCCCCCTCCAATGCTGTAGAGAGAGCGAGAGAGAACATCATAAAGGCAAGATAATATTATAATATCTTGTCAATGTTTAATCTGCTGGCACACTCTGTATTACAAATCTAGGACAGGCTAAATGAATAAAATATGACATTCATCAAGAACGATAAAGCACCTTGCCAGTATGTCTGGTAGAGTATTATGAATGAAGTCCTGCATGCACTGGTGCTCCGATGAGCGCTCCAGAAATAGCTCAAAAGATATAGTATCTTTTGGATAGATACTATAAGGTATCTTGGATAGTCTTCCACAAGTGATCTGAAAGGAGCTGCCATGGTTTCCACCTGCTCAAACTGGTGCTTTAGAATAATAAAATGAGTTATGAATGAATTTCTTAGTCCATGTAATGGAAGTCAATGGTTACCAAAACTGTTTGGTTACCAACATTCTTTAAAATAGCATTTTTTTTCCACTGAAGAAATAAAATCATACAGGTTTAGAATGACATGAGGGGTTGTAACGCAGGGAATCTGTCTCTTTAAGATGGTACATAAAAGTAGTGTACATAGAAGTACTGTAGTGATGCGCATCAAACTAGGGGCAGATTTTTGGGTATGGAAGAACAGATAAACAATCACTGTCTTTGGATTTTGGGAGTTGGGTTAGGGCCATGGAGACAATCTATTTGCAGTCATAGCAACAGGTGTAATTTAACACAGTCTGAAATGATTAAACAAAAGGAGACATACAAACTAATAATAATAAAAAATAAGTAGAAATTCATGGTAGTTCAATCTCAATTATTATGCAATACATTTTGCAAACAAACATTCATATTCTCAACTTGATGGCACGAATAAGAAAAAAGCTATTCAGTAAAATGGAGTGCATTTATGAATGGCGACTTATTTTCACTAGTTATGTGTCAAACTGTATCAAACAGCAGCAGAGGTGTCAAGTAACGAAGTACAAATACTTCGTTACATTACTTAAGTATACATTTTGGGTATCTATACTTTACTTGAGTAATTATTTTTCAGCCGACTTTTTACTTCTACTCCTTACATTTTCACGCAAGTATCTGTACTTTCTACTCCTTACATTTTAAAAATAGCTTCGTTACAGCCATTTCATTTCAGCTTGTTTTCATTCCGGCTTGTCATCATTCAAAAAAAAAAACCTATCCAGAAAAATCGCACAATCCGGATGGAGTGAATTTGATTGTGGTTGGATAAGATTATGTGTGGTTTTGTATTAAATAATGACCCCAGATTGTGAATTTATTAGCCTTAGATTAAGAGAAGCACAATTTGGGAAATGAGAGCATCCAAGGTGAAAGCTATAGATTTATTTAAAAAAATTTTTAATGTTCTTTAATATTATCCATATATATCCTATACCAACTTTGTAACTCGTTACTCCCTGAACACTGAACACAGCAGACGTATGTAGGGAATACAGGAAGCTATCAATCAAGAAGGTATCAGGATTATGAGTTATTTTTCATTTTTAGTTAATTATTCATTCATGTTGACAGCACTATAATGTTTATTGTAAATAGACAACCATACAAGGGTAATTGTTACTAAGCCTGCACCAATGTTCTTGTCCATTGCCCTCGCAGATTCCTGCAGCTAAGCTTAGATGTACATTTACATTCCATTAGAGGTTATTGATGACATGCCTCTGAAGTTTGAATTTTTGAACCATATTGAATTTTGCACCATAACAATACTTATAGGCAACTAGTCATCATATCTCTAGTCCTTTAATGTATTTGCATTGTACTAAAGTGCGTTCATTTTCAATGGGCATATATGCGGCTGAAACTGGTAGCCTAGTGCATCCCACATTTTTCAACATGAACATTTTAATATAACATTATAGCCATTATGGCCTATGGCCTTTAGAAAAAAATTTTCTAAGAAAAAATTATTTTTTTTGAGGAGGTGGGGTAGTGCACAATAGGCCCCTGTGGCGCGGCAAGCTTTTGTTCTTAATGGCATTTTATTTTGTTGCATTACTTTTACTTTTATACTTTAAGTAGTTTTTTAAACCAGTACTTTTACACTTTTACTTGAGTAAAAAGCTTGAGTTGATACTTCAACTTCTACACAAGTCTTTTTAAACCCTACTTGAGTAATGAATGCCAATTCTTTTGACACCACTGAACAGCAGTATGACGTCCTGTGTTACATTCAGATGATCATATTAATCAACAGGTCCACTAAGAGCCTGACACACCGATTCGCTCTTGTTTGTAGAATGGTGTGATTATTTCTAACTCTGGGTGACTGACACTGGATGTGCGCCGCAGTCTCTATACATCAGCACTCACAGTAACACAGAGAAAGCAGAAGTGTGCTGCAGCTTACCTTCACTACTCTCCGTTTTCACACTGCTAGTGAGACGCTGGCCACCGCATATTATCCACACAGAGATGAGCCCCGCCCACATTCTTAAAGACGCAGTGCTACACAAGACAATCAACCAGGACCATTTAAATTAGAATTGATTTCAACTGATGGGAAACGTCCTCAAATAGAACTAAATATATTAAGTTACAAATTATGGCTCTCCACTACTTAAAATTACATACATTTTTTTTAATCAGGCTGTTCACCATCATACATTTTTTAATTTAGACTGTATCACATGCCACTAGCCATCAACATGTTACTTGACAGGAACAGAAAATAACTAAAATAAGACAAATTGCTCAACTCATTGCTGCCCTCAAGTGTTCATTTCACTTCACATGACACACCCAAGTGAAATTAGAGCACACTGTGATTTCCCTTAAAACACAAACCAAAACACTCAGCTTATGTTCAGTCCACATAATGACATGTTGGCCAGTATTAAATAACCCATGCATGAGAACAAGTAAGGCTTTGAGATAATATAAAATAGCAAGCCAAATAGCCTATAGCTTATAAACACAAATACTTTTTTTATATTGTTTGCTTGTGTATTCATTCATTCATTCATTCATTCATTCATTCATATTATCCTTGTAAATGAATTTGGCAACAGTACAGACAAAATTGACATTAAAGACAACTGAGCACAAATTTAGCATAAAAGATTGAGAACAGGCATGTATTCATTAAAATTCATCTTACAGAAACATTATAGTGTTATAAACGAAATTTCCCTCAAAGCATCCTTTGTGGAAATATTTATATAGTTTTTTTTTTTGATAGTTACATCAGATCAATTTAAAGTTTGAATCAGCACTGATTGAAATGTGAGACACTAGTCTGAGCTTCATCATTTTGATCCAGATATTAAATAAAAGATAAAAAGACACAAAAATCCTTGTGATCATTCTTTAATCTGTATTTTACCATTTTCTGTATTACAAGACAGTTAAAGCAATTTTCCCATTTCTTTTCTCAGTAAGTTTGATCATGTCAAACTTCGTTAAACAGATTTGGCTCCTGGTGAATAGAAATTCATGATTAAAATGAGAGAACCCACAAAGATTCATGGGAAATCTTCTGCAGAATTATTAAGGCTTAATGGAAAAATTAAGCCTGACAGAATCACACCACCCAGACACGTGTCCCCTAGGTGGCACTGACAAGTCTGGTTAAATTCACCTCATCCTTGAGCAGAAGTGACAGGCTTTACTAATAAAAACGGATGAAACAAACGATTTAAACGATCCAACATCCTGAAGTGGAAGGATATGATGGATTGCAGATTAAAGACATTCAGTGCTGTGACCAGGCCCAGACAACAAAACATTTAACACAATTCAATTTACTTACTTCACTACATATGTATTCACACAATATCACGACTATTTGTGTTATAACATCCGCTTTGTTACATCCGTTTCTGTTTCTATTTTCCTTCTTTCATCTAAGTTTCCATTTTGCTCCATCTGCTGGTTGATAAAGGGTATTAAAATGAAATATTGACCGAGTCCAGCCTCTATCAATAACAATGAATATTGTTTCATAAGGACGGTCTTATTAAAGTAGTAGTTCACCCAAATATGAAAATTATCTGAATATTTACTCTTCCTCAGGTCATCCAAGATGTAGATGAGTTGTTTTGTTTGTCCGAACAGATCTGGAGAAATTCCGAATTACATAATTAGCTCACCAACGGATCCTCTGCAGTGAATGGGTACCGTCAGAATGAGAGTCCAAACAACTGATAAAAACATTACAATGATCCAAAAGCAATCCTCACGACTCCAGTCAATCTATTAACATTGTTTGTAATAAATCCTTTGTCCTTTATTTATTTTTTTTACTTTAAACCGTTGCTTTCAAATAAAATCTGTGGCTTCTTATTCTGATGGCACCCATTCACTGCAGAGGATTCATTGTTGAGCAAGTGATGTAATGTTAAATTTCTCCTAATCTGTTCCAGTGAAAAACAGTGAAACTTATAGTGAGGAAATGTTCAGCGAATTTTCATTTTCACATGAACTATTGCTTTAAATGAGCTCCTAGTTATGAATTAGGTATGATTTAAAACAAAAAAACAAAAATTGACAGCTGTCAACTTAAAGGTAGTCTATGGCACAAAAGTATAACATTTATCTAATTTCTGTCCAAATAGATGAAATCACCATCCATCTTTGATGCAGATTTACATATGATTAACGAGAAACATCATTTCCCACAGAGTATCACAATTTATTAGCATTTTCGTTCAACTCTTCAAGTACACACAATTAAAACAGAAAGTACTATGTAAACTAAAGGTCAGTGTTTTACAGGCAACTGTATATAGTGCTGAGAGCATACTGAACATTTTAGAAGTAGAAGCCATGTAACCAAGTCAGTTCTAAGAGGGAAACAAAGAAAACCAAGGAAATCAAACGACCAAAACACACTGTTGACTTTGTCACTATAGGAGCAAATTTCCATAAAAATGCAAGGCCACTTTTGGAATAATCCAGTGTATGACAAAATCAATCCTGCATGCACACGCACAATTGGGCTTCAAAATATATATATTGCAGTTTTTTCCAGGGTTTGTCAGCACCCCCAGAAAATAAATAAATAAATAAAACTATTATAAGCTATACACATTTTAGCTTCTCACAACAGTGGACTAATTTAGAAATACGCCAAAGCTTTTTTATGTAATCAGCAGATCATCCTGATGGGTCATAAACGGAGAGGAACTGTTCTTCTGTTCTTGATGTAGACTTACCAGCCAACACGGACGCCAGCAGAAACACTGATGGGACAAAAAAAAAAAAAAAAAAAAATCCAAAACTTCACATCCAAATACTTGTGCATGTATGAAACACATACAGAATACATTCTTTCAGTGGAGTAAGACCCCATTAACCAGAGATCTTGTGTAGCTTAAAAACCACAGGTTATCTTATTATAATGAGGACCGTTGAGATTTAGGAAAAGTTTTGTCACGTGGCAGTACAAGGAGAGAAGCGAACCTTGACACTGTAGATCTTGAAACAGATAGTCAAGACAATTATGCCAGCAAGAAGTCAGTCAATAAAGCCAAAAAAGGACTAGCAGGGAGATTATTAAAATACAGAACCAGCACCTGTACTTTATTGAAAATGATGAACATTCATTAGTGTTGAAGCACCTCTCCCGGTGTTATGCTCATGCAGACTCTACACAAACGCATCGGTCCACTGTGTCTGTGCTAAATGAGTCCTTCTAACCGCAGGATATTGCAGGAAGCCGCTTTCAAAAACCCTTCTGCGCGTCACAGGAACACAGTTCATTATCTGCTGGTGTTGGAGCAGACCTCATCAATTTTTCAGCTGCTAGACGAAGGTTAAAGGAGAAACTGAGGCGTGTGGAAGCAGCACACGAGCAGATCACCACCTTAACCTCTCACAGCGTCTACATGAGCTGTGTTTTGGTTTACTGTGCGGATCATACATACGTTCAGAGACATTCCACACGAAAACACCAGTTTACAGCAAAGTCCTTGCATCACAATGAAAAAACACTAGAAAATCTGTTTGAACATAAATCAAGAGGGAACTAAAGAACGACTAAGCACTAATATAGTGCATATCACATCAGTCTTTTCTTGTTCTCTGTTAAAAAGTCACTTTCAGATCGCCTTAAAGGGATAGTTCACGCAAAAATAAAAAACATTCGGTCATTCATCACCCTCAAGATGCTGCAAACCTGTATGACTTTTTATTGTATCTGTGGAACACACAAGGATACATTTTAATAATGTACTAGTTGTTCTTGTCAATGCAATTATTAACAGCAACTGGAGCTTTCATAGATAAAAAAGGATGCAAAAGCATAATGAAAGTAATATAATTATGGAATAATATAAGTACAATTTATACATAAAACTTGTGCATTAAATTTCAAACCTTATTATTTATACAATAACTTTGTGAGACAATCAAACCTCAATTATCTTCACAGTTATTTTGAGTCATCTGACTGATTCAGTTCACAAAGCTGTTCAGAAAAACTAATTGACCAACTGGACTCAGTGATCGTGTTGTGATCCAGTCATACAGGTCTGAGAGTGAGTAAATTATGACACAGTTTTCATTTTTGGGTGAACTAGGCTTTTAATGCGACTGATACAATAGATTCAGCACAACTTTTTTTTCCTCCTTTTTTTTCTGATGTAAGAAATATCACGGCAAGAAAATGTCAAAGTCCTCCATCTGGTCCATGGAATGTCAGCTGTGTCTCGTACCCTCTTTAAATGTCACGATTTTTTTACGACGACGTCCACTGATCCAAAACCTTTGTCCTTGCTATTGTGCACACGTTTTGTGTATGCTGCAGATTTCATGTCTATCTGTTACTCCTTGTTTCTTTTTCCAAAATCCAAAGTGTGCCTTGGAGAGCTGAACATATTAAAATGTTGCACGTAGTCCAGCTTGTGCCTTGAATGTACATATGAATGTCACAGAGAGCTTGATCACATGTCCACATCCCCGTCATAGGCCAGAGTCAAGGGCTTCTGTGGTGGAGATGCACTTTTACTCTGTTTGGACGGTTTGCTGGCATGAGCAAGAGAAGGACAAAAAAGAGAGATCAATAAAATGTATGATATCAACTGCTGCACCCTCTATTGTATTTCTACATTTTACCACTAGATGGCAGCAACAAGTCATTATAAGTCAACAAATACAATAATATTGTCTTTCCATTCAATGGTGAGTGTATTAAAATTTGATAGCATACATACCAAAACAGAAAGGCCACAGCGATAATGAACAATATGATAATGAATCCTCCAGCTGTTAACCCATAGACCCACAGCTTTATTCTTCCATCTGTGTGATCAGAAAACAGGAGTGTGATCACCACTGAAATATATGGGAGCATCATTTTTATTACTTGTGGTTTCCGCATAGGGGCCTGTTGCAGCAGTAACAGATGGCACATTCACACTGGTGACAATGCACCTGAAGAGAGTGTTTCACCATCTTCCATTCTCAGCTCAGAGGAAAGAATGAGGTGTGTGTCACAGAGCCATTAAGATGCTTGTATAACTGATATGACAAGGTCCCAGAACACATCTCGCAGATAAAAGACAAAAGACAGCAGTCTGATGAGCTGCACAGAGAGAGTCTTCTTCCCTTTCTTCCTTTGAGACTCACACAATGGATCATGCAAAAACTACTTTCAGCAAAAGAAGATTGTGCTAAGTTTTGAAACACTTTAAAACAACTTTAATTCCGAGAAGAACTGGAGTAAGGACCTTCTCTGTAATCCCTACAAAATGTCTAAACCACCATGTTACATTGAAATGATCCTTACATTGCAAAACCATTGTGGAGCCATATATTTATTTATTATATTTCACAACTACATATTGCAATGTTTATTTTAGCTTTATTGAAGTTAACAATATTGCATTTTTGTTTAATATACATTTTTATTTATCTATTAATTTTTTTTTTGTGCTATTTACAAACATTACAACACAGGTCTGAATTGCAATTTGTGTTTATAATATAATCCAAAATATAATTAATAAAATCATTTTGACAAGTTTGAGTTCTATAACCATTTTTTGAAATAATTATTTTGGTTACCGAGGTTGCATTTATTTGATAATTTGATAAACTGTACAAAATACTGTTATATTGTGAAATATTATTCCAATTTAAAAGATGATATTCCAATTTTAATATAATATAATATAATATTCCAGACAGAGGTGGCTGAAACCCACATATACTGTTAACCTTACAGCACACAGTTGTTGTACCACTGGCCGCTAAATTCACTTCTAATCAGAAATGGCCTCCAGCCAGCAATAAAGCAACTCTGTCTGTCAAGTTATGGGCAATACAAATCACGCTGTTATGAGACTCTGTCCAGTGCAGCTTTTCTCATAGCTCAAATAGGGTATAAACACTGAGGCATTAAACAGAGTTCTACATCAGCCTCTATCTGGAGTCTCATAAAGGCGTCCAGTGATTCTGCTATAACTCAAAGCCACACTCTGCTGGCACACATCAGCCTGGTCTTCATCTGCATTTCAAATACCTGGGCCGAGTGGCTGCAGGGACCACTCGCCGAAGAAGTCCTGGATCTGAGTGGTGCCTGGTTTTAATCTTCCCGAGCTGGTCTTCACGTCTGCCTTCTTGTTGTCAGCTCCTGGGGTCTTGGTGCAGTAATCCAGGAATCCATGTGTAGTCATCACTTCAGTGTAGCCCTTCTCACAGCCGCACACGCCGCTCTGAAAGAGACACTATCACTGTTAGGGCCACACTCAGACACCACATGAACACACTGCTGTGTTTGGAGAACAAACAACAGTACTTGTAGCATAATCCTGATTACCACAAAAGCTCATTTCAGTTTGTCCCTCCTTTTCATCACTGGGTTACAGCGAGGCAATGTTTATAGGGCCAATCTGTAAATGTTAAAATAGCATAGCCAATTAGTCCTAAACTATATGGGTTAGGATTTTAGTGAGGGGAAAAAATCCCTTTTTTGTGTGTAGTATATACAATTTTACAATTTGTTGCCATGATAACGACAACCCAAAAAAACGACTGAAAAAGTTATGAAACTTAAAGCTAAAATAATACACAGGAGTTTAACATAAATGCTCCTAAAAATTATACAGTAATAGTCAGATTTCTGCTTCAAAAATTGGCCCATTGGACTTCTATTCTAAGTGTCTCACTATAACCTCCACAAAGAACGAGTTGAAAGGTATTTTTGTTAGGGAATATTATGCCTCAAATGCTGTCGAATAAACTGTCGATTATTGAACCCCGGAATAATATTCCTTTAAGACAAAATGTAGTTGCATTCACTGCACTGCAAGTGGCAGTCAAAGTACAGTTTTGTGAGTTTAATATTTTTGTCCTCTATTCAAAGCAATTATGCAAATTTTACACATGCCTGAAATGCCTCCCTTTATGATTTCCCTAATAGCAAGCCATTAAATACAAAGAACAGAACATATTATTTGTCTTGTTATTTACATGGTGGTTTAATGTGAAAATAGATATGGTAGATATCTTGGCACACAGTGTGTTTACCTGCTTGCAGTGGGAGAAGGGTTTGGTGCAGGGAGGGTGACAGTGTCTCACAGTGGTTGGCCGGTTCTGTGGAAAGCAGCCCCCTTCCAACAGGAAACAACAGACGTAATTATTGCAATTTCCCCATTGATAGCCAGATAAAAGTGCTGTCACACCTGATTAATGGCTTAAAGGACCCATCACAGCTTCTGATCAATCAGTGAAGATTGTAATTTTGGAATAGAAAATTACATGTCAAAACATCAGACTAATACCCTGGGTTCGGGCTTTTCTCAAGCAAAAGAGATTACCTCTCACAGTTTATATTTGCCCGAGATGATTCCGTACAAAGTTTAGATCACCTTTCTCTGTTATTTACAGCACTTTGTGCAACCCGAACGCCGTCGTTCTTGCTCTAAACGCTCAAGTGAAAGCTTGCCATCTGGAGCGTGTTCATTCTGCCACAATCAAACAATGTTTTATAACATTTATATTGTTCGCTGTCAGGCGAGCGCAAGTTTATTGATGATGCCTGATGAAATGGGGGGTGAGAATAGGGAAAATGTTGAATGTGCTATTGAACTGACAAGGTCTGCCAAATCCAAACTACAAATTTTCAGCCAGCCGTTCTACATTTAGGTTTAAAAGAATAATTCACCCAAAATTGAAAATCCTGTCATTATTTACTCACCCTCATGTCGTTCCAAACCCGTATGCTGTTATTTTCTCACAGCAACACAAAGGTAGAATGTATCTTACCTTTTTCACACAACTGGAGTTCATAGTGGCTGTCAAGCGCCAAAGAGGACCATAAAAGCACAATAAAAGTGGACTATGCAGCTTGTGCACTTAATTCCAAGTCTTCAAGGCCATATGATAACTTTGTATGAAAAAATTGACCCCCCACAAAAACTACTGATGTACACTATCATTCAAAAGTTTGGGGCTGCTAAGTTTTTTGCTGGCAATATTTTTTATTGATTTTGAAAGAAGTTTCTTATGCTCACTAATGTAGCATTTGTTTTAACTAAAGTAAAACAAAATATTATGAAATATTATAAAATTTATAATACTGTTTTCTATTTTAATATATTTTAAAATGGAATTTATTCCTGTGATGGAAAAGCTGAATGATTTGGTGCTCAAGACCAGCTGACCTTCAAAGACCACATTGCAAAGACTGTTCAATCTTGCAGGTTTGCTTTGCACAACATCAGAAAGATTGGGCCCTTTCAAACGTAGCATGCTGCAAAACTTCTTGTCCAGGCCCTTTTCATTTCTAGGCTGGACTCCTGCAATGCTTTTCTGGCTGGACAATCAAACATCTACAAATAATTTAGAATGCAGGGGCATGACTGGTCTTCAGTTAGCCCAAAAGATCCCATCTTACACCTCTCTTTATCTCCTTGCAATGGCTACCGGTTGCGGCTCGCATCAAGTTCAAGACATTGATGCCTGCATATAGAACAGCCACAGACTCAGCACATCTCTACTTCCACTCACTTAGACGAATCTACATCCCATCCAGAAGTCTGATATCCGCTATTGAGCAACTTCCAGAACTTTCCAGAACATTCTCATTCACCATTCCTGGCTGGTGGAATGATCTTCCCACCCCTATCCGGAATGCTGAATCCCTGACAACTCTCAAGCGACAGCTGAAAACTCTCTTACTTGACTAAAAATCTCTTCCTTGACTTCATCCTAAATTAAAAATTTAAACTTCATCCTTGTCTTTCTCTTAATGTATTCCTTCCCTTTCTAGCTTGTACAAATTTGAACAAATGCCTGAAACTTGGTATTACGAGCACTTCCTGTGTCTGTTTGCCTCTTTAAGAAGAATCGCTTTATGTATTCCCCAACTGTAAGTTGCTTTGGATAAATGCATCTGCAAAATGACTAAATGTAAATGTCAAGAAACATTTTTTGTTATTATCGATGTTGAAAACAACTGTATTGCTTGATATTTTTGTGTAAACCATAATACAGGATTCAGGATTCTTTGATGAATAGAAAGTTATTATTAAAACAGCTATTATTTGAAATAGAAATATTCTGTAACATTATAAAAGTCTGTCACTTTAATCAATGTAATACATATTTGCTGAATTAAAGTATTAATTCCTTTAATCCCTATAATTCTTACTGACCTCAAACATTTAAACCGTAATGTACAACCTGCTTCACAAATATTGCAATGTTTGATTTGGGATTTGTAGTAGATTGGGAAAATTATCAGTGAATAATGACTCATATTTGGGGCTGTTTGTCACATTAAACTATTGCTTGGCTTCAGAAGACTTGGATTACAGTGCATAACTACCTTTATGGCGCTTTCCTATTTCTCTTTTTCTTCTTTTTGGAGTTCTCTCTAAAGTCTCCGGTCACTATGAACTTCATAAGATGTTAAGAAATTCTCCTTTGTATTCCACTGTAAAAAAATGACAGCATACAGGTTTAGAAGGACATGAGGGCGGATAAATGATGACAGGGTTTTCACTGTCAACAGACTTTCAGTCATGTGGAGTCGACAGGTCTTTTGATTATCTTTCTGTAAGTGAAATCAGTGCAGAATATTTCTCATCCTCTCAAGTCTCAGTGTAAGCGGTGGGCTACCTGTCACATTGACCCCATCAGACCGCTGGCACCACACTGATCTTTCGTTGTCATTCCAGGCACTGGTTCTCCACTCATAACTGTGACATTTCCCTCCTGCGGCCGCATACAGTGAGAGACACACTTATTAGGTTTGCACTGTGCAGTCAGGTGTGATAATAGCCAAATGCAGACATTAAATACTGACGCAGACACACACATTGTAATTGATGGTGTACGGGGACTCTCCATATGCGTAATGGGTTTTATACTGTAAAAAGTATTTTTTTTTTATTAAATACTTTTTCCAAAAAAAAAAAAAAAATCCTACTTCAATATTTTATTGGTTTGATCAATATTAGAAAATTCCCTTACAGAGCTCCATTGGATATGTAGGCTTTGTTCACTCAAATTCAGTTTACCTTTAAAATCTGATCTTTGGGAGTGACTGCCTGCACCATCATTTTGTAAATGATGAAATACCATTCATTTGTTTAGACAGTGCTGTCAGAACATCTCTGGTGAATCTTGTTGGTTGGTTGTTACAGCAGTGATGTAGGCATCAGCAAGATGTCAACAGACTTTCTGATACACAACTGAGAGTCATGGGAAGAGAGGACTGAATTTCTATCATGACATCTTTGTTTTAGCGATGAACTTAAAAGGTGTATAATATAACGAGACATTTTCATTTTCAGTATCATGCAGATACTGAGTCCAAAACTGCTGATTTGTTCACTCATTTACTACAAACTACTGTACATTGTGGAAGTTACACAGTAAACTGAATAAAAATGTGTGTACTTTTTGTATGTGTGTGTGTAAAAATAATTATGAGACAATTATGACATAAAAACTCAGAATTATGTCCTAAAAGTTCACATTTTATCATTTGAAGTCATCTAATTTCAACAGTCAATTATGACTGTCATATATTGTAATATTTATCAGAAATGGACATCCATACAAAAGAAAAACATATTTTTCTGTATATAATATAATATAATATAATATAATATAATATAATATAATATAATATAATATAATATAATATAATATAATATAATATAAAATAATTTATGCGGCATTCCGCATGATTTGTGTGACCCGATCACACAGCTTGTACCTTTACATGGACGTGTCTCAAAGACTTGTTGAGGGCAGCTGTCCTGATTCTCCAGCACTTGTATGACCACAGCCTGTGAGCGAGCCTGACGGCCCACCGTCTCAAAACTACGTCCTTCCAGACACGTCAGCTGACAGGAACTCCACTGCGACCACTCTGTGAGGTGACAGTCTCCTGTACATGACAAATCAAATACCACAACTTCAGTTCTACCAACCCGATCTCACGGCAATTCGTACATTTTTCACAAGGTGGCTTATTCGTACGAATTCGTACGACCACACTCGTACAAATTCATACGATTGTTGCCAAATCGTACGTATTTTACGAGTTGCACAATTCGTATGAATTTGTACGAATGACCTACACCTAACCCCGCCCCTAAACCTAACCGTCACTGGGGTTTAGACAAATCGTATAAAATCGTACGAGTGAGGTTGTACAAATTCGTACGAATAAGCCACCTCGTAATTAAAAATTTAACTAGAAATGTTGCCTTCACATCTAACTGAAACACAAATAAAGCTGAGCAGCTTATATATATTTATATTTATATATTATATATATTTATATTTATATTAACTATCAAAAATAATAGAAATTTCCAAAGCACAAAATTACTACAACTAAGTAAAAAAAAAAAACGAAAACTGAAAATATAAAAAATGGGCAAATTAAAAATATGAATAAATACTACAATAATATCAAATAATACTAAATTTACACTGCTGCTAGCGTTTACATCTTGACAAATTATTACACTAAAACTATGTATTTAAACTTATTATATGGCTCTCTGGAATACTTGATTCCGATTGGTCAGTCGCAACATAATGCCAAATAGCAACATAATGCTGAATATTGTTTTTGTCTTGTCTTTAAGATAATGAACAAGACTTTAAAACACTCTTCTCACATAACATGTTATTTCCTTGTCTTTATTTTTGGGGTGAAAAGCTGTTATTAGTGATATGACTGTACACGATGCCTTAAATGTCTCTTGTCTGAACTTTGTCTAGGCTGAAAGCCATTTGTGAAGCTTTGCGTTTAAAGAGATCATAAAATGTTCAGATTATTCTGTGGTGAGCAGCTTCGTTTTGGGGTTCTGATCATGCTCAGGGTTTATTCTGCGATAACATCTGGTTGGATGTACATTATCCCTTACTTAAAAATTACTGATTTAAAATGACAAATACTTACAAAAACTTAAAGCAGGTTTGGTCTTAGATTTGTCTGCCACTTTTCTGTATAGCAACAGAAAAGCCTGTAGTGAAAGTTATTATAATAATAGAAAAATAATGAGAAAAAAATTAAAGTATGCACAATACATACACTTGCAGGCCAGCGAGATTGAGCTTATCCTCTGTCATAGAACTGAATGCCTGACAAAGTCTTCAGAAACATTTAACACTTCCTTAGCTGAAGGTCATACATCACTGGCCCTCCTAATCCCTCAGAGCAGAGGCCGATTCACAGTGGAAGCTGCTAGCTCTTCAGCCATGACGTCCTTTTGATTCTGAAGCCAGGATGGCTATTAGAGACAATCTGTGCGCCCAGGCATCTCATTATCCATCATCTTCATGAAGCCAGTCTATTTTCATCCCTCACTGGAGCTGCCGAAACATATAATACAGCGACGCACAGCTCACACCATATGCCACCCTCTCTAACTCGTTCATTTCTTTAGACGCTCTCTTTTTTGTCTCTACCTTTCTGACTCTAGAATCGTTCTTCCCCTCTCCTCACAGCATATGTTCATCCCTGAGAGCATGTAGCACATTTACGAAATGAAGAGAGGCACAGAAGTAAGGCTAACACAAGTCAACGATAGCCTGAAGGTGAAATCTATTCACAGGTTAAAAAAATGGGACACTGCTTGCCGAAAAGTCGACAAACTTTCATTTTTAATTTCACTGAACATGACAGATATTAATTCCTAGGCCAGTTCTACTTCTTGATCAACATCCTGTATTGGTCATGAAACAATGAATCAAGAGCATCAGTGCACAAAAATGCAAACACAACAGGTAAAAGAAATGCTGTACCTGGACAGGGGACGAAACACGGCTGCTGCAGTTCCTGCTCGCTTTCCTTTCTCACGCGGTCTCCACACTTCTCGTCCTCTACCGTTTTCGAAGGATAGAGGCTGTCCGTCCAGTCCGACCAGTGCACCACACATGTCAGGTTCCTCTCCCTCTTGCCCTCTCCACATTCTGCCCCCTGCACGAAACCACACGGCCGACTCATTAATCTGGACGAGCCTCGAGCTGTGAGGCAGAGGAGCTTATTACACTGACACCTCTCTCTGAACGACTGACAGCTGGAAGTGAAACATGCGACGGCATTCCGCATGAGTTGTGTGACCCGATCACACAGCTGAGGCTTCAACCATTACAGCAAAAACTGTTACCAGCATTTTTGTCTTACTTGCCAGTAAAACAAGTACAGCTTAAAGAGATTTACTCAACCTAAAGTTGTTCCAAACCTGTATGGGTTTCTTTTGCTGAACACATAAGAAGATATTTTAAAGAACGTTGGTGAACAAGAAGGTGATTGTAGCCACTGACTTCACATTTTCTTTTCTTTTTCTTTTTTTACAAAAGTCAATTGCTACCATCAGCTGTATGGTTACCAACGTTCTTAAAAAAAAGTGGATTTTCATTTTAGGCTGAACTTTCCCTTTAATCCCTTGAATTCTTATCATAAACATATTTTGCCTAAAGATAAGGTTCGTAAGACTTTTAGGTCAAAATACATTCTGTTAACGCAGTTTATTGTTCTTCAGATACGGTTACAGAAGTGCAATGTTTGGGTTTCAAATGAGACAATGAACTTGCACTTGCACTGTTGCACCTGTGTCGACAGGTAAGCTAAACCTACATATTCGTCACACGACAACTCTTTACTGTCAAGCCCCAGATAAAATAGTAAGATATTGTAAGGATAAGAATTATTGTAAGGGCACAATGAATGTAAGGGAATTTGCAAAGGTTGCATGAAATATCCTTTTATTTTTTATTTTTTATTTTTTTTTTTGCTAAGTGACACTATTAGTTCAAAACTGCATTACAATTAAGAAAAACACTTTCTGCAGTGTTGTTTTCACTTACAACACTTTTTCTTCACTTTTCCATGAAGTTTACGGAGCATTTAACCTCAATATTACGTTTCTTGTTGTTATTGCATGTGTTACACATTTTGTTTTCCGTTCAAACATAATTTGCCTTGCAAATGTTAACTATGCATATCACATCTTTTCAGATATGTGGTTTAGCATGTCTCTAGAAATGTAATAACACAAACCACAACTTCTGTAAAAAGAGAAGCTGTGTTTCCAAAGATGTCACACATATCACAGAAATGTGATAATGTTTATGAATATGAAAGTGTCCATCAAACCATGCACCAAAGAAAGCATATAAATGCATGTTAGAAGTGTGAAATGTTTCTTTTGTTCATATTGTGAGGAGGACAGCTTTTGATCTGGGCAAGCCTGGCTCCAGGGACGTGTGCAAAACCCCGAGACATACAATTAAAATCCTTCTCAGATACAAAAGAGAGAGGAGAGAAAAGCAGGAGAGGAGATGAAAATCTGAACTCTGCCACTGTTCTCTTCTAATGATAAGACCGTGGATCGCAGCATGATTTTAATCAGCAGTTACCTCACGTCTCAATGACACAAAGTCTGTCTCTCACACACAAACTCGGCATGTGTGCATGCGATTTCTACAAAATTCAATCAAAGAACTCAATTGTTGTGCCAGTACCAGATAAACATGCCGGGCGGCTGGTCTCAACACCGCTTGGTTATATGAAACATGGATTGAATGCCCTCAGGTTAGGTGATATGCAATAACCAGTAACTGCAGAATACATGCAGATTCAATTAATTTTGCCCAGGATCTACCTCAACTTTGCAGGGAGACCAATCGCTCAGAAGCCACGTGTAGCAGGGGCTAATGGGACAGGGTTTGGTCTGGGAGAGCTGAGAGGCGCAGGGACGTCCCTCCTCATGAGCTTGCTGAAGCACGCTGCGAGAGCGAGTCATAATACCTGCAACAGAGACGTACGTGAAGAGACATCTGTGAATGCACTGTATGAAAATATAGCAAACGGCAGAGGAAGCGCTAAAAAAATACATTAAACCTGCATTAGTGCATACTCCAGCAGCTAGGGACAATGCTGTGGATTAATCTATTATTCACACATTGTATAGTTGCAATATTTATCAACTGTACCATTCAGTAATAGACAGAAATGGTCATCTGAGATGGCCCATATTCGACCAGCATGGATTTCACGTTGGTCCAGGCCCGATTAAGCAAGTTAAAAACTAATCTAAACAAAGGCAGGTATACATTTTTATGCGTATTATTATATGTGTTAAAATAAACAAATACTAATACTGCCTTTTTATTTGAACAGCAACATATTTAGGCAAGACTAGAATGGTTTTAATATCATTAGGATATATAAACTAAACATTAATGATCTATAATAATTTACAGGCCACAAACTTATAATTAGGAAATATTGTAAGTGTAGCATAGATCTACAGATTAATGAAGTAATTAATGAATGATTAAACACTCTGTGGTGGACAACAAGCTGTAGCTGCATAAAATATCTTCCCAAAAGAATGCTATTAATGCTATTATGAGGTGAGAATTTTCTTAATTTTCAGACTAAAATATCAAATGACACCTCCTGTGATGTACATATGCCCACGGTTGGACATTGTTAATGAACAAATAAATAAACTACTGAGAAAAGTGTCAACAGGCCCAAAAATGTCCATAGGTGAAGAAACACCAGTAAACACAAATGAGATTTGAGATTAACACAAGATTTTGAGTGATTAATGACTTTAATTTCTTCTCTGCTCCTCACACACATCTATCATACTATCATAATCTACACAGCACACAAAGATACCTATTTGCTCTTTTCGGAGCTTGACAGCTCTTGGTCTTCATTCAGAAAAGGACATTTTGCAAAACATCTACTTTCGTGTTTCACAGAAGAGTGAGTGACATGAGGATGAGTAAATGCAGGGATGTATAGAAGGTCACTGTATATTAGCAGCTCTAGGCCTGACTTACTCATTAATGTTAACTAGAACAGGATGTCTCAAACATGCAAACTGACAGCATTGAAGCTTAGACCAAGCATTTTGGAAGAATACAATTTTGAGGCCATCACTCTTTTCGCCCAACTTATAACAACAACAACAAAAAAGGGAATATACAGACCATTTATCAATGTTCATCTAAACTGAGTGACCATGCATCTGAACTGAACTGCACTTCAGTGAGTTTGACTGTAAAGAGCCCTCCTTCCAGTCGAGCATTAAACATTTAACAAGAAGAAGAAGAAAAAAATTACACTATATTCACAGCACAACATAACTGCTCATCAAATTCATGTTTTGTGCTGCTTTCAAGAGCCGCCTCTACAGCTGGCCGCTTCAAGCACGTCATTCATTAAAACAGAAGCACTCCGGCCAGATGAGGAAGCCCTTAAAATAACGTGATTTGACAGAGGAAATATCTCTACTTGATCCTGTAGGGAGATCCAGGAGGGTTGGGGAGGAATAGAGAAAAATGAGGGCTGGAATGAAGAAAGAAAAAAGGGAAAAGCACAGAGTTCTTTGGGTCTCCTGAGCTCCACTTCCGAATGCATTAAAACGTACTCGGTTACTAAACGTAACCTCGGTTCTCTCTAGAAGAGCGAACGAGTACTGCGTCTTAGCTAAGACGCTACGGGAAAAGTCTCTTTTCACGAAATACTGAAGCAAAAAATTATCCTTAATTTTGTATTTTTGTAAAGCGCATTTGCAGCAGTACACAGCCATAGGCGAGACGGCTCGTTCGCTCATTGGCTTGTTCTGCGGCAACTGCACAGCCTATCGAGCGCGGGCTGATGCAACATCAGACCAATAAGGGCGCTTCGCGCCCTTCTTGCCACTTCCCGCCGAAACGGGTGTGGCCCAACCTATAAAAGGAGCTCGAAAAGGCTGACTCACCTGATTTATTTCATCGCCGAAGCGAACCAGAGTGAATCGTACGCACGGCAGAGAACGCAGTACTCGTTCGCTCTTCTAGAGAGAACCGAGGTTACGTTTAGTAACCGAGTACGTTCTCTTACGAGAGCTCTCTCGTACTGCGTCTTAGCTAAGACGCTACGGGAACCCGATGTAAAACGCCGTGCGCGCAGGGATCACACACCGATAAACCTGAAGCAACGCCCAGGATTTACAGTGCACAGTCACCTGAGGGACTCACAGAGAGTCCGGGACAGAAAAAAGGGGGAAAAACCCTCCGTCCCATATCTAGCAGCATCCGTAGATGCGGCAATATGACATCACACAGCCGAGGCAAGGCCTGACCAATGTGGCAATGCGGGTCTTACGCAATACTGCCCATATAACAGTCGGCAGCGCATAGCGCTCATGAATTCAGAATTCCCCTCAGGGCCCTGATTCTTCTATACCGACAGCAGCCTTGCTTGCAAGGCGGGAACCTCCAGGTTATAGAACCTGATAAATGTAGACGGCGAGGCCCAACCCGCCGCCATACATATATCCTGCAAGGAGATCCCAGTAGACCACGCCCACGACGAGGCGACGCCTCTTGTGGAGTGTGCTCTGACGCCCAACGGGCACTGAAGGCCCCTGGAAGCGTAAGCTAACGCTATGGCGTCAACTATCCATCTGGATAGAGTCTGTCTCGAAACAGCCATTCCTTTGGAACGTCCACCGAACGAGACAAATAGCTGCTCCGTCTGCCGAGAGGCAGCAGAGCGAGACACATAAGCTCTTAAAACCCTGACAGGGCAAAGAAGACTCGAGTCTCCATCCTCCCCTGACACCGGCAGGGCAGACAGGGCAATAACCTGAGCCCGAAACGGTGTGTTGAAGGGATTTCGGCACATAACCGTGCCTAGGTTTGAGTATGACCCTTGAGTCATTGGGCCCAAACTCCAAGCACGACTGGCTCACCGAGAGCGCGTGCAAATCACCCACACGCTTCACAGAAGCGAGAGCCAACAAGAATACTGTCTTGAACGACAGATGCTGAAGGCTAACCGATTGGATAGGCTCAAAAGGGGGACCCTTCAAGGCCTCCAAAACCGCCGCAAGGTCCCACATAGGGACTGACGGATGTCTGGGAGGATTCAGCCTCCTAGCTCCTCTGAGGAACCGGATGACTAAATCGTTCCTTCCTATTGACTGACCGGACGCCGTTTCAGAAAACGCCGCGATGGCCGCCACATAAACTTTGAGCGTGGATGGGGCTCTGCCCTTATCCAACAGCTCCTGTAGGAAGGAGAGGACCTCCGTCACCTCACAACTAAGGGGTGAATAACCTCGAGCTGTGCACCAGCTGGAGAACACCGACCACTTCGAGGCATACAGACGTCGTGTCGACGGAGCTCTAGCCTGAGTGATGGTATTTAGCACTCCCCCTGCGAGATCAGCGGGTAACCGTTGAGTGCCCATACATGGAGGGACCACAACTCCGGTCGAGGGTGCCAAATCGAGCCCCTGGCCTGCGAGAGGAGATCTCTCCTCAACGGTACCGGCCATGGGGCGACATCTGCTAATTGCATCAAATCTGGGAACCATGGATGGTTCTTCCAAAGAGGTGCCACAAGCAGTATTGAACATCTCGTTTCTCTCACCCGTTCTATCACCTGCGGAAGGAGGGAGACGGGAGGGAACGCATAAAGCGGGCAGCACGGCCATTTCCGTGACAGCGCGCTTTCGTTCTTGGAAAAGAATGTGGGGCAGTGAGCGTTTCCGTGGGACGCAAAGAGGTCCACCTCCGCCATGCCAAATCTCTCCCACAACAGCCGAACTGTTTGCGGGTGTAGAGACCATTCTCCCGTAGGGACATTGCCTCTGGGCAGCCTGTCTGGACCCAGATTCTGCAGTCCAGGCACATGCACCGCTCTCAGCGAGCGCACGTTGCGTTGAGCCCAAATCAGGAGGCGTTCCGTCAGCCTGTACAGGTTTCGGGACCCGAGACCGCCCTGGCGATTTATGTAGGACACCACGGACATGTTGTCCGAACGGACTACGACGTGGTGATCCTTGATATGGAGACAACAGCGCGTCAACGCATTTTCCACTGCCAGCATTTCCAGGCAGTTGATATGATGGAGCTTTTCCCGTTCTGACCATAGGCCAAAGGACGGTCTGCCTTCGAGCAGCGCTCCCCATCCCGAAGTGGAGGCGTCCGTCGACACCATTTTCACACTCGGGGAAGTCCCCAGGCTTACACCTGATCGGTACCAGCCGTTCGCTGTCCAAGGTGCTAGAGCCGCAACACAGCTCTGATCGACCTTGAAATGCAGCCGGCCAGACGCCCACGCTCTGCGCGGCACCCGAGCCTTCAGCCAGAACTGCAGGGGGCGCATGCGGAGCAGGCCCAGCCGCAGAACCGGAGATGCTGAGGCCATGAAACCCAGCATCTTTTGACAGTGTTTGAGCGACACAGTCGCGCCACAGCGGAAAGAACTCGCTGCACGCTGAATGTCCATCGCGCGCTGTGGTGACAGCCGCGCCGTCATGGAACACGAGTTCAGAACTATACCCAGAAACAGGATCGTCTGACTGGGGTTCAGCGAACTCTTCACCCAATTGACACTGAGGCCGAGCTTCTCGAGGTGATCGAGTAAAACGGCTCTGTGGTCCATGAGCTCCGCTCATGATCGGGCCAGAACCAGCCAGTCGTCCAAATAATTCAGCACTCGTGTGCCTCTGAGTCTAAGAGGAGCGAGCGCTGCATCCATGCACCTCGTAAGCGTACGAGGAGCTACGGACAAGCCGAATGGCAGGACTGCAAACTAGTATGCCTGGCCCTCGAAGGCGAATCTCAAATATCGCCTGTGGTTTGACGCTATCTGTATTTGAAAATACGCGTCCTTCAGATCTATTGACATGAACCAGTCCCCTCTGCGAATCTGCGCGAGGAGCTTCCTGGTCGTGAACATTTTGAAACTGTGTTGCATCAATGCCTGTTCAGCTGTCTTAGATCCAGTATGGGCCGGAGACCCCCGTCTCTCTTGGGCACCAGAAAGTATCTGCTGTACAGCCCCCCCTCGCTTTGAGACACAGGCTCTACAGCCCCTTTGCTCAACAGTTTTGATATTTCGGCCCGAAGTATGTGTGCTACTTCTGTTTTGACCGTAGTTTCGACGCGCGCTGAAAAGCACGGTGGGCGTCGAGAAAACTGTAGCGAGTAGCCTCTCTTTATAATGCCTAGCACCCAATCCGAAACCCCTGGAAGCACTGACCATGCATCTGCATGAATGGCAAAGGGCTGGATGCGAAACGCGCTCTGTTGACTGGGCAACGGCGGCGCTCGAGTGTGCTGCGCATCTGAGGCGGGGAGCGCGCTGATCACAGCGGGCAGATCGCTCTTCCTCGACCCCGTTCCGGCGCTTAACCGACTGGAGGGAGGCTGAGCGGGTCCCGTGGGACTCGATATATCTGCGAGTAACCGTGGGCTGCATGTGTGCACTTTTACCACTTTCAACTCGCTGTCTGCCTGTGCAGAATGTACGTGCACGGGTCTCATTTTTACAGAAGCCCCGCGCCGTATGTGACATAGTGTATGTGGGCACTGGGAAGTGGGCACGTTTACTATGCGGCGCGCTCGACCGATCTGTGTCGATCTTATGTGCGCTAGCCCTGTGTGCAGGGCTGTGCTTACATGTGGAGATGGGCACTGGGTAGTGGGCATCGTCACTGCATTTATAGCACCATCGGCCGTGGCCGGACGAGCATGCACGGGTTTCGTTTTTACAGAAACCACATGACGTGTGTGACATAGTAATTGTGGGCACTGAGGGGTGGGCACGTTTACTATGCAGTGTGCGCGACCGACTTGAGTCGACATTATGGGCGCAGGCCCTGTGTGCAGGGCTATGCTTACATGTGGAGATGGGCACTGAGGAGTGGGCATCGTCACTACATTTATAGCACCATCGGCCGTGGCCGGACGAACGTGCACGGGTTTCGTTTTTACAGAAACCACATGACGCGTGTGACATAGTTATTGTGGGCACTGAGGAGTGGGCACGTCTACTATGTAGTGCGCGTGATCGACTTGAGTCGCTTTTATAGGCGCGAGCCCTGTGTGAAGGGCTGTGCTTATATGCGGAGATGGGCACTGAGCAGTGGGCATCGTCACTACATTTATAGCACCATCGGCCGTGGCCGGGACACCAGAAATTACACCTTTTTCGGGAAATATCTGGGTAGCCGTGATAACGGTTTTCGTGTGCAGGCAAGCGGGCAACCGTACAGGCTTGCGCATTGCAAACAACGCTGAAACAGTCACAATCTCTGGAAACTGAAACAGCGGCGCGCTTCGGTGACAGCCCGGCCGCAGCGGAACTCGTACACCGGCGCTTCGATGAAGCAGCCATCGTGTGTAGTGCCGACGCAGCGTCATGCAGCATGCGTAGATGGCTTTCCCAGGATGGCTTCGGGGCTTCCGGCCTCACCGTAATCCTCTGCCGCGGTCCCCGCGGCGCGGGGCGACGGCCAGTAGAGCGAGAACGGGGGTCTCGAGCTGCGTTGCTGAAGCTGTTGTGATAACGGCTTTTGTGTGCAGGCAAGCGGGCAACTGTGCAGGCTTGCGCATTGCAGAAAACGCTGAGACAGTCACAATTCCTGGAACTGAAACAGCGGCGCGCTTGGGTGAGAGCTCGGCCACAGCGGAACTCGTACACCTGCGCTTCGATGAAGCAGCCATCGTTAGTAGTGCCGACGCAGCGTCACACAGGAGGCTTTAGATGGCAACACCGCTTTTGCCGCCGTCCAGCAGAGGGCGGACAAAGGTGCGTCGCTATCGCCTGTTCCACCGGCGGAAGTGAGTGGTAGTTCCTGTTTTTAGCATCATCAGTGTGGAGAATGCTAGTGAGACAGACGAACGAGTTCGTGCTGAATATGGAGCGTTCCAAGCCTTCGCCACCTCTTCGTGAAGCTCAGGAAGAAATGAGGCGGGCTTTGAGAAGTACGCTCATCCGAAAGGGAAATACCATCCAGCCGGGAACGAGAGGGGGGGGCGCTGGTGCAAACCACTCGCGGCCGAGACACATCGCGGCCAACACGAGCATTCGCCCCGGCTCCTTCTCGATGTCAGCTCGTCTGCTGGGCTTCTGAGCAGAAGGCGCGAGATCCTCGGAGCTCGCCCAGCCATCACTGCCCGAAGCCAGCAGAGAGCGCGTGTCCTCTTCCCCCGACGCGGCCCTGAGATCGACTTCCTCGGACGACGCGCCGGCAAACAGCGGGCGCTGCCCACCGGGAAGCGATGCAGGGGGGGGCCGGTGAAGCAGGGCGAACCGGCGAGCTCGGTTGAGCTGAAGACGGTTCCGGAATCCGCTGGAAGCGATGCTTTTACGGCGCCTCAGCGCAGCGGAGAATGCAGGCTCAGAGAAAAAGGCCAGGCGAGTCCTCAGAGTCACCATGGCAACAGCTCGCAGTGGGGGCATCCGCCGTCAGCGAGCGAGCGCTGCATGATCTTCACCCAGGCAGGAGACACAGATGACGTACCGGTCTCCCTCGCTGAGTGGGGCTCTGACGAGCCGCAGGAAGGCATCTTAAAAAAGACGCGAGCTCTTTTACGAGTGTGTGTCGCAGGGCGAACACACACACACACATAAAGAACAGCTTGTATATAACAGGATTGAAAGGATATAGGCGCCGGATAGCGCAGCAGGAACGGCAATGGAAGGCGGCGATGCCAGCAGCTTCAGAATGGCTCGTCCTGCTGATGTGCTTTCTCAGACGGCGCTTGCTTCCTCCGTGATCCAGCGATGCGTGAGCTTCGCTGAAGAGATGAAAAATCAGGTGAGTCAGCCTTTTCGAGCTCCTTTTATAGGTTGGGCCACACCCGTTTCGGCGGGAAGTGGCAAGAAGGGCGCGAAGCGCCCTTATTGGTCTGATGTTGCATCAGCCCGCGCTCGATAGGCTGTGCAGTTGCCGCAGAACAAGCCAATGAGCGAACGAGCCGTCTCGCCTATGGCTGTGTACTGCTGCAAATGCGCTTTACAAAAATACAAAATTAAGGATAATTTTTTGCTTCAGTATTTCGTGAAAAGAGACTTTTCCCGTAGCGTCTTAGCTAAGACGCAGTACGAGAGAGCTCTCGTAAGAGAACTCTGTGTATATATATACAACACATAATGAAACCCCAACTCTCGGTCTCAGGCGAGGTGTACAAGAGACAACACAGCTTTGACACAGACAAAAAATTCTCTTTTTCCAGCCAGTACAGCTTGAGCTTATTTCTACGCCTTTGTATGGAACCGAAAACACGCTGAGAACTTCCTGTTTGCATTGCCCGAAGCACTCCCTTTGGATTTGAAAAGTAAACTGCCTGGCTGATGGCTGAATGAAAATGAATAAAGATTGTGCTGAATGTGTCTAATTAAGAGAAAAACAAGCTGAACTCCTAAGGAGCTGGGTCATTGGAACCATAGGGACCCGGGCTGCTCTTAAGGCTAGTAATTAGCATATTTCATGTTGCATGAACCAATAACATGGTTCCATCAAGCAAACAGGCCAACAAATTCTGAATTAACAATTGCAATTTTGAGAACACTAATGGGTAAAATAAATATTTCCCTTTGACTGATAAATCATTCAGCGTGTTCAGGAAACCAAGGGCTTCATAACCCAGAGTCATTAACCTGTAAGCCGATCCTTAAATATGATTCATGACATAACATCTATAATTAAAAAGGGATTCCGACATTGCATGTTAATGAATGCAAAGTAAATGCGCACCACCTGATAGTGTGAGCCTAGAGCAAGCCGAGTGTTTATCTCCATGGAACCCGAGTGCACAGGTTTGTGGGTTAGGTTGCATGCAAATGAAAATGTGTCAGCTGCACAGGAATGTTAAATATTATTGCACACTGTAATTTTCAAGCATGTTTCTCCCTGATCCTTCTAAATACTGCTGATTGCTGCTTAAAACTGAAATGATTGCTATTTTGGGCTTCCACATTTAGAAGGATTCATGACTTCTTAAAATTCAATGTGTATACAGTATGCAGTTTTGAGAACTGAAGTCTGTATGTTTTGAGTCAGGGTTACTGTCAGGGAAGGGAAACAATATTTATGAAAAAAAAAATGAAAAATTAAATCGAAAACACAAAACCAGTACTTGGGTACTTGAAATACAGTTAAAAATAAATGTTTTCTATTTTAATAGATTTTAAAATGCAATTTATTCATATGAATAAAAAGGAACTTAGGATAAACAAAGTTCAAAAGAAGAATAATAAATTAATTGTTTCATCAATTTAATTAATGAATTTCTAGATGAATAAAAGTATATTTATTAAACAAAGAAAAAAATGAATAACATATAATTTACATAGACATATATTTTTTTAAATAGCAGCAAAATTAAACTGAATCATATTTTAATCATATTTTTTTGATAAATATCAAATAGTTCCACTTTTATTAAAAAGTGATTGTATATTGGTTATAGTATAAAATCTCCTGATCAACAGCCCTCATTATATGTATAATTATGTGTTTAATTAATTACATAAGGTGTCTCACCTTTACTGCCACAGGTGTGTGAACACTCGGTCCAGGGTGCCCAGTCAGACAGGATGCAGTTAAAGGGACAGTCCACCACACAGTTCATCGCCAGTCTCCAGGGTTGAGGCAGGCCCAGCTAAAACAGCGGGACAGCCATTAACCCCACGTCCCCTCACCACACACAATCTCTGTCTGATGAACCAACCGTGAGCCAATGAGGGGCTATTACTGTAAACGGCTTCAATGAAAGAATCATTTTCTGGATATGGAGCAATACTGTAGGGAGTTAATGGACAGTCATGGCTGATTTACAGTGCATGCAGTTGAAGGACATAATACAATCCCACAGTGCTTAATTCCCCCTCAGAGAACATTTGTACCGCGAGGGGTGGCAGGAAATGAAGCTTACCTCCTCACACACGCTCAAATCCACCACTTTGCCATCGCTGCGGATGCAATCGAAGAGTCGTGTCCTCGTGCCCTGGCCACAGATGGCATGTTCGCTCAGCTGACAGGTGCTCCAGCCTGACCCATAACCAAAGGATACGAGAGCGTACACACACACACACACACACACACACACACATGGGAAACGTCAGACCAAAGTGGCATTTAAACATCAGATTCTGTATCCTTGTACACAGCATTTCAATTCCTTTTAAATAGCCTTTCAATTAAATGCAACATCAGGAGTACATTCATACAAGCCTAGAATGCATGCTTTCATTAGATTTTAAAGTATGAATGCATGCTTAATGGGCTACAATGTCTACAATGCCTAATATTAACTGATGATACATTTAAATTTATGCATTTAGCAGATGCTTTTATCCAAAGTGACTTACAGTGCATTCAGGCTATATTTTTTTACCCGTATGAGTGTTCCCTGGGAATCAAACCCACAATATTTTGCGCTGCTAACGCAATGCTCTACCACTGAGCCTGATTCTGACTCGGTTTTTACTTAATTTTTTTTCATATACACACTACCATTCAAAATGCTTGGTTCAGTAAGATTTTTTCTTTTTGAGGAAGTTTTTCTACTTTGATTTAGCAAGGTTGCATTAAATTGATTACATTGACAGTAAATACATTTATAATTCTACAAAAGATTTCCATTTCAAACAAATAAAAGCTGCTCTTTTGAACTTTCTATTCTTTCAAGATTTAAAAAAAAAGTATTGCGCTGTCCAAAAAAATATTAAGCAGCTCAGCAGTTTCCAACTTCTGATAATACTACAAAAAATTTCATGAGCACCAAATCAGCATAGAATTATTTCTGAAGTTTGGAGTAATGGCTGCTGAAAATTCAGCTTTGCCATCACAGGAATAAATTATATAATTAAAATATTCAAATAGACAATAATAATAAAATAAATAATAACTACTTTAAATGATGATAATATTTCACAGTTTTACTGTTTTTACTGTATTTTTGATCAAATTTATGCAGCCTTGGGAAGCAAAAGACTTCTTTCAAAAACAAAACAAAAAATCTTTCTGACCTCAAAATTTTAAACAGGAGTGTAGTTTTTACAGACATATGCAAATTGTGAATAAGTTAATATCTATTAAACAACAAAGTAGAATAAAGAGATGCATTGTGATCTGAGGGCAGAATTAAGGCCGCCTTTACGATGCTAATCTGGCTTTAAGTCAGTCTAATGGCTTCGAGGAGCAGTATCAGTATTGATATTATCAGCGATTTCATGGACTCTGTGCAGTAAAGTGCTTATCATCTCATTCATATCTCCATGCCCATTTTCTTCATTAGGCTCTATCCGGAGAATTAGTATCTATCTGCTCTACTGGACGATACTGCACATGTCCTTCTGAGCTCAATATGGATGGCTTGGGGTGGCTGCAGGCGACCAGAAAATCCAAAGCAGTGGATTTACAGTAGGTCAGAAGTTCACATTCTCAGTGGAGAGAACAGCGTGGAGGACAGAGAAAGAGTATGAGCCTTTATCTTGCTTAAAATGCAAACTCTTAACATCATTTCATATCCATCATTTGTCCAAGAACCTGCTTTGAGAGGAAGAGTGAAATCACAGAAGATGTGCACTAGATTATTAGTTCAGTGGATAGTATCTCTAAATACCCAACTGGAGCGTTTCTTCTATGGGCTGTGTAGCCTGTTGTTTAAGATCTGGACCGATGCCCCAAAAAAAAGCAGGAAGAACCTTGCAAGAGCCAATCTTTGAGCCATCGCCATTGTGTCCTTGATAAAGGTCATTTATCAGATTGCCTTTGGGAGTTTGTCTTTGTAAGTTCTCTTTATCTTTTTAGCCAGTTTTATCAATAGACATACAACTTGACCAGCACTGGGAATTTGGGGTTCAATATAAAATAAAAAATGAATAAACAAATAAAACATAGAGTCATTGATAAAACATTTCAGATGAACACAAGCAATATTTTTTAGAAATACAATTTCTCTCTTTGTGAGTCCATATAATGCAAATATTAGTATTTTTCTTTCTCACACACCTATCGTTTTACTTCAGAAGACACTGATTTAACAACTGGAGTTGTAGGAGTTGCCATTAAGTTTGCTTTGTATAGTTTCTGTCGAATGAACTGTAAAAGTCCTGTTTGCTTGCATTTTATGGACACAATCTTTTAAAACCTTGTGTTCATCTGAACAAAGTATATCATATACTTCTAGGATGGCATTAGGCTGAATAAATGATGAGAGCATTTTGGATGGAGTGTCCCCTTAAGAAATGAACATTAATCAAGATAAATAAATGCTCTAAAAGTACTGTTTGTGTAAGTTATTGAATTAACTTTAATAATATTTTATTCGTAATGTTAACATAGAACCTTAAAGTGTTGCGAAAGATTATATTACATAAAATTAAACAGTAATACATACTCTATATAACATTTACAACCTTTAAAAGGGCCACAGCATGACTTATTTTAATTAGTAAATTACTATTATATTAAAATGATCAAACTCCTCACACATTGCCTGGTTAAAAAAATGGTACAGGTGACGAGGAGCTTCAGTAGAATATCAGTGAACCGTAGTCAAACATATTTTTCTGTTCTGTCCTGTCTGCTGTTATACTGTGCTCTTCAATTGCACTCAGGAATGTGCTTGCGCGCTGTATATAATTTCATATTAAACCACAATAATATATAAAAGGTTGTGAGAAAACACGATGTGTGTCAGATCCACGTCAAGTTCAGCAGCAGGAAATCTTAAAGAAATAGCAGCCAAAAAAAAAAAAAAACAATAACCCAGCTGCTGTGATGCCTGTTAATCAAATAACAAAAGAAAAAAAAAGAGGAAATCAATACATTTGGTAGCTTTAAGGATTCATCTATATTTAATTTTGAATTTAGTGTTTGATAACTTTATTCAATTTCTGTATCTTTCCTACTTGCCGGAAGGCACAGGTAGCTAAACATGACATCTATTATAATAGGTTTATGTGAAGATTGTTTTAACTTAAATTAAAAGTTGCTTTTTTAAAGCCTAATAAATTTTCATATTGATAGCTGTCATGTATACTGTAATGTATACTGTAAAAAAAATACGGCCTTTATGTTATTTGTACATTAATTTGAATATTGCATGTGAAATTAATATGTACATTTAATTTCATAATAAATATAGTTTTTAATTTAATAATAATTCATTTAATATATCAATCCTCGATCAATTTGCTGTTAGTATATATATATTTTTAATCATTTTCAGAAACACAGAAAAAATCCAAATGTCGTGTTAGACCATTGGGGCCTTCGAGCTTTAGAATGTGATGCCTTAAATGCACTGCTGAAGTGAATGAGTCATGCAGTCATTAGATGTTCATGTTATATTTAGTGTTGTGTCAAGCAGAATGAGAGAGACCCACTGGAGACATTGTAGTGATAATTGAAGCAGGTGCTGTTGAGGCTGCAGGGCTCTGTCTGGTTGCTGTCTGGACACACTCTGTCGGCCACTGGGGGGCGCAGCACGAGTCTCCTCCTCATCCTCACTGTGCTTTCATTACATGGCTACAAATAAATACAGTTAAAAGGTCAAGAGGGCTTTGACGCCAAACACATCAAAGTCATCAAAGACATTATTTGTTTTTTAAAAGGTGCATATGCATGGGCAAGCTGAGCAGTAACCGCTGTGCTGTGTAATACTGCATTGTAAAAAGAAAAGAAAAAAACCCAGCAGTCAGGCAGCCACATGGTCTTGCGATGCTAAGTGCACTGTTAGAAGCTGTTAGGCTGCAGGCAGCAACTAATCTGCATCTCCATCACTGTCAGACGCTAATGAGACCCTTTAAACGGCTAGCTGGCCATGTGCATGTATCTCACTATTGGGGAGGCTGATCATCAGCAGGAGCTCTATTCAGCTAGTGCCACATATCTGTGCACCCAGGTTTTTTGGGAACATTTCATAATTATGTAAAACCGAAACTAATTAAACAAGCTCAATCACCGAACACTGGTGTTTGACATGTTCGCAGTGCTGGCTGAGCGCTTTGACACAGCGAAGAGAACAAACATTGCTTGGAACCGAGAGCGTACAAGGTAGAATTGCGATCTAATGTGATTAGCATAGAGACCAAATTATGCTGAAATGGCTTGGCAGTCTTGTGTAGGTTGGGCCGAGCCAGGATAACTCATCCAGTTTTTTTCTGATTTGTTGAGTGCGAATTGAAGAGCTGCTTGCACTTCAATGAGTCAGTGCCCCGATGGCAAATTGTATCTAGGGTAACTTTTTATGCACAACATTAATTAGAATAACAAATGCTTCATTACTACTGGAGGTTCATTTGCATACTGATTTCAGTTGTCTCCGTATTCACCGTTTGAAATTTCACCGCAGGAACTCTGGAGAACTGTATGAAGATTTGACTTGTGAGGCAGCATTAATGTGAAATATTCAAATAGATGCAAAACATCTCGACACACTGTCTTATGTCATGGCCTGAGCTGAGAAGGAATCATGCAGAGATATACTGTAAAACATTTCTGTACTTAATTCGCAGACTGAATATTCTCTCTAGAGGCAAAAAAATGTTACGAGCTCATAAACACCAGTGCATCATTTTCACCTACAAAACAATGTCAACAGCAGTCTTACTGAAGACAGCTTTGAACAGTATGATTGCTGGTCAAGTGTTAGTGGAACATGTCCATAGTTAATATTAGCTTATATAACTGACACACAATCATAAAAACACTTTGGGATAAAAGAGGCACAGTGTATATTCATTAGTATTGGTCAATATATATATTTTTAATATCTTTTAAATAATATCCTATTAACTTTACTATCATCTAACATTCATTAAAAACTCAATTATACTATTAAAGGTAATGGCAACACTTTCTATGCTACCTATGCTCATAATAAATTAAAGGGCCATTTATACTTACACATTACTGTTCTATAAGTTGTGTAAATTCATGTGTAGCTTTTAATTGTTTTAGCTTTTAAAAGCTTTTAGTGTTTTACTAAATTAATAAGACAAATCAATATTTAACTTACATGTTTGGGGTCAATATGTTCTTTTTTTTATGCCTTTATTCAGAAGGATGCATTAAAGTGATCAAAAGTGACACTTTTACACTGTAACAAACAAAGACTGTCCTATTCATCAAAAAATATTCACAATAATAAGAACTGTTTCTTAAGCTCTTAATCAACATATTAGAATGATTTCTGAAGGATCATATGACACTAAAGACTGGAGTATTGATGATGAAAATTCAGATTTGCCATCACAGTAAAAACTACTGTTTAAAATATATAAAAATAGAAACAGTTATTTTACGTTGTAACAATATGATACAATATTACTGATTTTACTGTATTTTGTTGAATGCAGTCTTAGTGAGCAGATGAGACTTTGTTCAAAAACATTAGGAAATCTTACCAACTCCAAACTTTTGAATGGTAATGTACAGTAAATACTATTGGTCTTTGTGACGAGTGGGGCGGGGCCGAGGGACATGGGAGCGAGGCCGGGGGAGTGATTGGAGATGAACTACACCTGTTCGTCCCACCGGTCTCGAGGCCCATGGAGGAGATGGAAGGATATAAAACTGGAGCGACGACAGTGAAGGACGAGAGAGGACCAGGCCTGGGCTTTTAGTTGTGTTTTGGTTTTTATTTTATGCGCACCAGTCGTCCGTGAGGGGCTGGTGCGCTGTTTTGTGTTTATTTTGTTATTAAAATGTTTTTGATTGTCCGCCGGTTCCCGCCTCCTTCTTCCGGATGAATATGAAGGTTGATATCGTTACAGTGGCCTTTTCTCTCGCCTCGCCTGTCCTACCCCCAGGTTCCCGCAGGTCCCCGGGAGCGGCCCCCCCGGAGGGAGGGGGGGGGGGGGGGAGTAGAGCGCAGTCTCGGGAGTACCCCCCGGCCTGCGAGGGGCGATGGGGGTATGTGACGAGTGGGGCGGGGCCGAGGGACATGGGAGCGAGGCCGGGGGAGTGATTGGAGATGAACTACACCTGTTCGTCCCACCGGTCTCGAGGCCCATGGAGGAGATGGAAGGATATAAAACTGGAGCGACGACAGTGAAGGACGAGAGAGGACCAGGCCTGGGCTTTTAGTTGTGTTTTGGTTTTTATTTTATGCGCACCAGTCGTCCGTGAGGGGCTGGTGCGCTGTTTTGTGTTTATTTTGAAATTAAAATGTTTTTGATTGTTCGCCGGTTCCCGCCTCCTTCTTCCGGATGAATATGAAGGTTGATATCGTTACAGTCTTATTGTACACTTAAGTGTCCAAAAGTACATGAATACATATTGGGGCCTCTGTGAGCTATTCCTCGCTTCAGAGACAGATCTGAATGTTCTGAACGTTTACACTGTGCCTTGTAGCAGCATACATAAGGACGTCTTACTATTGAACAGGTGCTCCATTGGCTCCACTGGGACATCACGCAGTCATTAGGGCATGGCAGGACACAGGTCTGAGCTTGGGGAGGGATTTCATCCTGGTCACAGAAGGTCTCATTCACACTGCTAACCAGATCCCCACTGTCACGCCTCACACACCTGTCACAGCCAAAGAACAGCAGAATGAGGATGTGGAGGACGAGGGTTGCACACTGGAGTGGGTCGTGACCCCTAAGAGAAGCATCTGTGATGGAGTTACTCTGTGAGAAATTGTCCTTTCTTACCCAATCTTGCGGCTTTGCACACCCTCACCACAGGCTGGCAGCTCATCCACTGTGTTGATAGTGCAGACTGACCAGGGGTCTGTTACCCACTCATACTGACCGCACTCACTGCGACAGGGCACAGCCTCATACACCTACAGACACACAGAGACAATAATGCACTGATTACAGCGAAACCCATTTAAATACAATTTTGAAGCATCTATCTCAAGCATCAGGGAGGCTGACGAGAACCAGAAAATGCATTTAAGAACTTTTGTAATCCTTTTTCTAGTTATGAGATTCCCTGTAGATGTTATTCAGAGTAGACGGCATTTTTAATCTGTTGCAAACAAAAATAAGGCTGTGAGGGATAGAAGTATAGTCTGTTTAATGGTTCTCTTGTAAGAACATTATCTGCTTCTGAGACAACTGTCCATTTCAGTTAACATAAGCTGGAAAAAAATGCTTGGCAATCAGTCCCACCAGGATTTCAATTTTCTACAGGAAAAATAAAACAAAACCCAACTGTATGTACACAGGTATTTATATAATTAGTCTTACTGACAACAAGAGTTATTAATTATTGAATATCAACTGTTATTTTTCTGATATTGTTTTTGCATTTTTTTTTCATTATTGTCAGCAATTGCATTCATCCAAAACATTAATTGTGGATATCCAATACCATAATGTTTCAATCTACTGTTGAAATCAGGCATTATGGGGACTAGACTAACAAATATTCAGTATTATATATACGTAGTAGTTTAATACTAACATACATTACACTAGCTAGCCTACAGATTTTATTTCATGCAGCCTCTGAAAGTTAATTTGTAAGCCAACAGTTTGGAAATACAGGTCACAAATTAATTTTTTTGGAGTGATAGGCCACTTGGGAACTTGAAAAAATTATAATCAGGACTGCCTCAAATCAGAACTTTTCTTTCTTTTTATAACATCTTTCTTAATATAATCTCATTGTTATATAAGTCCCAATGCTTTGTGCGGCTCATTTTACAATGGAATTCCATGCAATACAGCTGGAGGAACATGGAACATGTATTGATCAATTAGTTTGGGCTCACAATTATAGATTTTGATTAACTAATATTGCAACAGAAGAAAAAAATTAGACAAAAATGCAAACTGCTGCTAATAAAGTGCCAACTGGTTGCATTAATCAGTAGTAATTCTCGCTATTAACAATCCATTAACTATGTCTTTGACCTTAATAAACTACTAATTTGCTGCTTATTAATAGATAGTAACTTAGTTTTTTAAGTAATAGGAATGTAGAATATGGTCATGCAGAATATCTGCTATAATAAATAGCCACTATGTTATTAAAAGGCATGCTAATAAGCAACTATTTAATGGTAAGAATTGGTCCCTTTACTAAAGATTTACCGAAAACAGTTCGCAAACATTGTGTTTTGTTACCCTCACAGCTTTGTTTTGATTTTCGTCATATGTGTGTCTGCTCTGATTATGCTCTATTTTTTGGTGGCTGATGACTGGCGAGAGGCTTTTTGATGTGGCACATGTAGGGTATTCTCCTACTTATTAAATTGACATGATTTCATTTAAAAAATGAGTCCAGAAGCCAAAAACTGAAGTCAATCAATTCATCAAACCTCATATAAAAGAGGCTTATGAAAACACAGTGAACAAATGAGACCGTACGTTTATAGCTTCCTTCCCAAGGGGATATACAGACCCTAACACACTCTCAAAATATCCCATCTGGCCCTGCAGCTGCTAAAAGCCCCATCAGCGCTCTCCTCTTGTCTCCTCTCGTCTCTCCTCATCTCCTCTCCTCTCCTTTAATGAGTGTCATTGAATTTCCAATTACAATAATCAAACAAGTGTTAAGACGATGCTCAAGATGTGAGAAGTGAGTGAAAAGATGATGAATGAAATTGGCAATAAATCTACTGAAGCATTAAAAAAAGGGTAATTTCATTAACATAGACAAATAAAGCTCTGCAAACATGACGATATCAAAAAAATTAAATTGCCACGTTAAGAAACAATCATTAATTCAGCAACACTCATCAACAGCAGCAAACAATTTTATTTAAAAGCCCTTAATGGGGAAAGTCAGTTTTACGGCACGCCTGACAGTTTTCTGTGATGTTCCAATAAATAGCCAACCTGCCGTCTGTCTTTTACAATGGAAAGGTGGCGCTCAGTTATCGCAAATTAAGAAAAAGTTCCCGTCTTTTCTTTACATACTGTAGCACAAATATAGGATACTATTTTCCTTCACTGCAACTTTCACTGCCTAGCTCTCAAGCTCTCAATTTTAAGAAAAATAAACCAGCTATGCTGCTCACAGGTCAGTTCCTGTAACCTCGAGGAGGATGTAGGTACTCTGGGCCTGATAATGAAGTCCCCTGATCCTTTTCAAATGTTAGTCAAAGGGCCAGAGATGACATGAAAATGTACTTCATACTTATTCAAATCTCAGTCGGCCTGTGATCAAAATACAGCGCTCCTCTTATTCAGAGGAGGGCTGGGGCCACGGAGGCCAGCGGGGCAGTGGGGTTAACAGATGCACAGGGAGAAACACAGAATGAGGCACTGACCTGAGCCTTTGAAGATGTCCGTATTAGCAGTGCATGACAGGCAAAGGAGAGAGAAGAGAAATGATATATATATTAGTTTTGAGCTTTAACTCCTCCTGTGCAATAGCCGGTTGCTGTCTGGACTAGCTAAGTAACTCCTTTCAACAAATTAGAAAAGTGTAGAAGAAATTCAGTGCAGAATTTCTGGCTTTTTGTGCATAATTCTGTTTGAATGAAGGATGAAGATGAAGACTTCTGCCAGAGTGAAAAGGTAATTAACTTGCTAAATTGCATAAATATCCAAAAGTCTAGAAAACAAATAGCGTTTTACACTAGAGGGGAAGCTGACCAAAACATAAAAAAAAATGATTTAAATCCTCCATAACTTTTATTATCGTCTACTTGATGTGAACGTATATATGTATGTTATGTTACATTAGATTCGAAATATCAAACCAAATGGCATTTCAGAAAGGAAAAAAAATACAATTAAAAAAATAATAATAATAAAAACCCATTCTGAACTTAAAAGTTAATGTACCATTTAAAATTAAAACATATATATTGGAACACTTTCACAGATTCATAGCTCAAAAGATGAATTTTATATATATATATATATATATATATATATATATATATATATATATATATATATATATATATATATATATATATAATTATTTTTGTAGATAATACTTTTTTTTATATTTTGTATAGAATGCATAAAACATTCATTGATTTTTAAGAGTCCAAATGTTGTTTCAGGCCACTCTAAACATGAACTGCACATTTAAATATTTAATAAATTGCCAAAAGTTTTCATATCAATATATATTTTGACATTTAGTAATAAAAAACGGTTTAAATAAAATTATTTAAACATTCAGTTATTTTTTTCAGAATATTTTACACACTATACAGACGGTATGCTACATATTTTTTTTATATAATACTATAAGATATTGTACTGATATCAAATTATTCATACAGCATGTTTTGGCTAACAACAAGATACTTATAAAAGAGATATAATTGTTGTGCATAGTAGGTCAAAGCAGTGCTAAAAGAGCACAAAACAAATACTGAGGGCATCCACAGTGTATATAATATATGCACACCCCCACACACACAGAGCCCTAACGTGAGAGCAGCAGAGACGGCAGTAGTAAGCCTGGCAGGCAACTCTCGACTCTATAAATCTCTTTAAGTGTCACAGCCTGACTCAAACTTCAAACAGATTGGGCCATTACTGTCTCCTGGCCCCTGGAATCAGACAAAACAATCGGGGTACACTGAAACACAGGGAGATAAATGCTACCATGGTGATGGCTTCTAAAACACTTAAGGTGATGTTCTGATATTGAAACGCTGATACAAGGCAAAAATGGGAGACAAAATAAAAGGAGGAGATTTCGGGAAGTACCGGCGGGCTATAGGGCAGACCTAGTGTGCGCACACTGAAGCTCTAAAACAACGTATTAGGACAACTTGACTAAGTGTGATTCTATCTGACAGTTGTCAATAATAGATCGGAGAAAACTTCAGTGGAATGGAAAAACTTAACAAATTTACTCACCCTAAAGTAACTTCTGTGATTTTTGTAGAAGTGTGAGAGACAAGTAATGGCAGATGGCAAGATTTTCAGTCCAGAGTAACTTAATTTCTTTCTATTATATATATATATATATAAAAAAGTGTTGAAATATAGATTGAGTAATATTGATTTTTGTTTGATTAATTTTTGTGGGGGTTTTTCGGACCTTGACAGTCTGGTCTCTGAATTATGAATATTCTTATGAATTAAGAATGTTTTATTGCATGGGTAAACATATAAAATAGTCTTTTAACAGTAGTGCATACATTATTTCGAAGCAACGTTACAGAAAACAGTGCCTTTAAAACCCCCAGCTGGCAGCCAATGACAAGACATGAAAAACTCCTTAAGATGCTTAAGTAGAATGAGGAAATGCCATCATCGTCTGACATATTTAAATAAATCTCCACATGATCCATAATCATGTAATCTTTTTGTCAAAAGGGTATGTAACTAAATGAGGGTGAGCAATGACGAACGATTCCTTTAAACTCCACTGAATGATCAGATACAAAACAAAATTTGTCTTGACATGAATCATTTCAGTGTGGCAGATTATTCATAACCACCGTTTCAATTCTGTCCTGTTCTCAATGCACTAAATGTTCTGAAACTGTGGAGTTTTTATAAATGCATAATTTTACTACAAATTCAATCGTTTAGATGACTCCACACACACACAGACGCATTTATAGGAGACGATTAATACCTCTTTATTTGTTCTTAATTCAAACGATAAGCAGCTATTCATTCTAATACCAAGAGCTTTTATTGGATTAACGCTAAGAGTTACATTTCTGACCTCTTTTTCCAACAAGGGGATTCCATGCCTATCAGACGACAAGTGAGCATTTATTATTTATATCATCACGCAGTTCTCTTTTCGTTATTCTAATTAGTTGATAAAGTGATGGCTAACCTCTGTAACATAGCTAAACGCTCCAGGCCATCTGGACTGCAGGAGGACTTTCACAAAGCTGGAAAGACTCCAAGAGCAAATTGAGCACCACACCACCAGGGACCAAACAATATGCATATTCAGAACGACTGTGTGATGCAGAAGATTATCAGAGGAGGAACAAGAGTGCCAACAATGACCACATGGGTTTTACAACTTTTACTCAACTTCTCAACCTGCTGTAGATTGGAGGAGTTTCTGGTGTCTGTATTTTCTAAATTTTTTCAATTACACACTATTCTACACCCAGGGCACATGACCTAACATCATGAAATCCAGAGGTTTGATGTCATCGCTGTGTCCTAAACAAATTGCTGCAGAAGACATAAACTACTGAAGTTGTTTGGATTACTTTTACAGTGCCACTGAGATGATGGAATACAAACTGATAGCTTTGTACATTCATTACAAAGCTCCTTCGTGTGAAAAATCACAGAAACAAATTCTACCTGCCTTGGATGTGTGGTGATAAATAAAGATTCGATGACGCTAATCTAATGCTAGCATTGTCACTGCGAGCAAGGAATCTTTCACCCTTTTACGCCTCCTCTTGTTGAAATGTTCTCTGATTATAAATGAGTCCAAGTGCAATTCAAGCTCATAGGATAAATAACAGCACTTCTGGCATCAAACACATTTGAGAGCGTGTGTAAGAGAGATGTGGAGAAACGCTGTGGGCCCCTCATTAATGAAGTGAAGCAGCTTTTGCCCAAATCAAAACATCAATCTCCAAAGACCTCTCTGCTAAACAAAACTCCAAGTTAACAATTTGACAGGGAGTATCAAAGCATAACATCTCTTTCGCCTAGACATTCGGCACAAATACAGTACATTTTCCCACAATTGGAAATGCCAGATATATGCGCAAAGCCTAAATGAAAAAACTTATTGATTTTGTTGTTTTCAATAAAGGAAGCTGTGATTGTTTCAGCATGGGGGCAAGCACCGCAGTTATAGCCATAACCAGTGAGCAGCAACATATTTTGCCCGAAATGCACTTGAAAACTGTGACACATATCATCATCTGTAAGTGGCTGAACTCTGCACCAATTATGGAGGCGGCAGTGAGGGGGAGAGCAGCTTTTGTCTGCTTATTTCCACTCTTGTTTCCAGTTAACAAAAGAAAATGTCACACACTTTTAGGTCTCGAGAGCCTTCCTTTATATGAACCCCCAATCACACCAAGGGTAAGACTTCAGGAGTGTCACTACAGACTTAAGATTTGCTACAATAGACAACTTTGGACAAAATTCTGATTTTAACGATTGGTTTGCTTTTATTTTATGAGTATGAATTTGAATAGAATTGGCCACAAAAGACAGGATGCTGAGTTTTCAAATGGAATTACAGAAAGATGGATTTACTGAATTGTATCAAACTAATTCAAGAAAAAAACGCATTTATACAGACTTATTTCTTTACACAAAGTTTAATACGGTCAAAAGATCAAAACAAGTCATCAAAAGTTTTATCTCATAAAATACTGGTAAATGTAGTTTTCATTGTCCAAAAAAGTTAGCTTATTAAATACAGCGAAACATATTTAGGCATAAGCATATTTATTTAATGCAACACTCATGTCTATAGGTGCCATTTCAAACATTGTTTCTTATAACATCTTTACTGTTCTATAATATTTAAAAGGAAAGGGAACAAAATATTATATTTTCAGAGATTATCAAAATAAAAGAAGTTTAATTTCACATTTCAGTTTTACAACTATTTGTATCTATTGTAAATAAGAGAGAAGGAAAACACAAAACACACAAATGATTACCTGCATAATAAGCACCACAATTTAACATATGAAGAACATGAATGTTAAGTACTGTACCAGGTTGCCAACAATGCGAAGCATTGTAAACAAATCTAATTCTAACTGTAACATGCTGTAATATGATTAAATAAAAATTGTGCACAGAAGTATAATGTCTTTGTGAGGTTTAACAACAGCCTTTCATCATGTTTCCCTACGCTGTAGTGCATGTAATCTTGCAGAGCAGTCCCAGCATACAAAAGCATGACAAGATGGTTTCTAAAAGTCTACTTCTGAGCTAAAGACGTGCTTCATTTAGAAGCTGTGGGAGAGGCAGAAATGCTTTATAGCAAGATTGGTTTCTAAGCACAGATTTACAGAGGTTGTTAAATTATGCAAGCCTGCTGAACACAGGCTCGTCTCATCAGCAGAACAGTCTGCCTCAGCGCACATGATGGCTACCATATGGCACCCAGCTCTGGAGGTGGGCAAGAAGAATGTTCTTTACACAGCGAATCTAGCACCGAGCCCTCCACTGCGGGTAAAACAGACTTCAAACTGTGGCGGAGACTGCACCAGCCCTGAGGAGGACTGCATCTGTTGCATCTGATAGAAACATCACTATTTCCCACACTTAGTAATGATGATCCTAAACATTAAAGTAAGAGCCAGAAAATTACATGTCACTTGCAATTCAGAAACATGGACTATTTCACACAAATGAGTAAAAGTCATATTTGCAAGGTTCATACTGCTATGCATGGCACTGTAATGAAGTATAAGGATTTATTTAGAAGTGGAGCAAGGAAATATTAATGTTACAAAAGTGCACTCAAATCTTGTTCAAGCGTCTAAACAAACTGATGAAAATTCTGTTTGAAACCAAAGACAGCTGTCTAGCTGCATAGTCAGCCAATGACTAAACAGAGAGTGTTTGAATACTAAGGCTTCCAAACAGGCTTCCAAAACCACTTCATGTGATAATCTACAATAAATTCAAGAGACAACCAACCAAATATCCACCCATCCATCCATCTAGGAGCTTATGTTCAAAAGTCCATGTACTTTCATTAATTTGAAAAGAGAAGCCTGTACATTCTGCTAAACAACACATTTTGTGTTCCATGAAAAGAACTGGTCTGTCACCATTCGTGAGTGTACCACGATGCATTACATGGTACTCTCGTGAACTAATGTCACATGGACTATTTAAATTTTTTTACTTAATACAGTTCTGGGCCTGGGAACATTTAAGTTGCATTGCTTTCTAAAGAGGGTCAAAAAGTTCTCGGATTTCATCACAAATATCTTAATTAGTGTTTCAAAGATGAATGAAGGTCTTACGGTTTTGGAACGACATGAGGGTGTGTAATTAACAACAACATTTACATTTTTTGGGTGAACTATCCCTTTAACACATGCTGGCATTGTTATAAAACAATAGCTAAACTCATCAGACTCTCGTTTAAGGTGGTTTTTCAGAAGCAGGAGCATGTGGCACAAATGTAGCCAGTTCCTACTCAGTTCAATTTACAGATCAGTAGTAAGACACAGCATAGGGATGACATGCCTTCATGCACAACCCCCTCCTGCTTCCGTCACAGTGGCTGATCATCTGTACAGAATGAGGAGGCGAGTAATCAGTCTCCTCTCTGTCGAGTGACTCACTGTGGGGAATGGTGCAAGAAGAAACATCTGGAGAAGGTTGCGCATCATCCAGTCTCCCATTTGGAGTGGCTGATGGCAGAAAATCACAGGGCAAAGACGGTCAGAATCGTCAGCATTTATCGGGATAATGAGATGGAACACTCTTCGATTGACGTGTGGTAAATTGTAACAGTGCTTAAATAAGTTATCCTTCCAGCAAAGAGAAAGGAAAACTACAGCATTGGGTTCTTGCTAAAAGCTAAGGGCGACAGGAAGAAGGCGCTGCAGCCCTACACCCGTGTTATGTCCTTACAGGGCGAGCATGTTAGACAGCCAATCAATAAATAAGTGGTGGAAAGACAGCTCTGGTCAGCTGTTTACTAGTCCGAAAGGGAGCTGGAACAATCTAGTGATTGTGAAAGGCCTCTCCGAGCCTGTATTACCCGAAAGCCTAAATTATGAATGAATACAGAGCACTGCCCTTCTCTTTAACTCACAGCAGAAAGCTGCACTGGGGAAAGTGAGAATTGCTTGTTAAATGTAGGGGCCAGACAGCCACAGACAGATTATCAAAGACACATAACAAGCCAAAGCTCACAAGGAATGTGGCATGTAAACAAAGTTTCCTTAACTAGTCCTGTTCCAAACATTTTACTTAGAATCCGGCATTAAATCCCACTCAAGAAATGTGATCTGATCTGCAGCAAATCACATGAATTTGATGTGACAATACTGGAATGTCAATTAAAGTGTTGATAATGCACAGCCTGATTTTTTAGGAAAATGTTTGCCAGTCTTGAATTGCACTTTATATGCTTTGATCATGCCGATCCTAACCATAAATTGCACTAATAAGGTTTTCGACTGTTCTTGGACCAGTAGTTTCAACACAAAGACATTCACTCTGCTTTTCTTACTCTCCAGTCCATAGAATAGAAAAATCCCTAGGAAATAGAGAATAAACACATGACACAAAAAAATTATAATAAATGTTAACATTTATAAATTGCGCCATCTTTAATTTCAAGCACAAAATTGTGATTATCACATTTGGAGGTCAAAAGGTTTGTCAGTCAATGTTCCAGACAGTGATTGGATTTAAGGATGTATGACATTTTATCCTTCAAACATTTTTAGTGAAAAAAAAATCTCACTGCTGGAGATAGACAATGGGCTGAACATCTGAAAAGAAAAACTGTATGTATGCAACAGATGTATGCAGCTGTTGAGATGTGCACTTCACTGAGTCTTGTGGATAAATTGTCTAGAAGTCTAGAGAAACACAATTAAAGCTTCCCAGATGTGCATTAAAATGATCACATTAATACTGATTCATTTATAATGATAGTAATAATCTTGTGCACACATAGCATGTGGATGCCACAATTAGTGAAAGGCTAATTTAAACGCAAAATGTCATGTACCACATGGAAAGTGGAAATATCTCTATACCCTCTGTTTCAAAAGGCTCATTTAAAAAAAGTTTCATTTTTGGACAAATTTTCATTTTGATGCATCACTATTCAGATAAATAGCAAATGGAGAGTTGTGCTGTAATACCAAGGTCATGGGTTTGATTTCCAAGGAAGCGTTAACTGATAAAATGTAAGATTGAATGCTGTGTCACTTTGCATAAAAGCTTCTGCCAAATGTATAAAAGCGTAAGGAAAAAAAAACGTAGTCTTCCTATAAACCAATAAATGTGCTCAGATATACCAAGATACCAAACACTGGATTCAGAATTTCGAGATTTCAATATGAACCCCAACATGTCCCATCAGACCCTTCTGAGAACTCCATTAAGTCTTCTGAGTTATAAAAGGGCATCCTCAGAGCGACACAATTTTCATCAGGGTCTCTCTTAAACTCAAACACATTCACACACACAAATCCACTGTGGCTTTGGTGGTGACTTTCCACTATACTTATGAAGAAATCTCAATCTCCACACCTTTGCAGAGTGGGCCGCTTCAAAAACCGCCAGCTGCACAGCCTCTCTGCCAAGACAACAGAGCGGACATTTGCAAAATGTTAACAGTAAGAGTTCATCTCCCCAAAAGACTGGAAAGGGCATTAGCCAAGGCAAACTCTGCCTTTAGTGAAGGGGTATTTTGAGTCCTGTTAAACAGTGGGCCCATAAAAGTTGTTAGTAGGCACTTAACCATCTGTACACACAGCAGCAATAGAATGCATTTGAATATTTTTCACGCACACTGCCTCATCTGCATACTGACCTCTAGAAACCAGTGTGTCCTCTGCAGCCCATTCCAGCACACACAGCACATTTATAATATCATTTCCCTTTAAAGAGAGTCCCATCTGGGAGCAAGCTGTCGCAAATGTACTGTAGATGAATGTACCTTTTTTATGCTATTCTTTCATTTTGTGCAGATACAGTTACATCTAATTCAGACTCAAACAACATCCTTACTCATGCATAAAGCACATCCTTATTGACCAAATAAGCATTTCTATCACCAAGATTGAACAATATGTGAGGCATATGTGTACTTTAGTGAGATAAGGACTGGCAGTGTTGCACATGCTCAAGCAACAGCGTTTAACACTTGTACAAACTGTCCTAACTAGCTGACAGTGAAAAGAGGAGAGGAGAGGTCACAAAAAGACAGTCTGCGCTAATGGGCATGATTTTCTGCAAGGAGCACAAATCTACAGCAATCAGGAAGAGTATTTACATGGACACTTGTTAGCACCTTTGTGCTGTCTCACTCTCAGAAACAAAACTATTTAACGGATGAGGAGATTGTGTTTGTTCATATTTTAGCTTCGAGGCTGTAGTACGTTCAGTAAACTGCAGTTAATGAAGAGGCATGCATTAACCGGTGAAATGGTAATGAGTTGAATGTTAACCGTGCTGAAAATGCCAAATGTATCTCTAGGCGGCTTAAATATATTCCGTTGGGGATATTTCAGGCATTCAATAAAAACGGATGTGTTAAAGGCCCTAAATGAAACCGTTTACATGAGCGATTATCTGAATCATGATGCCTGCGATCATAGACCCTAATGATTCTCATTACTCGCTTCTCACTGATGATCCACCATATGGCAGTGAAAGCCCACAGAGATACTATTTCCCTATTGGGACCGCACATCTCACCTGATTCTTCAGGTCTAGTTTGGGGCATGGCCGCCCGCCGTTGAACGGCTTCTCCCGTAGCCATTTGGACCTGACTTTTAGCCCGCTGCCACAGGAGGCGCTGCAGGCTGACCACGCTGACCAGTCGCTCAGCTTGCAGTCCAGAGGGCAGGGCATGTGGCAGACCTCTTCCACCAGACCTGCGAAAGAGCATGTCGAGCAATCAGAGAAGTCTAGCCCCTGCCATTCAACATCACGCTAACAACGTTAGTGGAAACACCTGGTGCCGACGCTGAGACCTCCGTCTAATTTACACTGACAGTTCAGGGCACCCCACAGATTCCTATTTGACTAATGACTGCTTGCCTTCCCAGTGGAGGAAAAATTACTTGGCTCTTTACTGACAGAGAAAGATAAGAAAAATTGATGGAAATTAGTAGACGAACCTGATTCACTGCAGAGGTCTGGGCTAACCAGGTGGCCTTCGTGGTCCAGACAGGCCACGGCACGATAACGTAATCCGTGACCGCAGTCACGCACCTGTTGCCGACCCCTCCATCCCTGGAGGGATCCTTGCACCGGGGTCTCCAATAGGATACAAGAGGACCAGTTACCATATGGCTGAGAAACAAACTCCTCACACGGACAGGGCTCGGACTCCACAAGAGGGTACAAGTCTTCGCGCTGACAGCATTCTTGTTTCCGGCTCCGACCTGAAACGGATGGAGAGCCAGAAAGAAAGATGGAAATAGAGAGGGGAAGCAATAAATAACAGAGACTAGTCATCTGAATTTTAGGTGCCATTTGGATGAAACATTCAGACAGCACTCATGTGTGTAATATACTTAGATCTGTCTTTGAAAATTATTAAAAAATTAATGATGTTTGGATAACTGGACCATTATTCATACTGCTGTCAACTGTTTACTGCTAAGTGCCACTGCCAACATCCCCAGGGAACGATTAGAGAACTATTCTGAGTAGACTGAAATGAAAACGCTTAGTGACGATAGCAGGAGTCACAGAATAACTTCCAAGCAAACATGCCGATGTTTCAGCACTTTATATGATGGAGCAGACATGTCCAATCCTGCAGAGTTCAGCTCCAACTTTAATTAAACTAATCAAGGTCTTAAGGGTTACTAGAAATGTCCAGTATTGGAGCTAGGACGCTACAACGTTGGGGGATTATTGGTATGTATTTTGTCCTCAATGATATCTGATTAGAGTTCAAATTGTGCTAGGACTTTTGGAGGGACCAAACCTGCTCAACATTAAAGCTAATTAAAGCTTCAAGATCAGTATACTGTACTTACTACATGATGTTACCATGTGTTGTACTGTAAAACAGAAATGGGGTCTGATTTTGATTCCCAGAGAATGCACAAAATGATAAAAATGACCAATTTCAATGTACTGCAAGTTGCTTTGGATAGATGCTTATATTAAATGCTTAAATATTAATTTTATACAACTATTTTAAAAGGTTTTTTGACCCACTAAATTAAAATATTGCCATCAATTAGTAATTTACATTTATGCATTTAGCAGACACTTTTATCCAAAACCAATTTTGGTAAAACAACAACAACAACAACAATAATAATCGGAATATATAACGCCAGGTTCATTAGACAAACAGATTAGGAAGAAATCTAGAATTACTCACCCTAATGTCTTTCCACCTCCACAATAATTTGGTTAATCTTTAAAACACAATGGTATTTTTAATTAAACCAGAGATCCTGTCCCTCCATTGAAAGTCCATTCACCAAAAACTGACACATCAAATTTTCAATTTCGATGTTTCACATATAACCACTAATCAAGGCACTTCCATAAAGCTAATCAAATATGTTTAAACAGAAGCTGAAGCTTAATTTAATGCATGACGCGCAAGAACAAACTTCACTGGTTCTTGCTGAAGCTCAAACGTCCTTGCCTGACACTTTCAAAGGAGGGACAGAAATCTCTCAGGTTTCATTATAAACGAAGATGAAAGAAAGTCTCATGGGTTTGGAACAACACGAGGGCAAGTAAATGATGACAGAATTTTAATTTTTAGATGAACAAATAACCCCTTTACTTTTATAGGGTTTTATAATAAGTGGTAAACGTACCCGCTTGTATGTTATAAATGTTTAGCACAAAGGTGGTCCTGAGAACTGAACCAACCAGACGCTTCTTCCTTTCTCTCTACCACATTCTTTATTTTTAAATATACAAACACAGACCCGCAGCACTCTCATGGTCAGTGGAGCATATACATCTAATTTATCTAATGAGGAGAGAAATAAATAGATTTCACATCATAAAGGCTTCTGTTTAAGAGGCTATTAGTTCCTATTTGCACACTTCACTTCCTGGAACATTTCAAATTAGTCATGTCCATTAGACAAGATGAATGCTATTAGGTTATATAAATAAATGGATCTGTTCATTAGATTTACTGTCACTAACACTACAGACCAGCGTTCAAAAGGGTCCTCAAACCTGTCAAGCATAATTCCATCAGCCTGTCAAACCTGTGGGTTTATTACTGGACAATTAAGCATGGTCAAGTTGAAGAGCTAAATGAAATATGATGCTTTGATGTATTGGATTCAGAAGCTTTTTGCGTTTTGTTGTTTGACTGAAGTATGCTGTTGGCTTGCATCAATAAGATTGATGTGGTTTTGCTGACAGTTAAAGCTTTTCAAATAATGCTGATGAAAGATCATCATCATAAAGCATGGTGCAATACTCAGTGGATTCAGTGAATCTCTGGTCGAGTCAAAAGCTAAATTAGACTGTCTCAGAGAATATGCGATTACACAGCTTTGTGTTTCAAATTAGCTGCACAGAGGGTCAACCAAGAAAACCAGGAGTACTTGTTGCTAGGATTTATGTGCATGGGTTTAGAGTGTATGCAAAATTGATTTATTTTTCATACTGTATATCTAAGGATACGCATTCAAGTATTTTTAAATTTGCAACAGTTTAAGTTTAATAGATAGTTACAGGATAAGTTTTCCACCAAATGTGTACTGCTAATATGATGTTATATGTAAATTAACAATGTCTACTCTTTCTCCATGATACCTGCACTCAGATATCAATGTTTATTTGTCAGCAAAAGTTTGCCGGATGATGCAAAATGTGTCATTTTGCATCATCTGGCAGACTCTTGACAGCTCCAGGTCTTTTCTTAAAAGTACAGATCGAGCTTCTGGATTTTTGTATTCCCACCCATAGACAGTTGGATCCAAAATTTGTGTTTACATTTTTTTTTTGCAAAGTCCTTTTCTCTGTTTTCCTACACAGCACTGATTTTTTTTTTACTAATATTTCTACAGCATAGATAGCAAAGTTCGCCATTAGTGAATTCCCTCTTAATTCCTGCCATAATTTCATTTTAGACACACTATTACCAATGAAAACAGTTTAAAATGAAGCCAAAATAGAATTGGTGACTGCAATAGTGGACAGCAACAAAGTAGTTTTACATTTAATACTTAAGTACTTTTACTGAAGTAATATTTTATTTTTGTATCTGCACTTTTATTCGAGTACTTGATACTATATGTATACTTCATCCACCACTGGTTGAGTTTCTCCAAGCAACACAAAAAAGAGCTGAACCCAAATAAATCTGAATAGAATAATCCTGTTTATTAAATAACTGGTTGAATGGATAATTCAGCAACTCACATGCAGTCACTTGTTTTTTTTCTGAATGAATCATACGGTTTAAACAAATCTGTTGAGTGAATGATTCTTTGACTTCCTAATAAACATTCTAACTTTTAGTACTATCCATCTATCAGGAGGAGGCCTCTATATCCAGTGCACAGAGAGAGTGTGAGATGGACACAGAAACAGAGGTAGAGGCAAAGAGAAACTCACACTCTCACTGATGTCCAGAGTTTTCTGAGAAGTGTTTGCCAGCCTCCATCTGTTTTTGGTGTACAGAGGCGGTCAGTGATAGAAAACAGCTCTAACAGTGTGAAATCTCTGTCAGTACATTGCAGCCTCACTGACAATCTGTTCTCTGCTTTCACTGCATGTGTTAGAGTATGTGCATATGTATATAAACACACACACACACAAACACACACACACAGTCACACACACACACACACACACACACACACACACACACGTCAATAGTGATTATTCATTATTTATGACACCTCCAGAAACTAACACCTGCTGGATATTGTGCATTCAATTAAGCAAGAAGCACAATCTTTTTTTTTTTATGCTCTTGAATTTCTAGGTTGAAATCTGACATTTTAGCATGTGATCGCCTTTGATGTGGGATTTCCTAAAAGTATGAAGAAAGGCTTTGAAAGTTTATCTGACACAGTGAATACGTCACATTGTGAGAGGTGCAGGATCTTAATGAGAGCCAATCAGGAGTTTTATGCGAACAAACTAATTAAAGAAGAAAGCATTGCAGTAATTTTCCAACAGACAGCTCCAAATCTGCCTGTAGAGCAGTTCACAGCAGGTCTCTGATCTCTGATGATAGACAGGACTGTCAAAATAAGTTGGGTAGGTGCAGTAACACTAAAGGAAAGAAGAGGAGGATAGTTAATCAAATAATTAATGTCAATTCTCCTCAGTGGTACTGACTGGGGTGCTGAACTCAAAGTTCACTTTAAATGACGTCCTTTTCCAAGACCTTTTTCCTAGCTTTAGCTGATTATGCTTAGCTAAGGAATATACTAAAGCTGACTTGTCTGTCAGCTTACTCCCTTTGTTAAAATGATATTCCTCAAGTGATACTACAATTGTCTCGAGAATCCATTGTATTTCTTGGCACTAGCTCTCAGAGGATTTTACAAATACGCCACTAATTTGTACCCGACCTTGTCAGGATATAAACAAGCTTATCGACTTGCCACGGTATAAGGATTTAGCTCATTCACTGTCGCAGTATTTGTCTTGTTGTGTGACTTTTCCATTATAAACACTAAACAAACATCCTGCTGACTGTAAGAAATGAATATAATTAACCTTGCTCTTATATTTCTTGAGGAAAATGACAACTACTTGATAAAACATGCCAGAGAACATCAAAACATATAAACAATACTGTACCTACAGTATATGATCATTTAAAGTACTTTTACCCTTATTTCTATATTTGTATATTTATGAAAAAATAAACAGAATCAAATCATTAGCATTGTAAAATCCAGTTTACATAACGTGTTGTTCAAACTTTTTTTTTTAATTTTTTTTTTTTTTTTACACAGAATCAGATGTATTAATATACAAATATAATCTAGTATTTTCCAGTGAGACAAACTCATTGATATTATAAATTTATAGTTTTACTCCTTAATCATGTATTATTTTATTTCTTTATCTACATTATTCCACATTAATATGTATATACACTTTTACCTTTTTTTATTTATACAAACACACATTTCTACATTTAAAAAAATATAAATTAAATAAATTTGTAATTAAAAAGAGGAAATAAATATGTAATAAATAAATTAATTCATAAACAGTAAAGTATAAATATGGCATAGGTGTAATTAGAAAATGTCTCAGTAAAATATGCAATGTATTTCTTTCTATCTACAATTTTTGACTTGTTTGTTTGTTTTAAAAAGATTTCATGTTCATTTATTTCTCCATAATATTATAAGAGAGTTATACCAATATATTGATATATATGCATTTTGAAAAGTTTACATTTACTGTACTTAGAATATATCCAAATGTATTTATATGAATATGAAAATTATTCTCACCAAAACGGATAATTTCAAGCAAAATAAACCACAAAAGAAAACTAGTTCTAGTCTTGTTAAAGCGAATGTTACAGTCTCTTGGATTTACCAGGAGTTACACATCTTACTTAAGAATATAATAGTTAATGCACAAACCCTTTGTTCACCAGTCTTATAGCCTTTTCCCATTAGTGTAATTATCATATAAGCTGTGGAGCGGTCATAATATAGGTTACATATTCACAACTTTGTGAATCACCATTTTAGTTCTCTTACGAGAGCTCTCTCGTACTGCGTCTTAGCTAAGACGCTACGGGAAAAGTCTCTTTTCACGAAATACTGAAGCAAAATATTATCCTTAATTTTGTATTTTTGTAAAGCGCATTTGCAGCAGTACACAGCCATAGGCGAGACGGCTCTTTCGCTCATTGGCCTGTTCTGCGGCAACTGCACAGCCTATCGAGCGCAGGCTTCGCGCCCTTCTTTCCACTTCCCGCCGAAACGGGTGTGGCCCAACCTATAAAAGGAGCTCGAAAAGGCTGACTCACCTGATTTTTCATCTCTTCAGCGAAGCTCACGCATCGCTGGATCACGAGGAAGCAAGCGCCGTCTGGAAGAGCATATCAGCAGGACGAGCCATCCTGAAGCCGCTGGCATCGCCGCCTTCCACTGCCGTTCCTGCTGCGCTATCCGGCGCCCATATCCTTTACATCCTTATTCTGTTATATCCTGTGTGTGTGTTCGCCCTGCGACGCACATTCACAAAAGAGCTGCGTCTTTTTAAAGATGCCCTCGTGCGGCTCGTGCAGAGCCCCGCTCAGCGAAGGAGATCGTCACGTCATCTGCGTCTCCTGTCTGGGTGAGGACCATGCAGCGCTCGCACTCGCTGATGGCGGATGCCCTCATTGCGAGTTAATGCCTATGGTGACTCGCCTGGCATCCTTCTCGAAGCCTGCATCATCCGCTGCGCCGTAAGAAGCGCCGCTCGCAGCGCCTACCAGAACCGCCTCCAGCTCGGCCGAGCTCGCCGGTTCCCTCCGCTTCGCCGGCCTCCCCTGCATCGCTTCCCGATGCTCAGCGTCCACTGCTTGCCGACGCGTCATCTGAGGAAGTGGATCTCAGGCCCGAGTCGGAGGAAGAAGACACGTGCTCTCTGCTTGCTTCGGGCAGTGAGGGTTGGGCGAGCTCCGTGGATCTCGCGCCCGCTGCTCAGAGGCCCAGCAGACGGGGGGATATCGATAAGGAGCTGATGCGTGTACTCTCGCTGGCCGCGGCGAGCCTCGGCCTCGAGTGGTCTGCACCAGCGCCCCCTTCACGTTCCCGGCTGGATGGAAGCTATCTTCCGGATGAGCGCTCTTCCTCAAGCTCAAAGCACGCCCCTTTTCTTCCTGAGCTTCACGAAGAAGTGGCGAAAGCTTGGGACGCTCCATTCTCGGCGAGAATCCGCTCATCTGTTTCACCAGCATTCTCCACACTGGACGGTGCTAAGAACAGAGGCTACCTGTCACTTCCGCCGGTGGAACAGGCTATAGCAGCGCACCTTTGCCCGCCCTCTGCTGGACGGCGGACTAAGGCGGCGTTGCCATCCAAAGCCTGCCGCATGACGTCATCGCTGCTCGCACGGATATTCTCTGCTGCTGGGCAGGCTGCGTCTGCGTTACACACCATGGCTACGCTACAGATTTTCCAGGGCGATCTTCTCCACAAGTGGATGAGATGGGACCTGAAGCGATCTGTCTCGCGGATCTGAGGAGTGCTTAGGATCTCTCCCTCCGCGCTACTAGTCCGCTGCACAGGCCATGGGACGGGTTATGGCTTCCGCTACGGTGGCTGAGAGGCATTTGTGGCTGACGCTTTCTGACATCAAGGAGTCTGAGCGCGCTGCGTTCCTTGACGCGCCGCTAACTCCTGCCGGCCTCTTCGGATCTTCCGTCAACGAGTTTGTGGAGAGATTCGCCGAGGACCAGAAAGCTTCGCAGGCGTTCAAGCACTTCTTGCCGAAGCGCTCCAGTTCTGCAGCTAGCCGCTCTAGACCGGCCCCACAGAGCCCCCAGTCACGCCCACCGCCTCCTGCTGCGTCATCGCGACAGCGTCAGCAACGCAGCTCGGGAACCCGTTCTCGCTCTTCAAGCCGTCGCCCTGCGCCGCGGGAGCCGCGGCAGAGGATTGCGGTGAAGCCAGAAGCCCCGAAAGCATCCTAGCACTGCTGGGAAAGCGCCGGTGTTCGAGTTCCGCTGCGGCCGAGCTCTCACCCAAGCGCGCCGCTGTTGCAGTTCCAAGAGTTGTGACTGCCTCAGTGTCTTCTGCAATGCGCAAGCCTGCACGAGTGCCCGCTTGCCTGCACACAAAAGCCGTTATCACGGCTACCCAGATGTTTCACAAAAAGAGTGTTTTTTCTGGTGTTCTGGCCACGGCCGATGGTGCTATAAATGTTGTGACGATGCCCACTCCTCAGTGCCCATCTCCACATGTAAGCACAGCCCTGCACACAGGGCCTGCGCCAATTATGTCGACTCAAGTCGGTCACGCACACTGCATAGTAAACGTGCCCACCCCTCAGTGCCCACAATTACTATGTCACACGCGTCATGTGGTTTCTGTAAAAACGAAACCCATGCACGCTCGTCCGGCCACGGCCGATGGTGCTATAAATGCAGTGACGATGCCCACTACCCAGTGCCCATCTCCACATGTAAGCACAGCCCTGCACACAGGGCTAGCGCACATAAGATCGACAAAGATCGGTCGAGCGATCCGCATAGTAAACGTGCCCACTTCCCAGTGCCCACATACACTGTGTCACATATGGCGCGGGGCTTCTGTAAAAACGAGGCCCGTGCACGTACATTCTGCACAGGCAGACAGCGAGTTGAAAGTGGTAAAAGTGCACACATGCAGCCCACGGTTACTCGCAGATATATCGAGTCCCACGGGACCCGCTCAGCCTCCCCCCAGTCGGTTAAGCGCCGGAACGGGGTCGAGGAAGAGCGATCTGCCCGCTGTGATCAGCGCGCTCCCCGCCTCAGATGCGCAGCACACTCGAGCGCCGCCGTTGCCTAGTCAACAGAGCGCGTTTTGCATCCAGCCCTTAGCCATTCATGCAGATGCATGGTCAGCGCTTCCAGGGGTTTCGGATTGGGTGCTAGGCATTATAAAGAGAGGCTACTCGCTACAGTTTTCTCGAAGCCCACCGCGCTTTTCAGCGTGCGTCGAAACTACGGTCAAAACAGAAGTAGCACACATACTTCGGGCCGAAATATCAAAACTGTTGAGCAAAGGGGCTGTAGAGCCTGTGTCTCAAGCTCAAAGCGAGGGGGGGCTGTACAGCAGATACTTTCTGGTGCCCAAGAGAGACGGGGGTCTCAGGCCCATACTGGATCTAAGACAGCTGAACAAGGCATTGATGAAACACAGTTTCAAAATGCTCACGACCAGGAAGCTCCTCGCGCAGATTCGCAGAGGGGACTGGTTCATGTCAATAGATCTGAAGGACGCGTATTGTCAAATACAGATAGCGTCAAACCACAGGCGATATTTGAGATTCGCCTTCGAGAGCCAGGCATACCAGTTTACAGTCCTGCCATTCGGCTTGTCCGTAGCTCCTCGTACGTTTACGAGGTGCATGGATGCAGCGCTCGCTCCTCTCAGACTCAGAGGCATACGAGTGCTGAATTATTTGGACGACTGGCTGGTTCTGGCCCGATCACGAGCAGAGCTCGTGGACCACAGGGCCGTTTTACTCGATCACCTCGAGAAGCTCGGCCTCAGTGTCAATTGGGCGAAGAGTTCGCTGAACCCCAGTCAGACGATCCTGTTTCTGGGTATAGTTCTGAACTCGTGTTCCATGACGGCGCGGCTGTCACCACAGCGGCATTCAGCGCGCAGCGAGTTCTTTCCGCTGCGGCACGACCGTGTCGCTCAAACACTGTCAAAAGATGCTGGGTCTCATGGCCTCAGCATCTCCGGTTCTGCGGCTGGGCCTGCTCCGCATGCGCCCCCTGCAGTTCTGGCTGAAGGCTCGGGTGCCGTGCAGAGCGTGGGCGTCTGGCCGGCTGCATTTCAAGGTCGATCAGAGCTGTGTTGCGGCTCTAGCACCTTGGACAGCGAACGGCTGGTACCGATCAGGTGTAAGCCTGGGGACTTCCCCGAGTGTGAAAATGGTGTCGACGGACGCATCAACTTCGGGTTGGGGAGCGCTGCTCGAAGGCAGACCGTCCTTTGGCCTATGGTCAGAACGGGAAAAGCTCCATCATATCAACTGCCTGGAAATGCTGGCAGTGGAGAACGCGCTGACACGCTTTTGTCCCCATATCAAGGATCACCACGTCGTAGTCCGTTCGGACAACATGTCCGTGGTGTCCTACATAAATCGCCAGGGCGGTCTCGGGTCCCGAAACCTGTGCAGGCTGACGGAACGCCTCCTGGTTTGGGCTCATCGCAACGTGCGCTCGCTGAGAGCAGTGCATGTGCCTGGACTGCAGAATCTGGGTCCAGACAGCCTGTCCAGAGGCAATGTTCCTACGGGCGAATGGTCTCTACACCCGCAAACAGTCCGGCTGTTGTGGGAGAGATTTGGCATGGCGGAGGTGGACCTCTTTGCGTCCCACGAAAACGCTCACTGCCCCGCGTTCTTTTCCAAGAACGAAAGCGCGCTGTCACGGAGATGGCCGTGCTGCCCGCTTTATGCGTTCCCTCCCGTCTCCCTCCTTCCGCAGGTGATAGAACGGGTGAGAGAAACGAGATGTTCAATACTGCTTGTAGCACCTCTTTGGAAGAACCAACCATGGTTCCCAGATTTGATGCAGTTAGCAGATGTCGCCCCGTGGCCGGTACCGTTGAGGAGGGACCTCCTCTCGCAGGCCAGGGGCTGGATTTGGCACCCTCAACTGGAGTTGTGGTCCCTCCATGTGTGGGCACTCAACGATTACCCGCTGATCTCGCAGTGGGAGTGCTAAATACCATCACTCAGGCTAGAGCTCCGTCGACACGACGTCTGTATGCCTCGAAGTGGTCGGTGTTCTCCAGCTGGTGCACAGCTCGAGGTTATTCACCCCTTAGTTGTGAGGTGATGGAGGTCCTCTCCTTTCTACAGGAGCTGTTGGATAAGGGCAGAGCCCCATCCACGCTCAAAGTTTATGTGGCGGCCATCGCGGCGTTTTCTGAAACGGCGTCCGGTCAGTCAATAGGAAGGAACGATTTAGTCATCCGGTTCCTCAGAGGAGCTAGGAGGCTGAATCCTCCCAGACCTCCGTCAGTCCCTATGTGGGACCTCGCGGCGGTTTTGGAGGCCTTGAAGGGTCCCCCTTTTGAGCCTATCCAATCGGTTAGCCTTCAGCATCTGTCGTTCAAGACAGTATTCTTGTTGGCTCTCGCTTCTGTGAAGCGTGTGGGTGATTTGCACGCGCTCTTGGTGAGCCAGTCGTGCTTGGAGTTTGGGCCCAATGACTCAAGAGTCATACTCAAACCTAGGCACGGTTATGTGCCGAAATCCCTCAACACACCGTTTCGGGCTCAGGTTATTGCCCTGTCTGCTCTGCCGGTGTCAGGGGAGGATGGAGACTCGAGTCTTCTTTGCCCTGTCAGGGTTTTAAGAGCTTATGTGTCTCGCTCTGCTGCCTTTTCGGCAGACGGAGCAGCTGTTTGTCTCGTTCGGTGGACATTCCAAGGGAATGGCTGTTTCGAGACAGACTCTATCCAGATGGATAGTTGACGCCATAGCGTTAGCTTACGCTTCCAGGGGCCTTCAGTGCCCGTTGGGCGTCAGAGCACACTCCACAAGAGGCGTCGCCTCGTCGTGGGCGTGGTCTACTGGGATCTCCTTGCAGGATATATGTATGGCGGCAGGTTGGGCCTCGCCGTCTACATTTATGAGGTTCTATAACCTGGAGGTTCCCGCCTTGCAAGCAAGGCTGCTGTCGGTATAGTCGAATCAGGGCCATGAGGGGAATTCTGAGTTCACGAGCGCTATGCGCTGCCGACTGTTATATGGGCAGTATTGCGAAAGACCCGCATTGCCACATTGGTCAGGCCTTTTCTCGGCTGTGTGATGTCATATTGCCGCATCTACGGATGCTGCTAGATATGGGACGGAGGGCATTCCCCCTTTCTGTCCTGGACTCTCTGCGAGTCCCTCAGGTGACTGTGCACTGTAAATCCTGGGCGTTGCTTCAGGTTTATTGGTGTGTGATCCCTGCGCGCACGGCATTTTACATTGGGTTCCCGTAGCGTCTTAGCTAAGACGCAGTACGAGAGAGCTCTCGTAAGAGAACGTACTCGGTTACTAAACGTAACCTCGGTTCTCTCTAGAAGAGCGAACGAGTACTGCGTTCTCTGCCGTGCGTACGATTCACTCTGGTTCGCTTCGGCGATGAAATAAATCAGGTGAGTCAGCCTTTTCGAGCTCCTTTTATAGGTTGGGCCACACCCGTTTCTGCGGGAAGTGGCAAGAAGGGCGCGAAGCGCACACTCAGCCTGCGCTCGATAGGCTGTGCAGTTGCCGCAGAACAAGCCAATGAGCGAACGAGCCGTCTCGTCTATGGCTGTGTACTGCTGCAAATGCGCTTTATAAAAATACAAAATTAAGGATAATTTTTTGCTTCAATATTTCGTGAAAAGAGACCTTTCCCGTAGCGCCTTAGCTAAGACGCAGTACTCGTTCTCTCTTCTAGAGAGAACCGAGGTTTCGTTTAGTAACTGAGAACGTTTTCTCAATGGATCTCACCTGTTAGTGTGCGTTTGCGGACACTTCGGCTCCCACAGCCAGAGCATTCAGAGAATTTCGACCAGGAGCTGAAGGTGCAGTCATCCCTGCATGGCACCCAGCAGCTCCTGAAGCGTGACGGAATTGGACCAGCCCACCGGAGACAATCTGACACGGCTGCCATCTCATCATACTCATCCACACAGCTCACTCCTGAGAAGACAAACACTTCTTTAATACAACAGCTAATCTGCAGTTATTGATGCTTACTTAAAAAATAAAAAAAAAACATTGCTTACACTGTAAGTCATTCTACACTTCAGTCAACACCAATCCAATCAGCCTCATTTATGGACAAAAAATAGGTAACATAACCATTCCTCAGAAATTAACATGGAAATTCATGGAACTATATTCGCAGCTGAACTGTGCACAATATGGAAACTAAAAGCCATTAACTTTACCCCTTAACTCTTTCTTCTACCGCTCTGATTTCAGATCCTCTCGCATGGAAAGGTCCTCCTCTGCATCACCGCCACTGAGGGATGATAAATGATATGCTTGGCAAACGTGGAGCCGCCTGTTACCTTTTCAGCATAGTGCATCCATTCCACCCTCAAGGCGATGTATTCCTTGCAGACAGCAGAGATTGTGCCGAGGACTTTTCGCTCACTGACTTAAATTTGCCACTCTGCCTTACATGATGACATGTTTTGACACAGTCCTCCACAGCATGGCTTGCTTCTTCTAAGCTGAGGCTTTTCATGGGAGCACAGTTAATACATAGCTGTAACGAAGGCACTTGAAGGAAACTTTTCAGACTAAATGACAAGTCTTACTATTGGTTGAGCTCTCATTGTTTCCACAGAATATCTCTGAGGAATGACTAAAAACACCTAATTCTTCCACTGACCAAGACATTAAGCAATATTCAATATAGAATAAAAAACAAGTGGATTTAATATATGCTGTATATGTAAAAAATAATAATAATAAAAAAGGCATAATTGTAATTACATTATTTGAATTATGTATAGAGTAGTATATATGTAGAGTATTTACATTGCCAAGCAACTGCTTTAACATATAACTTCATTGAAAGAGGCCACATGTTTTTATACACTATGGTTCAGAAGTTTGGGGTTGGAAAAAATCTTATGTTCAACAAGGCTTCATTTATTAGATCAAAAATATGGTAAAAAAAAATAACATTGTGAAATATTTTTACACTTTAAGATAACTTTACTATTTGAATACAGTAAATTTTAAAGGGGTCATATGACGTTTCTGAAAAGAACATAATTTTGTGTATTTGGTTTAATGATATGTGTTTATGTGGTTCAAGGTTAAAAAAAAAAAAAAAAAAAACATTTTCCACATAATGTACTGTACATTCATGTTGCTCCTCTATGTTCCGCCTTTCTGAAACACGTCACTTTTTACAAAGCCCACTGCTCTGAGAAGCGAGGTGTGCGCTGATTGGCCAGCTACCCAGTGCGTAGTGATTGGCTGAATGCCTCAAGCGTGTTACACCCCTCACCATGTTGTGATGACATGTGTCCTGGCACAACAGACAAATCAAATAAAACCCATTATAAACAAGAGTTTTTTTGCATCCAGTGGGGTCATAATTACTGATTATAATGACTTATACTGTCTTTTTATGCATTGTGTTGCATATCAAGCTGCATAAACAAAAGCATGTCTGCATTTGTGATAGACATAGGCATGTGGGGGCGTGTTTAAATGAGGCGTTTTGGGGGCGTGGTTGACTCTTAAGTTTTATAAATAAAATCTCTTTGGAATTGAAACTTTAGTCTTTGCAACTTTAAAGATCATCTTTATGAACCAAGAGCTTGTAAAACTCCAAAGAGAAAGGAAAAATTGAAATGGAAAAATCATATGACCCCTTTAAAATGTACTTTATTTCTGTGAAGGCAGATTAATTCTCAGCATCATTACCCCAGTCTTCTTTGTCACATGATCCTTTAGAAGTCATTCTAATATGCTGATTTGCTGGTTATTAATATTAAAAGCAGCTGTGATGATTAATGTTTTAATGTGAAAACGGTTTTCAGGATTCTTTGATGAACAGTCAGTTTAGAAGAACAGCATTCATTTGAAATAAATTTGCTATTCTAACATCAAAAAATGTTTAACTGTCATTTTTTATTAATTTAATGCATCCCTGCTAAAATAAATAAATACTGACCCCAAACTTTTGATCGGTAGTGTAATAAAGAGATCCTTAGATGCTATATTTTTTATTTATTAAATAATTTAATTAAATAAAATATATACATTAATTAAGAAAATAGTTTAGTTGTTAGTTGAGAGTGAATTAATTATGATTGAGTAAAGTCATTTCAAAATAATGCATTAACAAGCCATGAATTAATGTTATTAGTGAATTAATGTTATAATTGAATTAGTGTGTGCTCTCGGGCTCATTATAAAAGTTTCTCTCTTCTAATTAAAACTTCATATTTCCAAGTTAGAAGACCTGTATGTCAGTCAATAGCAGGATGAGCTTTTGGCAGAAAAACTTCCTGCCGAGTGTAGTAGCATTATAGTGATTTTGTAAACCAATACATTTTTGGATGTAGTAATTATTTAATTATTAAAACAATATATTCAGTTTAGTTCCCCCTTTAAAAATAATGTATTAGGAGTTATACTAAATGAATTTAGAAAAAGTACCATTGTGTTACCATGTTTTTTTGGTTCCATGACAATATATATATATATTTTTTTTACATGTGTCATAGTGTTCTATGAAGCACCATATTTTACTGTCTGATACCATGACTGAACAACAGTACTTCCACACTACTTTTTGGCAGTTAAAAAAAAGAAGATATAATACAGACTTTTTCATTTCTTTTACAAAAGAGTAACTAAAAAAATATAATACATTTGCATTTAATTGCACACAAAGTAGAAATTCTCATAGTTCTTTCAGCTACAGTGAGCCTCCATGCCCAGTTTTTTGTCTAGTTTTTAGTACAGTAGGTGTTCACCCTCAACTGCATATGCCACATTGATAATTAATAATGTATTGATTCAGGTCTGTAGGAAATAAAATTCCAACCCATGCAGATTTGTGCCAGGCAGTCTCTGAACACAGAAGAGAGGGATCAATATAGAGATTAGAATGTAGAACAAAGACGCTGTGCATGTTGAAGTGCCACTTAAAGAGACTAAATTAAATTTGACCCAAATCCGCAGGAACACTACCTTCCCCAGGGCAATGTGATGCTGTTATCTCAGAAAGTGACCCTCTGATGTCTTTAAAGAGGCATACATGTACACATATGCCTTTAACACATCTTATTGATTCCTATTTGAATTTCAAATTTTGTTCTCTGACCAAAGTGTTTGCCCTCTCCACTTCAGAGTAACGTGGGTGGAGACAGTATATAGACATAGAATGGTGATTTAATAAAACATCATAGTTTGCTTTTGTTTCTACAGTCATAAACATGACATATTCAGATAATGATTGCAAAGGCATTTCATCTGTATTTTTGCACTCGCCCACAGTTTGTTAGCTCTACAATATATGCATGATTACTGCAAAATCAATCTTACTGTATGGCTGATTATTAAATATTTAAACAGACCATAAACAAATACTTTGCCATTTCAAGGTTTGGGCTCAGATTTTTTAATTCTATAATAATAATAATAACAATAATAATAATAATAATAATAATAACAATAATAATAATAATAATAATAATAATAATAATAATAATTATTATTATTATTATTATTATTATTATTATTATTATTATTATTATTATTTTAATTAATACTTTTATTAATTTAATGAATGGAATTTTAATGAATTGCTCAAAATTGATAATTAAGACATTTATGATACAAAAGACTTATATTTCAAATAAATGCTGTTCTCTACAATAATATTAAGTAGCACAACTGTTTTCAGCATTGGTAATAAATAGAAATGTTTATTGAGAACCAAATCAGCATATTAAAATGATTTCTGAATAATCACGTGACACTGGAGACTTAAAGTTCAGCTTTGCCATCACATCGCATGGAAATAGGAAACAGATATCGTCTGACATTAAAATTGTCACAATATAACTGTTTTACTGTATTTTTGATCAAGTAAATGTATTATTGGTGAGCATTAAAGAGACTTCTTTTAAAAACATAAAAAATGTTAATCTTACCAATCCCATAACATTAAATACTCATTTTGAGTTTAAATTATCATATTATAATAAAGTGATTAGCGGTCATTATACTAAAATATTAAAATAATGAATGATGCGACTCGTCAGCAAGAGAACTGTGTTATGTACCTACCTAAAATGACCATGATTGAATATTGCTTCAGAGCATTTTGCCCTTCAGATTCAAATCGTGTTAAATGTGAGTTTTGAGAAGAGATCTTTATCTTTTTTACTCTTTAGAATTTCCAGGATAGACATCAGTTTCTTCCTCTAACTCTGTCTGCTAGCTTCCTTTTCTTCCTCACACTCGTTCCCGGTTCCCACAGTGCCTCAGAGACAGAAAGGTTGACAGTTAGAGACATTCTGATTGGAGCACCCAGGCTGTCCATTTTTAGCACAATTATTTCTCCTCTCTCTTCTCCGTTCCAATACCACTCTCTTTCAATTTATCTCATCTCCCTATTGTTAACATTTTATTCTTATCTCGGCTCATGACAGGGATCAACTTAATAATGCAGCCACTTACAAAGGTGACAATGTTTGCTGACTACTCAAAAGGACACGGCTGAGAACTTTTACTGGCCTTTAAAAAGACTGTCAGACTTGCCAGCTAAGCTCCTCAGTACTCATTAACGGCACAGGCTGAGTGCACAAACCCCCCCTGAAGACGACTCTTTTCATTAGAGTAACCCTTTCATGTGCTCCTAAAACGAAGGTCTTGATATGTGGGAATCTAAGCCCAATTAAATGACTACTGAAGCTCTTCACAACATCAACAGGCACTGTGAAAGACACTCCCACAACCAACCCATAATAATGTGAACTGAGACATTATAATCCATAAAGTGAGACAAAGTTTAGTATGTGTGATATAATCAATATATGTGCCTTCTTAAATACACCCGACATGATTTAATGGGCACCAGTTGCTCAATTCAAAATGTCCAAAATAAGAAAAAATAAATAAATAGTACAAGCCAAGTGTGAAACAACAAGTATTGAACACCAGCAGCAAAAAATCACTCTGAAAGTACTTACTGTACTCTGAAAGTGATGAATATTTATATTAGCTAATCCATAGCAAATCCAAAAATACTCCAGTCATTGACATGCTATAATGCAAAAATACAACCCATCTGATAATACAGACTTTTGCATGTGCAGGTTTTGTGGACTATGACAGGGGTGTTTGTTTTACTGTTGGTTGCTAGTAGGGGGGTTCATTGTGCAAGAACACCAACTCTACAGTTACTTGATGACCTAAAAGTGTTAAGCGTTGTCAGTGTGAGCGTTGCTGCCTACACTGAAATTCAGTCATACATTTTCAATGAGAGCTGGTGATTTGAGGCGATATGAATGACAGTGACTGCTGGCAGTGGGACAAAGGTGAGGAGAGTTTAACTTTATACAAACAAGCAGTGTGTGATTTCACTAGTGATCATAGCAGGTATATGCAAAGTGTAGATCAGGAAAAGCAACTAAAAATATTATGAATCACTTTATCCTTTTAGATTCACAGAATATTGACCTTATGAAACCATTAGGTTGATTTGATTATATTTAATTAATAAATAAAATATTTGCTGAATATCTTCAATGCCAGTGGCAACATATTTGATTAATTTGAAATTATAACTGATAATATTCTGTGTGATATCTGATGCTGTTATTCAACTTTCTTCATTTTGCTTCATACACTACCATTCAAAGATTTGGGGTCAATACAATTTTTAACAAAATGTATACTTTTATTCAGAAATGATCTATTGTTTTCATCAAATTTATAAAAAGTAGGAGTAAATATGATATATTGTAAATATGAAATATTTAAACAAGCATGATTTCTGAAGGGTCATATGAGAGTGAAGACCATCACAGGAATACATTATAATTTAGAAATAATATATTAAAATAAATAAAAAAATATGAAACAGCTCTTTTAAATTGCAATAATATTTCACAATCTTTTGTTATTTATTTTACTTTTTTTCTGAATTTTTGATCAAATAAATCAGCCTGGATTAGCATAAATGTACTGACCCCACATTTTTGAATGGTAGTGTATAATAGCATATTGTAAAATAAAAAAATATAACCATTGTGTATTTATTTGCCTTTTACATTTAAGTATATATATTTTTACAAATTGTGGTCCAAAAAACTATTCAAATACATATCTAATATGAGTAATATAAAGGATTAATAAAATGTAGTTTGTTTGTTTCTAAAGCTGTGCATATATTATAGATGCTGTCAATACTGTAAAGTATAGCATATGTGCACAAAATGCAAAAACGTGCATCTAAACATTAAACGTGAATAGTAATGAGATCAGATCAGACTTCCAATAAGAGGGCGACAGCGGCGGTCACATGATCACTAACAGACACAGTCACTCATATCACTGCACATTTTCAACTCTCGCTGAAAATGAATGACTTCTGGTCACTCAGTCAGACTGTAAATCTGTCAGTGAAAGCACAATACGTGTGAGGTTCTCGTTAGTTCTGCAGAGATGTCTGTCTTTATGGTTCATTTAGTGTAATTTACTGCATTGCCTTCTAGCCCTGTTATTTATTTTGGAGGATGCTGATAGAGCAAATGTTCTCGAACACAGCAGGACTCTGCTGCTAGCTCATTTGCATCTGTGTGGCGCTGAGCGTCTGCATGCCTGTCTCAAGCCAACACTCCACCTGAGTACGCCAAGCATAATCAAATTACACCAGCCGGGGATGCTTGCCTAAAATACAACAATAAATCATCCGGGTACATAAACAACCTGCGTAATTTTTAATCACTAGACTAAAACAAGAGCTTATTGCAGTTGTGGTGGCGGTATTCACTGTTAGGTCTCGCAGAATAAAAAGCAGGAACGAATTGGTGAACATTCGTAAATTAGCCAAGATTTATTGTTTACTTTAATTTATTCCCTCATGTGGTGAGATCCAAGGGGAGGTCAACAGTATGTCAAGTGCTGGTTTAAATAAACTATGAAATTCAATCTGCACACAAGCAAGAGCTCGCTGCAGTCCATCTTCATGTAATTCGTATCCTAACCTTGCTGTTGGGGCACTCGTACTATTGCAGCTACTTACTGCTGGCTATTTGAATCTTCCATTGCAGGATTACATTTACAAAGACTTATTATTTCTAATGAATGGCCTCATTAATTTTAATGAATGCACTCAATATCTGGAATAATACTGACCTTTGACTCGGCACAAAATGTCAGCTTTCTTCCATTGTACCAATATGATTTTCTGATAAACCGGGGAAGGTCAGTAAAATGTCATACTACATTGTGTCTAAATGTAATAACTTCTGGATACAATCATTTAGTTTAATTTGATCTCAATAAATTCAAGGTTTCTGTGAAAAATATGAATGTTTGAATATTATTGAAGATTTTGGAAAAATCCATTTATTTTGAATTATCATTCTCTTTTACATTAACGCTTTATAATAACTACAATACATAATCAAATATAATATTTAAAGTATATTCAAATAGTAATACATTTTAATATAAATAAAAAATGGATTGTACTGTATATTACTTATTTGAATGGAACTAGAACTAATGACCTGTGAAGAGTTGTAATAAATTTATTTTAATCAACAACCCAGGAATTAAAGTACTGATATCTATTATATATTGATATTTATACAAGTATTTTTTGAATAGGTGGTAACACTTTATAGGCAACGATTCTCAATATTAAGTAGTTGCTTGTTAGCATTCCTATAATTAGAATATTGGCTGTTTATTAGTAATTATAAAGCACATATTCTGGATGAGCATATTCTATGTCTCTAATCCTACCCAATATCTAAGGATAACAACTACCTTACAAACTATTAATAAGCAGTAAATTAGGATTTTATTGATGCATAAGTTAAGAAACTAGCAAACACACTTGTGCTGCGTCTTATGCACATTGCGCCGGGTGTATGATAGGGCCCTTGGTGTTAAACACACTGAAATAAACACACTTTGAAATAAGAAAGACTTGAACAGTATTTTCTTGTACAACATTTAAATAATCTTTGTTTTGTTTACAACTTCAAAAAAATATTAAAAATGTATTTGTTTATTTTAAGCCTGTCACCTGTGCCCTAAAGGCAGTGTTTCTCTTTCACTGTCGGTGGTGTTTGACAGCTTTCACTTCCATTCTGTCATAATCACACTGGGACTGCAGCATGCTGCATTCACACTTCACACACTGTACAGTGCCAATGAAAAAGGCAGAGCTCAAAGCCATGAACACAGCCATATACGTACACAGTGATGCATATAGCTCAGAGGGAGAGCCACAAAGGTGGCTATTTAGTGTACCATGAGAAACCACTCTTTTACATAAAGCACAGTTCTCTTACCTCTCATCTCTAATCCTTTACCACACGATTCACTGGCTCCCGTCATTCCCTGCTGCACAGAATCTGGGACCAGAGTACATGGATGCCATCTGTGTGTCTTCCATCTGAAAAAGAGATGAAGGTTTATAGTGATGGTTTGATGTTAGAAAAGAAACCCCAGCATTGCTGCCAGAAAATACATTTTTAATGCATTTTTATAGTCCTAGACAGGCACTTATAAATATACTTGGAATCATTTAGATATATATAAAAAACGAAAAATAATACAAAGATGTATGCATGTAAGCAGACCTTCCAGTATAAATGCACTGCATATCAATAGAACCCTGGTTACAATACTTAAACCGGTGTCTTTTATGACACATGGTGGAATGAAATGCCTTTCTATTCAGGGGCTATAACAGGAAAATGACTTTCACTCCATGTGACCCAGGTCTTGCAAAATAGAAAAAATAAATAAATGTTGAATAAAATCCTATAAACCAGTAGTAATGAAGTGCTGCATTAAATGAATGACTTTGTTTCAGCATACTAAACAGTTTCTTGTCAATAGTTTTAATTACAAGGGATTTTAATGACAGATGCCAATGCCGACCTCTAGAGATCAGAGCAGTCAATGGTTAATATGAATCTAATACATTCACTAGTTCACTGCAAATACATGTTTAAAAGTGCAAATATTCCATGCAGGTTATAAATTCATTTGAGGGTATTTTTTATATGAGATCATTAAACCTGCATGCATAAAAAAACCCATAAAATTATGAAGAAAATGCTGCTTAAAATGATTGTAATTTATACTACAGGGCTGTTGAATGCCAGAATCTGATTGAACAGTTTATGAACTTTCTAAGGTGTGCTATGGCTAAAGTAGTTCCAGGCAGGTTTTGACATGTCCAAATCACTTCGCAAAATGATATTTGTTATGTCAAAGTTCCTTACAACAGTACAAGAATCAAAACCCATAACAACACTTAACAGTCAAATAAATGTAAGATAAAAATGAAAAATTATTTCAATGTTTTTGCCACAAAATGATGTTGTATAATCTACTAGCAATGGTTCAAGCCTCTGTAACTACAGTAGATCTAAAATTAAATATTGGAATTAGCAACAGAGGCACTTTAAAAACCTGACGAATGTCTTGAAATCATCTGAACTATGTGAGGTGTGTTAACACAACTCTATGCGCTATTTTCTAATAATGCAACGACCCATCTTCAGTTATTCCATACTAACATGCAAAAGTTAGGAGTTGGTAAATTTTTTTAAGTGTTTTAATCAGCATTTTGTCATCACAGGAATAAATTACTAATTACTGTTTTACAGTATTTTAATTTAATAAACACAGCCTTGGTGACAATAAGTGGCTAAATCTTATTGTCACCAAGGCTGCATTTATTTAATTAAAATACAGTAAAACAGTAATTAGTAATTTATTCCTGTGAAGACAAAATGCTGATTTGGGGCTCAAGAAACAATTATTATTATCATCACTGTTGAATTAAACTCCATTTAATATTTTTGTGGAAAGTGTAATACATTTCAGAATTTTTGGGATGAAAAGAAAGTTTAAAAGAACCTTATTTATTTAAAATATTTTGTAATAATACAAGTCTGTTATTTTTTATCAATTTAATGCATCTTTGTTAATACTTTTTTTTTTTTAATACTGACCACAAACTTTTGAATGTTAGTATGTGTCAACTGCACTGCATTTATTCAACAATTCCCTGTGACTTTTCATTCATTCAGAAGGATTGATTGAGGTTTATTTTTGCATGGTGTGAAAGCATGAAAGAGTCACACAGAGCCAACAGTGTTTGTTTGTTTGTTTGTTTGTTTTAAATGGGCCAAAATGACAGAAACAAAATGCTATCAGTTATAACTATGACGGTGTTAAAAAAAAAATCACCCTTCTTCTATGAATAAACTTGGCAGAATAACAATTTAATAAGTTATTAAAAATAGCTTGGCATTTACTTGCGCAGTAAATTACAGCTACAATGTATGACTTTTGAGGATAGTATTGTAAGCTTACAAAAACAGCATTTAATAAATGTATTCATGCATTGCATGCGATTCTGAACTACTGTGTGCATTTGTAAATGGTTTTGATACTATCAATGCCACAAAACCAAAACTGGCTGGACCGCAAACATTGTATCAGTCTAGCTGACGAGCTGGTAAACCACTTGTGCAATTGCAGTTTATTCACCTGTAAATAGGACAAACCAGAAGAGCCTCACATTCTCTCTCCTCATATAAAGTATCTGGACACTCTTGACCCCCATTGGCCGCCCGCTGGATGATGATCCTGTATCGTGACTGCGAGGGTACGCTGCTGTTCACTGCACAGTACACACACAATCAAAACATTACTTTCACCCATCTTTCACTTAGTATTCTGACAGCGATTACCACAGCAGGAACTATTCAAAGAGCTCTTTAGATAAGAGGTAATGATATGATTCTCTGGTGGAGTTCATTCCTGTTCCCTGTATGGATCCTAAGCTGATGTAATGACTTCATTTAACAGACATTGTAAGGCTCATTACACATTGCTAATTACTAAAAGACTGATAATAGCACAATTAAGAAGCCGCTCTCATTAACAGAAGACCCAACAGGGTAAAGCACACTATTTACAGAGGGGATATCAGTTATTTAAAACATTTCTTCAAATGTTACCATTTGATTCAATCATAATAAATGCCTGTTTACTCCTGGTTTCTTTAGTGGAAGTAATGGTCAATTAATAGTCTCATTAAAATGTAATAAAACTCTTCTTTGATTTAGAAAAATCCCCTCCTTTCACCATGTTTACAGCAAAAGTGCAAGATATTACATCCTAGCACTGTGTGAAAGTGTAAATCCTGTTTTCATTATCAACACACTTACTGTAAATGTAATTGGGGCAACACAATAAACTCATGTAGTTTATTACTTCTTCTTTTCATTCAAAGTCCCTTTTTAAGAAAGACTCTACAGCCATAGCTGCTTATATTCTTATTCCCAAATAGACTCATTCTAATGTCATTTAAAACCCATTTATTTATTTATTTTCTGTGGAAAGAACGTTAACACAGGTCTTTCTATACTATAATTTATAATGTCCTTTCAAGAGCTTAGATTTTCAGTTAATAATAACATATTTCAGCCTTTTCAAAAAGTTATTGCATGGCTTCAGAAGACAAGGAACATTGTTCACAAGTCTTATGGACCACTTTTACGATACATTTGAGGTGCTTTTTTGGTCCTGGAGCTAGAAATACATCACTGTTCAAAAGTTTAAGGTAAGTAAGAATTTTTTGGATTAATCAATACTTGTATTCAGAAAGAATGCATCAAGGTGCTTTCGCACAATCTTTTGGCATTATCTCCATTATCTTGAGACCCATGACACACAACAAAAAAAGCTGGTTTGTTGTGTGTCGTGGGTCTCATGATAATGGATATGGAATGTAAACGCATTTACAAGATTGAAAGAGCATGAAAATCTGACTATATCTCCTATGGCAACTTTTAGTGTTATCATCAAGGCTGAGAAAGAATACAATGATGCATACAACAAATGCTGTTATCGCTGTTTTCCATATTTGTGGAAAAATACTTTTATGTGGCTTTTTAAAAATCTACCCGGTGTTTTGTATGCGTTTGTATCCTAGCATCTGCGGTGCAAACACGTCTAAAGTGGGCACTTCTGCCAATAGTTCTAGGAATAATGAAAAGGTTCCTCCAGTGCAAAAGCCCCTTTAGTGACAGTCAAGACAATTATAATGTTACAAAAGATTGCTATTTCCATTAAATGTTTAATTGCTTTTGAACTTTATTCACCAAAATACAAAGTTTCTGCAAAGACTCATTTAAAAAAAATATATGTTTAAAAAAATTTACCCAGCCCAAACTTTTGAACAGTGTTGTTGTATGGTAAGAGCAGATTCAATAATTATATAAATATAATAATAATATATATATATATATATATATATATATATATATATATATATATATATATATAAGCATGCTGTTTTGGAAGGACATGAGGATGAGTAAATAAACACACTTTTTATATTATTTTCATGTGAACTATCCTTGTAAGTGAGGTACCACTGAAATGTCACAGCTAAAGGTTGTGTGAAGAGATTGTATCAATACCTGGAAGGCATGTGGTAGGGCAGGCTGTCCATTCACTGAAAGGGGTCACAATGCAATCTTTCTTACAGGGCAGTAAACAGGGTTGAATGGTGTCTGGTCGAGAAGATTCTGGACACCTATGACACACACACACACATGGAGAACAGAGAGAGGGACTGTTTTTTTTGTGTGTTTTTTAACGATCAGTGATACGTTTTCTTGAACCACACCACAGTCACTCTGTCCTTGACCTTCCAGCACAGGTGCAGATATCATCTGTGCTGACTGTAAGTACTGCTTGATTTACTGTACCCCACAAACCCAGATATTATCATGTACAGATACAACACAGTTACAATGACACTCTCTGAGTAGCTGATGTAATATTTATTGCGTCTTACCAGCATAGCATACAGCTGATCATATCTGTGTGAGTATACGGTAAAGGTGAGTTATTTTTGTATGAGTGACAAGAGGCAAAAGGTTATGTGAGCCTTTATATTTTTTAAGAGAGAGAGATAAGAGAGAACACCCACACAGCTCTCTAGACTGTACTCTCTCATCTAATGGAAAGTATGTTTATTATTTGGTTCTGTACAATTCTGGATTATGATTGGTCAATTAGTGTTGTAATGCCATATATTTTAATTGTAATGACTCCATATTTGTCAACTAACTCTGCAAAACAATTCTGCAAAAAAATAGTAATAGTTTCATCCCAACATACAGTATGTGGACCGTGCAGTACCATTCCAAAGTTTTTTTTTTATGTTTTTAAAAAACGTCTATTATATGTTCAGCCAAGCTGCTTTTTTTGATCAAAAATACAGTAAAAACAGTAATTTTGTGAAACATTATAACAATTTAAAATATTTGAAATGTTTAGAAATGATATGATAAAAATGGATAAAAATGATAAAAATGATCTGATTGCTGCTCAAGAAACATTTATTATTTTGTGAATAAATATTCATTAAAAAAAAAGTTGTGTTACCTAATGTTTTTGTGGGAACCATGATAGATATTTCCAGGATTCTTTTATCAAAATGAAGTTCGAAATAATGGCATTTATTTGAAATAGAAACATTTTTGACATTATAAATGTCATAACTGTTAAAACTGTCATACCTTGTTTTTCTTCACTTTTTTTATTTAATGCATCCTTGCTGAATAAAATGTTTAATTTTAATAATAATAATAAAAATCTTACTGCCTCAAACACTTTAAACAGTAGACTGCAACTTTGTTTTGACAAAATGGATGGGTGACATAACTGAAAAAAAAGAGTCAAAGGTTCTAGTTATTTATTAGTTTTCATTATTAAATATTAACAGAATTTCAATTGTCTTCTGTGGAGAAAATAAGTACACCCCAACATTTAGTTTCCATGGGTATGTGTACTTTGCATGTATTTTTTCACAACAGTATCCCTGTTTCTTACCCTCCTAGAACTCTGTGGTATTGGTTTCTTCTAAAATATTAAAAAAAAATTGTACTTAAATCAATATTTCACGCACATCGATTTATTTGGTAAACAGCCATGTCACAGGAGAGATAATGACATTCTCCATGGTGAATATATAAGGGATGATGTACAGGCAGCTGGTCATTTTCACAAAACAAACCCCTTCAGGATGAAAAGAGAGCCATTATTTTGCAATAATGACTGGATGATTGTACATGATGCACCAGGGTGTATGTCCTGCTGAGGAGTCTGTCTCATGCGTGTCCTTGTGAGTGTGAGTATGTGCATGCTTTTGTATAAGAGCATGTTGCCCCACAGAGAACGTCCAACCCAACGAGCTGGATTCTGGACATTTCATATCCAGGCTTGGTTCAATTCCCAGCATGCAGCAGCTCTAAAGAGAGGCAGCAGGGCTCAGCAGGGCTCTACCAACTACAGGCTTTGGAGACCAGCAAACAGGACACATCAAAGCAGGGAACAAGAAAGAACAGAAGCATGAATCATCTGCTTCTCTCTCACTTTTGTGCTCTGTGGAGCAGAATGTCATTACAGAGGGCAATCACCCAAAGGCAATGATGCTACAGAGCTTTAGGAAAGGAACAAAAGAGTGGGTGGAGGATAAATGCAAGAAATCAGCAGAAAGAAAGACAGAACAAAGGAGACATCACAGATGAAAACAGGTTAACTCTGTCTTTGCCTCTACATGGAAACAAAGCATGAATAAAGTGTGAGTATGGAGTGTTCCAACATAAAATTTAATTGGATGAGGTTGTAGCCATTGTAAAAGTAAGCATTAAGTTACATGACAAAAACAAAGAAACAAGGTTCTGCTTTCATTCCAACTCTGACTCTGGCACAAATTTGGTCAGATTAATTCCAAAAATCAGTGTTGCAATTTGTTGAGGCGAGTGGTGCAGTAATGACACATTTCTGCTAAACAATATTCATATTTTAAGTGTATTAATAAAACCATCTGATTTATATGGTTCATTACCCTATCTGTTGTAAAAATAATGAATGGAAGAATTATGATTATTATTAATAATAACATTTACACTACATTATTATTATTATTATTATTATTATCATTATCATTATTATTATTAATACTACTACTACTACTACTACTAATAATAATATTAATATTAGTATTGTTCATTATTTTGTCTTTTGGCAAAACATATTAATAATTAAGATTATTATTAATACTAGATATAACTTTTTTAACACTGTTTTATCATATGGCTGTTTCCATAGTTTTAGAAAATCAATAATTCTTTCAAGGCCTTGGATTAAAGTAATTCCATTTATTAAAAGACAAGGCAGGGAATTATGTGGCAACTGAGAGAGCGTGGAGAGCAGCAATGGAGAGAGAAGACAGGAAATGATGTGGAATAAGGGGGAAATGGGATCTGAAAAAATCTTAAAGCTTAAAGTCCCTCTTTAGTTAAAATTATTATCCCTTAAAACTCATCTTTGATCATCAAAATTACATATATAAATGTTTTTTTTTTCTTGTGAAAATAATTTTCTCATGCCTTAAAATAGTTTGAATGTAACTCTATAGCCTTGCCTCATTTACAATATTCAGTTCTCTTACGAGAGTTCTCTCGTACTGCGTCTTAGCTAAGACGCTACGGGAAAAGTCTCTTTTCACGAAATACTGAAGCAAAAAATTATCCTTAATTTTGAATTTTTGTAAAGCGCATTTGCAGCAGCACATAGCCATAGGCGAGACGGCTCGCTCGCTCATTGGCTGCTCTGCGGCAACTGCACAGCCTATCGAGCGCAGGCTGATGCAACATCAGACCAATTAGGGGCGCTCTGCGCCCTTCATGCCACTTCCCGCCGAAACGGGTGTGGCCCAACCCTATAAAAGGAGCTCGAAAAGGCTGACTCACCTGATTTTTCATCTCTTCAGCGAAGCTCACGCATCGTTGGATCACGAAGGAAGCAAGCGCCGTCTGATAAGCATCTCAGCGGGACGAGCCACTTCTGAAGCTGCTGGCCTTCGCCGCCTTCCACTGCCGTTCCTGCTGCGCTCTCCGGCGCCTATATCCTTTTATATCCTTGTGTGTTCGCCCTGCGACACACACTCGTAAAAGAGCTTGCATATTTTTTAAGATGCCTTCCTGCGGCTCGTCAGAGCCCCACTCAGTGAGGGAGACCGGTACGTCATCTGTGTCTCCTACCTGGGTGAGGATCATGCAGCACTCGCTGACGGCGGATGCCCTCACTGCGACCTGTTGCCAATGGTGACTCTGAGGACTCGCCTGGCATTCTTCTCCGAGCCTGCATCCTCCGCTGCGCCGCAGCGCCGTAAAAAGCGCCGCTACCAGCGTTTACCGGAACAGCCTCCAGCTCAACCGAGCTCGCCAGTTCGCCCTGCTTCACCGGCCTCCCCTGCATCGCTTCCGGATGGGCAGCGCTCGCTGTCTGCCGCCGCGTCGTCCGAGGAAGTCGATCTCAGGGCCGCGTCGGGGGAAGAGGACACGTGCTCTCTGCTAGCTTCGGGCAGTGAGGGCTGGGCGAGCTCCGGGGATCTCGTGCCTTCTGCTCAGAAGCCCAGCGAACGAGCTGACATCGAAAAGGAGCCGAGGCGAGTGCTCACGCTGGCCGCGACGAGTCTCGGCCTCGAGTGGGTTGCACCAGCGCCCCCCTTCTCGTTCCCGGCTGGATGGTAGTTTCCTTTCGGATGAGCGTACTTCTCAAAGCCCGCCTCATTTCTTCCTGAGCTTCACGAAGAGGTGGCAAAGGCTTGGAACGCTCCATATTCAGCGCGAACTCATTCGTCTCTCTCACTAGCATTCTCCGCACTGGATGATGCTAAAAACAGGAACTACCAGTCACTTCCGCCGGTGGAACAGGCGATAGCGACGCACCTTTGCCCGCCCTCTGCTGGACGGCGGACGAAAGCGGTGTTGCCATCTAAAGCCTGCCGCATGACGTCATCTCTGCTCACGCAAATCTTTTCTGCTGCTGAGCAGGCTGCGTCTGCACTATACACGATGGCTGCAGATATTCCAGGGTGATCTCCTCTGTAAACTGGACGAGATGGGACGTGAGGCTATCTGTCTCACGGATTTTAGGAGTGCTTCGCTACTAAATCCGCTGCACAAGCCATGGGACGAGTTATGGCTTCCGCTACGGTGGCTGAGAGGCATCTAGGGCTGACGCTCTCAGACATGGCAAGCGCTCCGGTTCTGCAGCGAGTCGTGCTAGACCGGCCTCGCAAAGCTCTCAGCCACACCCCCGCCTCCTGCTGCTTCATTGAAGCGCCGGTGTATTAGCTCTGCTGTGGCCGAGCTCTCACCCAAGCGCGCCGCTGTTTCAGTTCCAGGAATTGTGACTGTCTCAGCGTTTTCTGCAACGCGCAAGCCTGCACAGTTGCCCGCTTGCCTGCACACAAAAGCCGTTATCACAACAGCTTCAGCAACCCAGCTCGAGACCCCGTTCTTGCTCTACCGGCCGTCGCCCCGCGCCGCGGGGACCATGGCAGAGGATTACGGTGAGGCCGAAAGCCCCAAAGCCATCCTAGGAAAGCGCCGGTGTACGAGTCACCGTGGCCGAACTCTCACCCAAGCGCGCCGCTGTTTCAGTTCCAGGGATTGTGACTGTTTCAGCATCTTTTGCAATGCGCAAGCCTGTACGGTTGCCCGCTTGCCTGCACTCAAAAACCGTTATCACGGCTACCCAGATATTTCCCGAAAAGGGTGTAATTTCTGGTGTCCCGGCCATGGCCGATGGTGCTATAAATGTAGTGACGATGCCCACTGCTCAGTGCCCATCTCCACATATAAGCACAGCCCTTCACACAGGGCTCGCGCCCATAAAAGTGACTCAAGTCGATCGCGCGCACTGCATAGTAAACGTTCCCACTTTTCAGTGCCCACAAACACTATGTCACACGCGTCATGTGGTTTCTGTAAAAACGAAACCCGTGCACGTTCGTTCTGCCCAGGCAGACAGCGAGTCTAAAGCAGTAAATGTGCACGCTTACAGCCCACAATTACTCACAGACAGCACGAGTCCCACGGGACCCGTTCAGCCCTCCCTCACTCGGTTAAGCACCGTGGGGGGTCGAGGACGAGCGATCTGCCCGCTGTGATCAGCGCGCTCCCCGCCTCAAATGTCACAGGCTTAACGCCCATGTTAGAGCGCATCGAAGCGCTGCCGTTGCCCAGCAACAGAACGCGCTTTGCATCCAACCCCTAGCCGTTCTTGCAGACGCATGGTCAGCGCTTCCAGGAGTTCCGGATTGGGCGCTAGACATTATAAAGAGAGGCTACTCGCTACAGTTTTTTCGACGCCCTCCGCGCTTTTTAGCGCGCGTCGAAACTGCGGTCAAAACAGAAGTAGCACACATACTTCGGGCCGAAATATCAAAACCGTTGAGCAAAGGGGCTGTAGAGCCTGTGTCTCAAGCTCAAAGCGAGGGGGGGCTGTACAGCAGATACTTTCTAGTGCCCAAGAAAGACGGGGGTCTCAGGCCCATACTGGATCTAAGACAGCTGAACAAGACTTGGTGAAACAGTTTCAGAATGCTTACGACCAGGAAACTCCTCGTGCATATTCGCAGAGGAGACTGGTTCATGTCAATAGATCTGAAGGACGCGTATTTTCAAATACAGATAGCGTCAAGTCACAGGCGATATTTGAGATTCGCCTTCGAGGGCCAGGCATATCAGTTTACAGTCCTACCGTTCGGCTTGTCCGTAGCTCCTCGTGCGTTTACGAGGTGCATGGACGCAGCGCTCGCTCCTCTCAGACTCAGAGGCATGCGAGTGCTGAACTATTTGGATGACTGGCTGATTCTGGCTCAATCACGAGCTGAACTCGTGGAACGGGGCCATTTTACTCGATCACCTCGAGAAACTCGGTCTCAGTGTCAACTGGACGAAGAGTTCGCTGAACCCCAGTCAGACGATACTGTTTTTGGGTATAGCTTTGGACTCACGTTCCATGACGGCGTGGCTGTCACCACAGCGCGCGTTGGGCATTCAGCGCGCAGCGAGTTCTCTCCGCTGCGGCGCGACCGTTTCGCTCAGAGAATTTCAGAGGATGCTGGGTCTCATGGCCTCAGCATCTCCAGTTCTTCAGTTGGGCCTGCTCCGCATGCGCCCCCTGCAGTTCTGGCTGAAAGCGCGGGTTCCGCGCGGAGCATGGGTATCTGGTCGGCTGCGTCTCAGGGTCAATCAGAGCTGCGTTACAGCCCTGAAACCCTGGACGGCGAACGACTGGTACCAATCAGGTGTAAGCCTGGGGACTTCCTCGAAAGTGAAGATGGTGTCGACGGACGCCTGCACTTCGGGATGGGGAGCGCTGCTCGAGGGCAGACCGTCCTTTGGCCTGTGGTCAGAACGGGAAAAGCTCCAACATATCAACTGTCTGGAAATGCTGGCAGTGCAGAACGCGCTGACGCGCTTTTGTCCCCGAATCAAGGGCCACTATGTCTTAGTCCGTTCGGACAACATGTCTGTGGTGTCCTACATAAATCGCCAGGGTGGTCTCGGGTCCCGAAACCTGTGCAGGTTGGCGGAACGCCTCCTGGTTTGGGCTCAGCGCAACTTGCGCTCGCTGAGGGCAGTTCATGTACCTGGGCTACAGAATCTGGGTCCAGACAGGCTGTCCAGAAACAACATTCCCACGGGCGAATGGTCTCTACACCCGCAAACAGTCTGGCTGTTGTGGGAGAGATTTGGCAGGGCGGAGGTGGACCTCTTCGCGTCCCACGAAAACGCTCACTGCCCCGCATTCTTTTCCAAGAACGAAAGCGCGCTGTCACGGAGATGGCCGTGCTGCCCGCTTTATGCCCCCCCCATCTCCCTCCTTCCGCAGGTGATAGAACGGGTGAGAGAAACGAGATGTTCAATACTGCTTGTAGCACCATTTTGGAAGAACCAACCATGGTTCCCAGATTTGATGCAGTTAGCAGACACCGCCCCGTGGCCAGTGCCGTTGAGGAGGGACCACCTTTCGTAGGCCAGGGGCTCGATTTGGCACCCTCAACCGGAGTTGTGGTCCCTCCATGTGTGGGCGCTCAACGGTTACCCGCTGATCTCTCAGTGGGAGTGCTAAATACCATAACTCAAGCTAGAGCTCCGTCGACACGACGGCTGTATGCCTCGAAGTGGTAGGTGTACTCCAGCTGGTGCACAGCTCGGGGATGTTCACCCCTTGGTTGTGAGGTGACGGAGGTTCTCTCCTTCCTACAGGAGCTGTTGGATGAGGGCAGAGCCCCATCCACGCTCAAAGTTTATGTGGCGGCCATCGCAGCGTTTTCGGAGACAGCGCTCGGTCAGTCAATAGGAAGGAACGATTTGGTCATCCGCTTCCTTGGAGGAGCTAGGAGGCTGAATCCTCCCAGACCCCCGTCAGTCCCTATATGGGACCTCGCGACGGTTTTGGAGGCCATGAAGGGTCCCCCTTTTGAGCCTATCCAAACGATTAGCCTCCAGCATCTGTCGTTCAAGACAGTGTTCTTGTTGGCTATTGCTTCAGTGAAGCGTGTGGGTGACCTGCACGCGCTCTCGGTGAGCCAGTCGTGCTTGGAGTTTTGGCCTAATGACTCAAGGGTCATACTCAAACCTAGGCACGGTTATGTGCCAAAATCCCTCAACACGCCGTTTCGGGCTCAGGTTATTGCCCTGTCTGCCCTGTCGGTGTCAGGAGAGGATGGAGGCTTGAGTCTTCTTTGCCCTGTTAGGGCTTTAAGAGCTTATGTGTCTCGCTCTGCTGTCTTTAGACAGACTGAGCAGCTGTTTGTCTCGTTCAGTGGACGTTCCAAGGGAATGGCTGTTTCGAGACAGACTCTATCCAGATGGATAGTTGACGCCATAGCGTTAGCTTACGCTTCCAGGGGCCTTCAGTGCCCACTGGGCGTCAGAGCACACTCCACAAGGGGCGTCGCCTCGTCGTGGGCGTGGTCTACGGGGATCTCCTTGCAGGATATATGTATGGCGGCAGGTTGGGCCTCGCCATCTACATTTATCAGGTTCTATAACCTGGAGGTTCCCGCCTTGCAAGCAAGGCTGCTGTCGGTATAGTCGAATCAGGGCCCTGATTGGAACTCTGAGATCGCGAGCGTTATGCGCTGCCGACTGTTATATGGGCAGTATTGCGTAAGACCCGCATTGCCACATTGGTCAGGCCTTGCCTCGACTGTGTGATGTCATATTGCCGCATCTACGGGTGCTGCTAGATATGGGACGGAGGGCCCCCCCCCCCTCCTGTCCTGGACTCTCTGTGAGTCCTCTCGGGTGACTGTGCACTGTAAATCCTGGGCGTTGCTTCCAGGTTTATTGGTGTGTGATCCCTGCGCGCACGGCGCTTTACATGGGGTTCCCGTAGCATCTTAGCTAAGACGCAGTACGAGAGAACTCTCATAAGCGAACGTACTCGGTTACTAACGTAACCTCGGTTCTCTCTAGAAGAGGGAACGAGTACTGCGTTCTCTGCCGTGCGTACGATTCACTCTGGTTAGCTTCGGCGATGAAATAAATCAGGTGAGTCAGCCTTTTCGAGCTCCTTTTATAGGGTTGGGCCACACCCGTTTCGGCGGGAAGTGGCATGAAGGGCGCGAAGCTGATGTTGATGTTGCATCAGCCTGTGCTCGATAGGCTGTGCAGTTGCCGCAGAGCAGCCAATGAGCGAGCGAGCCGTCTCGCCTATGGCTGTGTGCTGCTGCAAATGCGCTTTACAAAAATTCAAAATTAAGGATAATTTTTTGCTTCAGTATTTCGTGAAAAGAGACTTTTCCCGTAGCGTCTTAGCTAAGACGCAGTACTCGTTCCCTCTTCTAGAGAGAACCGAGGTTACATTATTAACCGAGTACGATCTATGAATATGAAAATTAGCCCAGCCTCCATGGAGCTGCTTGTGCGCGGGCAAATAGGTAGCCTAATTCTGATACATGCGATGACTATCCATTATGACAGGGGTTCTTAACCTTTTTGATGTCGGGGCCCAAATTTTACAGTACAAAGTGGCCCAGGGCCCAATCAAATATTAGCACTGTATTGGTTTATTGATCTCACCCTTGGTTTGATTTGTAATCAATAACTAAATGAAATCCACTTGCAGTTTAACAGTTCATTATTATTGTGTATATAAACCTGCACATACAACAAGATGCTAAACACACAATAGTTCAGGGAACAAATCAAATTTGCATCAAGAACAAAATTAAAAGGCTCAAGTAAGCATATTAACACACAAAATCAGTAAGATTTGACAGATTTTACTTACAAAAAAAAATAATATAAATAAAATAAAAACAATAAAATGTTTTGCTAAAGTAAATTCAAAATAATATTTTTCAAACTAAATAAGTTGTAAATGAAAATTGAAATAAAGTGCAAATGAAAAAATATAGCTTTATAATCTGCTAATTAAAAAATAAAAAAATGGGCTGCTTTTTATTCTCTCTTGCAAGTGATGCTGTATGTCTGTGGCCATGGGCGCGATACGATTTGCTCTCCCCTTTTCCACTTTAAAAATGTCTCCGCCTGTTTCACACAATCATACTCCGTCTGCAGTGCTCATGCAGTCCGTGTACGTTATGTGTGTGGAGCAGAAGCAGCACGGACTCATTTTGCTTTCACACAGGAAGTGTTTGCAGTCCGCTACTGATCCGCGGCTGTTTAGTCCACAAGCACAAGATTTGTTCATTATTTTATATTTAAAATCATGTAAAAAAATTAATTAAAACAAACAAACAAACAAACAAACAAAAAAGCTTTTTCATGATTGTGATACTCTTTTATCACAGTACAGTAACAATCTTTCATAGACATTAGTATAAACTCAAATATAAACAACGTACTATTCATGCACTTGACTTCTAGGTTTGTATAATAAGTTGCTCAAGCAAGCGGCAACACATTTAAAGACAACATTTAGCCTAATTTTCTTGTTAGGCAATCACAAACATTTAAAATTTAAATTCACCACAGACAGAAACAGTCTCGTGCCTTGTGTATTTAAATCTTTATTATAAGCAATCCCACGGGTCTTAATGAGCTTTGTTTTTCTGCCTCCATAAAAGTGCATATATTGCGTTTCCTTGTTTACCTAAAGGTGCTCTTTCTCTTGTTTTAAACCTAGCCAAAAAGCCGTATGTTGTCTGCAAAACACAGTAGGCCTTAATTCTATAAATGTATTGTGAAATGACTTTTTCCGTGTCAATCCATGTTAATTTTTACTGTGAACAATGCGCTGTCACTTTAATTCAGCGCGTACAGCACAGCAAAAATAGACTCGGTACAGGCAGAAGCACGGCGGTAGGATTCGCGAGACCACGTGATTTGCCTGTCCAACACTAAAGTCTATGGTCCAACATTGCTTTTCTTGATTTCTTTTTGTTCTAACATGGTTGGCTAAATGTTAATGTTTTGTCCGGTTTAATTATGTGTATTCCAGTCATGCAACTCCTGCAATTAAACTTCACACCACTTTGTTTTTTTATTGTCCTTGTAAAAGGGATCTGTGGTGTCATATAATAATGTGAGGTTTTTCAGCTTTAAGGATGAACCTCTTGTCATCTATTTCTGGCCTCCTAGCATGAATATAATAATGTGAAATACGATTGGGAGTCTGCACAGGGTGTTTATTTTGAAATGCATATTATTTTTTTGACTTCTGTTTTGTATTTGCTGTGCGGTTTGGACGCAGGGTGCGTCAGACTAGGCACCTATCTTTAACGAAGCGGCGTGGAGAGCTACTTCTGGGACGCTTTTGAAAAGTGCCGCGGAGTGTCTGATGTAAACACAAGCACAGACTAGAGTGACCGCGATCAGCTCCGGTAGCCGCGTCGGAGCCGTAATGCGCAGCAGATGTGTGCAGTGGAAATCAGGGGTGAAACAGGCGTAATAGTTTTCTACAGGCTACAGTTGACTGAGTATCTTCTTCTGCTTATTAGCGCTTGTTAAACAACTGAGGCATTACAGCCACTAGTGGTGGGATGGTGTATTGTAACTGTCTCGTGGATAACAGTGGTCATTCTAGTGTCTGTAACTTGTTTGGTCCCGCGGCCCACGGGTGAAAAACAGTTTTTTGCGGCCCTCCAGTTGGCGTTCACGGCCCAAACGTGGGCCGCGGCCATATGGTTAAGAATAGGTGCATTATGACATGTAGGTAATTTTATATTATGTAGCCTACACAATAATATTATTTTGCATTGTAATCCTTTAATTTGTAATATTTGCATGTTTGTGTGCTGCTGTGTGTCCCTGTGAGTTTAATGAGCAGTGTGTACGTGCGTTGTTGACCCGCGTATACTACGCGGAAAAGAACAGTGACCCGACTACTTTGAAAATCGTTCAGTCTTAACTCGGCTTAACAGGCTCTTTAAATAACAAAGAAAAAACATTTCGTCAGACTTTAGATGCGGTTAGACGCAATCTATTTTCAGTTCCTCAAAATAGCAATGCACCAACAATGCGCCTGAACACACCTCGTTTTCAGACCAGCACGCTCATGAGCGCACAAACGGACGCAAATGCATTTGCTATTTAAACAATGTGGAGCAGGATGGGAAAATGAGAACTGCAAAAACACTTGCACTGCGCCTTGCGCCGGTTGTATGATAGGGCCTTATGACTGATATAATGTTTTTACTAGCGGACAACTACAGTGGATATTGTAACAGTTGTTAAAGTTACTAACTTGACGATGTTGTGTCCTCAAAATGCAGCCAAGTTTGTAATTCTTAATTCACACCCGTGAGCAATATATGTGTGGATAGGTGGGTCTGATTCCGGGCTACTTTTACACTTACACTTACATATATATATATTCACTACATGGGGACTTTAAACTCATTTAAAAATTAATTCACATTTCATTGGTCAAAATGAATAAAATATAAAAATAATCCTGTTCCATATAACTGTACTTATTAAAATCATTAACATTAAATATCCTATGATTGGCTGACGTCACATAGCACTTTCACATTTGATGTTGACAGACAAATAGGTATCAGACAGACGTTTTGCATTGCACTTTTACAGAACCTGATTTGTTTTGTTTTTAATGCAAGGATATCAGGAAAAGAGGATTAATAAAGAAGCGGTCTAGCAGCAGTAAGATAAACAAACATCTCCCTGTTGGGTCAATTCATATATCAGGGTGTTTAAATAGCTCAGCCCTGCTGTTTTAAATAAAGTGAAGATCTGAACACACTCCACCTACGTATGAAGCATTAGATGCTTCCACATGATGACAAAACATGTGCTTTAAAACTGATGCTCGCTTCTCACTGCCTCCAGCACATGTGGCAGGGCACAAGGGATATGATATGTGTGTGACACAAACACATAAATTTACTCTCCATCAAACACATACATGCTACAGTACATACATCTGTGATTTATGCATTACATCTGTGAGTGAGAGCAGGTGTGTGTATGTGTTAACTGATCACTATAAACCAGAGTGTGATTTGTCCACTCCTGACTTTAAAATAGCTTAGATTACAAATTAATTTCTAAACACATTGGTATTTGACACCTTTTTCTAGTTAACACTCGCTATGCTTTTCAAACTCTTACAAATGCTCTTCCAATGTGAACTCAATTAAGGTTTTTATTACAGAAAAAAAAACCTTAATCAGTATGTTTGCCTTGTTTCTCAGGAAAACAATATCAGGAAAAACTAAATACATTGACTTAAGAAGTAAAAATGTGTAATTCATTAAAATTGGATTTTAGAGAAGTTTAAAAAGTCTATACTAAATGTTCTTTGACGCATGCTTTAAATAAACAATACAATTAAAGAGAATTAAATTAAAGAAAGTGAAGCAGGTTTTCTGAACATAGCCACTCTTAAACTGTATGCAGTTTTGCTTCTCAGGTAAATGCATCAAGTATGTTTAGAAATTTTTACTGATATGAGAAAAACCAGCATGTGATTCCAGACAGCTTCCCTCTCAGAACTGAGGTCAAGCCGAAACCCATAACAAGGCCGGTGAAATACACCAGCCCATAAACTCACTTTTACGTTGGTGTCATTAATATAAAAGAAAGAAATAGATTAATGGCTGCATTATTTATGAGTCCTTTTTCCTGATGCACTACACAGTATCTTCTCCATGCAATGCAATAGAACATTTTATCTTACCCAAAGTGCCCTTACAACACTCCCACAGGAAACATTTATCAAGGAAAGACCTGGGGCAACATAAACCTCCACCCTTCTCATACAGGAAATGGAGAGAATCAGTCAAGCCTGCATTCAGAGTCACTGACATCACAAGACTGAGAAAATTGACAGACTCAATGTACAAGATATGGTTTCAGCACAAGTAAACCAAGCACTCTTCTCTTGAGAAAAGGTCAGGGAAATGTGAAACTCTTGAGAATCGCTTTCAACTTTTACTGTACATTTCATTCATGCAGTATAAAATACCACAACCTGCAGCAAACACCAGCAATATTTTTTAATTGCTCGAGCGAAGATGTTTGAATGCAAACCTATCAAAGAGGGATTTCAGGATTACGTGATGGCATAGCAAAAAATAAGCAAAACACTAATTCCCAATTTTGCTCTTCACAGACGCATCCCAGAGAAGCAGATTCTAATAATATCTGCTTTATTTACTGCTCTGATCAAACAAAATGTACATACATTTACAAAAGCTAGCAGAGGGAAATGTTTCCATGTGGAAAGTTCATTATTGACCAAATACGTGTATGTAATATTCGAAAACATCTATCTGGGAGAGAAAATGCTGACAATGTTTTAAAGATGAAGCTATAAAAATGGATGATCCCCTAAAGGAAACAGGCTGGATTCAGGAACACTGTAAAACTTTTATGTCAGCACATATTTGATGAGCTATTTGAATGTATTTTACAAGATGCTGTTTAGCTGTTGTCATGTTTTTATATTGGCCCCACCCAAAAAAAACATAAGCATTAAAGGCATTACAGCATTTTGCTCATTCATACATACTGTATGTCATGTCCAAAAACCACTCCCTCATTTGTTCATTCATACATACATACAGTGAATGCCTCATATGCATGTAAATGAGTTAAAGTGCAGTAGTGCCTACATCTACGACTAAATTGTGCATGATATTAGTCACACCGGATCTCAAATGATGAAAAATCTAAATGAAATATGATCTCACTGTACTGAAAAAAGCGCATTTACAAAATCTAATTTTAATCAGATTTAAAATCACAAAAATAAAGATTACTGCATCTATCTGATAGATTTAGTAAGTTCTCACTGTTATTTAAAATTAAAAGCAGTGATCACCACAGACTAGTAAAACATACCATTTCAACTTCATACTATGAGCATTGGTGGAAAATCTGTGTGCTTTAATAATCTAACCTCCACAAAATGCCACTGTGAACACTTTTAGTGTGGTGTGTGGAAACCTACAAATCCACAGATTATAAATTTCATACATAAAAAATAAGGCACCTTTTGGGAATAACTGGCCCGACGCCCGTTTTCATGCAGACCACTTTACGAATCTGCACCCCGACTGCACAGATGGCCGTTCCGTTCCAGTAGCCAGTACCATTTCGATTCATGGAGGAGTCCTCAATGCATGGTCCCCATGGCGACGCTTCCCAGTAGAAGGTGATGCATGGATGATCATTACAAGTTCTCCACTCCTCTAGAGCAGCAGCAGCTGGACATGTCTTAGCTGAGAATGGGAAAGATCATTAACTGCATTACAGATGGAAATGCCTCTCTTAAGTTTGCTTTAATGCTCCATAAAATGTTAACGAGCTACATGAGCTCAAAGACACATGAAACAGAAATCTACTGGGACATGTGAAGGCATGTACAATAGATATATGAAAGGAAAAATAGGCTGAGCTTTGTTTACGTGGTACATAAACTGTATAAAAATAATTGAACAGTTGTTAGTAGGTAGTTGTTAAGTTTAGGTATTGAGTAGGATTAGGGATGTAGAATATATGCTCATGCAGAATATGTGCTTTATTAGTACTAATAAATGATAAGCAGCAACTAGTTATTAGTGAGAATTGGTCCCTATAGACGGCTTCATCGGGTGCACGTGCCTGGCTGTATAACCTTCTTTTGTAACACATGAAAGATGATATTATAAGAAATGACTTTTTTGTCTATACAACTGAAAGGTCAAAGGTCAATAAACCATTTGGTTACCAATATTCAAAATAATTTTTTGTGTGTTTTCTGCAGAGGAAAAGTCATACCGGTTTTTGGAGGTAAATCCATGAAGGCAATGTCCAGATGACTTTTTTTTAAAACCACACTAAATAGTGCAGCATCTGCCATTAACCATAAAATCCAAATAAAAATCAGCTTATCTGTATCAGCCAGAGACTGAGTGAAAACTTTCTTGTACTTGAAATCAACAGAACAGGAAACTGAATGTGTATTCCACACGTGATGCAGGAACACCTGTGACAAGTTCTCTGGGATCAGCCTCCAAAATTACTCCTGCACTTTTTATAATTAAAAGTAATTCCTACACCATATGCCCTTGAAGCTAATGACATTGTATTGACATTCAGCCTTTTTCCATAACACAGGGACTCATTATGAGTGTAACGGAGACCGGCTGAATATTAATAAGGGCTTGTCTGATTAATGATATTCTGTAGAAGGTGTGTAGAGGAGGCTGGTTCTTTATTTCCATTTTCCAGATGCATGGAAAGAAATGTATGTAAGAGCCGTTACTCATGTGTTTGTGTGTGATGGCAGAGGGGGCGAAAGTAGTCTCTAAACTAAAGTACAGTATATTTAAGTCTTAATTACACAGCTCTTTCTGTCATTCCAGAAGGACTGTGTGTGATTGGAAAAGCCCACAGCTGTACGTAGGCAGACAGAAAAATGAGACCCTGTGAACACATTTTTATCTCTGCTCCTCTGAAACAAATATACAGAATGCAAAATTGCTCCTCTGCTCACGAAAACAAACTGATGAATGGTATTATGTCACCCTTGGAGTGATATTAAGAGTAAATTACTTCCCTTGTCAAATCAATATCACAGGATTAAATTATCTGTTTGTTTTTTCATTTTATAAACTTTTTTTATTGTAATAGATAGGAGGGTGCAGGGAGACTGAAATGTTATGAAATGACACATGCAGGCCAGACTCCAACACCATGTACCATTATGAATTTGCACGCTTTAATATGAACTGGTCAGACATTTGTTAAAACATTATTCTCCGATTTCTGTGGAAGATGAAAGTCAACTGACCTTCTCCTGGTAAGCCTAATATGGTCCGTGTGCGGCTTTGTCTGCCCTCTGAGCTTTTACTGGAGCAGCTGTGGGAGCAGGAGGACCAATCAGACCATGAGCTGAGCACACAGTCACCTGAACACGCCATCACACAGGACACCTCTTTAGGGGGCGGCTCATCTTCACAGAGCTCCTCAGGAACAAGCTGCCCTGTTCAGTGGAACATGACACGAGTTGTAATCTCACCATCATTACTCGGTGCTCAAAAATAGATGTTATTGTTGTTTTTTTTCAAAGCAAGTGCATATTTCTTCACTGAAAAGAATAAGAAAAAACATTCAATATTAGATATACAGTATACTGAAATGTGTATAGATTTTACATTTTTAAAAATCTTAAAATACAAACCAGTTATAATAAATTGTAATATTAGTAATATGTAATTAAGTTTTTTTTCAGTATTTTTGCTCAAATAAATACAGCATTTGTAATCATAAGAAACATTTAAAAACATTTAAAGAAAGGACAGTAGTGTATACTTAAAAAAATATATTATATGATAATAAAAACACACACACACACACACACACACACAAACTTTCTGTGACCTAAATGTTCTCTAGACATCATCACTGGCCTTGCAAACTCATATTTTTCAAGCACAGACTCACGGTACCTTTACCAGACAGAAATTCAATGCGCTTTGAATAAGCCATTCAATGAAATAGCCACATAACTCAGCATTATGAAAGTAAATCATGATTATTATGAGGCCCCCATTATGAATGTGCTCATATTCACAGCTTTCATCCTTTTAATGCAACTTAGATGAAGACAAAGTGGTTTTTATCTCCAAATAAGAGATCAACAGTTGTGATTCATCAGCCTTTTTGTGTTCAATCATTGAAATGGGAAACATGAAAATAGAGGGGGCAATTTAGATTTCATTATGATGAACACAACCAAGTCCTGAACGCTAATATTCTGAAGACGCTCCAAACTCTTACGATCAAGCCTGTCAAAGCTACAGCTGCACATCACACTGCAGCGATAATGCCATCAATTTCTCTGCACGAAAAAGGTCTGCTCTTCAATCTTCAAACAAATTAACCAATGGAAATATTTGCTTTGTGTGCTGCCACTGATTTTACTAATGACTGCTTGATAAGATGGGCAGAATTTGTTTCCTTTCGCCTACAGGAAGGAAGCTTTGAACAGGAAAAGGTATTTGAGAGGATGAACCAAAGGCCATTTAATTTATTAGATGCCAGTGAGCTATCAAAAGACAGAAGAGAAAGAGAGCTGGGCTGTCTGCTGAGGCTTGCGAGAGGAAAACTCTCATTTCATGCATGAAAGAGAGACATTAATCCTTCCATTCACTTCTCTAGGATTACACCAAACTTTCCTATAATGATTAAACCCTAAAAAACATCCCCAACAAACAGACACATACCCTTCTTATGCACCACCATAACGGATCAATTTCCAAAAATGTTGAATAAGTGAAGAACGTCAGCGCTCACGACGAGGCATCGTTATTTCTGTTGAACCTTGTCATTTACTTTCAAACATGCAGTTGAGCAAAAACCCAGGGGCAGATTTGTTATCTATTTATTTTTTCCCTTGCTGTAACTGCATCCATGTCAAGAGGCTAAGAACGTGAGATGGGTGATGTTCTTGATCCAGTGAGGCAGAGATCAAAGATATTCCCCAAGGCGAGTCTCCAGCCCTCCGCCTCCAACTTTTAGCACCAGGCTTCTTGAGCCATCAAAGCAGAGTGGCTGGCGAGAAGGGGCTGTAGGCATGTTCTTGGCAATCAAACTGCTATTGCCAAACACTGCTGGCGGCCACGTGACCTGGACATCAATGAGTTTGAAGATAACTGTTGTGTGCACGAGGTGGAGGACCCCTGAGCACAATTTAAACTGCAGACAGAACGGGAAACCTCCATTCATCCACAGCGAGTTCTCTAAATCATGAAAAGAGGGGTTTGAAAAGGAGGTATTTGATCTATTCTTTGATGCTGATATCAGAGATCCAAGATATTGAGGAGATTTACTGACCATGGCACAGCTGAGTTTTTTTAGCAGCCACTTCTCCAGTCTTCACATGAAGACTTCACAGTGTCACATGATCTTTCAGAAATCATTCTGATATGCTGATTTGGTGCTCAAGAAACTTTTTTCTTTTTTTCTACTGGTTGAAGTCCCTCTGTAGTGAAAATCAAGTTTTTTTTCTGTTGTTTATTTGTCTATGTGGTGTTTTTAATATGCTTTTAGACAAACCATGTGCCAATCCATAAATCAACCCCATTGCTGAGTATTTTGTCCTTAAAACTGTCCAAAGGCTGACCCAGAATTGCGGTTTGAAACAGCCCTCGGTTTGCGACATCATAAACCAATAACCAATCACATCAAGGGATCGATTCCTATCATTAGCATGCAAAATATACAAATACCAACACAAAACCAAAAAAAGATTAGAGCACAAAACCCATGAAGCCATGGTTTAACATGAATTTAGAACCACTAACTTGCATTATAATCCATGGCAACAGTTTAAAAGTAGCCTGGAGTCAGACCAACCTCACCCGCATCAGTGTCTGCACTTCACACGCGTACGCTTGTGGGCGCGAATTAAGAATCACAAACGGCTGTATTCAAGTCTTCCAGGCATTTTAGGACACAACATCATCAAGTCACTTTAACGACTGTTACAGTAGTCACTGTTGTTGTCCCCTAGTAAAAACATAGTTTTATCAGTCATTATCCATGTATGCCATTGTTTTGCATTTACTACAGTTCAGTGGATCAGGAGGCACTGGCTGGTGTCACTGAGTGGAGGTGGGACTGATTTGCATATTCATAGATCAGCGTATAGTAGATGAGCCAAGGGTGTTGAGTTACATTCAAGGTATTTTAAGGCATGAGAAAATTATTTTCACAAGAAAAAACATTTAAATATATAATTTTAATGATCACAGATACGTTTTAAGGGATAACATTTTTGATAACAGGACTTTAACACTTTTGTGGAAACGTTGATACTTTTATGAATATAATATTTAAAAGAGCAGCATTTACTTGAAATATAACTCATTTGTAACATTGCAATGGCTTAATTGTCGCTTTTGACCAATATAACATTTATAATTTCTTATCAAAAAAATCGTACTAACCCCAAATAAAAAAGCAGATTTACAATAGCTTGATCATTTAGCTTTTCCTTATTTTTTATAATTTTGAAATGCAAAATTATCCTGATATGTATATCTATCTATCTGTCTATCTTGGGCACGTGTGATAAATGAAATATAGTTTTATGATGCTTCATTTTTCAATACTAAAAGCAGTTAGAGCTGCACCTAACTGAAGAATCAGCCATTATGAAAAAGTCAAATTAAGCGTAAGTGCAATTATTCTGCTGTTAGTGCATATCATACACCACTAAGTCCATGCTGGTCCAGCAGCTGGCTGGCCAATGCTGTCATGGTCATTCATATCACACCAACATTCAAGAACCAAATATGTATATGGTGTTGAACAGCTATGTCTTCAGACATAATACATAGTGCAGAAGTTTGAACATCAACACACACAGCAGAATAAATAGTGATGAGCAACAGTAAATTCACAAAAAGCTCAAGAGAAAGAAAATAACAGGAATTATGCAGCAAAAATGACAGTTCAAGAGTCAGAAATAAAAACCAAGCAGCGAATGTTTTCATTTTAACCAACTGCACAGGGCTGTTATTCTCTTCTGAATAATGCACAAACTGTAATACCATAACAGCTACTTGGCAATTTGAACACCTAACTATAATAAGTTAAATTGCAGACAGAATAATGTCAGAGCTCCAAATAACAGCACTGACTTATGGGTCACATTGCAGGCATCAAATAATTCCAGCTTCCCACCTCCCTAAATCAATCCACTTCCCCTCTCTAATACGATATATCAGAAATAATTGCGAAAGTTTAAAGGGGTTACTTCACCCCAGGAGAACTGGATGAAAATGTGCATGCAGATTGGGGAAATTAACCTTAACAGCCCACACAGAGAACAAAAAAGCACTGGTAGGGCCACATCTTCCTGGCTGAAATCTCTCTTGCATTTAAAAGGAGAAAAGAATAAATAAATAAAATAGTGCTGCTTGTGAGCACCCCTTAATCTGTGTACCATTTCATGTAACGCTGTTCACAAAGTACAAAACCATCCACACAAAAATGAAAGAGTAGGAGGCAGAGAGATCAAGAGAGTAACCCTTGATTTCCCTGCAAGCAGACACAAAACTAGTTTGTGGAAAAAGAGAAAAACTACCTTTAATTTAATCCAGCATTAGCTGAGACTATGTACATAACTGGAAGTGATACTGAGCATAATAACAAGAGACCTATTCTCAGTCAACACTTCTTTTTCATGCAGAGTCAAGGACAAACTCATTCATTTAATAGCTCACAAGGGATTGCAGATGTAACATTATTTTTAAAATCTCAGAGAGATGAAATTAAATACTAAAGATATGAGTCAAGTAACAATAATAATATTAATAAAAAAAAAACTTTAATCATAATTATAATTTATAAAGCTGCTGTGTATGTATAATTGGCGCACCAACAGAGGCGTGGCTAAAGGTGTCCACACAATAGCAGATGAGTACAATTAATTTAGCTAAGATTAGACATGCACTAATTGGCTACTGGAATGAAACTTTAACAATCAGAGCAGCATAAAATGGCTCAGAGCAATTTCAAACAAATGAGCCAGCCTGTGTGGGTTGTTTTAAAAACTACAGATATAATTTGCATACCTATTCTCGCTGAATGAAAAAAGTACCTTAAAAAAACACAGACACATTTCAGGTGAGGACACCGCTTTTTGTCATGGCCAATTTTGTCCCCACCACTCAATAATAATCTTTCTTGTGTTAAAATGGAAAATAATAATAATAATAATAACTTTGCGGCAGGGATTTGTGTAATACAAAGGAATTGTTGAGCAGGAGTTTTTATTTCATTACAGTGTGTTAGCCTGTTGAGTTGCCATGTCAGCGTTGGAATCTGAAGTTGTTCTCTGTCTATGCTTTGGTAGTAATTAGTGGTGGATCTTAATATATAGAAATGTTCCCTCATGTACAGCCTTTAACCACAATCTCCATTTCAATGAGATTACAAAATCAAATGCACATAAATGCACCTCCGCTCCTGATAAAAAACTACTGACCTACAAATGAAATTGTTAGCGTTGTTCTATTAACATTTGAATTTTTTAAATATAAATTTATATTGCAATAATTTCACATTCAATCTTCAAATTAATGTAGAAACAACAAAGATAGTATTTTCTTTAATGTCGTCCTTTTGTATGACTGAAGGAAAGCAACACTGATACCAATACTGCTGATGTCTCTAGGAATTTTTTTTTTCCTAAAATATTTGATTCTTATACCATGTTTTGTTCTTCTTAATCTCTACAAATGAACACAAATGTTATGAATTTTGAAGCACAAAAACAACAAACAAAAGCCATAAAAAATATATAATAATATAATAAAAAAGAAATGACTAGTTGAGCCAGAAGTTTCATTGCTCAGATAAACAGAAAAGTTGAACGTGTCATAGTGTTTTGTTATTTCACTGTTGTGTTTGCACAGTAAGTAGAAAGTATGTTAATATCAAATAAATTACCTTATCTTTAGAGATTAAATTAATTTGCAGAGGGATTTGGTGCATTACGTTTCAATGCAATTTAGAATTAAGTGACAAGATCTGACTACGCTGTTTAAAATGAACAATTTTCTTTTCTGTTCCAGCTCAGCCACTCACACCACTTAGTATTCATTGACACATCAAGAAAACATAAATATTAATGCTGAAAGGTCCATGTAAACACTGAATCCTCATTATCAACAGAGGTGTGTACAAACGGCGGCTGCTTATGCGGTGCAGCATACCAGAGAGAATCATGGAGATGAACGTGAATGAAGAACAGGAAACCCACCTGTCAGACCTCCATAGGGGGCAGACCTTGCTCTGAATCCAGTCTGTCACATTATATTAATACTGATATCAGTAACCACTAATGATACTCATAAAGGAATGGTTTACATGAAATGCAAATCAACCGTGTAAACAAATTCAAAGAGAGAAAATATTGTTCAGACACGCAGGAGAGAAATGTCAAATGTGATCATCACTCTACAACAGACTGAAGTTGAAATGTTACCCTTAGAGATATCACAACTATGACCTTTAGAGAATGGAAACAAAGACTAACCCTGGAAGACATCAGATTGGTGGAATGTGTCACGTCACACAATCTTCTTCTGAGTAAAGTCACAGCACAAAGGTCAAGGAGACAGAGGACATCCCTCATTAAAATACAAACAACAACCTATGGATGGAATGAAAAGTGACACGTGTTGGTTTTTTACAATACTTGAATGTGATGAGGGCCAACGTAGAAAATTCATGAATAATAATATTGAGGTGACACATATGTACACCTATATACATAAATATACCTTATTGGTCCGAATACAAGATTATGTTTTTTTCTTGGAAATTCATCTGAAAAAACGTGGTTATCTTATATTCATGGTCTAGACTTTGACATGTCAATAATACACCCACGACAATAGGTGGCATCAAAAACGCATAAAACGAGTGTGCCATGAAATAAGTAATGTAATGTGTGTTTGCGAGTGAAAACAAAAGAAAACGAAAATGCTTACAGCGTGAGTCGTGACTGCCATTATCCTGATGGGACCAAACTTTCTCTGTACGTGATTTTAAAACATAAGACAGTACCCAGGTTTGAAGACTACAATAAGATTTCACTTCCACTGTTAATACAATTTTGGTAGGCTACTTATGAGATGGATATACTAAATGTAATATAATTTAAATGGGCTACCTGTTATTTTATGGTATATCAAAAAGTGTATATTTTTAAATGTGATTATTGTTGGTACATTTTACCAGTATTAACCATACTTTCAAAACAAAATTTTAATAGGAAAAATAAGCAATATGAAAATAATTTAGGAAAAAATTAGTTTTACAGAGAGAGAGAGAGAGAGAGAGAGAAATGTGTTTTTTTCAAAAAGCCTTTTTTCAAAAGTTACATCAGGAAAAAGTGGGGCCATCTTATAATCAGGGTCATCTTATATTTGGGTAAATACAGTATATGCACAAACACACACACATATCCTTCCACTGTAGGAAAATGAAGCCAAAATGGCCACTGTCATTTTGCAATGAAGATGTCATTTGGAGTGAGAGTTTGTGAAATAGTGATAATGAGGTGACGCCCCAGTAACAAGGTCCCACCCAAACCCCAGCAGACTCAATAACCAGTGCACTATCATGACAACACACCCCATTTTTATGGCATCAAATCACTAACTAAAACCAAACTTATAGGAAAAATGAACATTTGCACATATATCAGCGTGATATAAACTGACAGAAACCATCTTTGTGAAAAATTGGCCTCACACTCATTCTGGTTTATGATCTATGCTGTGCCACCAAGGGTCACAGAGATCAAAATTACAGAACAACCTACAGTTTCCTAAATTTCAAGGTCAGTGCTTTGTCCTATTTGAAGCTATCCCACTAGATGTAGAAGACCCGATTTTTAAGCATATTTCATAAATTAAATATATTCAGCACAGTATAAAATATTAGAGGTGTAAGAGGTGTCATGTTTGAGAGATGATTTCTGCAGCAGGTAATATGCCTCTATACAGCTACACAGCAGAGAAAATGCAAATGTTTGTCAGAATCTCCTTCAGCAACATGTGGTTCCTTCCCTGTGAGCATCTCCAAATCAGCCCACAGTTTTCATGCAAGACAATACCCACTGTCACACTGTAAAACAGTTAGTTGAAGCTGAGAACACACACACACATATACATATATATATATATATATATATATATACATATATATATATATATATATATATATATATATATATATATATATATATATATATATAAAACTGAAGCACAAAAACTTCTCTACTTTTATTTACTTAAATCAAATCTGTACTGCAAAATGTAAAAATTTAATGTCTGTCACATTACACAAGGAGTCTAGGAAGCCAGGAACAAGGAAACAAAGAAACAAGGAATTCACGAAACGAGGGTCTTTAAAGGTGCCATGTGTAAAAATTGAGGTAAAAATATCCCAAAAATCTACCAAAGCCTGTCTCTACCAAGCTGATGCTAAAATGTAACATTACCTTAGAAGCTAATGCTGTAAACATACAGAGAGTCCTATCAGCCCTATTGACCTCTTAACGTTGATAAAAAAAACACTGATTGATCGATATTCGTATCTTTCAACAGTGTTCGTGTTTTTTTTACTATAGTAGAGATGATCGGTTCACGTGCGCTAGGGATCTGCCGTGTAACATTTACAAGGGCCAAAACGGTATTGTTTGAATTGTGTAATAAAATTGACAGAATCTGATATTTTTTATATCATAACTAACCTGCTCTGTCTAGTCTGTTGGTCTCCGTGTCCTCTTTGCTTCGTGGTTTTTCTGAGCGTGAGAAAATTGATGTGTGGCGTGTGAAAAGAGTCAACTGCGTGTGTCTCACGGTGAATGCTTGAGAGTTGGCAGCTCTGGTTACGTTGGTTGGCGCTAGCTTGGTCAACATCAGCTGTCTGATGTTGACCAATGATGTTGACAAAATGCTAATTCAAATAATGTGTATACAACTCAAAATGTAATATGAACAAAACGAATATGAACATATTCACTGGTAAAGGTGAAGGGGAGTAGCTTGAAGATGTCATGTTTCAAAATCACTTGACATCACCCAAAGTTCCTCTGGAGGCAAAACGTCCTCTTAGGCTTCGGTTATGGCTCTAGGGTTGTTGTGAAGGTAGGGAGGGAGCATAGAGACTATGCCGTTTCTCGTTTGTTACTCTAGAGTAGACCAATTCACTTTATTGAGGCATACTGCCCCCATCTGGTATGGAATGTGGAGTATGACTTGATTTTTTTGCCAGACATGACACATGGCACCTTTAATAATGCAAATTGGGAACATAGAGCACATGGAAGACATTCAAGGACCAACAAACACTAACAGAATGGACTGGGGTTTTTAAACTCAGCATAGCGAGGGAACTAAGGAGACACCCCTGGAATCAAATGAACAATCAAACTAATCAGACTGGGGAGAAACCGGGTCACGGAACAAAACAAACAGTCCAGGGGTGTGACAATGTCATACATTAATTATATATTTTCTCTGAGGTCTATGTTATAAAGTTGTACACTCACTGACCAATGTAAGTAAATGTGCCATGTTTTACTGGTTTTAAAACTCCTATTAAGATTAAATGAGTAACATTGTGTTTTTAACTGCTTTCAAAGAAACGTTATGACAGTAGCAATATGTTAAATTGGTGGTACAATAAACTCTTAAGTATCTTCTCAAAATATCTATATTTGATTTCTAATAATGATAGAAGTAGTGAATGCACTTTATATATGGAAAAAGTGAAATCTGTCATTTCTTCAACTGTTTTTTGAGGGACACCATTTGAGCTTTTGGGTTTAAAGCCTTAAAGACTCCACCTGTCAGTAAGAGATGATTTTGAGAATTGATCAGAATTAGTTCACCTCAGTCCAGATATTGACAACCCTGACATGCAGGCAGAAGGTCATTTACCAGATTAGTGCCACCTGCATTGATCAGACACACTGATAACTGGCACTTTGACTGATCACACAGTCAGAGAGAAAACCGATAGCCCACGAGTTCCAACCTTCTCCTCTGATCCATTTCAAATAGCAGCACAAACTCAATCTGGAGTTATCCAGGCTTGTCACCTCATATGGATTTAAAGACACTTATAATCTTTCCAATCATAATTCTGCCTTATGACACCTTTAAGGTAAGGTTAAGTCGTTCAACTATTTTAAGTACAAAGCTCCGTGGTGAAGGTCCATTCCTTAAAGGCTTTTTCAAACGCTTGGAGACAGCAAGATGAATTTCCTGAAAGAAATGTACGACTTGACAAAACTCTATATTAGTGCGGGAGCAGCTCTTGTACTGCCTAAAGGCTGTCTGAGGTCCACGACGTGAAACAACACTGGAACAGTTGGGCGGCTGTCGGCCTCGTTCTAACATAATAAAGACATTGATGAAAACCCATCTGTGTCCCCACATGCTTCACTGGAGGCTCATGCCATACCTATAAAACTGCCAAAACTGCTTCCTAATCAAACCATATTAAAATACCAAAACAAATTAGGAGATATAATGATAAGCACAGACTCTAAGCATGCAAAAAAAGCCTTCTGTTAAACAATCACTTCTTCACAATTTTGTAATATTCTTCATGTTTTCTAGAAAACAACATAAGTATCCTTAAAACAAAATAATAAAAATCCTTATATTAGAAATGCATAAAATGTGCTTTATAAGTACTAATAAACAGAAATGAATAAACTAATTTGCTAGTAATATTCATGCTAAGAAGCGACTAGTTAAAAGTGAGAAATGGTCACTAAACTTAAGTGTTTTTTTTTTTTTTGAAAGCTTGAACGTTCCATTTTGAGATGGAATTAAGGTCAGAGCACGGAAACCATCAGTGTGATATAGTGTTTTTTGGTCACCCGCAGTGAAATTGCACCGATGCACTCACTCATGTCAGCTAACTCGCAACACTCATAATTTAGAGCTGTGCAACACTGGCCTGACACATCATTTGCTAAGTGAGAGCCAAGAAGCTGTACAAAGTAAAACTGTGTGCACCATCTTCTCCACTAAAAGAGCAATCAGTGGCGGCTTGCCCACAGGCACATGTTGACATCTGTGATGCAGATGACGCTTACTGATGTTGCAAGGGTCAAACGGAACTGTTTTTTTTTAACTAATGTGTTTCCTGCTGACAGGAAAAGCGTAGCAGAGCTGGTCAGTGAAATGTGTTGTGTTTTGGATGACGGTGTCCCCATTCGGTGTCCCCATTTTTAACTTGCACGACTTCCTTAAACCCTATTTGATTGGGATTTGTTTTAGGAAATGTCTGTAAAGCAATTTACTCTGGATGTTTGTAACGTTTTCACACAGCTAAGCCATGACTGACCAGGATTGCACCCAGGAGCATTTGTATATTGCAGCCACACATACGTATGGGAATTGCATTTAACATTGGGGTACTGTCACTGTGGCGGCACCTTTTTAAAAGGTATAGATAAGTACTGTTAAGGTATTGATGCTACATTAGGGTACTAACTTAAGATACTAAGTTTTATCTTTAAGGTACTAACATGCACCCTTTAGGGCTAAATAATGTACCAATGTGTACCTTTTGAAAACATGTACCTTTTTGGTACTGCCCCAGTGACAGCAAATATTCAAGTATAGACACGTTCAAAAGGTTTCAAAGTAAGTCTCTTATGATCACCAAGGCTGCATTTATTTGATCAAATCACAGCGATATTGTAAATATTTTATTTATATCTTGCAATTCTGACTTGCAATTCAACTCATGATAGCAAATTTATATCATAAACGTATTAAATGTATACATTTATATACATACTGTATATTATTATTATCTTTCTGCATTTATTTGAAACATTCTAAATATTATAAATGTCTTAACTTTCATTTTTTTATGTTTTTTATGCATCCTTGCTGAATAGTATTAATTCCCTTAAAAAAGTGTCTATGATTATTTGGAGGAACTGTCTTGAATTTCAAGCAAAAAAACAATGTATGTCTTTAGTCTTTGTTGCTTTTACTGTTCTGAAAAATGTGTTCTAAAAAAACGAGGAAGGTAGCACAATCTGAACAAACAGGCACACACACATAAACCTTTCTACATCATTCTGCTTGCAGATCACGTAATTACAAAATTACATATTTATGTAGGCTACTTTTCTCATTTTTCAAACCAAAAGAAATCAGAATCCTTTCTTCTTTCTCTACACGGTTAATAGATGTCCTGTGCATTAAAGAACAATATAAAATGAATTTCACTTTTTTTCCCTCTTGCAAGTGTCAAGGTTGTACAGTCTACCATCTTTTCAATAAAAACTCAGGACAAAAAAACCCTGTATGCTTTGCATCCTTAAGTCCATTCGGAACAGCAAGTGTTATCTCTCAGAAAAAGTTGTGAACGTGTCTATTCACTGAAAATTTTCTACTTAAAACACTTTAATACAAATGCTGGACATGGACTGCTGAGAGAAGATTTAAAGGATTTTATTACCATGTCCTTATAACTGCTATTATTTTTGATTACTTTTTTTTGTATTGTTTTACAGAAGGTAAAAGAAAGCTATAATCTTTACCATCACTGAAAACTGCAGTCTGTAAAAAATCCTGAAATATTACAGATAAAGATTAAAATCAGAGAAAAGCTCTAATAATTAGTACACCACCTTCCCATGTAAAACAAATTCTGTCCAAATAGAGCCTTAAGCCCTATTCGCACAGGATTCGTATTAACTAGGGACCTTGTGTGATTTTGAAATTAACCCCCCACCCACATCTGAATTTTGTGTGGTTCATTCGCATGGAATAAGCAAAGCCTGTGATTTTACTTGAATTTACTGACTTATCTCCCAGATACCCGGATGTCAATGCTTTGAGAGTCCCGTACTCTATGGTCCAGATGGATGTAAAAAAAAAAGGAAATTAATATGGTTTCTTGTGCCGTGTCATTTACATTTCACCAGGTTAAAATAATATCTCAAGCTTTATGCTTGATTAACACATTAACCTCAAAACCTTTTCAGCGTTCTCTTTCTGCAAATTGTATGGTGTAGCGATATGATGACAGCACCCAAAATACTATCAAACACTCCAACGCAGCTCCAAAAAGGCGCATAGGAAACAAAAACATCGAAAAATGATATACGACCTGCCAAATCACAAAGATGTCGATTCACACTGGACTTATATTATCACAGGACCTGTGTTCTGTGAAATATGGAAGGTCTTTTGCGGGGGAAATTTTTCTTTACAAATTACAGGCATGGTCGATTCAAACGGGATTAAGATCACAGACAACCTCCACAATTATTATAAATGACTTGCAGTCACCAGGTAATACTAATCCCGTGCGAATAGGGCCTTAGTTTACCAGTTTCACCAGAAAGGCTATGTACTGTATGACAAAAACAGCTTCAGACCAGGACAAAACTAGCATGTGTCTAAACTGGTCTTCTCTGAAAGAAGCACAAAGCTCAGTGCTCATCCATGAAGTGCCACATGTTTTCCTCTGGCTCTGAGCAGAGAAGGGCAAGATGTTGTGAGATCCATCAAACACACCCCTGATTACACCACACTCAGAGGAGATAAATGGCCTTATTGGGACAGACCACACAGCGGCAAACCTCTAATCTGCTGCATAGATTACAGTTCTCATTGATCAGCACGTCATCCTGTCACCACACGTGGCTACCTGGCAAATGTCATTAGCATTTGAACAGCAGTAATGACTGAAGCATGTGTAATGGGCCAGATAGAGAATAAAAACTAATCCCAGGGGCTCCAAGTACTATAAAACACCACAGTATTATGGAGCATGTGTGCTGTAGTATGTGTGTTGACAATTGATATACATGTCTGTAACATGATATTTATAGCGAGCATGCATTAAATTTATCAAAAGAGTCAGTTAAGGCATTTATAGTGTTAAAACAAGATTTCAATTTCAAATAAATTCAAATAAAGAGTCCTGTGAAAATCTATCATGATTTCCACACTTCATTAAGAAAAAATTCAGCATATTATAATGATTTCTGAGGAATCATGTGATTGCACTTTTGACTTTTTTCACCATACAAAGCATGCAACCTTTGTTAAACGGCAAGTCTTTGTTTGATTTAGAAATTAAAGAATTATTTAACTAACCATTTATAAATTAAACTCACCATTTAGGTATAGTGTAAACATTATACAATGTTATATATATATACATATATATATACAGTAGAGACCAAAAGTTTGGACACACCTTCTCATTCAAAGAGTTTTCTTTATTTTCATGACTATGAAAATTGTAGAGTCACACTGAAGGCATCAAGGGCTATTTGACCAAGAAGGAGAGTGATGGGGTGCTGCGCCAGATGACCTGGCCTCCACAGGGACCGGACCTGAACCCAATCGAGATGGTTTAGGGGTGAGCTGGACCGCAGACAGAAGGCAAAAGGGCCAACAACTGCTAAGCATCTCTCGGGGAACTCCTTCAAGACTGTTGGAAGACCATTTCAGGTGACTAACTCTTGAAGCTCATCAAGAGAATGCCAAGAGTGTGCAAAGCAATAATCAAAGCAAAAGGTGGCTACTTTGAAGAACCTAGAATATGACATTTTCAGTTGTTTCACACTTTTTTGTTATGTATATAATTCCATATATAATTCCACATGTGTTAATTCATAGTTTTGATGCCTTCAGTGTGAATCTACAATTTTATAAATAAAGAAAATAAAGAAAACTCTTTGAATGAGAATGTGTGTCCAAACTTTTGGTCTGTACTGTATATATATATTAATTTTGATAAACTGCATGCATTACTATATGAACAGCACTAGTAATAACTTATATACATTTAAAATTTAACCTTGAATGGGCATTGCTCTGCACAGTCAAGATATCAGAAAACAGGGGAAAGGATGAAATATTTCATTAATACTAAGACCTCGGCTAGAAAACAACGTAAATACAAAATGTGAGATAATAGCAACTTGTTGTGCATTTCACATGTATTTTGTAATCGATTTTCTCACATCTATCTTCCAGTCTGCAATCTAGCAATATGTGTATTGATTAAAGCTGTGTTGGGTTTGACGTTAGCTATAATTACACTGAGATTCTGCCGTTGATTAGCTAAAGGTCACAACCATTTGAGCCTGTTGTAAATTTAAGGGGGGAAAGGAGAAAAAAAACATATTGAGAGGGTAACGTGGTCCTGATATTATATTGACACTCTCATGTGGTCTGTGAATTTCTGGCAGTGCTGGAGAACTACAACGCAGAGGTCATAAACCAGCATTAAATTACAACCGCGACTACAGAATTCAATGAATTTGAGTAACGTGCTGCTGACACAAAGTTAAATGACTGACTTCTTCAATATGTCGCTTTAGAGATAGGCCTCGGCTGAAGCACATTGACTGACACACAAGCTCTAATGCTGCAGAACTTCACATGTGGCATCACACCACACTGCCGCTAAGTGACACACACCCCATCGTGCTGTCAGCAGTGCGAAGCTCGAGGTATGAAAATGTTAAGGAAAGTGAAAAATAAATAAAAGCAGTTCTAATAGGATGCGGTAAAACATTCGCAGCTGCCAGAGGAATTGCTTTATTTATGACTTTTTTTTCTCTTCACATCCTGGTGTAATAGAGCTTCTGTCATCAGAGTAAATGAACACGGGGGCTGTACACTGAACCTGAAGTGCTGTGAAAATAATGAACAAATTCTGTTTCTCGGAGGAGTTCGCTCGTCTATTTGAATTCCTTTAAGGAAATGCGGAATTGCTACAGAGTCCAGAGATGGAAACTGCCACTCCTCGTTTGCCCGACGGAGTTGAACACTTAAGAGAAACTGGCAAGCAGAAACACCTGGAGCTGATATTCAGAGATCCTCACTGACAAGAGCCCTTATTAGACTGCCCACAGTGTGGGTTAGCTGCCGGAAAACTAAGGGTTTGGACATATGGAGAAGTTCACACAGGGATGTTATTGCAGCACCAGGATCAGAAACATTATTTAATTCCACTGAAACTGGAGATTCTATGACTTTGATAGAATGCTTCGCAGTAGCCATTATAAAAGTGCAGTCTTCTTTATTTTGTTCCCTGGAGTCGTTCCATGCTACTGTGCATCTAAGAGATCGACATCCTGGACAATTCAAGCTGTTCATTCATCAAATTGAAAACCCCATGTTGGTGAACACAATTTTCTGATATAGGCTTGCACATACACTGCTTAAAATCTATATATCTATACATCTATTTATCAAATCTATATGTCTATATACATATATGTCTATATATATATATATATATATATATATATATATATATATATATTAGGGGTGTAACGGTACGTGTATTCGTACCGGACCGTTTCGGTACAGGGCTTTCGGTACGGTGCACATGTGTACCGAATGACGGAATGAAATATTTTGTGAGCGGAATATAATTACATTTTCATGTTTCCAAACAAACATATTAAGTGGCGGAAGTCTCCGCGTTTAGCGCAAATCCGGCCTTGCAGATGATTCTAAGGCCGGCGACACACTGGATGCGAGGCGCAAGCGTCTCAGCTGCGTAGCGTGTCCGTTTTGAATTCGGCTCCCATGATAACAGGTTAGAGCTTGCAGACTGCCTGCGTGAGATGCGCATCTCAGGCGCGGCTCGAGCTGCGCGGGAAACGTGTGCATGCTAGAAATAGAACCGACGCCTATTTTTCACGCGACACACAAGCGTATGGAGCCAAAAGAGTCTCAATAAAGATAAATGCACACACTACATTCACATATGCACACATAGGATTCATACATGCACACACATAATTCATAAATACACACACAGGATACACAAATGCGCACAAAATTCACAAATGCAAACACAAAATTTAAAAAGCACAGAAGATTCACAAATGCATACAAAATTCAGAAAGGCACACAAAATTCAGAAATACACGCACAATTCAGAAATGCAAACAACATTTACAAATGCGCTCAAGATTCACAAATGCACAGGACAAGATTCAGAAATGTATTTCTGATGCACACACACATATATCTTGATTTACAAACTGCTTGCGGTCTGTGAACTTCACTGCATTTGTGTGTGAATTTTGAGACTCCCCTGACTTGGCTCCACACACAAATGCCTTTTTTTAAACAGGGAATGATCTGCAACCAATCAGATATCTCCCTTCTTTTAGCCAATCACAAGAATGCACCCCACATGGGGGATTGTTTACTTATAAGCCAATCAGCGAACGACTCACTTTCCTCAGCGAACAACTCACTTTCCTCACGCAGCGAACGACTCACTTTCCTCAGCGAACGATTCACTTACCTCACGCAGCCGGCGACCTACGGCGACCTCACTTTCCGCAGCCGGAGAGTCACTTTCCTCTCGCAGCGAATGACTCACTTTCCTCACGCAGCGAACGATTCACTTTCCTCACGAGTCATGCAGCGAACGACTCACTTTCCTCTCGCAGCGAACGACTCATTTTCCTCACGCAGCGAACGATTCACTTTCCTTACGAGTCACGCAGCGAACGACTCACTTTCCTCACGCAGAGAGCAACTCACTTTCCTCAGCGAACGACTCACTTTCCTCACGCAGAGAGCAACTCACTTTCCTAAGCGAACGACTCACTTTCCTCAAGCAGCCGGAGACCCACTTTTCGCAGTCGGAGAGTCACTTTTCTCTCGCAGCAGACCACTGACTCTCTCTTCATGTAGGGACCGAATATTATAATTAAAGTGACTTCTATATTGCATCCAAAAGAATATTTAGATATATTTAAATATTCAAAAAGGTGTAAAACATTTTTTTTACTTTCATTAAAATATTTCAATAAAATGAAAAAATTGCCTATTGCAAATTTATGAACCCATGGTTAACTTTTTTCTGCAGTCACTGGGCTATATGTATTGAGACATTTTTAAATTTATATTTTGTAAAAAATAATAAAAAATAAACCTGAATTGTAATCTAAACATCTGTATTTTCATACAATTTCATAAATAAGTAGGCTATACTATGCCGCACCACAGGCATATTGTGAACGCGTTCATGTGATTGGCTTATAAGTAAACAATCCCCCACGTGGAGTGCGTTCTTGTGATTGGCTAAAAGAAGGGAGATATCTGATTGGTTGCAGATCATTCCCTGTTTAAAAAAATGCATTTGTGTGTCGAGCCAAGTCAGGGGAGTCTCAAAATTCACACACAAATGCAGTGAAGTTCACAGACCGCAAGCAGTTTGTAAATCAAGATATATGTGTGTGTGTGCATCAGAAATACATTTCTGAATCTTGTCCTGTGCATTTGTGAATCTTGAGTGCATTTGTAAATGTTGTTTGCATTTTTGAATTGTGTGTGTATTTTTTAATTTTGTGTGCATTTCTGAATTTTGTATGCATTTGTGAATCTTCTGTGCTTTTTAAATTTTGTGCACATTTGTGTATCCTGTGTTTGTATTTATGAATCGTGTGTGCATGTATGAATCCTGTGTGTGCATATGTGAATGTAGTGTGTGCATTTATCTTTATTGAGACTCTTTTGGCCCCATACAAGCGTGTTGGAAGCGTTTCCAGGCAAAATAGAATAGGAAAATATGTTTATATGTCATTTTGTACACAGATACATATTAATTCATGACACTTTGATGTTTGAATGTCTATAGGTTGACATAAATTCAGATATAAATGTAATTAAAAAAATAAATTAATAATTATCTATTTTCAAATATTGCACCTGTCAAACATAGTCTATTTTGCCGTCAATACTGTTGATGGTGTCCTTTATCAGTAGGCTTTATATTTATGATCAACATGAAGTGTAGTTGTTTTTCTTGAGAGGTCCTTGTATTTGAATGATTTTTGAATGATTGGATGTGTGTATGTTTTTAGCTATGTTATGTTTATGTATGGCTGCTATCTTGTATGTAGCATTTTAATATGTTATATTTATGTATGCTGCTATCCTGTATGTAGCATTTTAATATGTTGTTTATGTATGGCTGCTACCTTGGCCAGGTCTCTCTTGTAAAAGAGATTTTTGATCTCAATTAGACTTCCTGGTAAAATAAAGGTAAATAAATAATAAGTAAAGTATAGATATTGTTGTCATGAAGACAAGAGCCTGGTCTGTCGGCGGTCTCCCTCTGTGTCACCTACAGCAGCAGGCATGGCACGATTCTGGTGAAGCAGGCCTACAAGCTGGGATTGGTAATGCTGCACTGTAATCATAGTTATTTATTTATATTTTTCATTATATTTTATTATATGATATTGGTTTGAGACAGAGTATTTTATTTAGTGGAGAACTTTGCACCAGTATTTTATTTCTTATTCTATTTTTATTTTATATATATTTTATTAAAAAGTATTTTTTTTTTAAAAAGTGTATAGTAATAAACAACCTGCAGTTTAATGTTTGCATTTCTTTCCCTTACTGTACCGAAAATGAACCGAACCGTGACTTTAAAACTGAGCTACGTACCGAACCGTGATTTTTGCGTACTGTTACACCCCTAATATATATATATGTCTATGTGTGTGTACTGTTTATATTATGTATATATAAATACCCACTCATACAGTATATATTTTGAAGTTTTTTACATGTATATTTATATATAATAGATATGATATATTAACATATTTAAGATACAAATATAATTTTTTTTCTTAAGTATATGCGTGCTTGTGAGTGTATTTATATATACACATGATAAATATACACAGTACACACACATATATTATGTAAACAAAAACTTTTATCTTGGATGTTTAAGAGCACTAATATGTACATATAGATACATATATAAAAAGAATTCTTTCCTAAGTATTTCCTTATATACATTGTCACGATATGCAGGAGCGAGAAACAAGAAAACACAGGAGACGCTGGAGAGTTCTTCAATATGGAATTTTAATTCAAAGACGTGGAATTACAAGGAGTACAGGGGGAGATGACATATACAACAGCCGATAGAGAACTGGGAACAGGGAACACTTTAAATACACAGAACAGGAAAATGGGATAACGAGACACACCTGGGATCAATGAAAACAAATAGAAAACGCCTGGAATAAAACTAATACAAATGGGGAACACCTGGAAAGAAATCAACACAATGGGGACAGAAACAAATACCCCCTCCCGAAAGGCGAAGCCTTATGCCATATAACATCCAACGGGGAGGGGGGTAACCTTGGAATGCAGAACGCGGAACACAGAGCCCGTTTGGGGCGCCATGGCAGATCAGGAGACTCGGGAGGCCTTGGCTGCTATGGCTGGAGCACTACTATCCCACCCAAAAAAATACTTTTGGAAATTTACAGGGATGTACGTGGGGTCTGGAGCCCTTCCTGGGCTTAACAGGGGATCAGGAGCCCTCCCTGGGTTTAACAGGGAAATAGGAGCCCTCCCTGGGCTTAACCCGGGATCAGGAGCCCCCCCTGGGTTTCATTCAGGATCAGGAGCCCTCCCTGGGCTTAACGGTGAAACAGGAGCCCTCCCTGGGCTTAATTTGGAAACAGGAGTCCTCCCTGGGCTTAACTTGGAAACAGGAGCCCTCCCTGGGCTTAACTCTTAAACAGGAGCCCTTTCTGGGCTGAAATGTGGATCAGGAGCCCTCCGTGGGCTTAACTCAGGATCAGGAGCCCTCCGTGAGCTATGCTCGGGAACAGGAACCCCTTCTAGCCTGAATTGGGGATCAGGGTAGAGCTTACGTGGTGCTGGCACTGGAGGGCGCTCTAGAGGAGCAGGCACTGGAGCAAGCTCTGGGGCTGGAGCTTGCCACATTAACGTCTTTTGGCCTGGCCAAATTAATGTTCAGTGGACTTGCCATATTAATGGCTGGTGAACTAGAGTGGGGTGCGATCGGTGGCAGGCTGGTTCTGGCTTGGGACCGGACACTCCCCAGACAGCGGAAGACACCTTCCCTCCAACTTAGCCCACTGGTGTCTGGGAGGTCCATGGGGCAATGGAAGTTGACCCCGAGCCAGAACAGCTGATTATGGACAGCATCATCCAACGCCTGTCGCCGCGGCAAACTTGCAGAATTCCCTGGCGTAAAAATGGGAAAAAGAAAAACGAGGAGAATGGGCACTGCTTACTTTTTTCAGGTCGGCTGTTCTGTCACTATACACAGGAGCGAGAAGCAAGGAGACGCTGGAAATTTCTACAACATGGAATTTTAATTAAAAGATATGGAATTACACAGAGTACAGAGGGAGATGACATATACAACAGCCAACAAAGAACTGGAAACAGGGAACACACAGAACTGGATAATGGGATAACGAGACAAACCTGGGATCAATGGAAACACATAGAAAACACCTGGAATAAAATGAATACAAATGGGGAACACCTGGAAATAAATCAATACAATGGGGACAGGAACATACACAAAACATGGAACAGAGTCTGAAATACATGGAAAAGTATTGGATTGGAAAAAAATGGATTATATATAGTTTATTCTGCAGGACTGTCAAACAAAGATTAGTAAACCAATGATTTAAAAGTCCTACTTCTGACACTTATCCTACAAACGGAAAATACCAGATAAAGCAATCCACTACTATTCAGTGTGAATAGGTTTTTATTTGTTTACAAATATCCAAGCTACATGTTTCACAAAAAAAGCCTGAATTCCATCTTTGAATAAAAAATACAGAGAAATTTTAAGACACTTTGCAGCAAGTCAGTATTAATCTAATCAATTAAATTACTTCCAAAAAAGTTTTAGTGAAGGGCTTTTTGATTTTGTCAATGATACCAAGAATAAAAAAAAAAAATTAATAACAATAATTTAACATATTGAAAATGAAAATATAAAAAAGAACACTTTAAGATCTAAATAATGCATTAAAATGCTTTTTTTTAAATAGCAGCAATAGCCAAAAATACATCGTATGGGTCACAATTATACATTTTTCTTTTGTGCCAAAAATCATAAGAATATTAAGAAAAGATCATGTTCCATGAAGATATTTTGTACATTTCCTACAATAAACATATCAAAACTTAATTTTTGAATAGTAATATGCGTTGTTAAGAACTTAAGTTGGACAACTTTAAAGGTGATTTTCTCAATATTTCAGATTTGAAAATAGTTGTATCTCGGCCAATGTTACATATTCATGTATTTGTGATTTTTTTGTTTTAGGTTTTGATCTGTTTGTCCTCTAGAGGGCGAGTGTGTTCTATCTTTGTTTTATTAGGGACTGATTGCCGGCACCTGTGGATGCTGTATATTTGGCATAAGAAGTCCAAGCAGCCAAATCTGTGCGGCGGGCGAGGTGTTCGGCAGTGGCCCTGTCTACCCCCCTTAATTTTCCTATTGTTATATCTATCATTTTGTTAATAAATTCCCTATTGTACGAGCTGTGTTGTCTATGTCTTCTCGTGTGTTATGGCTGTGGTCGTAACATAATTGGGGGCTCGTCCTAAATTACGTTTTTTTTTTTTGTGTGTGTGTGGAGGAAAATTTGTGACGTATCTTGCCCGTCCTAGAAAGTGTTTGGTGTAACTGCGGTGGTCCCACGTGAGTATTTGCCCTATAATTTTGTAGTCGCCGGGTAGGTTGGACCTGCCACTTTGTTATTTTATCTTTTTTATTTTTGGTGGTTATTCGGAGTGGGAGTACGTTTCAGTTCACGTGTGACTGATCTTGTTAATGGGATCAGTGCGCAGGTGGGCATGAGTTTATCGTTTAAAGTCGCCCTGAGCCCCTAACACCACTGAAGGCTAGATAAAATTGTTATAGGGTAAATGCATTATTTATTTATTTTGGTGGGATCACTGTTAGTTGCAATTAGTTTGTTAGCTGCGTTTGTTTAGTTGCGTAAGTGATCATTTAATTAGGGAGAGCTAGTTATTTGTATACGTGCATGTACGGGTTACATTCATTTGTTATTCGAGTGTGGATAAAAGTTCGTTGAAATGGCTTCGGTGGTGGATGTTTTTCAGGAATCTCCTTCTGAGGAACTGCTTTCATTGTATACAAAGGAGCAGTTGTTTGCAGATAGCAGAGTTTTATAAAATCGAAATAACCTCTAAGGATAGGAACTTAAAGGAAACTTTGCGGAGCATACTGAAAAGTAATCTTGTTAAGTTGGGTGTTTTAGAAAGGCCCTTAGTAGAAGAAATGGCCGGTCCTTCTGTGGGAGATCATGCTTTTCATTTGAGAGAATTAGCTTTGAGAGAAAAAGAATTGGAGTTCGAAAATGCAAAATTAGAGTTATGAAATCTCATCATGAGTTCATGAGTTTGCATTAAAACGAATGGAATTAGAAATGGCCAATAAGAAGGGTGCTGCTGTCCCTGAATTTGATGTGGGATGAAATCGTAGGATGGTTCCTCCTTTTTGCGATAGGGATGTTGAGAAATACTTTAGTCATTTTGAGAGGGTTGCTACTACTTTAAAGTGGCCTGCAGATTTTTGGTGTTTGTTACTGCAATGTGTGATCACTGGTAAGGCGCAAGAAGCTTATTTTGCCTTGACTATAGACGAAGCAGCAGATTATGAAACCGTGAAATCCGCAATTTTAAAAGCCTATGAATTAGTTCCGGAGGCGTATAGACAGCGTTTCAGACATTATGTAAAACTTTCTGGTCAGACTTATGTGGAGTTTGCACATGAGAAAGAGATCTTGTTTGATCGATGGTGGGCGTCTAAAAAAGCTGAAAGCAGAGAACAGTTGCGACAACTAATGTTGGTGGAAGATTTTAAAAATGGCTTGCCTGCTGTTCTTTCTACGTATTTAAATTAAAAAAAAAAAAAAAGTGAAAAAAGTGAAGTGACATTCAGCCAAGTATGGTGACCCATACTCGGAATTTGTGCTCTGCGTTTAACCCATCCAAAGTGCACACACACAGAGCAGTGAACACACACACACACACTGTGAGCACACACCCGGAGCAGTGGGCAGCCATTTATGCTGCGGCGCCCGGGGAGCAGTTGGGGGTTCGATGCCTTGCTCAAGGGCACCTAAGTCATGTTATTGAAGGTGGAGAGAGAACTGTACATGCACTCCCCCCACCCACAATTCCTGCCGGCCCGGGACTCGAACTCACAACCTTTCGATTGGGAGTCCGACTCTCTAACCATTAGGCCACGACTTCCCCTAAATGAACAGAAAGCTGAGACACTTCACAACGCTGCTATGTTAGCTGATGACTTTGTGTTGACGCATAAGGTAGCATTTAAGGAGAAGTCATGGGACCAACAACCTGTTTCTTCATCTGTCTTATGTTCAAAAAAATCTTCTGGCAATAAAATAGTTGTTCCTTCTCTTGCTTTTATTGTAAAGCTTCTGGACATTTAATTGCAAACTGTCCCGTTCTTAAAAAGAACTCTAGCCCAAAGTCTGTAGGTTTGATTGCAGGTGATTTTCCTTTGACTCCTGACTCCATGATTCGACCCGAGAAGGCTGGATATGGGCCATTCCTGAATAGTGGAACTGTGTCTGTGTCTAGTTCTAGTCAGTGTGTGCCTGTTAGCATCCTTCGAGATACTGGGGCTGCTTTGTCATTCATTTTGGAGGGAGTATTAGCATTGTCTGAGAAGACTGCTACTGGTACTTTTGCTCTCGTTCGAGGTTTCGAAATGGGAGTTCTAGAAGTTCCATTACACTGTGTTCACTTGAACTCTGAATTGGTGTCTGGGAACGTGATAGTAGGTGTTCGTTCGTCTTTGCCCATTCCTGACGTAACTTTCATCCTGGGAAACGATTTAGCTGAAGGCAGTGTGTGGAGTTTTTTAAATGGGCCACCTGAAGTTGTAACGTCACCTTTCGTTGCTACTACTGATGAGTGTGCTGTTAAGCACCCTGATGTGTTTTCAGCATGTGCGGTTACACGCTCTATGGTTAAACCTGATGTCTCAGACGAGGTTGAGTTAAGTGGTACGTGGTTTGAAAATCCTGAGTTAACCAAGTGGTCTTCTGTTGCTCCACAGGGGGAATTAAATCTGCATCCTCTGAGTGCTGAAAAGGTTTTTGAACATCTTGGTGATTCGTCTCTGTCTTCTGATAAACTTATTGCCACTCAAAGGTCAGATCCTACGCTTGCGTCATTATTTGAAGTGGTTCATACAGAGCAGACATTTGGGAATGCACCCCAGGGTTACTTTCTCAGAGATGGGATATTGATGAGAAAGTGGGTGCCTTCTAACTCGTCTGATATCTGGAATGTTGTTGATCAAATTGTGATTCCAGTTGATTATCGAGACATGATCTTAAGTGTGGCTCATGATGGTACGGCTGGTCATTTGGGTGTAGGGAAAACATACCATCGAGTTTTGCGTAACTTTTACTGGCCCAGTTTGAAGAAAGATGTGTCCCGCTATTGTCAAACTTGCCATACTTGTAAAATGGTTGGGAAGACTAATCAAACTATTCCTCCTGCTCCGTTGTTTCCAGTTCCTGTGGTGGCTGAACTTTTTGAACACATAATCATTGATTGTGTTGGGCCTCTTCCTCGTCCAAAGTCTGGTTGTAAATACTTGCTGACCATATCGCGAGAACGATATCTAAAGCACTCGTTAAGTTTTTTACAATGTTCAGTTTACCGAAAGTAGTTCAGAGCGATCAAGGCACTAATTTTACATCTCGTATGTTTTCGCAAGTGCTCAAACGTCTCCATATTAAACATGTTTTTTCATCTGCTTATCATCATAAGAGTCATTAGAAAGGTTTCACCAGACCTTGAAATCTATGCTTCGTGCTTACTGTTTTGAGCTAGAACGAGATTGGGAGGAGGGGATTCCATGGCTACTTTTTGCTTCACGCGAGGTAGTGTAGGAATCACTCGGGTTTAGTCCTGCTGATTTGGTCTTTGGCCATACTCCGCGGGGACCTTTGACAGTCCTGAAAGAAAGTTGGCTATCCGATCAAAAATGTAAATCTCTTCCTGAGTATGATTTTCGTACCTGTCTTCATCGAGCCTGTGAATTGGCTAAACTAAATCTTGAGAAAGCACAATGTAAAATGAAGGTCTGATATGATCAGAAAGCTAGAGCACGAAGTTTTAGACCGGGTGACAAAGTGCTGGTTTTGTTACCTGTGCGGGGAGGGTCGCTGCAAGCCCGGTATAGTGATCCTTATGTAGTGGAAAAGAAACTGTCCGACCGTGATTATGTTATTCATCTCCCAGATTGCCGTAAAACTTCTAAAGTTTTTCATGTTAATATGATTAAGATCTATCATGAGAGGGAGTTGAGTATTGAGAAGTCTCTGAAATGTGTTCCTACCAGCATCAAACCAGCTGACATGACTGCATCTGTAGGGTTGGCAGTACATGAACCGTTGTATGAAGAGGTGGGACCTTCTAGATGTGTAGTTGAGGGCCGGTTGAGAAACTCTGAAGTGTTAATAACCTTGTCTAGTCAATTATTCCATTTATCTGCTATGCAACAAACTGACATCTTGGACTTGGTGAAGAACTTCTCTTTTAGTTTAGTGACATTCCTACTCAAACGTCTGTTATAGAGCACGATATAGATGTGAGATTTAACACTCGACCCATAAAGCAACATCCTTATCGTGTTAATCCAAATAAAAGATCTCTTTTGAATAATGAAGTTCAGTATATGCTAGAGAATCAAATTGCAGAGCCTAGTATTAGTCCCTGGAGTTCACCGTGTTTGCTGGTGGGGAAGTCTGACGGTAGTTATCGATTCTGCACTGACTACCGGCGAGTGAATGCTGTAACCAAGGCTGATTTTTATCCATTGCAGAGAGTAGATGACTGTGTAGATCGTGTAGGTTCCGCTATGTACATTTACAAACTTGATTTGTTAAAGGGATACTGGCAGGTACCTTTAACGGGTCATGCTAAGGAGATTTCAACATTCGTAACTCCTGATGCATTCTTTAATTATAGGGTAATGGCTTTCGGAATGCGAAATGCTCCTAGCACGTTCCAGAGACTCGTGAATACTGTTCTAACTGGCGTATCTGGTTGTGAAGCCTATTTGGACGATTTAGTATTATACAGTTCTTCTTAGGATCAGCATTTGAACTTGCTTAGCGAGGTCTTTTCTCGTTTGGCTGATGCAAAGCTGACTGTAAATTTAAGTAAATGTGAATTCGGTAAAGCTAACCTAATTAATTTGTGAATTTCCACCACCTGTTGATCGAAAACAACTACGCAGTTTTTTAGGGATGGTCGGTTATTATCGAGCATTCTGTAAAAATTTTGCAACTGTGATTTCTCCCCTTACCTATTTGCTAAGTCCTAAGCCGTTGTTTCACTGGTCAGACTCGTGTCAGACTGCTTTTGAGAATAAGTTCTTGTTGATTTCAGCACCTGTTTTGGTGGCACCAGACCAATTGAGACATTTTAGTCTTGCCGTGGATGCGAGTGATGTGGGTGCGGGAACGGTTCTTCAGCAGAGGCGTTCTGATGAAGTAGAACACCCTGTCTGTTACTTTTCAAAAAAGTTTGTTGCTGCCCAAAGGAATTATTCTACTATTGAGGAGGCTTTGGCTTTAGTCCTCGCCATCTGTCACTTCGAGGTTTATTTGACTTGCTCTCACCCTATTGTTGTGTATTGTGATCACAATCAGCTTCTTTTTTTAATTCAATGCGCAACACTAATCAGTGTCTTATGCGTTGCAGTTTGACGTTACAACCATATGACCTCGATATCAAACACGTTCGAGGTAAGGATAATGTGGTGGCTGATGCCCTGTCCCGGGCCGGTGAGGGGCATAAACTAGAGAGGTAATGAAAAGGTGAAGGTTCACTTTTGCGGGGGGTAAAGGTGTTACATATTCATGTATTTGTAATTTGTTTGTTTTAAGTTTTGATCTGTTTGTCCTCTAGAGGGCGAGTGTGTTCTGTCTTTGTTTTATTAGGGACTGATTGCCGGCACATGTGGATGCTGTATGTTTGGCATAAGAAGTCCAAGCAGCCAAATCTGTGTGGCAGGCGAGGTGTTCGGCAGTGGCTCTATGTGCCTTATTGTTGTGTCCTACCCCCCTTAATTTTCCTATTGTTATGTCTATCATTTTGTTAATAAATTCCCTATTGTACGAGCTGTGTTGTCTATGTCCTCTCATGTGTTATGGCTGTGGTCGTAACAGCCAAATATTGTCAGATCATAACAAACCATACACAATTGATTTATTCAGCTTTCAGATGATGCATAGATTTAAATTTCGTAAAACTGACTGGTTTTCTGGTCCAGGGTCACATATGACTGATTTCCAACAACACAGATTGACCTCCTTGAGCTTCACAAGCTAAAGCAGAACAACGATAAACACCAATTAACAACAGTTTAATTAACCCCCTCAAAAGGATCTATGCCTAATAGTGTTGTCACGATACCAAAAGTATTGTTTCGATACCTATACCTAGTCAAGAATTGCGATTTCGATACTTTTTCGATACTTTTCCTGAAAAGGGAAAATACTAGGGCTGGGATAAAAAATTATTTTTTAAACGATTAATCTAGCGACTATTTTTTCCAGACCGATTGGATTTCGATTATCTCCCCATTAATTGACTACTAACAACATAGTTCACCCAAAATACTTGTTTAGAGCAATTGAAAGAATACAGTAACCAATGTAAACTTTAGGGCTTTAAGCTAATACAGAGAGTGCTTTTCAAAAAATAAAAAAATAAAAATTAACAGTGGGAGCCAGCAGCCTGTCATGTAGAAAAAAAAAAAATCACAGAATGCTCCACGTGAAACTTTGGCGTTCCGCCCTTTTTCTATCGTGTCTAGGCCTAATGATTTTGGTTAATATGCACGAGGGAGAGAGAGAGAGAGAGAGAGCAAGGCATCGCTCATGTAGTTTGAAGACTGTGAGTGCGCGAGCGCGCGTGAAACTTGGGTGTTGCGCCCTTTTTCTATCATGTTTAATGATTTTGATTAATATGCACGAGGGAGAGAGAGCAAGAAGCGCTCGTGTTGTTTGAAGACTGTGAGTGCGCGCGCACAGCCGGGGCTCTCTCTCGTACGCGTCCTGTCAGGCGCAGCACAGATCACTCACCGATCAAATAAGGCTTTGACAGCCGCCAAAAAAAAGATCAATGCAGAAAAACCCCTGGATTGGTTATATAACGTTGGACAGAATGTTGATCCGGCCATCGCTTATATTCAGCGCACATAAGGTAAACGTTTTGCAAACGTTTTTTAGAGAAATAAAAACAGGTCGACGAATCGATGCGCATATTTTGCGTCGACGTATTTTTTGCGTCGACGTCATCGATGACCTCGACGGGTTGTCCCAGCCCTAGAAAGTACTCTCAAATATCATTGCTGTGCTTTATTTTAAAACCAGGACAACATTCTAATCATATAACACACTAATAAATGAACATATGAACAGCAGATATATTAAACATTTGAACAAAATATGAAATATCAAAATATAAAAAATAAATTAGAGCAATGACATTCAAGGTATAGAAAGAATAAATTTAGCAGCATTACCTCAGTTATCATAAGAAACATAAGAGTAATAAATGTATCTTGTTTCTGAACTTTGAATAAAAATATGAACAGCGATTATAAAACAATGTTTCTAAACTCAGAAGATTAAATGTCAAAGGTAAATAATATCAGCAATGGCATTCAAGTAAAAAAACAAAAAAAAAAAAGCAAATAAAATTTAGCAGCAATATCTCAGACATTGTAACTTAATCTGTCAGTTGTGCAACCTTTTCTAGTGCAGCCTAGTGATGCGCGGGTCTGGTTTTTTCCATCCCGCGGGTCCCGCTTTTATGAAATAATTTGGCCCACCCCAGCCCGCAGATAAAGTAAAATTTCTTTACCCACCCGACCCGCGCATCGGGGACATCACGGAAGATACGTTGCTACTTAGACCTTCGTATTGTTACCTGATCAAAGAACCTAAATTGCACTAGTCCGTGAACGAATCTTTTAGGTGAACGAATGGTTCTCGTTCAGGTAATCCACTGACTCATATTTCTCATTCATTGAAGTTCCTCCCTCCACAGCAGCACGGCGCTATTAGCAGCACATGCGCAGCTCGTGAACAGCTCTGTGAACTGTTTCATCCTGTCAAAGAGTTACTCAAGATGTGACGGAGCATGTGATTTGTTGAATGTAATGAACCCATACGCCCTTCACTGAACAAGATCGAGAGATCTTCTCATTCGTGAACGAGTTGAATGAACAGATGAGGGTTTCCCATACATTCATTAATTTGTGGCAGCCCGCCACAATATCAACGCTGACCGCCACGGATTGATTCAGATTTTTAAACTATTTAATATGGGTAACGTATGGGTAATTGTATTTTATTGTAGAGCTGCACGCTGCTTGCACCCTCCCTCTCACAAACTGACAATGTAGGCACACACGACTAGCCCCTCCTCTTCGAACACGATCTGAATCAAAACATGAAGCATGCGTTAGTTAGAGGATGGATCACCGGTGCTTAATGCTTATTCCCCCAGCGAAGATTCCAGAATCAATCCGGAGTTGAATGGTTAGTAATGAACAGAGGTGGAAAGAGTACAAAAATATTCTACTCAAGTAAAAGTACCATTACATTAATGAAATTTTACTTAAGTACAAGTAAAAGTACCAGTCTAAAAATCAACTCAAGTAAAAGTAAAAAGTAGCTCATTTAAAATTTACTCAGAGTAAAAATTACTTAGTTACATTTTAACAGTGGGAGGGAGTCAAAAATGGGACAGGCCAAGGGTGTCAAACTCAGTTCCTGGAGGGCCACAGTCCTGCACAGTTTAGATTTAACCCTAATTAAACACACCTGATCCAGCTAATCTAATCATTTAGGTTTATTTGAAAACTACATGATATGTGTGCTGGAGCAAGGTTAGAACTAAACTCTGCAGGGCTACGGCCCTCCAGGAACTGAGTTTGACACCCCTGGGATAGGTCTATTAATCTCAAACTAGTTGTTTTTAATTAAAGGAATCAGTTATTTAGAATAATAAAACATTTGGGCTGTTACCAGGCAAATAAGTATCAACAAACTCATCTTTTAATGCAGAGGAAATGCAGAAGATTCATTGGAAGTGGCATTTAGATGTATTACACTGTTTAGTGCAGGACAAGAATGCATTTAACCTGCAGTTACAAATGCATGAATAATGTTTTGATATACAAGACATAAAATGTTGAATACTCATTTGAAATGATAAGAAATTCATTATTTAAAAAATGATACTTTAAATGTGAAATTAAAATGGCCAGTATGTGTCAGCAAGTCACTGTTAATAAGTGAGTCATTGCGATTGAACCGAATCATTTAAACGGTTGATTCATTCAGGAACGAAACACTGTCACGTTGCTCAGAGACGCAAAACTGTGCTTTGGTGACTGTGTTTGGAATTATTTTCTGTTGTAGAAATAGAGCTAAAAAAGGCAATATGGTGTCTAAAACGCAAGTCTCTTAATTAACTTGTTTACTGAACTGTTATATATATGTATGTATATATTCATGATGATTTTTTGAGGAAAAGATGGCATTCTTTGTGTGATTTTGATTTAATATATGAAATTATATAAATATGTTAATTTTATGCCCCTATATCTTCAATTTTGTGATCATTCTAAATGCATTTTAGGAGACTGAATCACACAGTGAAAGAACGCACTATAAATGCGCGCGCACATCATTAAAACAAAAAATATGATATTATCGCAGACTATATATATATAGCACACTCCTCACCACTGTCTTTTTGGCTAATTTGTGCAAAACCTCTTGCTAAAATGTTAAAGCTTCATTTTAACCACCAATGCAACGATGCAATTATTTAGCTTAGCCCTACATTCTTGCGAAGGGTTGATGTCTTGTCGAGATTTTATAAGCTGCTAGTTTGGTCTTCCTAGGCAAGTACAGCTTACACTGCATAATAGAGCATACATATGGCCAGGGGTTCACTTCATTTCCTTTGAGTTCAACTTCAGAATATGACGGGGTTTCGTTTTCAGCGGTGTCTGCACCACTAACGCCTGTTTTGACCGTCTGCTAGTGATGTGTCGTTCGTGAACGAATCGTTCTTTTTGAATGAATCTTTTAGGTGAACGAATCGTTCTCGTTCACGCAATCCACTGACTCATATTTCTCGTTCACTGAAGTTACTCCCTCCACAGCAGTGCGGCGCTATAAGCAGCGCATGCGCAGCTCAGTGAACCGAGTAACAACCATTTCATCCTGTCAAAGAGTTACAACCTCGAGCCAATAGCCTTTGAGTATGAGATGTGACAGAGAATGTGATTTGTTGAATGTAGTGAGCGAATACGCCTTTCAATTAACGAGTTTCATATGAGTCTGAACAAGATCTAGAGATCTTATCGTTCGTGAACGAGTTGAATGATTTAGTACATCTCGTTCGTGAATGAAATGACTGAACTGGCACACATGTCATTCGTGAACCTGAATGAACGGATACATGTTGTTCGTGAATGAAATTAACTGGTACATCGCTTATCTCGTTTGTGAACAAAATTAATGAGAGTAAACTGGGTTAGTCTGCCATTTAGCATGTCAATCTCGCAAAATGCAAAGCGCAGTTACAGTTACTGTGCACATACGCTTGTTTTGATATTTAGCAACTCCACGTTTAATCCCCGATTTAAAATGTGAATATATAATATACAAATTGTCTGACCAAACAATTAAAATGCTAATTAGGCAAGAAAACCTTGTGCTTTGTTCATCTGAACAACTTAATTAGACTTTATATACTGAATGCGATTATACACACATTTTAATAAAGCCAGATCAGTTTTTGTAACAAGTGAATACGTTCGTTGACTAAAGACATAACACATAATACACTCTTTTTTCGCCACCTGCTGGCATATTTTGTGTAATACCAAGAAATGATCACTGAACGAATCAGTGAACGATTCTGAACGAATCATTTTGGTGAACGAACTGAAAATGAACGAATCTCTAGAAAGAATCATAATTTCCACCACTACCGTCTGCATCTTTCTTCTGATTTTAGCGCCAGTTTGCCCTCCTGCCCATTATTTACTGACGTAGTTTCCAGGGAGCGATTTTTTTTTACTCAGTAATTAATGTGTTTTAAAATGTAGCGAAGTACAATACTTTAAACAAAATATACTTAAGTAAAAGTAAAATTACAGATTTAAAAATTTACTTTAAAAAGTATTAGTTCACAAAAAAGCTACTCAATTACAGTAACGCGAGTAAATGTAATTCGTTACTTTCCACCTCTGGTAATGAACACTGTTGCTTAACATAACTCTGAGAAGTTAGTCTATGTTAAGCGCTGTCGCGTTTCCATTACAGATTAGCGGAAAACCTTTGTGTTTTTTTTTTTAATATCGATAAACAACTATTGCGAAATGACGGCGTTTCCATTAACCAATGTTATGCGACTAAAACGTCATTTTTTTCCTCTCGCGATCAGTCATTCCAAAAAATCATGGCAACGGACGTTGGTAGGTTTATATATATCATAGCCACCAGACTAGACATTATATTATTATTATCTCCAGGTTCAGGTTGGTGTGTGTTGGTTTTTGTCCACCTCAATCTCCAGGTTTGTGTGTGTGTGTGTGTGTGTGTGTCAGAGTCTGTGTGTTTCCACCTCCAGGTCCAGTTTGGTGTGTGTGTGAGCCTGTGTGTGTCTGAGTCTGTGTGTGTGAGTCTTTTTGAATGTTTGAGTGTGTGAGCCTGTGTTTGAGTGTGTCAGTAAGTTTGTGAGTTTGAGTTTGTGTGTGTGTGTCCATCTCCAGGTCCAGGTTTGTGTGTGTGTGTGTGTGTGTGAGCAAAATTTGCAACAAGAAGTCTGTGGAGCAGTCATAGCATAGAAATTGTAGCAATGGCATAGCAATGTAGCAATAGCAATGTCTTTAAATGGATAGTTCACCCAAAAATTAAAATTCTATCATCGTTTACTCACCCTCAAGTTGTTCCAAACCTGTATGAGTTTCTTTGTTCTGCTGAACACAAAGGAAGATATTTGGAAGAATGTTTGTAACCAAACAGATCTCGGTCCCCAGTGACTACCATAGTATATATTTTTTCCTACTATGGAAGTCAATGAGGACCGAGATCTGTTTGATTCTGTCATTCTTCCAAATATCTTCCTTTGTGTTCACTTGAGGGTGAGTAAACGATGATAGAATTTTCATTTTTGGGTGAACTATCCCTTTAAGGTATCTGACACTAAGTGTTGGCAATGGAAATGTGTACTTGTCACTAAAAATATATGATATATTTATGATATATATATATATATATATATATATATATATATATATATATTTAACTTACCAAATCAGTTTAGTAAAGCCACAAATGCAGCCATCTCGCTGTAGTGCTTTTTTGCTGCTTGCGTGAGGAGAAAAAACACAGACTTCCATATGGAGGCACTGGAAGCGTGCTCTGCACACACCAACATGAAATAAGTCTCTTACTAATCTGGAACGCAGTCATTCTTTGAAGTATCGATACTAATAAATTTAGGAATCGTGATGTTTTTAATTTCCGAGAATCGTGATACTTTTGAAGTATCTGTGCACCGTGCAACACTAATGTGTAACTAAACTATAAATTATAACAATGCCTAAAACAAATAAACCAAAATATATAAAATAGAAGATATCCATGAGCAGCTGCATATTCTATTGTACACTCAGTCTTTAAAAAAATAAGTATCTACAAAGACCACTAAACATCACATAAATAAAGCAAACCAATGTTGGGCAACTTGGCATGTCAATGACAATATGGTGCCTGTCTGTGTAACAGGCAGATCTTGGCCAAAATGATCTGCAGTGTTGTCCAGACTTTATGCACATAGTTAAAAGTCCATTAGTCCATAGTGTACATACTCTAGAGATGTGCTAAGGCATTCAAGGCTGTAGCTGGATTTCAATCAGGCTGTGCACTGCATGACAGGTGTCTCTTAAGAGGGCTGCCAGACTGTAAAAAGAGTTCTGTCCTGCCCTTGAATACAGAAGAGAGGGATATAGATCACTATGCAATGAGCTTTAACTGGCCAGTAAACTGGAGCAGTCTGAACATCAGTGTAGAGAAAAATGCCCCTTCTCATGGTCAGAGTGGAAACAGACCCCGATATCCATGCATCAATATGCTCATTCTTATGAAATAAAGCAAAAACAGAAGAAATGCCTAGTCCTCCAGAGCCCAATTCACTCTGGCAAAAAGAAGTCAAGAAAGCTACACACATGCCCAAAAATCCTTCATTACTCTTTCAGTCTCTTTCTTAGGTTTGGGCTGAAAGGTAAAATAATAGAGTGAAGGAAACACTTCACACTTGTCATCAACATAAATATCAAAATCAAGAGAGCCATTTTGACTCCGCTAGCTATGATTACTCGCTGCTTTGCTACACAAATGTGTTTTACTTATAAATACTGGGTAATTCAATTTTGTATAGCAGCATTGTATTCAAATGAGAAAGCTACTCTTCTGAAAATGAGGTCAAACCAAATTTGTATAATAACACAAAGGCCCTTTATAGTCATCGAGTCTGAAATAATGAATTCACAAATGAAAAAATAATAAGACACTCTTTCTCATCCCCCAAAACACCTGATTGTGACAAATTGCATCAAATAGAGTATTTGGCACTGGTGTTAAGTAAACATCACACGTCTGATGTGTTTTTAAGAAAAATATCTGGCTCTAATTACACCAGTTTCAAACGCCCCGCATCTTTCAGACCTGTGTGTCAATTCTCCTCAGGAACATTAATTAGTTAACTTAACTGAATTCTTCCCAGCGTCCTTAATATATCCACCCATAATCTATTATGACACAATAATAAAACACGCAAAAAGGCTGCAATTAGTTTCACAGGTTGTAAAGATGGGCTATTAAGGTCTCGCTAAGGCTTCATCAAGTTCACGTTACTGGATTTCTCATCTTCATGGCATCTCTCATAAATTACAAAGCGTGGTTAAAATGGGTCAGACTAACTGATCTCCAAAGCATGCTGCTGAGAGAAACACGTTCAGACAGCTCTATAGCCACATATGCACTGATGAAACAGCGTGACACTGACATGACATGAACCAATGTGCATGGCTGCTCTTAAAAGCCTTTTTTTATTAGATCACTCTCAATAATAGAATGCTTTATAGATATACAAATCATCCAGAGTTATAATGGAATACACAGACACTATAGGAAAACATTTTTGCATTTCTATCGTCTGTAAAAAATAATGCAAACTTTTTGCTACGGGTGGATATTAGAATCCTTCAGATATGACAATTTATTAGTGGTGCTGTCTAAAACAGCACTAATACTGTTGCTTATGGTTTATTCAACACCCTTAAACCAGTGTATTACCCTCGTGGTGTGCAACTTGGCCTGCATAACAAACGTGTTCACAATCGCTCAAATATATGGTGAGTTTTGAATGGTGGTGTACATACACATACAGACATTTTCAAATGATGTAATTCCAATAAATAGCCTACAAGTATTTTGATTGTATACCTTGTGAGTTGACGCAAGCCACAGTTTGAGTCCTGGTTCCATTTCCACAGTTCCCTTCGGTGGGCACACAAGCGCCCTCAGACTGCACCTGCCACAGGAAGCACACTGGATCCTCACAGGGCATTGACTCCAGGAGATGGGCACAGCTCTCTGTTCCTGATCCTTCCTCCAGCACCTCTCTTCTTCTCTGCCTGTAGCCTGTGAGCAGAGCGAGAGACAGGTGGATTAGGGGTATTGTGAGGGAAAATGAGTGGCCAGTGAGTACTGAACTAAAATTCTAGCGGTGGCTAAATAAGCCTGTAATAGAAACCCATTTGAAAAGGCTTTCTGTCACAGCTTTTGTTAGCAGAATAAATTCCTACTCCCGCTCTTGCCTGAATACACTCTTTTCATTACTCATTTGTAAAGCATGAGCTAACTGAGATGCCAGTCATAAATGAAATAGCACTGGAATATGAACATTTAACACTTAAAATACTGGTTAAACATGAAGGCAAAACATTGTTCTCATAAAAAAATAAAAATGCATGCATTGTGCTGCTAGAAAGATCATCATCGTCTTTTAATTCAAGCCCTTCAGTGGGAAAAAAAACTCTTAGGCTAGCATTAATTAATATTTCATAAACTGGCATACTTTTTCAAAGCCAGCTCTGGCTGACATCAATATGCATTAGAGTACAGTGAATAAGCGGGGAAAAAAGATGAATCAGGCCTTACTCCAAGCATAATTTATCAAACAAGATGATCTGATGACTAACATAAGGGTGGGATGCTAGCTGTCTGGATACCATCTGATCCTGTTTACAGTCTGTGATGAGTAGATACTAACTCCTCATATCTTTGCTCCTCGACTATGTGCATGCCAGTAGTGAGATTTTGTTCATCTCACACCACTGCAGGGGGCTTGACTCTGGAGTCCTGGGAAAATCCTAGTGTCAGCCAAGCCTTAGAAATAATCAAAACACCACACAGCTCTCAACATTGCTGTGACACAAAAAACGGTAAACTCTATAAGACAGGAGTGTATTGTGTGATGAGAGATCTGAATGTATGCCATGTATAATTCAGAACTTGGGGTATTACCAGTTTGCTTCACTTATCACAAAATATTTATGAAGACATACATAAGACCCTATATCTAAGAACAGACTTGTATTCTGTAGACATTTGCTCTGTTTCAGGATTCATAAAAAGATGATTCCATAAAACGTATCTATATTCTACATACGCATTTACAACAATAACTTTTTCTGCAAAAACATGCCCACTTCTATCTGGGGCTTTTCTTCTCTCTTTTATAACTTTTCTAAACCACTAAACATTTGTTTCCACAGATAATAGGCCAATAGAAACAGTCCTGTAGGAGAGTGTTGTAACATATTTTGGTTCCAAAATCTGTAGCTGAGGATTTATTTTTTGCATTTTGCATTTGCAATTTAAACATTGATATAATATTCACTGTCTGCTTCAAATTTAAACATATTAAAAATGTGCCATTTCTCTCCTAATTATATAATTATATTAATAATATATACTATTAATTTTGTGTATAAAGACTGATATTCTTATAACCTTCCCCACTTCTGGGGGAACTGGTTGTATTTTACAGGGACTTATTGCACTAATGAAATTAATTTGTTCAAAATTATTTTTAAGCTATCCATCATCCGTAAAGCCTTCATATTTGTCATACAGACACTTATAACTTTTACTGTCATCTCAGGAGGGTGTCTGGAGTACTGGAGACAGACCAACTCTAAAATAAAGTGATAAATAAAAAATGCCTCAAAATATATTTACCGTATTAAAAAAAAAATCCATTATGAAAATACAAAAATATTAAATTTTATACACACACAAAATATATATCAATATTTCAATACACTTCAGCCCATGCACTAAAATGCACGTTTTGTTTATTGAAGACACAACATGACAGACTGAAGGTGTAGCAAACAACTTCCTTCACCTCTGAGCACCAAAAGCAGCATTCCTCTTCTGTAGATGACAACAGCTCAACCCCAGGACAATAAAAGAACAAATTACGACTACACATCATTCTGAAACTACACCTGAGCAGCATTGTGAAGGACACACTCCCATGGAGAACATGCATGCAGACACAGTTCACACACCAACAGCCCTGTTTCTGGAACACAATGAATGCCTGGATGGCCAATGCCCTCCTCCAAACTGTGAAAAACAATTTGGTGGAGACACATCCCTGCGGATATTAATAATTGAAAGGTTCACGGGAGCTATCGGATTTATTCATAGGAAAGACTGGTGGACTGCAGGCAGCGTTTCACTTCCTATACTTCAGAACCTTATCAGTCCCACTTCAATGCTCCCTACTCACATTAATGCTGGATAGAATTTGCCACTTACCATCATTACCAAGCCGGTGTTCAATTTATTCCTCCACACACACTTACATTCACCCAAGATGACACAAAGAGGATAAAAAAATGACTGTGGCCAATTGTAGATTTGTAATGCACTAGAAATGTTAATAAAACAACTAAAAAACAAATCCATGAGGCTCCTCTGACGAAATCGGTTTGTATGTGTAGAAAAGAAGTTCATTTCTCTATTTATGAAAGCTCTAGGCTCTGGTGTTCTGCATTGTTCATCAAATATAAAAGATCAAACGATACTCTGAAACAGCAGTGAGGTGAAGGGCTTGAAAACAGTAAACAGACTCTTGTCTAACAAGGTGCAGCCTAAGCAACGAATAAAAGAGAATCTAGACACCCTAACTATCAGACAGTCCCACTGGGACAACACGTCACAAAATCTTCTAGACAGCACTCAATTTACATGAAAAGCAAATCCTTTTCAGATGGGTTTGTTGCAAGGAAAAAAGTGACCTCTGATATCTGTCAAGAGTTTCAGAAGAAATATTAATGTCTCGAATTGATTTGCCAAAATATCTGCAAGTATGCAATCAAAAGTTAGAGATTTCAGTATGAACGCATCAAATTCTTTTTTGCATTTTGTAGTTCACTCTAACTCCAACTAATAATTAAATAATTTAATACCAAAAAAATAAAAATACCAAATTTGAATATTTTTTTTTTTTTTTACACACACACTGTGGAACATATTTATAATTTATACGTTTCTGATGCAATATATTTTTTAAATGTCATTTATTTGTAATTTATTCTTATGTTCTTCAATCTTCAGTGACACATGATCCTTCAGAATGTTAAATATTTTTTCTGGAAATTGAGGATTATTTTCAGGATTATATGATGAATAGAAAGTATAAAATAATAGCATTTATTTGAAACAGAAGCCTTGTACCATTATAAATGTCTTTACAGCCAGTTAGTAAAATTATTACATAACATTATATCATATTATTTAAAAAAAAAATGTACCTCATAATTCAGATAATCATACCCCTAAATCTAGAATGTTCATCTTGTTTCAATAAAGCAGGTAAATGATAAAAGTGCATCAGAGTTTTGAAGCTGGGATTATTCCTACAATTCTTCCTCAGAATGAGTCATTTCTGACTGAAAGCTCCACTTATGTATGACTGATTTGTGTGACATCAGTCTGTCCTCTGCTAAATTCTCTCATTTTAGGTTAGTACTCTGGCAGCCTGCTTCAGTGACAGATGTTATCATCTCTCACCAGAAGCGGTGTCAGTTTTAGATACTCTGTTACCTCCGTGTTCAGCTCAGTGGAAAGGTGTACCAATCATTAATTTTAAATGCATATTTAAAGTGGATTTTTCAGCTTCTATTAATAAAAGGGGCAAAATGATTTTTGTTTTTTCTCTCTATTGATGACATTTCATTCCCATGTTGGCCCACCTTTTCGTCCATGTGTTTCCATGCAGTTGTCGTGGAGACAGGCCCCCCAGGAGGACCAGGATGAGAGCAGGCACAGCAGTGGGCACGGTATGGAGCATGGCTGCACCGCAGAAGGCAAATCTCCTGTACACAGACGCCCACTTACTGGCCTAGACACTAGAGAGGTATAAAGAGAAATAATCCATATGTTGGGCAAATGTAGTTAGAACATTTTTTTGGCAAAATATAGTTCAGCTTAATAAGTATGATTTTTGGATCTTTCCTGCTGAGCACCAACTCCCACACAGAATAAAATTAATTTCAAAGCCTATGTAAACCAACGCAAGTATTTGGCTTAAAGTACATGAAACACACTATCAAATTAGAAAAAAAAATTCCAGGGAAGGGCCTGGTTTTATCCATCAGTTGGTGATACAATGGCAGATCTGAGTGCGAGCTTGCAGTTGATTGTAAGAAAGTGTCAGAATTAAATGCACTAAATGATAGGAGAAAGTCTGTGATTTCTCAGGAAGACCAAATTATGACACTCTGAATAAACATTATAAATAACAAAAAAAAAAATGTGTTCGATTGTGAAATGAGACTGTTACGTAACAGAAAAAAACTAGGCTTAATATGAATTTGTTAAAACAATCCTTCATTCAAGAATAAAGTGTACTGGATAAATAGTGCCCAATAAAACCAGGAACATGGAGTAAGAAAGCCTTTGAATTGCATTGATTCTCAATGTGACTTTAGTCAAACAAGTATTCCAAAGTTTAGGCAAACCTCTTGAAAGGCTCTTACTTTGGCTGTGCTCTGTTAACATTAGTGTGAGAGTCCTCTGGGTCAGGTGTAAAGCAAACACCACTGCTGATTTTCATTGATCTATATCCCCAAACAACATTGATTGAAAGGAGTCATCTTCATCTGTATGCCTTTCTCAGCTCAGCATGCCTCGAATCCATCCATAAGCTGTTTTCACTGGCTAGTGCAGCTCCTCGAAATTAATTTCAGAGCAAGGTGACTCCCTTTAACTACCTCTAGAAACAGGCGTGGTTACACACAGCCAATGCAAATGGCTAACCAAAAGACTTTTTGATCAGGATTTCCTAAACCAAAATTAATAAGTCTTTGAAAATCAACACATCTGCAGCTGAAAAGATGCACAGAAATTGCTTAGTCACACCACTGTAGCTTACTGTCCTTTAGACACTGATCCTTACCCTCTTTTCTGTGATGAGGGGTGGAGTTGTCTGGGACCTGGATGCAGTACAGCTGCCTGGTCTGAATCCCTCCACCGCAGAGAACGCTTACATTGTTAAGCCGTCTGTCCAGCTGGCTGAGAAGAGGGGCCACTTGACAGTTCCCCCAATCTGTGCTCTTCCACACATACCTGGAGAACAAAAGCACACGCATACTTTGGTGAAACACACTTCTTTTGTTTTGGCCCTATAGTCTTATTACATCGTTCTGGGTTCCTCTCAACAGTTGCATTGGATAAATGGACACAGTGAGCTGCCACTGAAAGATACTAATAGGCTTAGCTTCCTGTTTTCCGGTAGGAAACCATCTACTAATGAAAATGCATTAACTAAGCAAAATGTTATGATGCATAACGCAGTGATTTTAATGAAATAACAGTCTGCTGCTATTGATCAAAAACCTAATCTCATTAATTAGCTTCTTCTAATCTTTGCTATGCTTGGATGCAACAGGGGTTCAGTAAATAAATACTTGGAATGCAACACTCAAAAAATCCTTTAGTACTTTTTTTTCCACTTTTACATACAGTAGGATATTAATTATTATTGGGAGGCTAGAATACAAACCTAGGACAGTTTGGTAGTAAGTCTCCGATGATGTTGCAAGCTTCCTTTTCTTCAAGAGCGGTGCATTCTTTGCCCAGTCCAATAGGAGTCTGCGTTATGCTTCGAGTCCTAACTCGAAAACCAGGCGACATATCCGATGCCCTACATGTCTTTGAACACGGACTCCAAAGGGACCAATCAGAGGTCTCGCAGTCTCTGGGCATAATGCATGACTGGAATGTTCCAGGGCCGTTGTCAAGAGTACAAAGACTAAGAACAAGAAAACAAATAAATTAGGAATGAGATGCCCAACGAAAACATATTGAAACATTTCAATACTGCCAAAAAGAGCAATATGTCATTTAGAGTTGAAAGCACACAGTGAGAATATGCTTTATGAGATAAATGCCATTAACTGTTCCTCTACTGCTACTATTTAATAGGCTGTTATGAATGCAATTTGTAATTCATTTACAACTAGTTTACAAGGCCCCCCCCCCCACACCAAAAAACCCCAAACAAATCTGATTCCAGAGCAACATAGCCAACTTTTCATTGCATAATTTGCATATTTAATAATATGAGTAGAATACCTGTGGCAAGAGAAGACTAAATAATTAGTCAGAGATCCTCAAATTTTCTTAATAAACTGCAATGCTTGAGTGATGGTATACAGCACTTTTTTTGCATAGCAGACACCAGAGTGTAATGAATGTAAAGTGAAGCATATTTTAAATGAGTTATTCACCTTTGTACCTTACGAAGCAACATCTGCAGTATGAAATATGAATAAATGCACAACAAATTGGATATCTAATTAGCGATTCATCCATATAAGTCACCCGATTCAATTACTTGTGTATGTCCTAATCCATTTGTGTAGCATTCATTTTCACTTCATTTTAAATGATAATTAGACTATAATTGGAAAAACTGCAGAAATTGAACTCAGGTGGGAAATATTCAAATCGCTACATTTCATTAAGCATGCATGTAAGATTCACAAATGAATATGTTAATTAGAGCGAATGCGCCGTCTCACTGTAAAATAACACCGCAGCCTCTCTCTTGTTATGCTACACCTGTAGTAAACCTGTCAGACCCCATTCTGCACTACATACCCCAACAACACCCTCCTCCACTTTGAACTGTGAATGAGGATGCTTAAGAATCCATATTAAACAAACATGGAATGAAAAAAGAAAAAGCAGAACGAACACCTGCCTTTTCCACAGATGAAGACATTTTAGTCATTGAGCCAACTAAGATTCACTTATAAAACATACATATGCTGACAGAATACAGTCAGGACTTGCTGCCAGACATAGATTTGCTCTCAGTGAAAATAATCACAGATGACACAACACCCAAAGAATGCAAAGTTTCACTACGTCAACTCTAATTTCATAAGCTTCTGTCTTCATAAGCCAATGACAGGTGACAATGCCAAACGTGTGAATAATGAAGATATTTGTGTGTCAAAGCACAGCATCCTCTTTTCACCTGACATGAGGATTAACAAGGGATGATCCCCATTTTACAGTCTGTTTAAACTTACATATCAAGAACTGTTGCTTTACGCTCTTAGAGTTACACAGCTCTTTGCACTTCATATAAGGCCCTAATCCGCTTATACTACAGCTATAAAACATATTTACTTAAAATCCATACAGGTTTATGTCAAAATAACACTTTAACTAATAATAAATTCTATAAATGGCCATTGCATTCATAAGATCAACAGAATTGTGTGTGATTTGTTCTAAGGCAGCAGTGCTGTACAAACACGTCTGTCTCTGGCTAAGCACCAGCCAAAGAGTGAACGCAGGTTTGAATTTAGCAGCTGATGCTGTGCACTGGTGTGATTGTATCAAATATATTTAATTAGCCTACATGACACCTATGTCTGGCTGCTTTTAGCCTTACCCTGGAGTTGGTTCACCCTCCGCCTATGACCTCGCTTTAGTTTCATATGGATTACATAATCAGATAATATTCGTTTTCGATTTGAATTCATTCATTTAAAATTAGACACTTCAAGCTCAGATACGGGAAAGACTGTACCTCGCTTTACTTTCATACGGATTATATAATCAGAGAATATTCTTTTTCGATTTGAATTCGTTAAAAATTAGATTGCATTCATTTTTATCTTTAGACGTTAAATTAAAATTTCAAATGTTTCAAATATTGATTTTAGAACTGTTGAAATTATTTACTGTATGTAACAAAATGACTTTATAGGTAACTGTAATTAAATTACCTAACAATGAGCAGTAATCTCTTACTTTACTTTTTCAGTGGACCATAACCAATTATAACGTATTGATGCTTTTCTGACGTCATTTGACACATAGGCCTACGTGCTGTGTCGCGGTAGCATACAATGGCAGAGGGAGGCAAGACACATGTACGAGTAATTAAAAATGCTCCAACTACTTTAAAAGCTGATATCTGGGCACATTTAGGCTTTTATGAACAACCTGGTAAGCACTGCTCAACTGGAGAAGACACAAGCTGTGTGTATATCATGGCACGCACAAATAAAATATGCAGGGGGTAATACCACTAATTAATTAAAACTAGTTAATATTTACAGTAAATGTTTTACAAGAAAGTACACTGCACTATATAAGTACTGAAGTAAACTCCTTACATTATACACTTTTAGTATTTTCTTTTGTGTACTTGTTCTATAAATGCTCCTGTTGTCTTCTCTGCCCAGACTTGAGTTCTGTTTGTTTCATTCAAGAAGCAATAAGTAGACATACAGTAAACTACCTTGGATAGCAAGCTGCAGTAGAGAGCACCATGACACAGGTAAAATACAGCGAAAACATGAAAGTCTACATTTGAGATTTAAAACCTTTATCAGGAGTGCCTGCCTGCAAATCAATATTTTGCAAAGGAGGCATCTTTAAAGTCATGTTCAAAGCCTGCCTTAGTTCCAGCATTCATTATCCTCAGTTTGCGGGAAATCCATACTCCTTGTGAGCAGAGGATGAGCTACATCTCAACGACTTCTAATTCTACCAAGAGCAAAATGAGAACAAAGCGCAAACTACAGCTTAACAGTGACTGGCCATCTTTCCAAACTTGTACTATGGATGCAGAGATTGCAGTAAAAGAGTAAATCCGATCCTTTCCATCACGCCATAGTGTGTTCTGCTTAAAGGCCTGGCTCTCCCATGCTGCCTTAGCGGCTGCCAGAGGCATGTCTCTCTGCTCACCTTGTATAGTACGGCAGCAGGAAGGAGATTAATGGAGGTCTAACCGATTTAACTAGACCCACTTCACAGAGCCGCTTCAAAAATCCAGCTGCACAGCAATTCCTTTCACACAAGCAGCAGCAGTACCTTGCTGGGAATAATCTGGGATTTAGACCTTAAAAGGGTTTATGTTCTCAGAGGGTTTGTCTCTCAGGCATGCATTGCTTATACACAGATTATTGTAAATTGAATAGACACGACAGATGCATTCAGGGCTTCTTACCTCAGCATGGCGTTCTTGCCGTCGCTGCGCATGCAACGAACTTGACGCGTCTGGTAGCCGATCTCCACTTCCAAGCTCCTGAGGCTGTGGTGGTGGTGGAGATGGTTATGGTGGTGCTGGGAGCTCTGGATGTGTCGTTTGACAGTGTTCCTCTCCGTATCTCCTGTGGTAAAGTCCAGCATGGTCCTTCCGCTCATCCAGAGCCCTTTGTGTTGCGGCTGCCTACACTCGCTCCAGGGGCCGACTTTAAGGCTGTATTGATGCTCGCTTTCCCCAACCGGACAGGGCAAAAGGTTTGCACAAGTCCTTGTTTGGGTGAGGTTGGGGCAGTTAGCACCTCCATACATCGGTGCTGCTAAAACGTGTCGGGTTTGATGCTGGAGACCCGTGCCACAAGTTCGACTGCAGCCAGACCAGGAGGAGAAATCGGATACGATGCAGTCGTGAGGGCAGGGGATCAAGCAGGCCTGTTCGAGCGCCGGCCGCGGTGAAAAGAACTCGCATATCCTCTCTGTAACCACCGTGCGATTTGAGGTGCGCACGCAGAGGACCTTTCGTCTCTGGATGCCATGCTGGGCCGTAACACACTCCGTCGTCCTCGGTTTGAGCTCATTGGAAAGGAATGATGCTAGAACGCACGGCCCCCATTCTGAAACCTCCCATTCAAAGAGGTCCTGGTGCCATTCACACACTTTAAAGCAAGGCCTCTGGCTCTCGGGTTTGTCGGAGTGCCGGCAGTTGGAGTGGTGCGTGGTCCAGCCTTCTGAGTGGATGCACCACACTGTCCTGGATTGAACCCCGCCAGTTCCACATTCTTCTCCCATACACCTGCCCCACTGACCTGCAAAAGGGGAGATGAAACAATAAACATTAGCTCTTTAACTTTAAGGATAATTGATTCATTGACATAAATAGTTATATAACTCATAACCAAGAGCTTCACCTAGTGAGCGCACATAAATCAGCGGGATATCTGTGGTAGAGCGCATCATCTGGAAAGTGTTCTATTTTAAAGGATTAGTTCACCAAAAAATAAATCTGTCATTATTTGCTCACCTTTATGTCTTTCCAAACCTACATGAATTTCTGTAACATTTTCACACAATAATGCTATAAACTTTGGTTTAGCACATTAATTTGTGAAAAGAATTATGGTAGGTAGGGCGTAGGGGGTTTGTGTGTAACCCCACACAAACCCCCTACCTCCTGAAACATGGACCATCTCACCTCCTCTACCCCCAAACACCTCCCAACCTTTCCACATCACTGAAAAACTGTCTGAAACATTCATTTTTGTGCAGTTCTCCTCTATGCGCACTAGACACTTTACACACACACTGCTGTATGTACAAAATACCACAAAAGACTTAGTAATATGTGTGTTTACACGCTCATGCACTACAAATCATCTTGCACTGTTCCCCAGCCAGCTGCTTGACTTACAATGTTTCTCTTTGCACATGTGCAGTATTATGTGAAGCATTCGTATAGTCTATATATTTTTCTTTTTCAGTCTATGTATAGGTAAACATTTATATATAGTAGATTAATTTTCAAAATCTGTCAGTGGGTTAGTTGTGTATATGTACAGTGTTTTTGTGTAGTATTTGTATAATTTCTATTTTTTGCTTATGTATAGGTAAACATTTATACTATATTTATAGTCAAAATCTGTCAGTAGGTTAGTTGTGTATAGGTTTATACCGTTTAACTTCATTGTTGTATGTCTGTATTTATGTAGCACCTTGGTCCTGTGAGACACAACATTTCGTTCCACAGTATGTACCCACTTGTAGCTGAATGACAATAAAGCTCAACTTGAACTTGAACTAATTCTATAATATAGCTTTAGACTTCCAACTCCAGTGTCATTTTTAACCCTTACAAACACTGGTCTGAGATAAAAATCAAATCATATAGTAAACACATGAATATTTTGAAATATTACAATTTTAAAAAAAATTATTATAATTTAATTTACTCTTATGACAAAGCTGAATTTTTTGCAGTCATTACTCCAGATCACATGATCCTTCAGAAATAATTATGATATGCTGATTTGGTGAAACATTTATATATATATATATATATATATATATATATATATATATATATATATATATATATATATATATATATATATATATATATTATTAGCATAGCTGAAATCATGATTTTAATCATTTTAATTCTTTGAATAGAAAGTTCAAAAGAACATTTATTTGAAATACAATTTTCTTGTCAAGCATAAAAGCTTTCCAATGTAATAGCCTTACTGTTACATTTACTATGGAAAACAACACTGCAAAACTGTAGGCCTATATAGTTTTGGAAAATGTACATGGGAAATAATTGTTTATTTAGTTCAATTTAATTCTGTTTATTTTAGTCCTCACCGACAACTTTTCACAAAAAATTAATTAATTAATTAATTATTATTAGATAATTATTTACATAAAACTATCATATGGATTCAGTTTTGTGATTTTGTGCCATTTTCAGAAGCCATCCAGACCATGGTCAACTTATATATATATATATATATATATATATATATATATATATATACATACAAATAAAAGTGTTATACTTATGTCATACTTAATAATTATCTGAAAAATGAGCGGATTAACATCGCAAACACTGATAAAAAAATCTACTGAGACTGACCAAACAATACATATTTTAATAACATATTGTACAGTAGATGCTTAATGTAATGTTCAATAACGAACAAACACATTGAAAAGACATCTTGTACCATACATGTGTTATCAAGGACTCCGTAATAAAAATTATATATACATATATATATATATATATATATTTTCTTTTTTTTTTTTTTTTTTTTTTTTTTTTTTGTTTCTTTCTAAATTGATGGCCACATAAAAGCTCATCTATGCAAACTGAAAATAAAAGGTAAACAAAAAGGTTGTTAAAAAAAATCCATGCTAGCCTGAAAGCAGCATACTCAGCTACAATATCCTAAACTGCTGAATAGCATTGTAGCTCACTGAAGCACATCATTAAGTTTTTTCATGAGACGGCAACACTGCCACAGGTTTAACACATCACCATGTTTATGTATTTAACTGAGGGAATTACACGTCTCCTATGCCAAAGTGTGCAAAATAGCTAATAACATGTAAACACCATCATTTCACATTCATTCCCCTAAAGAAGCCAAATATTACCATTTAAAGGCATTTCAATGCCTTCCACAGACTTCTTCCCCTGAGTCTACAGACTGACTACACATGCACAAATGGATCTAGATTGATTTTTCCTCTGTTATTGTACCTGCATATAAAGCTTCGGGCTAAAACCCACAAGATTCAGATAGTGAATGTGTCTGCTGTGTTCCTTTAAATTCACACTTGAAGCTGAAGTGTGTCATTTCTGACAGTAGCCTCAAAGAACCTAATGCTATTGGTTAAGTCAATGTTGCTCTATTAAACTAGTCAGGATGTAAAAATAAATAAATAAATAAATAAAATTGCTTATTTTTCAGACTGCAAATGAACCAGCCTTTTAATGCCTGATATTAACAACAACATGCATCTAAAATCTACAAATTAAAAGCTTTGAGAGGCCAAACATCACCTATAACTTCAGAAGGCAAACATTATATTGCACACACCACATATGAATAACCCTCTCAGTGCAGACACTCTCAACCTCAGAATCATATTCATAGACATTCGAGTGTGAACTACAGCTTGTGGGGCTGTACAGAAATGAGCAGGCACAGACTCAACACGGTTGTTTGTAACACTGAGCACCCATTTCAGAGTAAAGTATCAAGAGTGGAGCAAATATCTACAATAGAGACACTACAAACACACTCCATGTGGTGAGAGGTGAATATATCCTACATGGACATCCAAACATAGCCCTAGCATGGAAGAAACCTGCAAAGGGATGTTAGAGAGGTGCTTAATGTAAACATTTACCTATTCAGAGCTGTGGTCTTACAGTTTGCACTATTTTAAACTAATGCACAAAATAACTATTGCTTAATCACTTAGGCACACTGTCTAGTGTTGTTTTCCATGCCAGACTGGTTAGCCATTTCACACAAGCAAGTGGTGTTGTTCCACATGTCAACACAGTTGTAATTCAGCGGTAGGTAGGTAATCAGAGCTGTGTGGATATTCAGACCATTGTTTTAACAACACAGTTCAAAAGGCAGGTAGTTTAAAACGAGTAACTTACATGTTAGAAAATATTTTCTCCACCCACAAAAAATAGGTCCATATGACGCAAAATGGCCTTACTGAATTAAACATTTGAGCAAATGATATACTGACTTGCTCAAGGACTAAACTATTAAGTGTTTTTGAATGAATTAGTTGAGTGAATGATTCATTCGGGAGGAGCAAAATCATTCAGTCAAGTCAATTAGAGGTCGACCGATATATCGGTCGGCTGATATATTGGGCAGATATTTGTCATTTTTTAATATATTGTCATCGGCCGATATCGGTGTTTAGTAGTGCCGATTTAAAGTCAGGTACGTAATAACCTAAATGCTGCAAAACGCGTCTGCAGCGGTATTATTATTATGTGCAAAAGCCACTTGGAAAAAAAAGCTTTCTCACCTGAATTAAAGGGGTTTAAGTCTGAATAAAATGCTAGTAGCAGGACTGTAAAATGAATAGATGTGATTATGATCAGTTGATAAAATGGAGAGAGCACGCCATACGTTTGAGATCCTTGTTGATTGTTTCCCGTCAAGGAGACCGCTGAATGCGCCTCTTTAAATGGTTTCGTGGTGCTTGTTGTTGTATTTTAAAACGCACTTGCAATGTTTTCAAATGACACCATAGTATTAAAATTTTTTTATCCCAAATGTAACTGTGGTGCTTGAGGATGTGCTGCACAGTCAGTGAACCGCTTTTTTCACATCAAACATTTTATGCAAGTATTATGACCAGTACTTTATTTGATCCTGTTCTGCAAAATGTTTGATTTTGAATTTTTGCATTCCGCTAGCCCTTTTTGTTTTTAAAAATCCGGCATTTACAGTGCATTAGATCGTGACAGTGCATAAGTGCTTGCATAAGTGGACAAGCGAGCGCGGGTTTGGATGTATTTCGAGGTTATTGCTCACATCACGTTCTGCACATATCCAAATGTTTCCATATTCGCAATGTATCTGAATGTTAAACTATAATATTTGTTTATTTTTTTTAATGTAAACTAGATGGAAAAGATCATCCTCTTCTCATGAGCAAAAACGTCCTTGGCATAACAACAGAGTGGACTGGTATACTACAGTCTATTTAAACTGACCAGTGTAACCTTTTATATGTTTGTTTGACTGTACTTTATTTTAATAATGAACTCGTGAACAGGTGAACTTGTGAAATTATAATATGATGTCATATACAAAAAAAAAAAAAAGAATTCTACAAATTTCCAAATTGTAGAAATAAGTAATCCACTTCACTTTACTGCAATGCTCCATTCTAGGGGTATAACGATTCACTTGTTTTCTTGATGCATCGATTTCAAACCCTGACGATGCATATGCATCGATCTTGAAACATGATTTTTGAATCATGAATTGCCGATCTCGGACAGTAATCGATTCAAAATGCTAAGAATAGAATGAATCGTGATTTCTATAGTGATTCTAATACTTTCAAAATATATACACATTAAGTTACTACAAGCACAAATTAATGGAGACATTGAACAGTGTTCGTGAATCGTGCCTCTAATCTGTCCTTCACATGCTCCACTGTTTACCGCCTGACACTGTCACAGGATTGCGCTCGCACTCCGTTCGTCTCTGACACAGCTGATGTGCGATCTATAGGATTTGTGGCCAGTAATACTAAAGTGAAGTAGCTTTACTTTTCTGTAGTTTGTCAATGGCTCTCAGCATCTTACCGACAGCGTTACCTGAGCAGTCGAAAACTGTATTTATTGCATGGACGGAGCAGAAATGTTAGTGTCTAAATCATATGCACAGTTTCATTGAATGATAAATATGTTTAAACAATGCGGATGAACCAAATGTACGAAGGAAACTGTTAAAATAATCACAGCATTAATGACGACCTTGAAATAAGAGCACAAGGTTTATCTGAAAATCAGATGCATGAAAGTAGCGTCTGTAGCTTTAGCAAACAGACATCTGGTGCATTTTCTTTCAGGATCATCATTCGCTGATGGAGAGGAAAAGTTAAATAGCTAGCCTACTATAGCATTTTATTTTGTGAAAATGAGATAAAGAAGTTTTCACACACAAAAAGAGAAGTGATCTCACTCTCATAGACGTGCCAGCCTCTATCTACAGCTAAACTGAATAAAAGCAGAATGAACTGATGAAACGTTAAAAAAACCCACAATAAGTAAAATTTATGAATGATGCAGTTCTAAGTGACATTTAATTACAGAACATAAACTATAAAGTATATATTCTACCTTATTCTGTGCAGAAAATTAAAATAATTGCTAATTAAATGTAGCCTAGTATAGAAAACAATCATAAAATTGCCATTAGAAAAAAAAAAATATTGATTACAAATGATTGATTATTGTCCAGTAGTGTATTTGATTTCTTACAGCTAATTAAAAGTAATAAAAAATAAGAAAATTCCTTGTAAAAATGAATAAAAATTTGAATAATTATGAAAATACATAGGCTACATACATAAAATTATTCTATTTGATATTTCTGTCACTTCTGAAATGATGGCTATGCCCCTGGTGTGACAAAATGTTAGCCTATACATAATACTCTTTAAGCTCTTTTTTTAAATCTTGCATTACATAATTTTTTACGTATGCCATTTCGCATCATTAAACTAGCATTTAACAATGGACAAAAGGTTTTTTTCTTTCTCTTCCCTATGGTTCTCTAACCATAAAGGCTGCTGTAATTTGCCCCCTGACTAAGCATTTAAAGATTTTAGGGGAAACATTTAAATAATCCTGTGAATGCACTTAAAAATGCAGAATCAAATCGTTATAATCAAATCGAATCTAATTTAATTGTGAATCGAATCGAATTGAATCGTTCTAAAATTTGTAAAAATCGTTCTTGAATCGAATCGAAAACCTATGAATCTTGAATTTAATCGCATCGCTGCCTTCCCAAAGATTCATAGCCCTACTCCAGTCCTACAGATTTAAAGTGTACTTTCTTTTAACTCAGCTTTGAGGTCACACTGATTTTCTACTGGTCATATGTCTTACATGGCACAAATTTGCAGAATTAACCAAACTTGAACACTGGAATGCAGTAAAATTTCCACAAGCTTGTGTCTTCTGTCTCTCGCATTCGTATGCGTATGAATGGAAGTCAATAGCATGAAAACAATAGAAAAGTCCTCATCACTAATGCACAGACTGACATTTGTCTGGAACAAGCACAAGCAGTGTGATCACATGTTTAAAAGTCACAGTGTATATTTATATTCACATGCATTTGTCAGTTCATAGCCAGAGTAAGGAGCTAAATGGATTGGATATTGTATAGATCAAAAGTCTGGCTAAGCAATACTAAAGCATTCAGTTTGCAGAACTGACATGAAATATCCTCAACATGTGTACACACCTGCACACACGCACAGCTGCTGACTGTTGATGATCCAGCCAGCTCATAAAATCAGTGAATCACTGATCTCTAACAAGCAACTGGCTCCTCTCAATCCACTGCACCTGGTCAGCACAAGGTGTTTCCGCACAGACTCATCCCAGCCACTGCGGCTGTTCTAGCACCAGCTGTGCTGTGAGGGTGATTTATAGCACTGTGATTCAGAGTGATTACACTGACAGAGCAGCAGCAAACACAACAAACTGTTCCTTTCCAGAGATCTACACCTCCAGGGCTGAATAATCACACAGTCCATCACTGGCCAGACCCTTCTAATCACAATGCCCCTCTTTTGGGCTCACCTTCAGCTTGTGGCATCGCCCCATTCATTACAGCTTTTGTAACTACATCAAGAGACTGGCAGGGCGCTTGAAACACATCCCTTTCACTCACAGCCTGATCTTTTTGTTTAATGTATGTAAAATAATATTCCACTTACATGTTAAAAGAACAATTTTCCCAAAAATGATTTATTCAAAATGAGTTATTTACTCATTTTCATCTTTCAAATACGAAATAATTGTGTCAGGGAAATTGTAATCATTAAACATACAAAATACATAAAAAAAGTGTGTTCCAGGGACACATTTGCTTAAGTTATTCAATGTCTTTTTAACACTGTTCCAAATGTTTTGGTTGTTGTATTGTCAGTTTTATTATAATCTTACATAAGACCCCCCCAATAGACCTCATATGATGCTAACCCTGGAACAACATACACAACTACAAAATTCTGCTTAATTGTAACGTTTAATCGTAATTGCAAAGAATAATCGCAACATATAATCATTGCAGTTAATAGTGTTCACCGCCTGTTTGATTTTGTGTAATTTGTAACTATTTTTCTGTACATTTCTGCTATAGTCACCACTTATAACCTACTCCTAAACAAAATGTAGAAACTTAAATTGTTCTGTATTGTAAATGTTCTACATATTTGTTGCATTTACATTTATGCATTTGGCAGGCAATTTTATATTCAAGATAAACATGTCATTGTGCATTCTCTGAGAATTGAACCTATGACCCTGGTGTTGCTAGCACCATGCTCTACCAACTGAACAACAGAAACATTAAAATCAATAAGGACTTCATTTAAACTTGTTCACTATGCTTTGATTTTTATTACCAGCTGTTTAGAAGAATTCCCCCATGCTTCGCGTACAGCTAAAATAAACAGAAAAGTTTGAAAAATTTCCATCAATATGCAAATGATTCTGAGGCTTGAAATTAACTGTTATGCGAGGTACTAAATTATTCATGACTATATCTCCATGCTGAATCCTGTCGCATTTAATTTATTCAGTCTAGCGAGTGCTTAATTATTGAATTCGTATATACGGCACCTCATGTGGTTATCAACTTGTAGTCCATCCATCTTTTACTGCTCTTAATTTCATCCAGGTGTCTGTTTGGACAGATGAGAAGTATTGATGACTGATGTTTAATTGCTTAATAATTGAGTAGAGTTCAGTCAGCTGCACTCAGGGATGCTCTCATCTGCTGAACACAAACATCCAGCCAGATGGAGCTACAGTTAACACTGCAGGTGTTGGAGGTGAGGTGCACAAAAGAATTGTTAACAGTAACAAAAAAAAGTCACTTTTTTCCCTCCGCCATGTCTGTCAGTAAGTTCAAGTATAAAGTGTAAATGTACGTTCACAAAGTCAGCAGGCTCCCGTCTGAGTGACAGCTTGTGATTAAAACGCAAATCTGCTGTGCTAAAAATTCAATCCAAAGAAAGATTCTGATATTCAAGTGATTTAAGTGCAATAGTATAATTACTCAGGAGATTACAAGGATTTATCTAAACCATGAATAAACTATATACTGTAAAATTAGCCAAGAATAACTTAAACATTTTATTACAGCATATAAATAATATATGATTTTAGACCACATATTTTGAACTGAAACAGACTTAAGTACCTAAAATGTCTTAATTATTAATAATAAATAATTCAATAAAAAAATTTAATTATATGCTACTACGTCACCATGCAGTAACCTTTATAACTAGACCATAATTTGAATCCTGTTTCTCTGAAATATATCCATTACTAAAGGCATGTTGGTGACAATTATCACACAAAGCGAAACGTTTCATTTGAATATTCAGTATGTTCAACATTTGGGCATGTTAATTCCCCCGAATGAGTGTAATCTCATAAAACAACTTGCACAGAGTCAGTTCACGAGGTGAATCAAAATCAGCTTTACCCCAAAGAGTTATTGCTGACCTGTTTAATGTGTTTCTTTTCAGTATTCTGAGTCAAATCCTGCATCCACTCTCAGAAAAACTGAAAGATTTGATGCAAATATGAAAGCAAACACATGAGCATTTCTGTTTGTCTGTTTTGTTTCAGTCTGCCATGCTGCTAAAAAGACTGGACGGTTGCATGAATGATGAATATTAATCACAGAATTGACGGAGTTGTTTCTTTTGAAATGGAGAGTGATACCAGCTGTTGCATCAGACCCAGTTTGACATGCAGTCAAACGATGAAGCTTGTTTCATTTGTTTCATTCAATGTTTCATTTCTCCAATCAGTGGAAATTTGGAGAAAGCATTTCCCCCAACAACTATAATCATTAGTTATAATCTTTTGTGTGTGTGTGGTGTGTGTGTGTGCATCTCTTTGTGTGTATATGCGCACACACACATATATATTGGTTATGCTCACAAACTTATTTTCTGGGTTTCTTTTTTGTGCACACTCACTAACAATGCATTACAACCAACAGTGGTGCAATCAAACATCACCAAATCTAGACAAAATTGCTTGCTAAATTTTGCTTTCGCACAGAGAACAGAGAGATACAGACTCACCTCTGCAATGACTGACAGGCTCAGTCAAACTCATATTATCCCTAAGGTGTAATTGCATGTCTTCTGTAGTGTAAATGACTCTTGACACAAGAGAGCTGCGAGCTGAGGGCTAATTGAGTGAGGATACACTCTCACCTCTCTAAAGCTATCAGAAACACCAGTACCAAACATCACTGAAGGACGAAGAGGCAGCGCAAAAGAAAAATGTAAGGAAAAGCGATTAGAAGGCAACAATAGAGAAAGTAGACATGGAAGACCAAGGACACAAATCCCAAGATAACAACATGCTTTTGTTCATTTACACTGCCACTGAGCCTCTTCAGTTCTATATAGACAATGCATCCAGAGGGTGAGAATCTATCAGCTTTTAAATGTAAAAAAAATGTGCAAGTGCATTTTGAATGAGAACAAAAGGACTTCATTCAGACCGAAATGTAAGTGGGCAGATTTCCATGACAGCAGTGAGATTAAGATGAAGATCATCTGTCACGCTGATTTGTTTTCGTCTAAATACTCACAATCTAAATCTCTGTCAGACCGCGAGAAGTAACTGTGACAACTGTGAATTCAAGAGATCCTACAATGACCTTGTTTAAATTGAGTGTTTTAAAGATGAAATGCCACTGAAAGGACCACACTTTTACTGCTTTTCAAAACAGGTCGACTGGGACAGTTCACTGGAAATAGATTTTAATAGATGCACTGTGCTGCATGGTGGAGAAGGGGGGTGATTATCTAGATAAAAATTATAGTTAATCATGATTTAATCATTACATTGACGGCACTGGCATATAGCATTCACTTTTATGAACATGTCATAATCAGTATAAAGCTAATCAACATGAAAAGAAGGCAATTGGTATGTTTAAATGCTAATTGGATGAACTTTTGGATAAACTTTAAAAAATTACACTAAAGATTTTAGACATTTTTTTTAAGTTTATTATGCACAACAAGGATGCATTTATTATTATTTTTTACCAGAAATACATAAAAAATACTAATATTGTAAAATATGATTACAATTTAAAATAATTAATTTCAAAATGCAATTTATTCATGTGACGACAAAGCTGAAATTTCAGCATCATTACTCCAGTGTCACATTACCCATTATCATTCTATTATGCAGTTTTGCTGCTCAATGAATATTTGACGAATAGAAATTTCAAAAGAACATCATTTATTTGAAGCAGAAACCTTTGGAAACATTATGAAGGTCTTTACTGTAAATATAATTTAATTGCTAAATAAAAGAAAAAAGTCTTACTGACCCCAAAGCTCTGAACATAACCTGAAATATAGCTTATGTTTCATGCTCAATTTCTTATTTCCATGCCTAGTTTTGTTGGATTGTGTGTGGTTGATGGTTATTTGTGCTGAAAAATGATAATGTGGTGCATCTGTTGTGAATTCACTCTTAAATCGATCTCTTTGTCTATTTTATACAAACTCACACAACTCCATGCTGAATGCAGAACTGAACGGATTCCAGGTGAGCACACACACACAAACGGATAAATATGATGACTGAACTGTCAATAGTACTTCCTACAACAACAGCATGAGATAATCACTCCTTTGACTTCCTCTTTCTCGTGGGGAAAAGCAAAAACGTCAGCCTCTGCTGGAGCCAGGTGTTATCTCCAGAGCCATTAGACAGGGACAGACGCTGCACTGGCGCTCTTCAGTGGTTGGGGGAAGAAGATAAATGGAGTTCTTCACAGCTTCCATGCATCAGATGGGATGCACACATTCATCTTGCTCTAAATAAGATTTGTGGCACCACAACAGCAAAAGTGCACCAGGAGACAGATACAGTCCAGAGGGGGAAAAATGTACATCTTAGGGAAAGGAAGAGGGAATGTTATGTCATGAAGAGAACAAAAACTACACACAGACTTAAAGTGAGGAAAATGCTCTTAAACCACCTTCTAAGGCAGTCAGATTGCTCAATCTCACAAGTGTCTGGAGGGCATTTACACTTGGTCTGTTCATGATCAGATCAGACAATCCAGTCAGTACAAATACACAAAGTCATCCCTTTCTCTGCTATTTGAGAGACACATTTCAGTGGTTCTATCTGTAATGTGGAGACATTTTGCATTTAACGCACCCCACCATGACCCAGATCTGTACATTGCAGTACAGTAGCAGCTTATTAGGGGCCATTCACACAGAATGTGTTTTTGCTTTGAAAGACAGGAGATCCAGGCAGAGGAATGTGGAGAAAGGCAAGGCATTGAGAAATAAATAAATAAAATAAGTTCAACTTGACAACTATCAACACAAGACACTACAAAAGATGAAAGTGCTAGTTCAAACATGTTAGTCTAGCATGTTTGCATATAAAAATAATGAAAACATAGGGCAGTGGATTGGAGAACTGTTCTGTATGAATGAATGATCGCTTAGGATGCAGCTATATGCCCCTAATATTCAAGTTATGATGGCAAAAAAAATGCCCATCTATGTGTTATCCATGAATATCTACAGAATTGCAAATGTAATTTTTTACAGTAGTTTATTAAACAATAAATTAATATAGTGCTAAATTATAGACACAATATTGTCAATATTGTCTGTTTTGTTTTGCTCTATTTAACAAACTAAAATAGCTCCAAACAGAGCCACAGAACACTATGGTGTTTTAATGAATCAAGCGATTAAATTAATCAGTGACTCATTCATAAAAAAACTTGAATGAATGACTGAACGAATCACTCATTGAGATGACTTGCTGCCAACTACTGGCTGTTTTCATTTCATATTGACATTATCATTTCAATTAAAAAAAAATTGTCAATACACTATTTATTAAAAATAACACCCATTTATTATCTTCCTTTACGCAATTCAAATTGCAGTGTAAATGCATCCATGCCAACTCTGAGCTGCATTAAGCAGTCTGTGTAAATATACCTAAATGGCACCTCAAATTATTGCCATGCTGTAGCTAACAAGTTAAATCAAAACATGTCTTTCTAAAGCTACTTTATGTTATGTCTATTCAATGCCTTTCTCACTGACAAACAATCCGACCATATGTATTTATTATTTTATTAAAAGAAAGCGCCACAAGGCCGTTCCAGATCTCGCTGGCCCATTTTAACCCCTGGATACACTATTGAGAGTCATTTTGAAGTGTCAGATAAGGAAGAAATGCTCTGGAAGCTATTTACAGTGTATACTAAACCATAGTTTAGGGAAATGGTGGTGTTAATGGAGCTGTGCATTTTAGAGCAGCTTATACGATATTTGAATTTGAAAAATGTGCCTGTGTTGAGCTGAAGCCTGCTGTGAGGAGAAAGAGCTTCGACTCTATGAAGTCAACTCCTGATACATGACAAAAGCTGAGACAAGACATTCAGGAAGATACTCTGTAATTTGGGACAGATGGTGCCTCGGCAGCACCAGCTGTGTGCTGAGAGAATTATGCTGCATTCTGAATAGTGCGGATACGGCAAGCTTATAAGAAACACACACACAAACATGTTTATTTACAGCAAACTCTTGTCAGCACAGAATCATCTGACAACTTGTGACAAGATCCAGAGCCAGAAAGCTTGAGATCTTTCATCACTCATTCCTCGTCTACTTGGATTTGAAGCTTGAGACAAATAAAATGACGTAGTGGGAGACGGGGTCAACTCTTGATGTAAAACATTTATGACACCACATTTAGAGATTCTTTGTACTCTCAGAACACAAACGTGCACAATAAACAAACACCAAACAAAATAAAAGAAGCAAAAATAGTCCTTAGAAATGATAAGTTATTACTCGAGTGAAAAAAATGTCACTGTTGAGCTTGCGGTTCCAGAACTCTAGAATTTGAAAAATAGCACGTAGTACTTGGGGGAAGATGCAAATGTTTGATGTTTTCCTTGGCTACTGAAATGGCTGGTAGGTGATGCCTTTAAAATGGATAACATGATTTTTAACAATGAGAAGACTGACAGTGTAATTTACAATTGTTACTCATAATGGAGCCACGTATAATGGCACTTTAATGTCATTAGAGCAATAAAAATAAGGAGCTGCTATATTTTCTCATGCCAACTTGGAGAATAGAATGCAAATGGGAGGAATAAATTATTATGCTGTTCATGTTGCACTGTCCTTTATATCTGTAAGAGTATATTTCCCTTTTCTTTCCCATGAATGAGAAAATAATTTATCAAACTTTATCAAACTTTATTAAAAAAAAAAAAAAAACACCTGTAAATATTTGTTTAATCTAATGAAAACCCTTGACAAAAATGATAATATTAACAATACTACCACTACTACTAATAATAATAATAATATAAATTAGCTAGAGTTAAATAGATTCACAGGTGTTCGTGTGTTCCACAGATTATGATTGTTTACTATGTATCATTTCTTTTACTAGATATTGTTTTTTTTTTTTTTTACTCCCTGGAGCTCAACTGGTATAATATGGCATATAAAACATCAAGACTGTGAGTCCGATTTCTAAGGCACAAAATAAACAAATTGCAAGTTGTTCAGAATAAAAGCATCTGCCAAATGCATAATGTATCAATGTAAATACAAAATTAAAGGGATAGTTCAACCAAAAATATTATCATCATTTACTCAGTCTCCTGTCATTTCAAACCTTTATGAGTTTCTTTCTTATGTTAAAAATAAAATAAGATATTTTTAAGAATGCTGGTAATCAAACAGTAGTATTTCTTTCCTGACTATGGAAGTCAAAGGGAACCAAAAACTGTTTGGCTCTTCAAAATCTTCTTTCGTGTTCCGACGTGAGGGTGAGTAAATGATGACAACATTTTCATTTTTGGGTGAACTATTCATGAAGGTGGCAAGTTCATATGTTTTAACACTCACTTTTAGTATAGGGACTCAGAGACCCCAGTAATATTCCAGCTAAAATGCTTAACAATGAAGTTTCAGGTGTATACTTCATTACTTCGGACCTCAACAGTAAAGCCAGTCAGAGCAGAATATGTCTGGAAATTTAAAGACTTCTGGCTTTTTAGATATCCGTGGGGATCTGAGACCTTGCAAAATTAGAAAAAGGAAAGTTCTAAAAGACATGACTTCATTTCCTGTACATGCATTACAATAAGATCAAATTTACTGGAAGCAGACGGTCTGTTCCTGCCTCAGACCACAAGGAAAATGTCAGATTAGATAAGATTTAATAATCCTTTTGGATTGATATCATTTAAAGCAGATAAAGCTTAGAATGTTGCTTGGTGGTGAATTCCATTACCCAACAAATGCAAACTAACTGCAAATTGAGCAGCACGAGAAATATCTTCCAGATATAGAATCACACTAAGTTGTTTCTCTACAGTTGCCATCTGCTTATGATCGCAAACTATGTGTAAAAACGTGTAAACCACACAGACAAAATCCTAATGTGCAGCTGCTATGATTAGGTTCTAATGAGGCTGTTTTAGAGGATACGTCTCCCTGGACTAACAACTTGAGAGAGAGAGAGAGAGAGAGAGAGAGAGAGAGAGAGAGAAAGAGAATGTCAAAAGTGCATGACTTCCACAAATGTTCTACACTTAGATATTGAGTGACAAAAAAACTCTCTATACAGTGTGAATTCTTTCACGTCATGTGTCAGAAAATGTATATTCAGGCCCAAGTGGAATCTGCACAAGTAGAACTTTGGAAAAAGTTCTGCAGATTTCCAAAGAATCTGAATGCATGTGAATTATATATATATATATATATATATATATAATATAAATGCGCATTTCAATGAAAGCACATGTTTTACAACACCAAGGCATCTATTTTATAATGGTAAAAAATGGCACCTTTTCTAATTCTGTTTGTCTCACACTGTTTTTGCAGCGAAGGAAACCCACTGGGGCGTATTTACAGACTGCATGTTACAATGTATATTTTCACTTCTGCTAAACCATATACAAAACAGCTGGATGAAAATCAGGCCAAAAGAAACAATTTGAACAGAGGAGGAGGGGGCACATCATAAAACTTGCTAAATTACTTTTTTTGACATGACTGTAGCCCAGCAGTCCTATATCGAGAAACAGAGAACAACAAAGGCAACAAGACTGTGTTCTTATATTGTTTTATGAAGGAATGAACTACTCCCATAAAGCAATGCAAATTTGGTAAAAACAATACAATATAAAAATATGTACAAAAATGCTTAAAAAACAAACAATATAAAACTACTGACTATACAAAAATTATATATATATTTACATTTATCAGCTATTCATACTGACACAGACACATAGATGCACACCCGCACATGCATATATATATATACGGTGGTGATACCATACTGATCATGTGCATTTTTTACAAGCAATGTATTTCAGGTTGCTTGTAATTATGATTGAAGTTTCTACAGCTAACCCGTTGAACATTAAATTAATGACATACAACAGACCTTTTGCAGTGCAATTGAACATTAACATAAGGTTGTTAGACATTGCATTAAAGCCCTTGTTTTCATCTACACAGTGCACAACCAGTGCAGAACATCTCAGCAACCTATTTTGCAATTTATAAAACCTTTTCATCCACTGCTTAGAGTATAATAGTCTCACATAACTTTCTTTTTATCATTAAGATTATTTCTAGAAAACAGAACATTTATGAACACATATGAATACTTTTTTTTTTTTTTTTTTACAAAATTCAAGTTTATTTGTATAGCGCTTTTTACGATACAAATCATTACAAAGCAGAAAATTACAGAAAATTACGTTTCTAAAATACATCCTGAAGTATAATCACATGATGTATGAATCACAAATGCTTTTAAAAGACAATTTATAAGATTTACACTAAGCTTTTTATTAAAACTCACTTTAAACCACCATCAAGTATGGGCAGGCGATATACCGGTAGACACAATTAACTAGTAGAAATTTGTCAACCGGTAGACTATTTTTTCTATCTCAGTTACAGGCTCACGTGATGTTGCTGTGCTATGTGGTAATGAAAACATGTTTTTAAGCATTGCGGTTTAAACAAGTTATTATAAGCTGTTGAAATGCCATCAGCAGCGAAAACAGAACTAATTTAGCTACATGCACAAACTGTCAGAGAGAATGTTTCTGAGCACTGTCAAAGAGGTGTGTTCACGTGAAGACGGTGCTCATAGAGCACAGAGATATTGAGCAGAGTTATTTTGGCTGCTTTATAGGCCTTGAACAGTTATGTATGCACACTTGTATAGGTCAAAAGGCCCATCTTTGCAAGTGAAAGCAAACAGCTAAGAAAAAAAAAAAACATGTTCTCAGAGGATTCTCAGATTTCTTCTCCTTCAGTAACGACTACGTCTCTACGTTGATACGAAGCCGCTCACAGTTAAATTACACCTTCGCAGCTGGAATCGAGACCTCGCAGCACAGTTGACCTGCTTCTCCGCCACTTCAGCGACGCAGCAGTTCTAGTCCGTTTCCCCTGCCACTATCCGGCAAATACTAAAAGAGCTTCCTAAAAGAGCTTGGCATCATTGCAAATGCCATGCCGTTCCTGCGGCTCGTGCTCCCAGAGCGAGTCTTAAACACAATTTCAGAGGCTAGAACCCCATCTATGAGATGCCTCTACATCTTGGTCTTTTTTCTCCGCTTGATGTCTAAACTGCAGCAAAGACCCTTATACTTCCGATTTGACAGAGGTGCTGTCATTTCTGCAAGAGCTGCTTGATAAGGGACGCTCCCTATCCATGCTCCAAGTCTATGTGGCAGATGTAGCAGCCTCTTATTCCCCTATTGCAGGCAAGTCAGTGGGCAGAAACAGTGTGGTTATCCGCTTCTTAAGGGGTGCCAGGAGGCTGAACCCGCCTTGTGCCATTACCCCCCCTTAATGGAATCTGCCGTGGGATGGAATGTGCTGAGGGCCCTGAAGGGCCCCACCTTCGAGCCACTTCAGTCTGCAAACATTCGGTAGCTATCTCTGAAGACTGCCCTGCTTTTAGCACTGGCATCAGTAAAGATAGTAGGGGACCTGCATGCGCTTTCCATTACCCCTGCCTGCCTGGAATTCGGGCCTAACGACACAAAGGTCATCCTGAAACTAAGGCATGGTTATGTACCTAAGGTGCTATCCAGTCAATTCAGAGCACAGGTCATTATGCTCTCCGTGCTTCCTCCCTCTGAAGAGGACAAAGAGTTATCTCTGCTCTGCCCTGTCAGAGCTCTGAGAATATATATTGAGCATTCCACCCCTTATAGGTGATCAGAACAGCTCTTTGTCAGTTTTGGTAACTGCACCAAAGGGCTTTCGGTCATGAAGCAAAGACTCTCTAGATGGATAGTAGAATCCATCTCGCTAGCGTACTCTTCTTTTGGCCTTCATTGCCCCATTGGAGTATGGGCCCACTCAACTAGAGGCATCGTCTCACCCTGGGCATGGTCCAGTGGTGTATCCATTAGGGATATTTGTGAGGCAGCCACCTGGGCCTCGCCGTCCACATTCACAAGGTGTTATACCTGGAATTCGGTCCTTTCCACTTGAAGAGAAACGTGCTGCATAAACAGATCTGGCAGAGAAGCCTTGGCTGTATCACACTCAAGCTCTCTAGCATCAGTTCACCTGTTAGCTTTCGACCCCTGAATGTCGATGTTACAGGACTACTCTGGAATGATTAACCAGGCCGGGTGTGACCTCAATCAGACCTTGGATTGATTGTTAACTTCTTATGGGCATTTAATGCTTATGGAAGTTCATACTTTTAATCGTTCCACTACATTAGCACGGCATGATTTGTACTGTTCCCATATGCGTCTAGCAGAAGCAGTAGGAGTGTAGTATTGAAAGGGAACATACTTTTACATTTTTTTTTCCCCCATATGTGTCTAGCAGATGGAGTACTCGATCCCATATCTCAGGGAACCGACAAAGTACTGTTTTTTTTTTTTTTTTTTTTGTAATAATGACACTGGTGACATCTTCTACCAATTTCTATGGTATCAAAAGGTTTTGATATAAGAAAGACATTATTTAAAACAAAAAATGACTATATTGTGATATGTCATTACCAAAAAAATAAAATTACTCATATCACAATATTAAGATATTGGTCATATTGGCCAACCATACCACCAAGTGTCTGTAACAACTTCCAATAGCGATGTAATGTGGCTTTTGGTCATATAATGAAAATACCCCAAATCTATACAATGCAAATCACAATGCAAACATGTTTATTAGCTTCATGTTTGTAAAAACAAAAATATTTTTTCTAAAGAAATCTAAAGTAAACGTGTCACAGATATCAATATTTCCCCAGTTATGCACACTTTCAAACTCTCTCACACACACCTATATATATATATATATATATATATATACATATACACATAGACTTTTTACAGCTTCAGAATCTACAGGCAAAACAATAATAGATATACAGAATATTGACAACTTGCTAGAGCGAAAACAATCAAATTTAATACCAGCATGTCTCCTTCAACACCACTCCCTCAGCGTGAAGCATTTCCTTCAATATCTTAACACACCGGGTACATGACCCTTTCATTTCTGAAAACAAACCAACTCCGTTTGAAGGAGAAATTCCCTGATAGAGTATAAAAGCAAAAGCCCAGCAGCAGCTTTGGCTATGTTTATCATTACAGCTGTGCTCTCTCTCTTAGCTCATTGAGATGCAACCTCAGGAGCGTCTCGTTTAGGCTTTCCGCGCCTCCACCTGAGATTTGAATTCCCAGCAGAACAGCCACACAACTGAAAGAAACCTGCAAACTTATGGATCTGTGACTGGTTGAGAAAAAGATGGAAATGTGTATGATATTTCAGATCAGAAAGTGACATATATGAAATGTTGGCAACTTGTACAGCACAAACTGTTTTGTTGGGTAACCTAAAATAACAAAAATAACTAAAATTAACAAAAATATTACTTAATATAACTAAATCCACCTTGTCGCAGGTAATCACAGCCATGCTGCACCATGTAGCTTGTCTACATTCAGGGACAGAACACGACAGATGGTCTTACCCTGACAGCAGTACTGCTCTTGTGATTGATGGACTGACATGAGTTGTTAAGAGCACACCATCCTGAAATGCATGTTAAGACGTATAGTAGAAAATCCCTACATCATGACTGGAGCGATCAAATCCTGTCACTATAGAAGGATGGAAACTAAAAATTCATAGTTTTAACTGAGGAGTTACTTTGAGGCATGAAACTTTCAGTATGTGTTTATTGTAGAGTATCTGCTTATACGTGTACATATTAAGGAGTATTTGATTATCCATTTCATGCCCCCTTAGATATTTAGTAACTTACACTTCAGACACAAATAGAGGCCATTTACTCACCCTCATGTCATTGAGTTTTGTGGAACACAAAAAATATATATTATTTGTCCAAACAATGAAAATCATTGGGGTCCATTCTTGCTTTGGATCCCACTGACTTTCATTGTATGAAAAAAAAAACAAAAACGGTTTACAATCTCCTTTTGAAAGAAAATGAGAACAGAACTGACATTTTTAAATTAGCTATCCCTTTAACTCTTTACATTCTGAGAACACTTTGATTTCACTGAACATGTTTATGTTTTTACCAAATGAAATGTCTGTCCCTCTACGCAAATGACTCTGCACTATTAGTACGATGACGCAAATCTCCTTGTACACAGTCAGTACAAAAGTCTTAATTAAAGCAAATGACATTTACAAGTGACTTAAATTCCCTTGTAACTAGGGAAAGATGGCATATCTAAAGCAGTGTTTCTGTTACAGTCTTCATGTGATTTTTTCCTCATTCCACAAAACATTACTTTTATGCAAAACCGTGTTCTGTGTGAACCAGACATTTACAGTACCTTGTCTGTTTATGCTCCGCCAATTTAGCTCCAAACAAAGCTTTAGCACTGAGCATGTGCGAGCAAGACACATCAGTGATGTTTTCACTCCAGACACCTGATTTAATGCTGAATAATTCAGTGTGTTCAAACAAATCGGTTCAGTGGATGATTCTTTGACTCACTCATGAAGACAGGCAGTTGGCGCCACCTACTGGAAGTAAATGGTATGGAATCACAATACACATTACTTACATCTACAGCAGTGCACAACTCTACTAATGATGCCTGAAATTCTGGTTCTTGAATATGGCAACTGCACATCAGGCAGGTCTCATTAAGAAGCCAGAAGCATCACAATCTGTCTTTGATGAAACGAAAGACTAAAATACACAGGCATCAAATAACACATTTGACATTTGTAAATAAAGTCATTTTATTGCAGTCAAAAAATAAGTGGCTGGACTAGCTGTGCAGCAAGGTAAAAATAGAAAGAGGATGTCTGTGAGCTGAAGGAACATCGGGGTGCTTCCAGTGTAGACAGCTCTGTTGACTGTAATGGGAGAGAGAGATCTACTTTTGTTGCACCACACGTCCGGTATAGACACAAGTGAATACACCTTCTTGATGGATGCATGCTGACTTGTTTGTTGTCACCTAGCCTGCAGCATTTACCACAAATTTATATTTGTGTTTTAGACCTGTAATAAGTCATGAAGAAAAATATATATAATGGCACCCAAAAAGTATCTGGAAAAAATGTCTGAATTAAACTGCATGAGATACGAAATAATCACTTGCACTAAAAATCTCATTAAGACCAGATGCTGAAAGTTTAGGCATTTTTAAGAGTGACCTAATTGTCCAAAGTGATTCATTTTTGGGCCTAGTATAAGTTACCTTCTAACAATCCTTACGAGAACTTCAGAGTAATATTAAAAGGTCATACCAAAAAGGAGGAGGTGAAAATTGATTTGTGGGTCAGATTTAAAGAAAATACTTGAAACTTATGACACTTGAATCTTTAGTAGATTGAGAGCCCTGGGTCACACCAATGAAAGTCATCTTTAAGGGTCGGAGCAGGTAAAAGTACATCCTTAAAGGTAAAGTTTAATACTGTCACTCACATTTTTGAACATAGACTTTATAGTGCACTATTCAAACTTAAATTTTTATAATTCATGAATGAAAAAATTTTGTAACATGATATTGATTTACCATTTACATGGTAATGCATTGTCTGATTTTAAAATGGGTTTTTAAGGATGAATTTTGAGATTTTAAGTTTTCAGTTGATATATAATTTCTGATGATTTCTAAAATGTGTAAAATGAAGGCAATGAAGAAGTCTTTTTTTAAACAAAGGTCAAAACTCAATAAAGGTCAATAATGTAGATTTTTGAGGGTGAACCCATCATAAATTAATCTATTACATTTCCTACATAATTTTAAACAAAAAACATTGGTAGAATATATATTTGGGAGTCTTAGACCTTTCCATCAATATATAGTTTGTCAAGATTAGATTAGATGTAATTGTAATATAGTGAAGTAAATGTAGACGTCCCGTATACGGGACAGGGTGACAGTTATAGGGTTAAAATATGAAAATGCTTCCGTATTTGACTCACCCTTATGTTGTAAAAAAAAAATGTATTCTATTCAATTAAACGGTATTATTGTATTATTGTATTATTCAATTAACGGGTTCCAATGTTGTTTTTCATCATATTAAAAAAATCTGTTGAAAATACCTTTTTTTGTGTTTAACAGAAGAATAAGAAGTGATTATAGAACTTCCTATTATCTCATCGTGCCCTGCAATAGATTTCACACTAGGGCTGTCACTTTTGTGAAAAAAGCATTTTCGATTTTTAAGACATAAGTGTTCATTGAATCGATTGTAAAATCGATTTTCCATGTCAAAAAAATAAAAAATTTCCTTTTTCAACGCCAAATAACAGACGAATGTAAAGAGAGCACTGGAAACACACAAGTCAGCAATATTTCTTATTTATTGGCATTAGAGCTGTAATCGGGGCTTAAAAGTTAGACCCGACAGGACCCGCGCCCGACAGGTTTTGGCCTGAGCCCGACAAGTACATTTTGATTGACAGCTTTTTAAAAGCCCGAACCCGTTTACAGCCCGACATTCAAATATGCGCACACACACAGCTCTTGCCTTTTGTCAAGAATGAGTCATTTATACATCTTTTAACATAATTTATTCATAACTAACGTAGACTAGGCCACTTGGAAGTTGGAATAAAGAAATGAAATAAGTCCTCTGTAACATCGTAACATCTCAGCATTCTAAATAGGCATAGGCTCTTTCTCAATAAATTCAATTAAGATACATTTTAAATTAAGATGGGTATTTGGCAATAACAAAATTAAGATAAAGGCTCCGCCGGATTTGCTTCGCCACTAGCAGCTGATATTTAATAAAAGAATAATGCCAACATTAGCGTATATATTCTGTCCACATTATGCATTTAAGACTCAATGAATATATAGTTATCTATTCTGTCCACATTATGCATTTAAGACTCAATGAATATATAGTTATCATTTGTAAAACCTTTATTCACAGAGATTAGGCTAAGCCTACATGTTTTTGTGGAGGAAAATGAATGAATCCACTGTAGATGCTTCAGCACGTTCCTGCGCTCACTGATGGTGCGTCATTATTCACTCATTATTCTCATTATAAACATGGTCAAAACTTTTCCAAACCTCAGACTTTGCTTTAGTTGCTGGTGCAACCAAAACGTATTCGCCAGAGGCAAGCCTCTGTTTCACCTACTCAGCATCCATTTTCGCATCTTTCTCACACTAATCGAAACACATCACATGACCGCTCGTTTACCTCACAAACCAAGCCAGAGCCCGCGTAAGATGATATAAATTAAGCCTGAACCCGACCGAACCCAAGATCTTCAGCTCTAATTGACATGAAGTTTCGTGCAGAATAACAAATAGCAACAGGAGTGCAACATTCTCGAAAAAAAATATATGCAGAGGGGACTGCTGCCATAACATAAACGAAAAACATCACTACTGCAGGCTTCAACCCGGCTGCATTTATGATTTAGGCAATTCAAGGCAATTAGGCTGCGCAAGGTGGGAGTATTACTGCCAATCTTTCACCACAAAAGCCGGTCGCTGTCAGCTGGCAATGGTGGCTCCTTTTCAAAACTCAGCATCTCCTGTAAGAGGTCGCTTTCGACGTCACTGGGTCTTATATGCACGTATTTGCTGGTATTTTCTGTCCAGCTTTCGCAACGCCTGCACTATCGGAATTCTTTATTTTCTTTTTCTGCTTGTTTGTGAGTTTTTAATTGTTTAATTATTTAAAAATTAATAGTGTACATATTTGGTTAAAATCGATTCCCTATTTTCATTTCCGAAACTTTTTTTGGTTGGTCCGATCGATTGTGCAATCGATTCTCGAACGAAAAGTGACACCCCTATTTCACATCTGTCCTGCTACGCTAGCGACTCTGTACTACTAGTATGATGACTCAAGCTTCCTCATACACAGTCAGTATCGAGTCTTAATTAATGCAAGTGACATTTACAGGTGACTTAAACCCCCTAGTAACAAGGGAATTATGCCATATACAGTATATAGGGCAGTGAATCCGTTACAGTCCTTCTGACCGAATTCCATATGAATGCATTGTTAAATGAGAGAATGTGGAGTGAAATACAGAACGGTGAGCATTACCATAGTCTCGAGCCTCGGACAGCAGTGTGACAGGAGGACAATGACATCCACTGCAGTTTAGCTATGGCTCTCGCAAGGGCCCCTGGAGTGGCCCCGAGGCCATGTAATGCCATGTTAATTACCGCACACACAGTATAGACTTTCAAACGGGACTGTGTGGGAGAGAGGAGAAAATCTAATCACAGGGGAACCAATTTCACTGAATCTGTTGCTGCACTGGCTGGATGGGTAATTTGTGATGACACAGAGAAAACATTACTGCCACAACAGTTGCTGAGCTGTAAATTCCTACCTGATGGAAAGTGATGGGTTTTTGACAATGTTTTCGTGTCAGTCCCCTAACTTAGGCAGTTTTTCTGTCAGCGTTGTCGCAGTTACACCGACTGTCGTATTAATTTTCCGAAGATGTTGTCAAGTTCCTTAAACCTTCAGCTTGTCATCTCTGGTTATTATCATCCCATTCAGTTTATCAGGACCAATGAGCCATTTTTAGTACAAAAAGAAGAGGACTTTGAAAATCCAATCAAATTCTACAGTATTTTGTTGAAAATTAATCTGTCACTTGGTAAAACAGCCTAATAACCAAAACATTAACAAAACTATACAAAGTAATCCATACAATATAAACAAAATAACTTATTTGCAATAAGAAATTGTGCCAACCACAATTTTTTGTGGGCATGTGTAGTTTATATCATAAAATGATATTTTAATATTAACACATTGACGTATTTAAGGACATTTTGTTTACTTTTAAACATATGCATTAAATTTTCAAGGAAAACTCATAATGACTGCTGAAAATGTATAATATTTCACAGCTTTACAATTTTTACTGTTTTTAATAAAAAATCTTTGAAATCACTACAAAAAGATATTACTCAAATCGTTATGACTATAGGAATCATTTTAGAAAGGAGTACATACAATCTGGTTCCTGAAGTGACATACTGCTTCCATTAAGAGCATATGGGAACATCTCCTGTGCCTTCCTGTTAGAACACACAGCTCTTGGCCTTTTACCAACAGCACCAGATAGTTTGGTAGGCATGCCAGCACCTACAGAGTGTGTCTGTCTCTATACGTTTAGCTTTCTTTTCTCACTATTACCTGTAGTGAAGGGCTGGAGCTGACCCTGCACATATTTTTTGTTTTGTGAAAACATGTTATTTCCTCAGTGTGCTGTTTATGACAAACATTTTCCTACTCGCAGACATGAAAGCATTCTGATTTGATGGCTTTTTGTCAGAGAAAACATACGGTGATCTATCATATGTGAGAATATGGTAATATGAGTCCCACAAGGCCACAATGGCTCACTGAAGACTTGCTATAATATTACTAAAGCTTAAGGTTCTGAAGCTCAAATTTGCTTCTCTGCAGTCTTTTTCTGAAAACTAACAGATAGAATTAAGGTATGTAGATCATTTACATTTATTATAGTTTATAATAGATTCACAGAAACTGTGTAATATAGTTAAACAAAAGACAAAACATTTAATATATATTTAAGATGGAACTTATACATTAAGATCACACATATACATACAAACAAATATATATATATATATATATATATATATATATATATATATATATATATATATATATATATATATATATATATATATATATATATATATATACACACACACAAATAAATAATTAGATATTTAATATTTAAATAAATATCTTAGAAAAGTAAAAAAAAAAAAAAAAAAAAAAAAAAAAAAAAAAAGTCAAGAAAAGGAACTTTGCATGTGGTTGATGAAATAACCTTCACAGCGTCAGGGAACATCAGAGGCAGAAGGCTTTCTGAAATCTGTATCTTGGCAAGGAATGTTCTGTTGGGAAAATGAAAACGGCTTGGAAAATTCCTGTCTGGTGGGTCTGGGGAGGCTGAATGTAAAGCTTTTAAGACAACCTCAATCAGCTCCCCCTGCTCACCAAGATAAAACACCCGGCTACAACTCCCAATCACGTTATCACATAATGTAAGGAGAGCTGTAAACATGCAGCTACAACTGTGTTCCACGGTCCATGACAGTCATAAACATACACATGACAGTCACAGCAACAATGATCAAGTTGTTTTGGTAAGAAAGTGTCTGTTAAGAACATGCCTGTTTGTTGTCTATATTGTCAAATTATTTCTTTAAAGCAACTGCATAAAATGGGCAAATGCCTTCTTAAGGATTTTACTTTTTTTTTTTTTTTTACTTATCCTAAAAACCATGAACAAACTGCCACAAGATAAAATACAACCCAGACTGTATTAAATACAGGTTCTCAAGCAGTAAGGACAAATGTGTGCTGACCACAATTTATTCTGTGCAGTCAATTATAAGCTGCCCTGAGCGTGAAACCATTGAAATTTAAGAGACATTTAAAAACTTCAATTGTCAAAATCTGAGTCCTGAAGCAAAAACAGTTGGTATAAAGGTCTTTAGTCTTTTAAAAATATAAATATATTCATTTCAGCTTTGGCAATGAAAGCCAAATGACTTCTTACGTCCAGTTCATATCCTCAAGATGCTCATTAACAGTGAGTTAGGTGAGGTTACTGTGAGTCTGCTGTTAATACTGGAACACCTCACCTCTTCATTTACTTATCTTTGTGATCGACAGCGGCCATCGAATGCTGAATGATACATGAAAAAAGGGCCGTAATGAACCCTCCCCTCCTTAATGAAACCCTTATTGATTTCTCATCGCAGGGAATCATTGCCTCTGCTACCTTGCTCTCAACCCTAAGTTCCCACATTTAATACAGATGCACATCATCTGGAAACACTAGTGTTAATACCTCCAGAGGAGCTTAATTAATGTAATACAGATGAATACAAGCCCTTTTACCTCCAAAAACGGCTACAATTTAAAAAGCAACTACAAAAAACAAGCAGGCTTAAAACGTATTGGGAGGAAACCTTTTTATAAACAGTTGCATGAATTTCCATGCATTTTTAGAATGGAAAATATAAATGCATAATAATTCATTGCCTATTTAATTAAATGTAGGGTCAGTAAGATCAATAGTACATTAAACTGATCAAAAGTGACAGTAAAGACATAACATTACAAAAGTTTTTAACGCAAAAGCTATTATTTTGTAGTTTTGTATTGTCATTTAATTTTTTTTTTTTTTTTTACAAAACTATTAAGCAGCAAACTAGCATATTATACGGGCAGTGTTTGGAATAACAACGGCGTTTAAAAGAACGGCGTTAGGTAACAAGGTTATTTTTTCAGTAACGGGGTAATCTAACTAATTACTTTTCCCGTCGTTACAACGCCATTAACGTTACTGAACGTTAAATGCGGTGCGTTACTATGCATTGATTTAATATGCAATCCGAACGCACCCCTAGCTCACACAGCGAGTGAGCAGGTGGGTTAATAACAAGATAAGCGATTATGATTGGCTAAGGCAGAGTCATGTGTTTCATGGTAGCCAATCAGAGCCAGTGTTTTTACACACACGCGCCAGCGGCGCCAAACACACACACACACACACGCAACAGCTACACAGAGTTCCCTTTCAAAAGCTACTCTCGATGCTGCGCTCAATAGCGCTAATGAGAACATTCTTTGTTCGACCGGTTGTGAAGCACGTGTGTCAAACACACCAAGAATTGGCTTACATAACCTCGCCAGGTGACGTCACTGATAACGTGCACCTGCAGGTTATAAATAGACGTGAAACGGAAACATCCTCAGGTTTCTTTGTCTTCAGAGACCGCATTGTGTGTTTGTGTGTCACGCTGATGAAAGTATTAGTTTAAAAGAAAGTATTTTGAGAGTTATAAAAAGAAAAAAAGGGAGAAAGAAAATTCTAACTATTCTTGCTGATTCCATATGAGATGTGTGCCTCGCTCTCCATGGCCGATCTCTGAAAAGAAATCGCATGTTTATTGTTTAAAAAAAAAAAAAAAAGGCTGCTTTTGCGTTCTAGAGTGGCAGTTGTAAGCACCGCGGTTCACTTCCTATCCGCGCTATGCTCTTTGCTCTCACGAGGAACGAGCTGCTTCCCACTCATTAAGATCGCGCTCCGATCTGGAGGATCAGACGGTTCTCGCGCCCACCTCCGAAGCGTGCCCAGGCACTTCTTCGGATTGGGCAGAGGCTGCTGTAGCTCTAGCTTCTGTTGAAATGGACATTGAGAGTGCTCTCTCCTAGCGCTCCTCTCGCGATTATAAGCACATGAGGAGTTACTAGGTGGTGACTCGTGCAGTGACCAGATTAAAGCCTTAAAATTAGATTTTGTATATTATGATTTCAAAGGTGAGAGAGACGCTAGCTGCTATCTCTCCCCTATTGGAGCAACATCTTTTAAATAAAAATATAAATAAATGATGATGAAATGATGATGATGATGAAAAAAATATATAATATATATATATATGAAAGGACAGCAATTGTTTCCTGCCAAGCCACGTACTGCAGCAGCATCTGCACTTGGATGGAACACATTTCATGATGTGGGTCAGACTAGTACTGCCCTGCACACCATAGGTTCTGCAGGCGTATCAAGCTGATTAAAATAAATAAAGAAATAAGTCTGAGTGCCAGGAGGAGACTTTTAATATGTTTCTCACTCACTGTGCTCAAGTGTCGGGGCTGTCAAGAAATAAATAAACAGTCCCGACTCGATCCAGCTCCTCTGGGGTAGGAGGTTCAAACAGAGAGTGTGGCGAGTTGTGCGCCCCCTCATAAGACTGGGGAGCAGCTTGTAGCACTTGGCAGCCGCAGAGGGAGCTGGATTAAAGTACGGTCATTACGACCAAAGCAAGGGCCTTAAGCTGTGCCCAGGACAAAGGGTGTGTCCCCTCAGGGAGGGCCCTGGAAAATTCTATCAGAAGTATAAGGCTCCTCCCTGGCACCCTTAGGGGATCACTGAACAACCTCCGCCACCACCGGTGTTTCAGGGGGCAGTGGCCTCCAGTAAAATGATACATGCTCTGTTGCTTCCTGCCACGTTTCAGGACACCAGATATCTTAACCCCCCCCCCCCCCACACACACACACACAACAAACAAAGCGTCACAATTAAGTGGCTCTTTTTGGAGAAGCTGGCAGCGTGGAAGCTACTGCCAAATATCTCCCCATGAGTCGAAAGAACTGGAGTGAAGGGCTACAGGATTCAGTTTGCACATCGTCTTCTGCGTTTCAACAGCGTGGTTTCCACCTCTGTTAAACCGGCACGTGCATATCTGTTGACACAGGAATCACAGACTCTGCTGGTCAAAGGGGCCATAGAATGTGTTCCCCTGCCAGACAGAGAGTCAGGCTACTACAGTCTGTATTTCTTGATTCCCAAGAAAGACGGGGGGCTGCGTCCAATCACAGATCTATGGACGTGTATTTTCATTTTGAAATATTGCCACAACTCAGGAGGTTCCTGAGGTTCGCTTTCGGGGGCGAAGCTTACCAGTGTCAGGTTCTTCCATTCGGCCTAGCTTTGTTATCCCGCACTTATACGAAATTCATGGATGCAGCTCTGGCTCCTCTACGACTCCAGGGCATCCACATTTAAAATGTATATAAACGACTGGCTGAATCTGACCCAGTCTCAAGAGCTTACGCTTCGACATCAGCATGTCGTCCAAGCTCATCTCGAATCTCTGGGGTTGAGACTCAATGGCAAGAAAAGCGTTCTCTCTCCGGCTCAGAGGACATCGTATTTGGGTGTGGTATGGGACTCGATCATAATGCAGGCACAGCTGTCTCCTGCATGCATCAAATCCATTCTAAACACCCTAAAGAACATCAAGCTAGGCCAGAAAGTCACTGTTCATCACTTTCAGAAGGTTTTAGGTCTCATGGCAGCTGCATCCACGGTGATACCTTTGGGCCTCCTGCACATGAGACCGTTTCAGTTGTGGCTCAGAGCCAGGGGATTTCATCCAAGGGCCAATCCCCAGTGGCAATTAAGGGTTACGCGCCAGGGGCTTCGTACCCTATCTATGTGGTTCAGACCCCGGTCTCTGACTTTGGGTCCCACTCTAGGTCCGTGTTGTCATCGCAAGATGCTAATGACAGACGCTTCCCTCAGGGGCTGGGGAGCGGCCTTAGTTGGCTGTCCAGCCCAAGGGATCTGGAGAGGTCATCTTCTCGAATTGGCACATCAATTGCCTCGAAATGAAGACTGTATTTCTGGCCCTGAAATACTTCCTCAAGCAGTTGAGAGGCTACCATGTCCTAGTGCGGGTGGACAACACATCTGTAGTCTATTAAATAAATCGCCAGAGCGGACTGCAGTCGCGCCGCTCGAACGAGTTAGCGCACCAGGTTCTGCTTTGGGCACAGGACAAGTTCCTGTCCCTCAGGGTGATTTACATTCCTGGGCATATGAATGTGGGAGCAGACTTGCGACCGGAGTTTGGTTCCCAGATCTAATATCCCTCCTCGATGGCTCGCCTTGGGCGATTCCAGTCAGGAGAGATCTTCTCTCTCAGGCACAGGGGACAGTATTTCATCCCCGGCCTGAGCTCTGGAACCTTCATGTCTGGCCCCTGAGGGGACCAACCACAGATGCTGGCCTTCCAGCCACAGTAATAGAGACTATTCTAAGTGCTAGGACTCCCTCCACTAAAAGAACTTTGCCCTCATATGGAGTGTTTTTGAGGGCTGGTGCATGACACACCATGCAGACCCAGCTCACTGCCAAATTGTTTCAGTACTGGAGTTTCTGCAAGAGAAATTGTCCTCAGGCACAGGCCCTAGTACTCTCAGAACCTATGTGGCCGCTATTTCGGCTTGCCACGTTCTGATTGATGGGGTTTCTGTTGGAAAGCACCCTCTAGTCGCCCGCTTCATTCGTGGGGCTAAGTGGTCCCTTCATGGGATTTAGCAATAGTGCTCGAAGGGTTGGCTGGCCCCCCCATTCGAACCATTAGAATCAGCGCCTGCCAGGCTTCTGACTCTAAAGATGGTTTTTCTTATGGGCGTTACCTCTCTAAGGAGAATTCGGGATTTACAGGCTTTGTCAGTCCTGCCATCCTGTTCCGATTTTGCCCCTAGGCGAGTCAAAGCTATTTTGCATCCTCACCCTAACTATCTTCCAAAAGTTCCTTTCTCGACCATACATCCGGTCATTCTCGAAGCTTTCTGTCCTCCGCCATTCACGACACCGGAGCAGCAAAGACTTCACTTACTGTGTCCAGTACGTGCTCTTCAGACTTACGTCCACCGCACTAGCCAGTGGCATAAGTCAGAGCAACGTTTCATATGCCATGGGGGCCGCAACCGGGGGGGGGGGGCGGCTGCCTCCAGGCAAACAGTTTCACATTGGGTGAGGGATGTTCCTGCTCAAGTGTGTGATGCGGCAGGTTGGTCCTCTCCGCACGCATTTGTCAGGTTCTATAGTTTGGATGTCCATCCTACTAATTTCCAAAGTCTTCTGTCCTCCGCCATTTACAACACCGGAGCAGAAGAGACTACACTTACTGTGTCCAGTATGTGCTCTTCAGATTTACTTCCACCGCACTAGCCAGTGGCGTAAGTCAGAGCAGCTTTTCATAAGCCGTGGGGGCCGCAGTCAGGGGTGCGGCTGCCACCAGGCAAACAGTTTCACATTGGGTGAGGGTTGCTATTGCCCTAGCCTACGAGGCGCGTGGTCAAACTTCGCCTCTAGGAGTTAGTGCCCATTCAACCAGTTGGGTTGCATCTTCAATGGCTTGAGCAAGAGGTGCGCCCTTGCAGCAAGTGTGTGATGCGGCAGGTTGGTCCTTTCCGCAGACATTTGTCAGATTCTATAGTTTGGATGTCGATGCTACTCCGGGCTCGCATGCCCTTGAGTCCACATCCCAGAGTCATGTCTGAGACCTCTTCGATGTTTGTGCACACATACTACACAACCTTGGGGGTCCAGACACTTACAGTGCGGCGGCGTTGGTATTCTCGTTCCCATTAGCGCTATTGAGCGCAGCATCGAGAGTAGCTTTTGAAAGGGAACGTCTCGGGTTACTTGACTGTAACCCTGTTCCCTGAAAAAGCGGGAACGAGATGCTGCGCCTCAATGCCGCACTGTCGACGTGTCCGGACGTCTCTTCAGACAAAGGGGTAACCCGAGGATGTTTCCGTTTCACGTCTATTTATAACCTGCAGGTGCACGTTATCAGTGACGTCACCTGCCGAGGTTATGCAAGCCAATTCTTGGCGTGTTTGACACACGTGCTTCACAACCGGTCGAACAAAGAATGTTCTCATTAGCGCTATTGAGCGCAGCATCTCGTTCCCGCTTTTTCAGGGAACAGGGTTACAGTCAAGTAACCCGAGACGATTTGCAGCAGCAGGAGAAATGGCGAGTCAGGAGCAATCCGATGAAAAGTTGGCCTTTTCAAGGTGGAGATATAAGCACTACTTTAAATTCATTGTAGTCAAAGGCAAGAACGTGCATGTAATGTGTACATGTAATGTGACACACGCATCTACAAAGCTAGTGGCCAAAAACACTTTTCTTACAAAGAGTGCAGGATAAAACTCTTGCTGTCTGTTGACGTGCAATAAATATCGAAAACAAATTCTTTGACATATAGCAACTTTTTCTTTTTTTTTTTTTCTGTAACGCAAATAGTTACTTTCCCTGGTAACGAGTTACTTTCATTATAGAGTAATTCAGTTACTAACTCAGTTACTTTTTGGAACAAGTAGTGAGTAACTATAACTAATTACTTTTTTAAAGTAACGTTCCCAACAGTGTATACGGGTGTCTAAAGGATCCTGTGACACTGGAGGAAGGAAGGACTGCTGAAAATTCAGCTTTTCCATCACAAAAAAATAAAATACAAATAAATTAATTAATTAAAATATATTCAAGCAGACAACAGATACTTTAAATTGTAATAACATTTCACAACGGGTGTCTAAAGGATCCTGTGACACTGGAGGAAGGAAGGACTGCTGAAAATTCAGCTTTTCCATCACAAAAAAATAAAATACAAATAAATCAATTAATTAAAATATATTCAAGCAGACAACAGATACTTTAAATTGTAATAACATTTCACAATATTAATGTTTTCAGTGTATTTTTTATCAAATAAATGCAGCCTTGAGGATTATAAGAGACTTGTTTTATAAACAGCTTCATAAAAATCTAACCGACGCTAAAAGTTTAATAATTATAATTATTTAATCATTTTTATATCTAATTTACACTCACACTAAATGTGTCTGGGAGTATAGGACAGTCAAATGTAATTAGCTTAGCATGTTCAACAATGTCTAGATTTGAGAATAATTTGGATAAATGTGCTAAAATCTCCGTGAAAGAAAGAAAGTGGTAATTGGTGTAAGTGTCACTTGCAGTGATTTACACTAGAGCTGATTCTGAGAGGGGGAAATAAAGCTGCTGGCCTCGAAGAAAGAGACCTGAAGCATTATTCTGCCTTTCAAATGCCAGTCCATTTCTCAAAGAAAAACAACACAATGCCATTCTCTGCTGTACTTGGTATTTGTCAGAGGTAAATATTCAAAATGTCAATCTGCCATGTCTGACCAAAGGCTTTTTTTCCCTTTTCCTTTCACTTCCTTTCACCTCTTCATCGTTGTATTTGATTATCTGCAAAATGTTAAAAACAACGATAAAACTGTAATAAAATGACCTGATGTCAAAGAAAACTGGAAAACTGTTTGCAGCCTTTTTATTAAAATCTTAATAGACTTATAACAGATCAAAAATAGCTATAAATGTCTTTAAGAAAATAAATTGCTTTGAGGCACAGCTCTAATTTGCGCCTACTAAGTTATGACTAAAGCATGAAGATATACATTTTTCTTTGCAGGAAATAAAAACATGAAAAATCCAGAACAAATTTGAGCCCCCGTCTTGGAGATAAGCGTGTGGGAATGAGATGAGACAGTTCCTAATAATGCAAATCCAGACCTCAAGAAAATCTGTTAACATCCATGAGGAGGATATAACTGATATGCTAATAGACAGTGCACTGCCACGTGGGTTTAATTGCTTATTCTCGTTGTTGGAGAAATGTACCCCAACTGGATGCTCTGTTTTTCAAGATAAGCCTTATCACAAGAACAAATAAACAGGACTTTGAAGAACAGGAGATATGGTGATATTTGCAAATAGGATTTGATTAAAAGTAAAGTAAGGTCTCCCACACTGACGGTCGTGGTCCTAACTGCTAACCAGATACCTAAAAAGTAGCTTTCCATGTTGAATGTTATCTTGTTTACTTGATACTAACCAACCCTCAAATATCATTAAAAAATGAACATCATGAAGCTTGCAAACATTTCTATATTAGACAGAGACCAAGACTTCCATATGAATATTACATTCCAACAGCCCTTTAATGCTTATTTTATATTCTACTAAAATTAGAAACTGGACAACTGTAATGGTGTAACAAATCAAACCAGGCCTCATCCGATTTAAGATCACACATGACTCCAGCAATGAAACCATTTAGAGCGTGTTGAATCTGATACAAGAAACTAAATTTATATGGCAGTGTATTATGTGTCTGTTCATGACGCTAATCCCTCTACTTTAAAATTATTGGTTTGAAAACAGTGAATGGATCTGTTAGAAATTGTGATAGACTACAAAGACTTTTACAAAGGGAAGCTTTTTGGATATTTCAGTTGAGAGCTACCATTTTTCCCGGGATTAATAAATAATTAGATTTGACTCCATTTTTGTGAAACCATCGGTATGATTTTTTTTAACCCTTTAATAACCCTTTAATAATTATTATTGTAATTTCTCTCTCTCTTTCTTTTCGCCATACTTTGTAATGGCTAACAAGGTTGTATGTCCTCTTTTTGTAATGGCTTTTTTTTCCAGTGTCAGACTAATTATATCTACACTTGTCATTCATTTGATACCTGACACACTCTGAGGAAGGCAGAAGGCAGAAATGCATCAGCAATTTTAATATTTATTGAGATGGCCAGAATGTGAATAAAGGCTTTTTAACTTTTTTGGACCAGAAGAAGTGCCTTGGATTCTTCTTTTTTGTAATACTACATTCGTCATTGACATGACCTATCAATGTCAGTTGCATCCGTCGCCCCTCTTGGACTTGGGATATTAAATTGTCCAAGGAAATACTATTTTTCATTGAAGTAGTAGGTAATCTAGTATAAAATGGTATAAACACAAGTATTAACTATGACTAGAGTGCCCATGATCAGCCACGGTGCCTGTGTTAGAGACGTAATGCACCGCAGATATGTGCAGTGTAAATAAGGGGTTATCCAAGCATTAATGGCAAAGAAATTCCCTTAAATTAAAAATTTATATTAAATTTATGCATTTAGCAGACACTTTTATCCAAAGCGACTTACAGTGCATTCAGGCTATCAATTTTTACATATCATATCAGTTGTTGCCAGGGAATCGAACCCCCAACCTTGCGCTTGATAGCACAGTGCTACCAATTGAGCTACAGGAACAGTTAAACTTGAAAACAGCCAAAGATGAGTATAAAATCTTTTTTGCTATATATGGTTAAAATTACAAATGACCTGCTTCTTGCGTCAGATCAAGGCTGCATCTCATTGCTAGTTTTACTTGATTTTAGTGCTGCGTTTGACACCATAGATAGATCATGACATACTCATAGATAGATTACAAAACTATACAGGTATTCAAGGGCAGGCTCTAAGATGGTTTAGATCAGACCTGGGCATATTACGGCCGCGGGCCACATCCGGCCCTTTGTGTGTCCCTGTCCGGCCCCGGCCCAACATAGATTATAAAAATAACTATCGTATTTTCCGCACTATAAGGTGCACCGGATTATAAAGCGCATAGAATAGAAGATACTGCAGTCAAACTCGACGCGTCCGCATGAGCGCGAAGGTAATAAAAAAACTAATATCCGTCTGCTCGGGCAGATTCGTCTTAACAGCGCGCGCGTGCCTCCGCATCCGAAGATCTGTTTGGGGAGTTGCGCGGAATTCGCGCGCACTCAGCGGAGGCTCGCGCTCTGTTGCCAGGCGACAGTGAAGTTGAATAGCAACAAGTGGTGTTACCCTCAAAATGTCAGCACACGCTAAGAAAAGAAAAGTTGATAATGAATGTCGTGTTTTTAACAAGACATGGACTGCCAAGTACTTCTTCACAGAAATTAAAGGTAACGCTGTGTGCTTGGTTTGCGGTACACAGGTCGCTGTGTTAAAAGATTACAATTTGAATCGGCACTACACGACTAAACACGAGGATAAATACAGAAATCTGTCTGAAAAAGAGCGTGCAAGTGTGTCTGATGCGTTGCTAGCAAAACTGCACACTCAACAAGGACTTTTTACAAAACTTTACACCACCAGAGAAGCAGCCGTTAGGACAAGTTATGTCATTTCTCACAAAATTATTTGACCTACGCACCACAATTTCACTTAGCCTAATATAAACAGAATTTTATTTTAGTTTTATTCTACTGATTACCAGTACCAGCTATTCATAATATATAATTAAGGGAATTGTACAATGGAAGAAAGCTGAGCAGAATTAAGTGTTATTGTTGGTGTGGCCCTCTGACACGATTCAGGTTTCTCATGTGGCCCCTTGTCAAAATTAATTGCCCACCCCTGGTTTAGATCCTACCTGTCTGATCGCTACCATTTTGTTTATTTAAATGGGGAGTCATCTCATTTATCAACAGTAAAATATGGAGTGCCACAACCCAAACAGCAAGCAGTTTTGGCCCAGATCCGGCCCACATCCGGCCTGCATGGATTTCATGCGGGCAAGATATGGGCCGGATCTGGGCCAAAACTGCTTGCTGTCTGGAAAGGATCCATCCTAGGTCCCCTTCTATTTTCAATATACATGTTGCCCCTTGGTAATATTATTAGAAAATACGGGATTAGTTTCCACTGTTATGCTAATGATACTCAGCTATATATCTCAACGAGACCAGATAAAACTTCTAAATTATCTAAGCTAACAGAGTGTGTTAAAAATGTAAAAGATTGGATGACCAATAATTTTTCCTATTAAATTCGGATTCGGACAGAGATATTAATTATTGGACCAAAAAACAGTACACAGAATCTTGTAGATTACAATTTTCAACTAGACCGATGTACTGTTACTTCCTCTACAGTCAAAAATCTGGGTGTTATATTAGACAGCAGCTTGTCTTTTGAAAAACATATTTCCCATGTTACAAAAACTGCATTCTTCCATCTTAGAAACATTGCCAAGCTACGAAACATGTTATCTGTTTCTGATGCAGAAAAGCTAGTTCATGCATTCATGACCTCTAGACTGGACTATTGTAACACACTTCTAGGTGGTTTTCCTGCATCTTCAATAAACAAGCTACAGGTAGTCCAAAATGCAGTGGCTTACCAGGTCAAGAAAATATGATCATATTACCCCAATTTTACAGTCTCTGCACTGGCTACCTATTAAGTTTCGTATCAGTTACAAATTATCATTACTTACCTATAAGGCCTTAAATGGTTTAGCTCCTGCATACCTAACTAGCCTTATACCACATTACAATCCATCACGCTCCCTAAGGTCTCAAAACGCTGGACTTTTGGTAGTTCCTAGGATAGCAATTCCACTTAAGGAGGTAGAGTTTTTTCACATTTGGCTCCCAAACTTATTCTTTAGCTTGGGTTAAACTAATGAATTTTACTTAGTTGGAACAGCAGCTACACTAATTATGTCTCTATTTGTCTCTCTGTTTTGCTAGGATATACACAAGCTCCAGTCTGGATCAAGAACACCTGAGGAAAGATGATGCTGACCCCCTCAGAGGACTCCCAGATGATGCTAACCCTGAATCAACAAACAGAACTAACAAATATTGCTACAAGTGTGATTGAATCATATAATAATTGCTGTTAATAATGTTCATCGTCTGGTTGACTACGTCTTGTATAAATTTTTCTGAAAAATCCTGTCATATGCACACAAACTGACAGTCACCACTTATAAGCTACTACTAAATATTGTAGAAACGTAATTTTCTATAAAGTTGCTTTGTAATGATTTGTATCTTAAAAAGCGCTATACAAATAAACTTGAATTGAATTGAACATGGGAGTTGTTGCAAAATTGAAGCATTTCCATTGGGTATATTTTTACTTCACAATTTTAATTTGCATAATTTGAAGGGGAATGGAAACGTAGCTAATGATTTTGTAGGCAGCGTATGGCAACAAATGTACCTGACAAAACTGACTTCGGACAGCCTTCTTAAGCAACAACGGCTTAATAATTTCCAACAAAATAGAGATAACTTCGGCGATAACTAAGCAAAAAAATAAACCAATTAATATGCAATATTTCTACTGTGCATGAGGGTTGACAATGCTAACTAAACCTGCCATTATTTGCGGCTTGTTAAAAGCCCATTCAGATGGCTTATTGAGAACAATGCTCAGATTTTCAGCAGACTCCTTTGATTTCAGATGAAAATCACATGCAGAAACCCTGTATATAGTCAAATCACTGATGACTCTCATTCTCCCTCTCCTCAGGCAGTCACTGGTAAAAAATGGAGCAGAAGGGATTGTTCCTCACAGGCCCTAATGAGAGTGCTTTGTTTAAGGAGCTAAATGATCATCCCATTACCCACAGCCTTGGGTCCCCCCGTTTCTCAGACAATGATGAAGGTCAAGCCTAAAGCACACATCAGCTCTCCATAACTTGAAGAGTCACACTGGTCTGCCAACTCTGAGGAAGCGGTTTCACTTATAACAGTTGAACACTCATTTGAACTCATCTCTGCCTGTGGTTAAACGCCTAGAAGAATTATAGGACACCAATTACCACAAGTGTAGAGTCATATGAACCGACAAAGAGGCAATGAAATGTTTCCCAGACTTTGACATTTACAGATATGCTGACTAGCTAGAAAAGTAGTCAACAACCACAACCAGCACCTCAGACAGTAACCATCACTACAAGCTAATAATTCAAAATCAGCTAAGTGGAACTGAGTTGACTTTATAATCAAGTCATTAATAATTTACACCAGCAATCTCTCATGCTCTGTAAGGCATTGCTAATTGTTCCAACCATATGATAATCCTTTCTATAAATATTTGATGTCAATCCTAACAGCCATTGACATATCAGATGCTCGTACAATGCCTGTCGTCAGTCATTCTCGCACCAAAAAGCGTTAAAATGTATTCAGCGATGTGATATATATTTTAGCGATATATATCAGCCGTCACTGTTTGGGAGAGATATCACAGCCTTGCACACGACGATATGATTAGAATCTTTCTGCGTACAGGCTTTTTCCAAGTATAGTTCATCAATCTCTTTGTCTTTTGAGTAGTAACATCGTCACACTGAGGGGAAGCGCATGAAAGTGCTGATCATAAAGCCAATGAGGCCTTTGTGTACAAAAAAGGTTGAAACCACAATCACAGAGACAAAGAAACATCAGAGGCAGTGAGTTTAAATTCATTACTTCATTTTCCACACTGCTGATCTGAGAGCGACGCACTGCGTTCGTTACTCCAAGGGCTTTTTGCTTCATTCTGCAGGTCTGCTTCTTTGAGGCAAAGCTAGGACAACAATCAGGCTCAAATTGAATCACCTTTGGGTGTTTTAAATCATTTATGGAATGCAAATTCCTTCGTGTTTCATTCATCAAATATTTTGAAGTCAACAGCTGCAGAAAGTTGCATGCGCCGAGGGTAAAAGTCCTTATCTGGAATCAATCATTGCAGCAAGGGGAAAAATCAAACCTGTTCTGACAGAAGCAGAGAGATTAAGGGTCGGAATCTGATTTTCTTGTTTGTGAAACTGAGCACAACATGTAGAAAATCCTGCCTTACTTCAGAATGCCTTGGCAAAGCCCATAAATCTCGAGCTAGGCATAACGGTAGGTAATTACTCCAGCTTTGAGGACTAGGAATAGATTACTATATACATCATTATATGTGTGATTACGTTCTCTGCAGTAGAGCCTGTCATTGTTTGGCAAGAGATGGATAATCTTTCTCAGAGCATATATTATGCTAACAGACCCACATCCACACAGGATCCCTTGATCAAACTCGGCAGAGTTTTTCATTCCAGCGTAAATGTCAGTGTCGTTGTGATGTTGGGAGCTGTGTGAATGAGGGATTCTCAGTGGGGGAAAAAAGAAACAGATGAAAGACGGTTTTTCCACAAAGACACAAGTGAACAGAGTTCAGAGTCAATACAATCCAATTAAAGGGATGTTTCACCCAAAAGGGAAAATTCTCTCATAATTTATTCGCCTCCATGTTGTTCCAAATTGGTCATGAAAGTTCCTTTCATCAGTTTGACACAAAAGTAGAAATTTAGCAGAATGACCACACTGCTTGAAATGAAAGTGAAGTGAATCAAGAACATCTGTGGTGTCCTTTCACTTTCACTGTACAGAAAAGACAACCCAGGGTAATTTATGCCAAATTAATTTTATGAATGTTTTTATTAAATGAAGTTGTTTCTTGCTTTTAAAATGAAATGTCCAGAGAGTGGCACTAAAAGCACATTCAGTTTTATATGAAACAATTTGAACAGTATTTGTTGTCCGATATATCGACAAGGACAATATATTGGCTGATATTTGTCATTTTCAAAGTTTTTCTGCTTGCCCGATGTGTTTGAGGCTGGACTTTTATTTTGACAGCGCTGAGAACGGCAGCATCTGAGCAGTGCACACAGTGCTCACATTCTCTCTTGTTTACTGTGCTGTTAACAGTTCTGTCTAATACGGATAGAAGTCTGTCTAATAATCAAATAGAATGGTTAAACAAAGGAATTAATGTATACAAAAAGTATTACAATGATTGATTTTATATTATTAGTAATAGAAAGGCAAACCTTATAATACTTTCTCGTCTGCCATCAGCATTAAGCAATTTAACTCATTGCATTTTTATAATTTTAACAAATCTTTGAATAACTAATGAACATTTATTTTAACAAACCTTGCAAACTAGTGTGAGATATTGTGAAATGTGCTTTTTTATCCAGCATGATCATGTGTTCTCTGTGTGACAGAAGGTCAGTGTTAACTGAATGCTTTAAACTTTAAACTTGTGATTTCAAATTATGTGGTGCTTTATGCATTTGCCCACTGCCATATTCATGTCATTTTCTCTGTGTGCTGTATGTAAAATCAGTGTTACCCTGGCTTTATTTGAAAAATATGATTCTTAATGCACACAAACTTCCCAGAATACTCAGTGCCCTGTAGTTTACAGTGTTTTCTTCCTAAATATTTATTTATTTGTGAAAAATACTTTGTCATCTAAAGTATACGTATGTTTATTTTACACATTTATTTTTAATCCATTGTCAAAGGATTTAAAACTTCTTAAAAGTTAATTAAAATTCAAAATATGTATATCGGCTTTATATCGTCTATCGGCCACCCTGCTTTCCAAGATATCAGCTTTGGCATCGGATGTAAAAAAAAAACTATATTGGTCGACCACTAAAGAACAAGTCACTTTATTTTAAGGTCGAATTCTCTCTATTAACAAACCCTACTCTAAACCTAACCAATATTGTTAACAAAAGCAAACATGAGGTAAAACACATTTGATAAAGAAACCATGCCATTTAACTTGTTTCTACAAGTCCTTCCGCTTTTTAACACAACTTGTGTTTCACGGGATTCAAACTAAAGTGCTTCACATCAAAACTCTTTATCAGGTGAGCTACTGAGAAAGTTTATTATGCCAGAAAAGCCATACATAAATAGTCTTAACAGTATTATGCAATGAAATGCAGGAAAATAAGTCTTTATTAATAATAATCTGCCTCTCTAATTATAATTTGTATGAAAAGGAATAAAAGTTGTTGGTTATATGGACACTAGTGTTCACTGCAGCTTAAGTTTTTTCAATGACCCCAGGTTGAGAAAAGAGCAGCCTGGACATTCTTTGAAACATTTCCCTTTGAGCTCCATACAACTGATTTAGAACAAAAAAAAAAAAGATGAGTAAATGAAAACAGAGCACATTACTGCTAGGCCACATCTTAGACGGCACAGTAATAATTAAGCATGAGATGGAAGAAAGCAGCATGAAATGTTGAAACGGCATGGAGGAATTTGTTACGCTAGTTCTTGATAAACATCGTATTGCTTGGAGCTAGAGTGAGATAAAATCCTGAATGGACAGATGGATGGATGCTATGTAATGCTAACAGGAGGGAGAAACATCAAAGCAGAGCCATTAAAAAGAGATCTATCGTAGAAATCTCCATATCACAGGAATAGACATCATAGACAACGCACTTACCCATTTTCCAAACATAGTGTCTGTCCTTTGGAAATTCCAGGTCTGACCTCACTTGCATTCCAATTAGAGACATAGAGAGCAGTAGGTAGTTCCCAACACGCCATGACCAGCCCGTTACACCGGAGTCATCTTTTAGAATCATAGTCCAGCCCATTGACGTCCTGTCCACTTTTAGTCCTGCATAAACAAAAAACAAAAGCAAACTGATGATTATGCTTTCTCTCACCTGTTAGGGGTTGAATACACCAGCCAAGTGTGATAAACAACTCTAGGGAATCATTCTATTAATCACCGGCATGCGTTTGACTAGTCATTTAATCCTCAAGGACGTGAAATTGAGCACATGCTATTCACGATCACTGAATGATCGGGATCCTTCTGTTTTAAAGCTGCAAACATTGATGCGGTAACTACAATGGTAAGCACAGGCAGAGCCCTGGGTCTTTCAGCCCTCAAGTAATTGAGGGTATTAACACATTTTTATTGCAACTCATTTAATTCTGTCCCCCGCCGCTGTAATTCATATCCTTGGGGTGAAGGATTAGTTCTGAAATCACTGACTTTCCAAGCATGTGTATAGGTGAGAGGGAATTTCAATGCATATCTGATTTACAAGGAACTTTTTAGCAAACATTTCAAGATAGCAGTTGTACTCTATTGTATTTGTACTATTCACTTTTTAAAGCAGCTGATCTTGAACTATGGACGTCTTATACCGTATCTGTGCACACACAAGCTCTGTTTTGTTTCATGCACTGACTGATGGAAATCTGCACATCATTCAAATGGCAAATATGCAATTGACCGGATTCACGTTATGCCTCTCACATGTAATAAACTTCTCCATTGACAACCGAAATGGGAAAGTAACTCATTTAAACAGCACAAACCAAGGTTATTAATTCGCGCCAGTCCTGCGGTGAGAAATGGGGATCTCTATATTTTATAGCATCATTGTTTCATATATGGGACAGCTCTGCATAGACCCGTGTATTACAGTATTATCTGAATTAAAATTTTGATTGATTTTTTTCTTATGGAGACGGCATACAATGCATTACCTGCGGACGATCTGTTCGAGGTGGCTAGACAGAATCGGTGTATTGATGGATGAATTGCTATCAGACAAAAATATGTGTTTAGAATGTGGAATTATTCTGATGTGATTTCTCAGGGAAAGCCTGCAGCTCCCAATTGGTTTTTTGGTTGATTTCATTTGGGAAAATTAGATTTTTATTTCATTGCTTCAGCAGTGTTGCAGGAAAATCTGATATGAGAGGAATATGATGAGAGGCCATGACGAAGTGAAAAAAAGATCTCTTATCCTTTAACAGCTCCCACAAGTAAATATCTTGATAGAATTAGGTATTTTAAAAAGGGTATACACAGAAATCCTCTTAAAGAGGCTAGAGCCGGTTGCTTGGGTCTTTGGAGCTTGGCCTATTCAATTTTTGATAGCATATTTCAGTTTAACGTTTCTAAGGGAATAAATAAGTGATGATGACCTGTAGGTTAGCTTTCATTCAGACACTCAACACCTGTCTCTCAAAACCTGCTAAAAAATTCCCTCTGAGGCTAAGTAGCACTTGTTTCAAAATAATGTCTGAGATAATATTAATTAGAAAAGCTGTACTTCAGTAAATATATATGTTTGGAAATGACAATTTATATAATTGTGTACAGTATTGTTCAAAAGTTTGGGCTTGGAAAATGTTTGTCAATGAAATATCTTATAGGGAAGGGAAGGGAAGGGAAGGGAAGGGAAGGGAAGGGAAGGGAAGGGAAGGGAAGGGAAGGGAAGGGAAGGGAAGGGAAGGGAAGGGAAGGGAAGGGAAGGGAAGGGAAGGGAAGGGAAGGGAAGGGAAGGGAAGGGAAGGGAAGGGAAGGGAAGGGAAGGGAAGGGAAGGGAAGGGAAGGGAAGGGAAGGGAAGGGAAGGGAAGGAAAGGAAAGGAAAGGAAAGGAAAGGAAAGGAAAGGAAAGGAAAGGAAAGGAAAGGAAAGGAAAGGAAAGGAAAGGAAAGGAAAGGAAAGGAAAGGAAAGGAGCTGACTTGTGGCCAAGTATGGTGACCCATACTCGGAATGTGTGCTCTGCATTTCACCCATCCTAGTGCACACACACAGCAGTGAGTAGTGAAACACACACACACACACACACACACACACACACACACACCGTAAACACATACCCGGAGCAGTGGGAAGCTAATGCTGCAGTGAACGAGGAAAAAACAGTAATATTGATAAATTTATTCCTGTGATGTCATTTCTATGATCTTCAACGTCATATGATTCATTAGAAATCAGTTCTTATGCTCATTTGTTGCTCAAGAAATATTTCTTATATATAATTATCAATGCCATAAACCAGTGGCGGTTCTACACCAGGACTGGACTGGGACAAAAAATCGGCCCGGGCATTTTTGCCCAGACCGGCCCACTATATGATCATAAACACCACCCATCTTTGCACGCCCTTAATTATATGCATACCAACTCCTATTCATTAAAACCACTAATGCCATGTAATGAGTGAGTATAGGAACGAGTGAGAGTTAACAGATGAAATAAGTAAAAAATTTTATATTTATTAATACAGTTGAACTATACTCCACAGCGGTGAATCCTAAAACAAGCTATAAGCGGCTCTGGCATAGCAATACCAGTGTTTCTTAAAGTATTTTTGTTAAAACTATGGTGGTGTGTCCTCTGTCCTTCTAGGGGGGTTCGGGGGCATGGCCCCCTGTGAGAAAATTTTGTGCATTTTAATGTTAAATTCATTAATCTGGTGCACTTTGAGAGTTCAAAATTAAAAGCTCCAACCCATAATCAGTGTGCAAATTAAACAAAGAAAAATTCAAACCTCTTTTAGTTACAGTGTCTATTTACATTACACCTATACATAATAATAGTTATAATATTAATCCAATGACAGTAATAGCCATATTTTGTAAAACAAATGCACAAAAAAATAAAGGAAACTTTCTTAATTAGTTGTAACAATTTCTATACTTGAAAGAGATAAACACATGATCTTTTATTTTGACGCAAACTGCATCAAGCTTTTATTTTGGCGGAAAACATGGTTTACAAACGCCTCTTATTAAATTTCTAGTGAATTGCGGTAATCGTCAACTATGCAGATGTGGAAATAATCTACACTCATGACATGGCCTAAGTGTTTTGAAAGTAGTTATGCTTACCGCAGGCTCTACACTTTCTCATCTCTCTCCTGATCCTCCGTCCTCACTATCATCATCTGGCACAGGAGCTGATGAAGGTCAGAAAACATATATTTTGACACAGTTTACAGTGTCTGTTTTAAGGGCCTGGTTCTATTTTTTCACGCTATTTATCTGCACATTCCTTGCATTTCTTCTCCATCTTTTTTACAGATACACACTGACACTGCTGCCACTCGCTCACTCGTTTAAAGTTGTGATTGGGCCAGCCCAGTGTCAATCAAGAAAAGAGCCAATGGGTAGCTGATCTACGTGTTTCATGGGCTGGTCTGTCAGAAAAAAAAACTAACACTGACTTTGATCAATGCATTACACCAGCACAAACCCAGTGCCGCCAATTAAGCAAAACAAAACAAAACGAATGGGCTGCCGAGGTACAAATTTTATGGGCCGTTAAAAAAAAAAAAAAGTATGAGTATGAGTTATCGGCCCAAAAAGCACGTCGGCCCACCGGGCAAATGCCCGGTATGCCCAATGGCCAGTCCAGCCATGTTCTACACGGAGGCCTAAGGAGGCCTCTGTAGACATGTCCCTGGCCACCCCTGTGGCCACCCCCGTGCTGAAAAAAAAAAAAGTAATATGATTTTACACGCGAGCGCCAAAAGCAGAACTAATGTGACGCAACATTCTACACGGGTAAGTTAGTGCAGCGCACCCAAACACTTTAGAAACTTAATCATATTCAGGGATGCAAACATCGCGCTTTTTTCACATCGGTTTGGGTGACTTGGGTCTGATTATAATTTCTCATCAAAGTCATCTGAAGCAATTACATAGCTTAATGTTATGGACAGAAGACTATTTACATCATTAAATTAAAGTTTACGGAAACCTTGTTTTCCCTCCTCTGCGGCTGTCAATCATTCTCCATTCAGTATTCAAATAGCACGCACCTCGTCCATTTACAGCAGGATGCATGGTAAAACTCTCTCCAATATTATATACTCACATTATAATGATTGATCTGTAGATAAAAAGGCTGTGGATTTGCATAAAATGACTTTATTGTGTTATTTGTATTTTATGTTTGTTGCTGTTTTTAAAAGACTTGCTTGTGCCTTTTAGATCACACACATGTTTTAAAAGCCGTAAACTTTTAAAATCACTTTGTGAGCTCAGTTTTGAAGCGTTTCATATTATCATGGTTTTGCGCACTGAAAGATTATTAAAAGCTTATTATATTTTTAGCCTGCACAATACATTTAAAATAAGCATAATTTAATAGTATATTATTTCTGTGTAGTGTAGTGTAAGCATTATAAATATATACACTTCTGAATTCTTGACATTCATATATAAATATTAAATTGTGAAATGTATGATTGCCTGAATGAATTTTATAAGAGTACTAATAGTAATTTGTTTTTATTAACATGTTTAGATTGTATAAAATTACTGTGTAGATTTTTTCAAGAATTACTTTTTGTATTTATTTGCATTAGATTTAAATAAAATATGTTGCGATTTTTAATTATGCCCCTCTGGTTAAAAACTGGCCCCTCCTTGGCCCCCCTAGTAAAATTTTTCTAGAGCCATAAAATTTGTCACTGCCATAAACAGTTGTACTGCTCAGTATTTTTGTGGAAACTGTGATGGATCAGAATTGATTTAAATGGAAATGTGATGTGTCCTTTAATTTAAGATTACAATTATTAAAATATATTAACATATTATTTATTAAGTAAATACAGTATTAATGATAAAATGTGAATCTTAAAAAAAAAACTTACTGACCCCAAATTAAGTTTGTATTTTCAATATGTATTTTTTTAATTCAAATTTGATTCAGAGATATTAATGCAAATAAAAACGCAAATAAAATTCCATTAAGCTATTCCTTTTATCCTCTTTATACTAACCTCTTTACAGGCGTGCCATATATAGGGCCCTATGAAATCCGATTTACTTTTTCCCAAATTCTGTTTTTTCCATTTTAATTTTTCTGGATTCCATTCATTTCCATTTTAATTTTTCTTGACTCTTTTTTTAATGGTTAAATTAAATTTTAGCAATCAAAAATCATGTCTAATTAATTAAAATCAGGAAACTTTTCACCTTTTCATTTTCACATTCATGTTTAGGGCCCTATGAAATGTTTTATTTTTTCTTCACCATATATTTTATTGTTAACTAATTCTGTGTTTTAGCATGTCTAATTATTTAAATGCATAAAACAACTTAATCTATACAAAAAATTCTTACAGTAGCCTTATGAAATGTTTCCCCCACATAAATCCTGTGTTTTAAAATTTATTTAGTTATCAAATGAAGGAATCTTTTAATTACTGAAAATTAAGCAGACATTATTTTTGGTAAACAAAGGGGATTTACTATTAAAATTAAGCATGGAAGAAATTTTGTGTGATTAGTCCTTAAAAGTAATGTTTGTTTCTTTTTAGTAGTAGTAGGCTTTGTACATTCTGCTGAACAATAGTAATACATTTCTGGCAAATACTTGTCTTTAAACTAAACCACACTTTTATTTTGACGGGTTGCCTTGAATAACTTTACAGTTCTGTGTATGTGATATGACGCTAGTTTATTTGAATCAAATGGTCAAATGCTCTCAAGTCACTCACAGAACAATTCTGGAAATGTTCCTCATGTGTTCACGTCCTTATTTAGAGACAGCAGACGCTGAAATCACAGCGAGCATCACGCACTTCTGTGTGTGTTATAGACAAAACCGTGCTTCTGCACCATTCATTAACAGAGAAATTTCAACTGACTTTTAAACAACATAAAATCAGTATTTACAGTGAAGATTTACAAAAGGTTACATATAGCTAAGCAAACATTCGCAGACTGAGAGAGAAAAACCTCGGCATGATGGATGTGGCCTTTTCCCTGTGACCTGTCAGCTGTAGGGAGGATGTGAATACTGACGCACATTATTACATGTGCCTGTCACCCGCCGTACCAGCAACAGCCATCCTGGAAAACGAATGCGTCAAAGTCCTGCACTGCTTTTTAGAATAACTAGGTCAAACAAAGCTTGTGGGCTCAGACTGGAACACAGTGTGCAGTCTAAAGAACCTGAGAGAGCTTCATGACACTTCAGTCGAGATTTTCTCAAGAAGCACATGAGTTAACTCTTTCAGACATAGGCACTGTCTCCCATACAGATTTTAAATTATACCGCCACAAATGGGTAAGAAGCCATCACATTTAAATATGCATAGGTTCCAATTCTATAGGCTTAGGGTCAAAGGTCAGTTAAAAGTACACTTTGTCAGCAGGCTGAACATCTTCCCAGCTTTGGTGGAGTTTCAGATTGGTGTGAAAATTCACATGCTGAAATATATCTTCAAAGAAGCACATGGGAATTAATTTAACAGTTTTAGCTGAGGCAGTGAATTTCACATCAAAAACAGGCGGCTTTTCACCATTCTTGCCATGTGATCTAGTGTTACGTCTAAATGTGCTACGGTTTCTGTGTTTGACAACCACATTTAATGTACAGTATATGCACAGTAGTCAGTGGTTACTTCTATTACATGCATCATTTCATAAGCTGTCATTCTGCTACATGGGTTAATGACAAATAAGGCTGTCCATGAGATGGATAAAAAAAGTCTAGTTTAAAGTGCCAAGATCCAGGGTCGTCCCGGTGCAAGATAGGGTGATTTAGCTCCCCCTCGGTCCGTTCGCCACAGGGCCCGGTGCGACCGCATCAGCTGCACTGCCCAAAAGACGGCCCTGCCAAGGTCCATAAAATTCACTCTGTTATATTCATGTTAGTTTTCAGAAATAAAGAAAAAAATTAATTACCATTTTAAAGAAAAGTTTACTTTCAATTACTCTAAAATGTCATGTGGTGTAACCAAGTAAAAACATGTTAATTTCACAAACAATTGAGTGTAAAAGATATAAATTCAATCGTTTTATATAATCATTATTAAAACTTCATTATGTTATTAATAACTATCAGTTATTAATTTATAAATATCATGAAGATTTTAGTTGCAACTCATGGCATTTAAAACCTAAACTAACTAGGGATGCACTGATACCATTTTTTTCCGAACCAATCAGATTCCAATTTAAAAACAATTCTGAGTATCGTATAAATCCTAAATAACATATTTAACATTTTTTAGGATTTCTGTTCAAGTGATCTTTTATATCCTTATATCATTACAATAACATCAGCACAGCTGCATCAGATTTAAATTTTTGCCTTTATTTTGCCATAAAAACAGTCAACATGAAAGTAATTTTCAATAAATGAATAGATGTGGACAACAAATAGTGTTACTGACAGGATTTTGTGCAAAACAGTCTAACTGGTAAGCAGTTTTACAAAAGCACCATCAGCAACCGTGTCCACCCAACCTCCTGTTAGCTATTTTTCTCCCCTGTCCAAAGAACTTCCAAGTCTAAAGCAAAATAAAACATTTGAAAAGAATAAGCAGCGTTTCCTACTTACTACTGTGCCTGAAAAAATTAAACACAGCATTGTCTGTTTGAAATGTGCAATACTTCCTCAAATCTTCACATGGGAAAGGGCATCCGAGCAGATCTGTCTGTAAACAGGTGGACCTGCTAATTAACGTTTGATTACAACTCCCACAACAGACACTAAAGCACAGTCTGTAACAGGTCTAATGCAGCCTCAGCCAGACACGTTCCATTAGATCTCTCTCTACAGGACACCACTGGCTCTGACAGCAAAGGAAACAAAAGCTCCTAATCCTGTTTACTGTATCACAGACGCCTTCCCTTCCCCTCGCTTGAATTTCCATACAGTAATGCGTTCAATTGGCTTGTGGTCGACAAGCTGAGCAAACCGTTGAACAGCACCTGTCATTTCTGCCTGCCTTATTTGTCCATAAAAACCACAGATGCACACAACTTGATAATAAGCCCCTACCTGCTGTATTAGCAAGCTGGCATTAACAAAAGGAAGGAAAAAAGTATTTTAAAGGTGAACTTAGTACCTTTTGCCTCATTAAAAAGTTTTCCAAAAAATGAAAAATAAAAAAATAAATTACATGAGATGAAGTAGCCAAATAGAAGTAGCTCAAAGAAGCAGCTCAAAACATTTATTTTACATGGAGAAGGGTGGCCAAGTTGAGAACACAAGACTAGCTGAATGATACACACTTTATCTCATTGACCTCCATTATTGCACATTCGTTTACAGAATAATTTAATTACGACTGACTTCTGCTAATGGCATTGCTAGCAAAGAAAAAAAAAGGCATTCAAGTAACACCAAATCCAGGCTGCTAGCTGTTGCTTAAAGCAAGTTGTTTTGAGCTAAACACCTGAATTGTAAAAACCATGTGACTAAATACTCCCACACTAAAATGTATTAATTTTTATACAAGCAAAGGCAACCCTTAAAGGAACACTCCAGCGTTTTTTGAAATAGGGCTTATTCACATTATTTCCTACATTTAGATAGGTGGGCAAATGCATTTTTGTGTCAGTGCATGCATTGTTTTAGTTTGACTGGGTCGGCGTTAGCTTAGCTTAGCACAATGAATGGAATCCTTTGTTGCCAGCTAGCATGGCCTGAGTAAAAGTGATCAAAAAAAAAAAAAAAACCCACCTAATTACTTCTTGTGGCCTGCGTATTCACAACGAGTACAAATAGCGATCCAGATTAACACTAGGCGATTTCCTAGGCAGATATTGACTTGGGACTATATTATGGGGAAGCACAGGCGAAGCACTGCTGCTTAGGCGAAGCACTGCTACTTCGGTGCAGAGATATCACGCAACACATGAAATCCCACGACTTCCGTCAACATACCGGCGTGCAACGCGTCAAAAAAAACAGAAGAAGAAGAACATACCGGCGTGACCTGCACCGAGTGTCTTCGCTTTTGGATGATTTATTTTGAGAAGTTACAGCAAACATGGTTATTACCTGCATAGCAAAAGGTTGTGAGAACAAGCAAAGGACATACACGAATGTAATGTTTCACAGAATTCCACCTAATGTGGAACTGAGAAATAAATGGCTAGCAGCTCTGGAGATCTGTAGTTCAACGCCTCTCAACAAAATGAAGCAGTATCGTGTTTGCGAAGAACATTTTGCACCAGAGGACTACTTTGACAACACAGGAAGAACAAAGTGCACATGTAAGTTGTCTTTTATTTCTCTTCCTATATAAAACCTATATTGCCTGTGAAAACATCAACTCTATGTGAATACAGCTATAATATGGGTCGATCTATACATGCGTCATGATTAAAATAATCACTTACTCTGTGGACAGCTGTCCATTTGGTCCATTCGGCGTGGGGCGTTTATTCCAGTTCACTTTGTCACACCGGAAAAAAAATCGAGTACTGCAGAATGGATCAGCGCCGTGAAATCCTCTGTAGATGTGACACAACTTCGGGCATGCTCATCTTGATCTGACGTGTTGAGCCTGGTCATCAATGGCAAAAACATGTCCCACTCTCTACAGCATAGACACTCTATTTCCGTCGGCATAGATTGGCATATTCCCCCACATTCACACCACCAGTTCATGTTGGCAACCTCCTCCTCCTGTCGTTCTATTTCCAAAGCACGCAGCTCGTCTGCTGTAAACTCTGGTTCAAATAGGTATGGTTCTGGTTCTTGACTGTCTGAGAAGTCACCCTCTTCGTCTCTCTCAAAATCAGCCATGTTCATCGCCATTCGTGTACTGTAAGGAAAATAGCCAGGCAGCTACTATTCACGCCGGTATGTTGACGGAAGTCGTGGGATTTCATGTGTTGCATGATATCTCTGTGCCGAAGTAGCAGTGCTTCGCCTAAGCAGCAGTGCTTCGCCTGTGCTTCCCCATAATATAGTCCCAAGTCAATATCTGCCTAGGAAATCGCCTAGTGTTAATCTGGATCGCTATTTGTACTCGTTGTGAATACGCAGGCCACAAGAAGTAATTAGGTGGGTTTTTTAAAAACATTTTGATCACTTTTACTCAGGCCATGCTAGCTGGCAACAAAGGATTCCATTCATTGTGCTAAGCTAAGCTAACGCCGACCCAGTCAAACTAAAACAATGCATGCACTGACGCAAAAATGCATTTGCCCACCTATCTAAATGTAGGAAATAATGTGAATAAGCCCTATTTCAAAAAACGGTGGAGTGTTCCTTTAACAAATATTTTTTAGTAGAAGCCATTATAATATTTTTGTGTGAACTGAACAAAAATACTCTAAAAACTTTTTTTTTGTTTTGTTTTGTTTAACTTCTTCAGATACTCAAGTATTTGTTCACAACATATCCAAATGTTTTCAAATTGAGTCACCTGAACAAACAATTTTACATTGAACAATATTGCACAAGTTCCCAGCATGCATTGCAGCTTGATTTTTTTTTTTGTAAATTATTATTCAAATATTATCATTGTTGTAAATTTTACTGGCTTAATTTATGCTGCTGCCGTTACTGTCTGTTAGTAGTCATGTGGATCAGTTTAAATTTTACTGATTTCAATTTGCTGATCCTCACCATGGTTGAGGTTCTAGTGCATTGCAACTTTTTTAATACATTTGTCTATTAACATAAATGTTTGCCTTTAGTTTTAAGAGGCAAAATTACTCATATTATTTAGAAGATTTTGAAAATAAACATAAATCTAAAAGAAAGAGGATTGCTAAAAAAGATTAGCATTGCTAAATGCAAAAAAAAAATGTTGTCAGATGTTAGTTGAGTTAACTTAAAGGGGTCATATGATGTGATTTCAATTTTTCCTTTCTCTTTGGAGTGTTACAAGCTCTTGGTGCATAAAGAAGATCTGTTGCAAAAAGTTGCAAAAACTAGAGTCTCAAATCCAAAGAGATATTCTTTAACTAAGTTAAGAGTCAACCACACCCTCCTAAAATGCCTAATTTAAATGCTCCCACATGTCTACGTCACTGTGTGAGAAGATTTGCATAACACATCCAAATGTTCACGCAAAGAAAGAAGGTGTAACTTTTATTCTCACTGTTGCTGCCATCGCCATGTCATGGAGACGGTGTATGTTTCATTGTAAAAGCAAAACTATTTTGTTTAGCCTTCCAAAAGAGGACACAACTAGAAATGCATCTAACACACTGGATAGCTGGCCAATCAGCATACACCTCACTTTTCAGAGCGATGAGCTTTGTAAAAAATAGACATGTTTCAGAAAGGTTGGGCATAAAGGAGCAATAATAAAGTACATTTTGTTGAAAATAATGTGTTTTTTTACCTTAAACAGCATAAAAACATTGCATTATACCAAATACACAAAATAATGTTCTTTTTAGGAATGTCATATGACCCCTTTAACTGGTTGAGTGCAATAAGTTTGGTCTGAATTAAAATAAAAGCTATTAGTTCAGTCTTCAATGTCATATGATCCTTTAGAAATCATTATAATATGCAAATTTTAAAACCTTAATTATTCTAAACCTTTTGACCGTTAGTGTATATCAGTTCATTCAGGTTTATATTTGTTACAAATTCCAAATTTTCCAGGGCTATACAAAAAGGGGCAACACAAAAACTGTGCACAGTCACATGCACAAGGGCATGCTAACCTGCCAAACCCTGACCCCTGAACAGCACTACAGTATTCAGGTTAAAACTTATATTATATCAATAAAATCCTCATTTGTACTGGTAAAGTGCTTTTTAAAATACTGATCATACTTTACACAATGAGATACCTCTGCTGAGCCACCTTGTCAGACTGGACTTATAATTAAATGAATAGATGTCTCCTCTAAGTGACATGCAGTGAGCATGGGAATTCAAAATGGCAGCTATTTCTCTTCATTACTTCTAGTTGCACAGGGAAAGGAGCAAGCGCAGCTTGGCAGAGACCTCTCACATAACACTGTACTTCCACCTATCACAGACTCCAAGACGGTTGAGCCCAGGCTGGGGAATTGGGCTAGCGGGCAATTAGAGCGAGGAAACGGGGGTATCTACCTGAAAGGGAAGACTGGGACTCATCACTTTAGCTGTGGCAGTGAGGTGAACAGCTGGATGGCTGAGGCCTGCTGATGATGCTGGCAGCTGAATGCTCCTCAGAAGCTCTCTGTGACACGGGGACAGCAGATAAACACGGCCTTTCCTCCTCCCCCTGATGCATCATCTGCCAGCTAAACCTCAGTGGCTCCCCCTCGGGAAGATCAGAGCGTGACAGATGTGTCTGTCACACCATCACCGACCGTGAGAACAGATAACCCTTTGGCGATTGCCGGATGAAGTATCCACTGCCGGAAATTCCTCCCAGGAAGTGTCCTGAAGCCAGCAGTGCTGCAAAAGGGGCGAGAGAAAGAGAGGGTTTTAGGTTGGACAAACAAAACAGAAATAGTTGGAAACCTGCTATGAGACAATAGCGCATACTTTATAGATGAGTCCCGGAGAAGTCAAAGGAATTTGGTTTAGTTTTGTTCTAAAACCTAGTGAGCTGCCTTGCTGCCTCCTCCAAAATATCAGGACACCTCATAAATGATCAATCTGGAAACAGCTCAGATGTCACAGAAATAGCGCTCAGCACAGGAGACTCTGCTTCACACCTTCAGAGTTTAGCATTAGCATACCGGCAAATTTCTCAGCAAGAATGCATGAAATTGTTCAAAAGTGATAATTAAGACATTTACAACGTTAAAGATTTCTATTTCAAACAGATTCTACTAATAAAAGTATTATAAAAATGTCACTTTCTACAATAAAAAAAATATTGAGCAGCACAACTTTTAATGTGCCCTGCACATTAAGACTAACCAATGAAAAGTCTTACACTTTTTGGAGCTCTGATGTCAAACTTATTATGATATCTCATGGGTTTTAGTTGATAAGGGTCTATAGCCGATAGCATCTTACATCATTGTCTCATTTCACAAGTTTCAGTCAGCACTGTGAGATTACCGTAGCACTTTATCAGCTGTCATCCACTATCAGAGACACTAAAAAAAGTAAAGAGACAGAGTTCTGCTGCTTCTGTTCCCTCCTCATGGTTGGCATTCAATGATTACCTGTCAACACTGCATGCTGGACTGGCTAGCTCATCCTGCTGATTCTTTCATTCTATTAACACCCCATGGCCTCTTTCCATCTTTCCTCTCTCTAACCCACAGCCATATATTGACTTCCAATGCTACGCTCTACCTCCCTCCACCAACTCTGACCTCTGTCTTATTTCCCAGGGCTTTTAAGTGCCCACCATTGTGTCCCAAACCTCAAGCTTGTGGCACGTTTCAGTCTGAGCAAAAATAAAAAATGCAGGAGGGACTGTACCACAAAGGAAGAACCTGATCGATTCATTCACATGATTTCAGTCACACTCCAGTGGTGAGGAGATAGTATAAAGGGGTCTGTCTTGGAACATTGCTTCCCATAAAACTCTCAATGGAGAGCCTTATTAGCGACTGTTTCTATGGGCCACGATACATAAGCCATCCACCATTTTTGGAATGGTCTGCGAACCTTTGAGCACATTGACTGTGTGCATCTACAGCAGCAAGTTTTACGCTTGTATATCTTTGAATATTTATTGATTATTATAGTGAATGATGTCAAGTTGACCGTTCCAAGATGGTGTATGCGTCAACATATTGGGAGCGGTCAAATAGGGCATCTATACATATCTATGGGTTCAACATTCTGTTGACTCCATCTTGACTCCATCACGCTGAAGATATTATTTTCAACAAGTTCTCCAATTCCCAGTTTCATCTTTTATTTGCGATAAGAATGTTCTGGTAGCTTGGAGTTTTTAAATGGGAAGATCTTGGCTGTTCACTTCATTTTGCAGGTCCCATCATTTCTCATTTCAGTCTATGCCATTATTTAATGCATACATATGAGATGCATTATACGCAATACACGCATTGGATGAGTGACATAATGGAATGAGTGATATGAGGATGAAAGTGGATGTTATTAAACAGAATTCCTCTGTTGGAGAAGGTGGAGCAGTAGCCAGAGTATAGGGCTGGTAACTGGAATGATGCTGGTTCAATCCCTGCAAGCAGCAAGGAATAAAACATTGCTGTTCTGATGGGCCATTCTAGATCAAGTGTTTGTGTAATAAGTGGAAAGTTACTATGGACAGAACTGTGCCAGCCTAAAAATAAATAAATACAAAAAAATTATTACCTAACTGTACAAGCACAATCGTGCAGAGGAGAGTGGACGTTTCTTTTATGGGAAGTCGTGGCATAATGGTTAGAGAGTTGGACTCGCAATCGAAAGGTTGTGAGTTCGAGTCTCGGGCCGGCAGGAATTGAAGGTGGGGGGAGTGCATGTACAGTGCTCTCTCCGCCTTCAATAACACGACTTAGGTGCCCTTGAGCAAGGCACTGCTCCCCCAACTGCACCGCAGCATAAATGGCTGCCAACTGCTCCGGGTGTGTGCACTTTGGATGGGTTAAAAGCAGAGCATGAATTCCGAGTATGGGTCACCATACTTGGCTGTATGTCATGTCACTTTCACTTTCTAAGTTCTTTCCTACAGAAGCTGAATGTCAGTTTTGGGTGGGGGATTGTGAGATATTGTCAGTGGATCTGAGCAAGAGTGTCAAAAAGTTGCAGAATGCTGAACTTTACCGAAATGTAAAGGAAAACAGTGGACTAGCAGCCTATCATTCTGCTGCCAATAGTGCTTGAGTAATTAGTGGATTCAGTGCTTAAATGCAATATAGTAATAATAATAAAATTAAGAAAATAAATGATTAAAGTTATAGTTCACCCAAACAAAAATGACAATTCTGTCAGTATTTACTCACATGGTCCAAAATAGTAATAAATAAGTTTAATAAATTTGATCAAACAAAATATTTCTTGTTAAACCTACTTTTTGTAATCTCTGTTTGATGCTTTGTACAACTATGACTTTAAATTACCTTTTAAGAGTAATTTCTCAAAATTTGATGTGCGATTAATTACATTTATCTCCACATCATGTAATTAATGAGATTAAAAATGTAATCGCTTACCAGCCCTAATATATATATATATATATATATATATATATATGTATATATAGTTCTAAGAGACAAAAAGTTTTATCACATGTCAACAATTTAATAATTAATAATTTTTCCTGCCACAACCCTTCAATAAAACAAACAAATCCTTCATGGACAGACTCTCCATTCAGTCCTGTTTATCTATCCTGGTAAATCTCTCAGATAATTCAGATCTCCTGCGCCCATGTGCAAAAATCAATTAAACGGCCAGCGGTCATGGTAGAAGGCCATTACACTTTATCATGAGTTTGCTGTGAAGTCAGCACAGGAGAGAAGAGGAAGAGAGAAGAGTAGTGGAGGGGTCAGGGTTGTGAACTCAATCAACTCACTAGTTATTGTGAGACCCTCAAAACCAGGGGACACTGTCATCCTGGCGCCACTGACTAGCCCTGCTGCAGGTGCTTAGACATGGATGGTTAAACAAGTGTAGGTACGGGTCAGGTCACGTTGCACATTGATGGCCTAGGGAACGAGGAGGGAATTCGTATGAGGATAGTTCTACACCTTATATCAGACAGGACACAAACTTCTGAGGCATTTGGAAACAGTGACGTTTATTTTTCATCATCCATAATCCTACAAACAGGTTTCTGGGCACCACTCACGCCACCAATAATAACAGAATAAAATAACTTAAAATAATACCACACCCCAGCGTGCCAATACTGTAATCTTAATAAGATTTCATTATCCCTCTGTTGTTTTACCTGAAAACCAATTCAAGTCAAATTCAGTTAAATAAGAAATGTTATTTAAAACAATGCATTGGGAGTGAAGGAAATGTCAGCATAACAATTACAATACATTTGAATACATTAAAGATCTATTAAATTAAAGATTAATTTTACAATTAGAATACAAATATAAGAGTGTCTAAAGACAAAAACTATAGTTCCTTTAAAAAAATAATTTTTTTAAAGTTAATATTCCTTTAAAATATTAACTTTAAAAGTATAATTTGTAGCCCTTAGGTGTTACATGAACAATAAAACATGATATATCAGAATATCAGAGTATAGCCAACGGTTATTTAGTAGACCAAACATATTTTGAAGATATTCATGCTCAAACAGCTATGAAATAATAATCCTGTCCACCACTGTGTATTGTGGAGCGGAAAAGACATTTCACCACATGGAGATCAAAATCTAAAATATTTTTTTTATAATTTATTTTCTTTCCTAAGTAGATATTTTCTTAAAATTCACCTCCAAATCAATATGACAGGAAGAATATTTCTCTAATCCCTTCACACATGTGGATTTGTGGTTTATTATAGCAATTTAACATATACTACTCTCCTTGTAATCCATGGAAGCCTTGTGCTAAAGTTGCTGAAATGTGAATCTGACACAAGCTGCGAAAATTGATGGATACAATTAGCTTGTCTACTAGCATATGCAGTGCTCCGAGAATTTAAATTGGTGTGATTAATTGTGAAGCAAATGTGAGCAGACAGGCAAGCTTTAAAGAGACAAAGCGAGAATAAAGAGTTTCAACATGGACAAACTTGAAGCTTTACTGCATGAAATCAATTTCACCCAAATATGATAAGGAAATTAATTTTGAGACAGTTTAATCAAATAGTCTGCCATTTCAATTAATTTGATGAAAACTCTTTGTGAACCAGCTACCAGTAACAATTACATGAAAGGGTATAAACAAGTAGCCCCTGGACTGCAATTATGTTAAACAGCCCAGCAAGGATGGAAAACTTAATCATTTACTCTAACTACTCGATTCAGAGTCAAAGATGACATTTAAGTGCCAGAGTCTGTCTGAAATTGGCCAATGCCCTGAATTCAATGGATATATAAAATTTGATTAACTTAATAGCAATTTCTTCAATTACAGAGGTCGTGTAAAAAGGTATTTTCTATCAAACGTTTTCACTTTAAGCTTGAAGTGAATCACAAAACTTAAACAAAGGTTCAGTTTTAGCTATGGTCGTATTAAACAGCCTCAAATCATCGCTGCATAACATAACAGCCATTCTCTGGTGATAGACGGTCTTTTTAAAATAATTGAAGGATTATTACTCTTTCCTGTCTCTCTCTCCTTCTGTGTTTTTTTTTTTTCGCCAATGACTAAAGCGCTTTCTTTTAGCAGGAGATTGTTCGGTTTGGTCTGAGAATACAGAGGGACAATGGCTTTAATGATTTCAGAGAGCGTGTTCCCAGTGCTGCAGAAACCAGCTGTTATTCAGCATTGAACTGAGAGAGCCACAATAAGCCACTTTGCCTTTCAATGGAATACTGATTTAAAAATAAGTTATGGTCAGAGGGTAGAGATCTATAGGTCGATCTTTATCTCCAGCAGCTTAAAGAAGCATTCCTGAATCTGTGTGCTTATCTCAGAATCCCTGTTGGGCTATAGCAGGCCTGCTAATCCCAATAAATACATTTACTCATTTGAATGGACAGAGGATAGCTGGTGCAAGCCTTTGATTACACATTGTCTGTTTTCTGCGCTGTCTGCATATAGCTGTGTGATATCCCAGAGGCCTGAAAAAAATCACAAATGAGATCTTTTTAATCCCATTTCTTTCTCTTAGAAAGTACTGAGATTAAATTCTGGGTAAATGGAGACTTCTCCTCTCTTGTTTCCCAAAGTTTTAGAAAATTCTGCTATTCCTACCAATTTGTTCATGAATTGGGCCGATCTGGTTCTTGAGTTCAACTCACTGACTCAACGAGCCAGTTGCAGCTATTAACAGTTCACTGGAGGGAAATATTATCAGTGGAAAAACAACTTAAAATTTTTATCTGTTTGTCATACAAACACAGCAATGCCTTGATAGCATCACAAAGTCACAGTTTTTATATTTTGGGTGGACTCAATCTATGAATGGCTGACTTATAGTTGTCTCTGAATATAAAGAGCTAGATGAATGTATGTCAAATCTTAATCTTTCATACTACTCCCAAAGAGATGCTAGAACTCCTCCATGTGTCCCCTGTACAGTTTTAGAACACTATCATAAACTGCTCAACATATTTAGCAAGATCTTAAACGATCTCATAAAATCATAAAGAGTCTAAACACAAAGCGTTCAAAATGAAAACAAAATTTATCATTATTTAAAAGTCATTTGAGCTACACTGTGTATAGCATAGAGCATAAATTTTAAATCTTTATGATCTTGTTCTTTCACACATAGTCTACAACCTGTTCCATGCTGTATATTTAACAGCCTTTTTAAGTGTGAACAGAACTCATCTTCAAATCAGATAAATTGTCAGCTTACAACGTACAGTTAACCAAAAAGACCAGTATTTTTGTATTAATAATATACTATTCATTCATATTTTAAATTCTTTATTTTTTTAATATTGAGATCAAATGTTTCATTTGCATTTGAGTGATTCTGTGCTTTTTGTCAATTTCCTTTTTTATATAAAAAATTAGCTTTATTTTTATTTCAGTTTTGGTCATTTTACTTGGACGACAATTAGAAATACTGTCCTGGCAACTAACTGATATAAAATACATTTAACTTCAAGTATTTTATTGAATTTTTATATTCTTTTAGCTTCATTTCAGTTAACAAATATGTTTTTAATAGTTGTTGTCACGTACGTTGATACAAGGAACGAGGAGAGATCCAAGTGCAGGTATGAGTTTTATTGAAGGGCAAATCCAAAGGGGTAAACAGTCCAGGCAGGGTCAAAACCAGGAAATCCAATAACATGAACACAAAACAAGAACACACGGAAAGAGCAGACTATGAACTGTATCTCACATAAGACAAGGACTCCGTGACAAAGACTCAGACAGACCAGGTATAAATACACAAAAAGATAATGGGGAAACAGGAGACAGGTGGGGAACAATCAATTAACTAAACAAGGAGGAAGGTGACCAAATAAGGAGACAGGAAGTGATAATATGATAAACACCGTGGGAACTGAGGACACCTAGTGGAAACCCAGGGAACACAACCCAGACACTGTGACAGTTGTAGTCTAAAATTACCACCAACATTTGTCATTTACTCATTTCAATACATAACGACTTTCATTTATAGAACACAAAAAGATTTAAATCTGCTTTTATTCCTCGTAATAAGAAGAAAAGTTCTATGAGAAAGATCTTAGATAAAGTTAATACTTGAATAAATCATAATTGAGAACTCCATTAAATCTCCCAAACTATGAAAGAGAAACCTCAGGGCATTAAAAATCCCTCTGGGATGACAATACAAGCATTTCACCTCATTTGACATTCTCCTCATCCTATTAACGCTTCTTTGAAGGATTCTCAGTGTGATGACAAGTAGTAGCCAAGTGTAACAATTAATGATAAAGGTGTTGAATATGTCAAGGCAGAAGCCAAAGTGATGTGTGGTCTTCATTAGCTGCCATTAAAAGCTTTAAGCTGTGAAAGCCAAAAACAGGCTGGAATAATAAGTGTCTGAGAACAGGTGCAGAGAAAGAGAAGTGTGATGTCTCTTGAAGAACTAGTTAAAATATAAAAGAGAGGTATGACATGTAAGAACAAACACCTGGAGCCCCCTCAGGTGAAGGGACAGTGATCCTGTCAGCACATGAAAAAAAGACTTGTCAGCATTGATTTTAATTGGCTGCTTTTGAGGTGGCTGGTTTTATCAGGGAAGAAGAAAGCTCCTCCCTTCAAGTGGCAGTGGAGGTTGGGACGCGTGCGAGAGAGAGCAGAGAACATATAGACAGGAAGAAGGAACCAAAAATAAATGATCCGTTCACTCAGAATGCTGATATTTGGCTAGAGGAAGGTAGAGAGGAATAGAGCGAGTCGGTGTGTGACGAGAGATAGAGAGTGTGTGTGAAAGAGAATTTAAATTTATGTTTGTGCAAACCCCCCCCCCCCCAAAAAAGAAAAAAAAATCACAGGCGAGACATCTAGGCTTGAGTTTACTGCAGAGAGAAAGAATCGAAATTGTAATTAAACCCTCCGCACCGCTGTTCCACCTGACTGCCTCATCTCGTTAAACAATTTATAATTAACACAGCACAGGCGAAAACATTCTCCCCACCCTCTATGTGATATGATAACTCAAGGTGAGCAACATGAAGGCTACAAGCTGATGGCTGTCCGTCGTGTGTCCAGGGGGAAGCGGGATTATTCTTAAGCGGGTCTGTTCCGTACGGCTGCCTGATAACACTGGGCCCCCCTGGTTGAACAGACACCTGGTTGCAGAAAATCCCAGCAGCCCTCCCCTCCAGAGCAGACCACTAATCAGGTGCTATAGAGAGTGAGAGAGAGATAGAGCCGGTAAGAGTTGAGTCCCAAGACAGGCCACAGCTGAGCTCAAACCTGTTAAGAGTCAATTATGCCGAGGACGGGTTCCAGGAGAGGGGAGCCATAGGTGAAATTAAAGCCTGGCACTTGAAGTGACAGACGGTCTTGTCTGTGTGAAGGGATAATCTTATAAACACCTGAAGAAATCATCAAAATAAGACCTGGCAAATTAGTCACTAAGACAAGAACAGTTGCATCACTAAAGCATGTGGTATTTACTGCATCTTATTCAGATAACAAGGCACTGCGTACGCTTTTATTGGTTTTCCGTTTGAAATTAAATTTACCCAATCTGTTTTTTTTAAATGCATGTTATTGATCTCATTGTGATAATTCATCTGTGGGTGTTTGTTTTCTTATTTGACATCGTAATCCAATTCAGATCTGCCTCCATTCAATCAACAATTGCTGGACAGAACCAAGAGCCCCATCCTACATTTTCTTTATTTTCACTGACTTTTTTAGCCAGATTGGATTTATACTTGCATTCATAGTGTGGTCAGATAAAGATCTGAGAAAAAACACAGTCACTTGCATCTTACATTTAAATTTCAGACATCTACAGCACCATTTCTACCAAAATTTACAAACATTGATGATTAACTCAAAATGGCTGGATTAGCTGCTTTGGAGGGCACTCCATGCCTTACCTTTGCAACTCATTCTGGACTCCATTTCCCATAACCCCCTGCCTAGGAACTCATTATCAGACTCTACCTGTTTCCTATCAGGAGGACTATAAAGGTTGCACACATTCTCACTCACATTGCTGAGTACTGATTGTATGTTCCTTCCTAGCCAGCCATTGTCCCTGTGCTTTTCGTTGTTTCCTCGCCTAGCCTTAGTGTTTTGCGTTGGACTGTTTATCTAGTTTTTGATTGTTTGCTGCCTGCCCTCACCTTTGCCTGTTGTTTGGATCACTCTGTTGCCTTGTCTCAGCCATTGACATTAGCTGGTACTTTGACCTTGTCTTTTACTACACTCTTTAATAAAGCCTACAAGTGGATCCCAAACTCTGTCGCCACACCTACCTTGTTACACCTTACACTACCTTCTGCATCACTTTTTTGTTTTACAGCATTTTGAAATGAGAGCAACATAACCCATGCATAATCCAGTTCTAAAATTTTTCAATGAATCATATAGTTAACATAAAAATAAATACATTAATAAATAAAAAGCACTAATGACTCAAGAGTCTGTCTGAGTCACATTATTTTTTGGCAGTGTAACCTCATTAAATGTTACTTGAACAAAATTCATTTGCATTTGAACCTTTATTAAACATGGTCTGAATCTGTTCTTAATCATTTGTTTCGAAGTGATATGAAAACAATGCATCTTGTGTGTATTTACCCATTGCTTTCAATGAGGTCATTTGTGATTCACTCACACCTTAGTAGCTAGTAATAAAAAGCAAATTAGGGGTTTATTGAGGCAAAATATGTAGTTAATGGTTTGTTAATGGCGAGAATTTGACCTTAAAATAAAGTGTGACCTGTTAAGTTAGGCAGCAGCAGTAATTGTAGTAATCAACTGTGCAAACAAGAATTTTTTGTACAAACAATAGGGCCCAAAGTGCTGTATTAATATAGGATATAAGGAATTTTCCATATTGATACTTTCACAGGTGCTTAATCCAAATGATGCATTGCATTGTGTTGTGTTTTGGGGTTACAAGAAATGTCTGTAAACTTAAAGGGATAGTTCACCCAAAAATGAAAATGTGATGTAGGTCTGGAGACTGGCTAGGCCACTCCATGACCTTAATGTGCTTCTTCTTGAGCCACTCCTTTGTTGCCTAGGCTGTATGTTTCAGATCATTGTCATGCTGGAAGACCCATCTATGACCCATCTTCAGTGTTCTGACCCATTTTACAGTATTTGGCCCCATCAATTTGCCCCTCAATGCAGTGAAGTCATCCTTTACCCTTAGCAAAAAAAAAACAGCCACAAAGCATAATGTTTCCACCTCCGTGTTTGACTGTATGGATTAGTGTTATGGGGGCCATAGTCAGCATTCCTCTCCTTCCAAACATGGTGAGTCTAGATAATGCCAAAGAGCTCAATTTTGGTCTCATCTGACCACAGCACTCCCTCCCAAGCCTTCTCTGAATAATTTAGATGTTCATTGGCAAACTTTAAATGGGCCTGTACATGTGCTTTCTTGAGCAGGGGGACCTTGCGGGCGATGCAGGATTTCGGTCCATTGCGGCATAGTGTGTTACCAATGTTTTGCTTGGTGACTATGGTCCCGACTGCCTTAAGATCATTAACAAGCTCCTCCAGTGTAGTTCGGGGCTGATCCCTCACCTTTCTTATGATCATCCCTACCCCATGAGGTGAGATCTTTCACAGGGCTCCAGACCAAGGCCGACTGATGGTTGTTTTGTGTTTTTACCATTTCCGAATAATCACACCAACAGTTGTCTCCTTCTCACCAAGCTTCTTGCTGATGGCACTGTAGCCCATTCAAGCCTTGTGCATATCTACAATCTTGTCTCTGACATTCTTTAACAGTTCTTTGGTCTTGTCCATGGTAGTGGGAGAGGTTGGAATGGAAGATACAGAATGTGTGGACAGGTGTCTTATACACCTACTGAGCTGACATTAAAAGTAACTTCTTAAAAATTCCATGTCTAATCTGTGTTCCACATGGGCACATAACCAATCTGTGGGAGCCAGAATTCTTGTTGGTTGGTAGGGGATCAAATACTTCACTCACTGGAATGCAAATCAATCTCTAACCTTTTTAAGTTTTTTTTTTTTTTTGGATTGTTTGGTTGGTATTCTGTCTTTATCCTTTATAATAAAGCTACCAAAAAATTACAGACAATTTCTTTGTAAGTGGGTAAACTTACAAAATCAGCAGGGGATCAAATAAATATTTTCCCCACTGTATGTGGCCTTTTGCCCACTCATATGTTTGTCTTGTTACAAATTGCCCTGTGCAAATCGCGATCACATTGCACAAATTGCTGAACTTTGTGTGTTTGCACCATTGCTAATTTGCATAATTCTTCTAGGCCTTAAAACAACACAGACACTGGCTGTGAATAAATTATGCTATCAGCAGCCGCAACTCATTCTCAGTAAACCCCCCTTAAATGTTCTTAGAATGAGGGCACAGTGGAATGTTTGCTTTCTGAGCACATTTTAATGTTGTATAAAATTAAACTGTTAAAATGAAGTTCTCATTCAGTTTTTATAGACTAAATGTGACAATTAAAGCCTAAAGTGTCTGTGTTTAACAAACTGCACTCAGATTCAGCTAACAAACAGCTTTTAGTGTAATGAGTTCAAACTTTCCAATTCTGAGGTCAGCTTTTTCTGGAAAGAAGTCATATAGTTATTTTATTTTTATTTTTTTTAATGCCACCATTAGCCTCAACACATTAGTTAGCTAAGTGTGCTGTACAATCAGGGCCACTGCTGGCCAAATGGGCGCCCTAAGTAGGAGTGTATTGTTGTGCCCCGCTTTCTCAAATATATAAAACAAAAAACACCTACTACAGGGGTCAAAATAAAACTTTAATCATTTTAAAAAAAGTAAATAAATGAATAAATTGTATTATTTAAAAATTACAATTGTAGCTCTCAACATTTACCTATGGCTATGGCTTATGATTCTAATTTATTTTATAGTCTCAAGCATTCAGAAATCATGCAAAAGAAAATTAAGTAACTTTACTATGATAAAACTATGGTTTATTTTTGTAAGGGCTGTGATGTCCACATGTTTTTTTTTTGTTGAAGAAATTATAAAGGCTGTGTCATCTATAGCAAAAAGCTGGCCAAAAATGAAAGATTAAGTGAATATTTGAATTAAATGTTTGGTCAGTAGCCTAAACAAGGATTTGGTTGTCCTGTAAGTGTAACAGCAGCAATTACATGGAATTTGGCTCCCTTTGCAGGCATTTGTAATAACATGTTATGTTCATAAATTGTTTATTTTGTATTAGCCTGCATTATGTATTTTAACAGTGTTATTAACCAATCATTATTGCCTCATTGTTTTTATATAGTGCATTTTGAGTCACTTTAAAGGCTATTGATGGCTTAGGTCTGTTTTATAACAACAACAACAAAAATATTATATTAACCCTCTAGAGTCGATTAACAATTTTTGGTGTTATTCTTGTTAAAACCATGGATCATTTTCGTAAGGGAACATGGAAAGTCAGAGAAAATATTAGATGCGTCGGTGATGGTGAAATTATTTCTGACATTAAAACTTGTTATTAATGTCAACAGCCAAAAACCTTTCACAGGAATGTGCCTGAAAGTGATACATGGGCCTCGTTTTTACCTAAATGATTTACAATTAATTTTAATAAATATAAAAAATGTATAAGGTGTGCATTGTAGTTGACACCTAAATGAACACATAACAGTTGTTTTTATGACTGTAAGTCTTTCTCCTCAAATGCTATTATTGAGCTTCAAATTTGCGTTTGAACCCATTCGATTGTGAAAAAGTAGAATTTACAGTTTATTTTTTATAAATATACATTTATAAAAAAACATTTTTTTTAAAGGTGTGCATTATAGTTGACACTTAGATGAACACATTACAGTTGTTTTATGACTGTAAGTCATTCTCCTCAAATGCTATTGACGTTAGAAAAGTGTATACCAATATATCGTATGAAACTTTACAGACGGTTCCTACATTTGCGAATATCGTAATGTCAAGCCAACTGTTTTTCTTTCTTTTTTTTTTTACTTTCTTCCGTTTTCTTTTCTCTGCACCGGATTGCTGATGTCTTTTAACCAGGAATAGATGTCCATTCATCAATTATGAACATTCAGCCGCATACATGAGGTCCAAGCGCGGTCGGGGGAATGGTGTTTGTTTGGTTTTTTGTTTTTTTTGGAGCAACTGGGATGGTGTCACCCTGGGGGTTAGTGTTTGCATTTCCAAATGTTCCTTTTCCCATTAATTGTAATAATTTAATGAGATTTTTGTATGCACAAGGAGTCTGACAAGACAATAACCATTGCTAAACAAAGAGAGCTGAACTCACTATCTTCCACCTAGGTTTAAATAGCTGACCTATCCTAAGACTCCCAGCTCTTATATACATAATATGATCAATTTATTACAAGAAAATATGTTTCGTGATATACCTGTCTGAGCAATAGTTTGCCTCTAGATGAAATAAAAATGAGCTTTAAATTGAGTATTATATTCATTTTCGGAGTCTCATTTCAAAAGAGTGATATAAAGCATATTTTTAAGCTTTTGATAAACTTATGATAAATGGCATTTTCAAAAAAAAATTATTCTGCAATGCTGAATGTACTTTCTTATTTTGCATTTATATGTCAAAATTAAATCTTCATTTTAATTTTCTCTATATTCTGAATGTCAATAGGAGCATGTGTGACCTTTAAACTGAGCCATGATGGGACTGAGCTGATTACACAGTATGAGAATATCATTATCATTTCCCGAGTACATTTTCCCTCTGCTCTGAAATAAAGCTTTGATATGCATGTTTAATAGTTTTAGTTAACCTTTTTGTGATATGAGAAAGCTTTTCTGGACCAATTGAGACCAAATTAAAGCTTTGTCATCGCCAAGAATTAGAACAAGAAAAGGGACAAAACATTTAATTATTTTTCATTTCTCAGCAGCAATGTGTCTACAGAGCAATACTCAATCCACAATAAAAGCACAGCCAACAATTTGACCACACACAGATAAACAAGTCTCTCGTTCTGTCTTGCTTCTCAGTTATTTCTAATTTTAAATGCAAACTGCCCAATTAGCAGCTGTAAACGCAGCAATGCCTGGAAGTCGTGTAGTAAGTCAGATATAAGAACAGCCCACAGGGGTGGCAGGTGAGGTGGGCCCAGCTCCTCAAAAGAGTTCACAGCAGCTGGCATACTGCCTGTGTCTGGAGATACACTGTTTCTGCATGGCTGACTTCCCCCATTGATCTGACTTCTGTATTAGTGAATGGAGGATTAAACTTTAACCCTTGATGCACATTTCTTAATCCTTTTTGGATTTTGGATCCTTTTTTCTTCATAGCCCTTTCCAAAATCCACAACCCTTAGTATTCCAATCCACAAAATCTTAGTATTGATCTACTTTATACAAACTTGAGTGCCAATCACATTGGTAAACAGGATTGGAGTTTACAGCAAAAAATTCTCACTTTTGTTTCCTAGTAGACTCGCATTGATTGCTTCAGGGTCAAAAATCTATGCTGTTTTAGTTATTGAGGGCTTTGAAAATGAAATGGCATGAAATGCATTTGCCCTCCTTTGTGACCCCAGAGAGAGAGAGAGAGAAAAGATATGTCAATATAAAACTTCACATACCTGTATATCGCATCACATATCTTATTTTAGAGCACTATCAACTGATTATGAGTGACAAGATGTCTGAACATAAATATTGATCTGCACTTATGAAGCGGAAAGGAAAATGTTAAAAATTCACCCCAAAAATGCATGACTGTTGAGACAAATGAAAAGGGAAAAAGAAGATCTCTGAGGAAACCCCATCATCCACTCAGTCTTGGGAACAAGACGGTGCACAGCAATCAGAATGATCAATACAAGCCAAGCGTTGCAGTGCTTCCTGAAAGGCAAGTGTCATAGCGTTGATTACTAGTGGCCTCTGGGTGGGTTCTGAGACCTACAGTAACTGACTGTGCTTTGTGTTTCTCTGATGGTCTGTACATCATTTGACTGGGCTGCTCTCTGAGCAGTGACCCTGCTGGGGAAGAAGTCAGAGGCCATGTACTCATGCCGCCGTGCTCACAAGTATCCCCTCTCTGAGGTGTAGAACCGAAGATGCCAATTTTCAGACTTCCCCTGGTTTTACGCTTTATCATACCATTTTACGCGCTGGAACGGTATGCTGAGGAAATTCCATAACATCCAAACATTCTTCTGATAGTGTCACCATGATCTTGCTCAAAGTGATTTCAAATTTGTATTCGATTTAAATTGGTACCGTCAAAATGAGACTTCACACAGCTGATAAAAACAAAAACACAAGTAATCCACACGACTCCAGTCGATCAATTCAGCAAAACATCTTTTGAAGTGAAAAGCTGCATGTTTAGAAGCAACACCAGTAAAGTGTTTTAACTTTAAACCGCCACTTCTGACCAAAATGCAAGACCATAATCCGTTACAACTTCCCCCAGTGAAAAAGTTCATTCCTCTCACATTAAAATCGACTGACATATTTGTCATATCTGACAACTCTTTTGAACTGTGTTTGCTTGTAAACAGTGCTCGATCTGTACATATTTCTCTCCTGATTCAGACGAGAACACCTTTTTACTGGAAAAAAAATATTATTGTGGATAGAGAACCGTTAGCCAGGAGCTGGAACAGATTTATTACAAACACAGGTTTCACTTCACAAGATGTTAATTGTTCAACTGGAGTCATGTGGATTAGTGTGATGTTTTTAGCAGCTATTTGGACTCTCATTTTGATGGTACCCATTTACTGCAGAGGATCATTAGGCAGTTATCATTAGTGTCAATTTTCAGCAAAGTTTCTTTTTTAGGTGAACTATTCCTTTAAACAAACGGCCCTGGAGCAAAGTGATGACAAAACAACCAAGATGAGGACCTCTGCTAAACAACCACTTATAATAATAATTTTCAAGACATAATTTTCTACTACAAAATGATAACAAAAGTTTGATAAATGTTCGATATAATGTTTATGTGGCAAAAGCAGCAAAAGCTCTATTCATTTAACATGGACCATTTATCTGGTTGGCTCAAAAACAGTGCAGCGCGAGCTTAGTAGAGCAGATGCGTTTACTTCCTGATATGTGTCTGTCACTTAAACACTAAATAGTGTTGTGAGATCCAGTGTAAAGCACTTGTATTCAACGGATCTGTGATTTAAAGCCAGATTAAATAAAACTGACAAAACACTATGAACAACTATACAGTCAGAAGGCTTTTCAATCTACAAATTCCCATTATTTACCATGGATTTACTGAAGTAACACTAATTGCACCATGGTATTTGCAGAAATGTGGGATATTCATTCAGAAATTTGATCATATTATTAATGTATACGTATTAAATGAGCAATGGAAAATAATTATAGCATTTTTTTTATTAAGCTATAGCATTTGTGGATTTATTCTAAAGGTATTTAGACTACTGTTTTTCATACAAATACCTAAAACTACAAAGATACATTCTTACCATGGTATTGAGGTTTTAACTGTGGTTCATCTTTATCTAAATGTACTATGGAAGACCAATGGATATTTAAAAAAAACTCACACAGATCAGAATTTCACCAGAATTTTTTACAGATATTACTGTACTGTTTTTGATAATGAACATAAATTTACATCTGCAACCAAACGTAAAGTAACAAAAAAAGTACTGTAATATTAATAGTCTGCACTGCAAAATGTGCTGAAGATAGAAGTAAGCCAACACAAACCTATTTCACGATATAAAACAATATCACTTATTATAACATGCAGAAGCTAAGAAATTTATTTTTCTATTAATATATATATATATTCTTTTTTTTTTTTTTTTTACAAAAATGACTGGACAAGTATAAAGATTCTTACCATAAAGAGTTGTTTAAACCACACTTAATGGCCAAGCTTCAACAGTTTTCACTTAGATTTGAAATTGACTATTATAATTATCGATATCAACTGATATTTTTGTTTTATGATAATTATTTTGGCCATACCACCCAGCCCTACTGCTTGCTAATACTGTATGAGACTTGAAATGGTTTCAATGATTTCTGATAACCCACCAATATTTATCCCCAATCTATGCATCTTACAAGAACCAAGAGAACTGTGCAAGTACTACCATCAGTAGAAGCTATATACTCATCGACTGCCAATCGTCTCTCCCGGGGTGTGCCGATTTCAGCAGGCTGCTGTTTGTTTTCATACCGCCACAGGAAATGAAGATCTCAACAATGCTTCAGTCCCTTATCAAAGGCGACTGCCACGGCTGCTGGACGCCCCTCTGACCTTCCCTGCTGCTGGGCCTATTACGCAGCAATTAGCAGCTGCAGCCCGCTGTGGCCGGGAGGACAGCTGCTGCACCCACATGGCAGTAATTCAATAAGAGGAAACCTAAGTGCACCTCTCTCTCTCACACACCTTCTAGAGGGAGATATACACACTGAGTGGGCTCCTTCAACGAGAAGCATTGACCCTGTGCCATGAAGATCTCTCAGATGTGTGGAGGCAGCAGGAAATATTGCTGAGCTCTGCCATATGGCTGATTAGATTTAGTTTTGGGCGAATTGGATTAAAGGCTCGTCAGAAATGATGCAAACTCTTTAGTATGACGATGGCCGACAATCGGGCGGGAGGAATTCTGTCATGATTGCATTATTCACAAGTTCATTATGATGATGAAAGCTGTAGCACACAAATTTATGGCTACACGGTGAACCTTTTTGTCATTTGGCAGTGTAAGATAGCTGCTCAAATGGTTTAGACTGAGAGGGTTTACTGCCAACATAATAGGTGACAATACTCTGAGCATCATTTAAACAGATGTAAAAGGATTTGACTATTTTTACCGTGTGCTGATAAAACTGCTTGTGTCGTAAATGTGCTCTAAAATCTTCTTTAAAAGATTGTAATTATACCACTGGGAGCTTCAACCATAATCCAGGGTGATTATTGGCAAAGAAATGCATTAATGACTACTAATAGCACTAGAAAAAGCAAAACAAAAGAAACTGAAACACTAAAGCAGCCCCGGCAATAGTGCATCTGGGTAAACACACAAGAAATTGCTCAATAAATCACCGCCCTCCTTCAGAGCTGCAGGCAAAGCTTATGATGTGTCATTTCAGGAGTCTTTTCATCAGTAAATATGAGGGCTCCTTCAGTGTGGAGTATCTCCATCAAACACAGAACTCCTCACAACACTCCAACAACTTCTGTCTGATGGCTCACTTTCAATGTAAATGTTAAAAAAAATGCAGGAGATGAGCATAAAATCTTTTTGTCTTCAGCATGATGAATGAAGAGATGACAAGTAAGCCTTGAGCTTTGGTTTTACCTATGCAGTGTCTGTGTCTGTGTGTGTGTTTGTGTGTGTGTGTGTGTGTGTGCGCACATGTCAAGGATTGAGTGTGCGGTGTGAATGTGAAAAAGGGAAAAGGGAAAAAACAGTACAGAACGAACTGCAAAGCATGCATGAAGAAAACGGATAGGCAAAGTAGCTCATATGAAATGATACTCTGAAATATTTATCTCTGATTGATGAATCAGGGATAGGTAATGTATGAAAATATATTACTTCAATAAATGCATAAATATACTGCTTTTACCTCGTAAAACAGTGTATAATGAGTATTTAAACTACTACACTGCACAGTGAATGTAAAATAATATTTTTTTTCTCATGTCACAGGAATGACTGATGTGAAACCATAGATACACACATGGCTGAAAGTATATGGACAATAATTAACTGTACTACCTATTTACACCAAAGTTCTATTAAATCAAACATACATTTAATCAATCAATCCCCTTAGGCAAAGATTTTTAGCATGACAATATAGTGTGGAAGAACCAGACTGGCCTTCACAAATCACTGAACACCTCTTGGATGATGAATGGTAATCTGAACTAGAGCCCTTTATCCAACATCATTTCCTGACCTCACTGATGCTCTGGTATGAAAGGATGCAAATTACCGCATCCATCTTCAAACATCTAGTGGAACACCTTCCTAGAGGAGAAAAGAGTCAACCAATAGTCTATTGAATGCCCAAGGTTTTGAAATGAAAAATTCCAATAGATCATTTACAGGCTTACAGAGTATAAGTGGTGTTCATGGGTCAACATAGTTCTGGCCATATAGTGCACAATATGCAAGAGTCGTCATTTGAGGGATGTATAAATCCTGAATGAATCCTGAGTGATATTTTAATGCTTAATTTCTGGCAACAGAAAAAGAGTTAACAAATAGTTCAACCAAAAATACGAATTCTGTCATTAATTACTCACCCTCATGTTGTCTTAAGACCTTTATTCATCTTCGGAACACAAATTAAGATATTTTTGATGAAATCCGAAAGCTTTCTGACCCTGCATAGACAGCAAAGCAACTGATGCATTCAAGGCACAGAAATGCAGTAAGGACATTGTTGTGACATTGGTGGTCCAACCTTAATTTTACAAAGCTACTGAATTTTCATTTTTGGGTAAACTATTCTTTTAGTGCTGTAATATTGCAACCTTACTGGTTCAAATATGTTAAAGGGATAGTTCACCAAAAAAGTCAGTCAGTCATACAGCTTTAGAATGACATGCCAGAATTTTCATTTTTTTGTGAACTATCCATTTAATGAACAGATATGTGGCATCATTGCTAGTATAGTTTATAGTTATTACTTGCAGCATGCTACTATTACTTATATAATTCAGATAAAAACGAGAGATGAAGCTGTATAAAATCACTCCTAAAGATTTAAACAAAGAAAATTGAGGCAGATATTTACATTTCTAAAACCCTACACCAGCTTTAGTGTGCTCAACATTTATCTTCTGATTTGTTTTGAAAAATCCCACAAAACATAATTACATTTGGCCAGTAGGCATGACTTAAGCTTGTTTGGGCTAAAAGTATGCGGGATTTAGGATTACATCTGACCTTGACTTCACCTAAAGACAGTGAGCGTCTCCACAGGAACAGTGCATTACTTAATCAACTGATAACAAAGCCAGATAAGGTCCCAATTCCATTAAAGACCAAAATAACTCTCCAAGTTCTTGTTTGTTTCTTTGAGTTAGTGGAGATATATTTGCAGGGTCCAGAAGGGAGGGATTGAGTGCCTAATGAGGTCTTCTGTTAGATGTGTCAGCAGAATCGGACCGCGAGAGTGGGAGCAGTAGTATAATTACAGGCATTTTATGATGTCGAGTCTCACGATTAGCTCTAGATGTAACGCAAGACAAATAAGCACAGGTGAGCACTGTCCGCACCGCGACTCCTCTGGAAGACCATTTTAATGAGTGTGAATGATAAATTAATGATAGAAACAACAGTTGTGTTGTCTGCTTTACCAGAATGAAATCTAACTACGTCCAAATACACTCTGATATTTTTTTTGCATTCGCTATGGTACAACAACTCCACGCAAGTGTTGAAAAGCACAGCGGCAAAGCAGGAAGATGTAAATAGCTGCTTTTTTCACTGTTATATATCATCTCGGCTGGCGTTATCTCTCAATTATGAAGGATAAAGTCGGAAATGGAGCAACTTGGATCAACAGCAATGAACTGATGGCTGTTGTTAATAAATAATGCAATCAGTGCTTAATGCACTGAGGGAATACACAGCCCGCTGTGATCGGAATAGTAATTGAAAAGCCAACAAGTAATGCCATAATGAAGAGCAAGAGGAACAGAAAGGGCTATCTTAATCTGCTCTTTAGTTCTTTCACTGTATGTTGAATACAAGCTGCTCTGGATTAAATGACTCACACTTAATGCTAACACTTGAATAAAAGGGCACTTTAGAACGCTTAAACAGTTTGACTTTTTCACACAACACACAACCCTTGCTGTTCACTAAGCTATTGACCTTTAAAGACCGAAAAGACAAAATGCAATACGATCAGAACATTTAATTTATACAGAGCTAATTTATTCTGACCTGAAGCAACCAGACTCAAGGTGATGTGAACTTGTCTGCCCACCCTTAAAATGAAAATGCGGTGTGACACGGCACAATCAGAACTTATTGATGTTTAATATACTGTAGGACTACAGCTATGTGAAGCAAGATTATGAGGTAATGAGATTTCATAATGGGCAGGGCTACATGGCATGTCAGCTAACAATAGGATGTAACAAATAGGAACTAATTGGCTAATACAATTCTCTGTTTGTCGTCGTGGTCAGGAAAAAATAACTCTGGTTATAATGAGAGCATCCCTTTATTGTGCTGGGCTTAGTTAAAACTAGTTAAATTTGTCGAGTAAATTCACCTAATATCTCACTGACTAATAATAATATTAAAATTATACTTGTGTTATACTGTATCTGTATATCAATGGGATTTTTTTAAAGAAATGAATGCTTATATTTATCAAGGATGCATACCATTGAATCAAAATTTGCACTAAAGACATTTACTATACTGTTAAAAAAGATTTCTATATCAAATAAATGCTGTTCTTTCGAACTGACTATTCATCCAAAAAAAAAAAAACAGCTTTCAACACTGATAGCAATAATAATGTTTCTTGAGCAGCAAATCAGCATGATTTCTGAAGGATCATGTGACACTGGAATAAAGACTGGAATAACAACTGCTGAAAATACAGCTTTGTGATCACAAGATACTTTTTTTCAAAATCATTAAAATATTTACAAACACAAACATTTGAACATTAGTATATATGTGCAATGAGTACTATCTGTGGTGAGTGTTATTTGTCAGGAATAAATTTAGTCTTTCTCTTTTAAGAGGCCTTGTCGACTACAGTAGATTTCCAACACAATTGGAATGCAGATAAAACTCAGTAGAATGACACTAAAATATTTTGTCAGTAAGAGGAATTCAAAGAATTGTTGACAAGACTGAAAATAACAAATAAATACTTTAAATCCTTAACATATAAATAATATTTGAGAGAGAATGAAAATAACCAGCAAAAAGAGTACTATATCTAAAACAGGATAACTGCAACGGAGAATACTGAAGAACTCAAGTTTCTATAAAGTGTACAATTCATTCAAAATCTGATCAATACTCATCTCGACTAAATGCAAAATATCGAATGACTCATTTTTGACCGGAATAGAATCCCTTTTTAAAAATAACATCTTGAAAGTAAACGTGACACATGTCCAAATCGCAAACAGGTCACACGCAGACAATTGCGTTTATGACAGACACCAGACACAACATGGTGTCATCCGTCACCTAGACGAGACAGGAGGAGACGTTATCAAGCTTCCTCCGATTCTTTGAGTCGTCTGCCGCAAACGACACCGTAGCAGCGTGGAGAAGTAACTGTAGGGTAAATTCAATCGGAGGAGGGTTAGGTGACAGGTTCAATCATTCAACACCTGATTGTGCCTTTTCTTAGATTGAGGTCTGGAGGTGAGATGAAAAATAACACAGTAATTTGTTTCTGAAGCATTGCTGTTAGGTCTCTAAAACTCCAAGTGCCAATATCTCGAAAGCCCAATGGCAAATAGAAAGCAAGATGTTCACTCGATGATTGCTTACTCTGATCTGTTTTTTTTTCTTGTGCAGTTCAAATTTATGAATCAACATTTCTTTTTGCCTTTGAGATAAATACCCACCCCATCCTCATTGCTGATCTGTCAGAGTTGATCTATTTAACAAAAACACACTAGCTGCAAAAAGCTTCACATTAAAGCGGTTTTGAGGGAGATAGTTTCACAAAATCCATACAATTACACAATTCATCTCTGGTGCATCACTGCCAGGTACAATGTGGACACCTTTACATCCTATTCTGCTATATAGATTTAATCTCTTTTATTTCGAAGGTAAATCTACTGGTTTCATACTACGACTGGTTGTTCACAGTGTATTGATGTTTTAGAAAGAAATACCACTAAAGGATGACCATCACTGGCTTTGATGAACGAAACCTCAACGCAACTGACAGGATTACACAAAAGCTTCAGTCTTTGTGCTGCATGTCAAGATAGAGGAAGTAGGATAGATAGAGAATGTGAGTTTCCGTTTCAGAGAGCCATACTGAGATATAACATAATATATAGCATAAACACACTATTACCCGGAACACTGCAGCTGACAGTTCAGATGATACCACTATAAAACATCAGTGAACTTGCTGTCAGGACTGGAAGGGAAGACACAGCACACTGGCATTACAAGAACAGTTAGACAGAATTAGCTTCGCATTATACAGAAGTTGCTTATTTGGTGCCAGTCATTCATTTCACAATGAAATTTGTATCGATAAATCAAAATGACACATGCATAGTATTTTATTTCACAAATCATTTTAAGGCGCTTCTAATGAGAATCGCCTAATAGAGCACAACAGTCTGCTTTTGGAAACATCCCATTCATCTTCTCCAGTGAAATTGAGTTTTAACGATTCTGTATAAATCTTTCAACAGAGACCTACCATGAGCTCCACGATTGTTAAGCAATGATATATGCTTCTGTATAAGCCATTTCTTTAAAAAGAAATCCTAAAAAAAAAAAAAGTTTGTAGTAGCCACATTCTCAATAGAGTACATTATCCATAACCTTGAAGAAAGATACACCAATCAGTTGTGTTAATGTAGAAACAGAATTCCTACCAAAAGAGCTCAGCAGTGATTGTACTAAAATACAAATATGTCTAAAATCTAAATATGGTCCCACTTTATATTAGGTGCCCTTAACTACTATGTACTTTACTTACATTTAAATTATTTATTTGATACAAATGCACTTATTGTGTACATACATGTTTTTACATTGTACTTACATTTTTAAAAACATTACATCTGTAATGAATTTCTGTAATTGTCTTTATAATTACACTGTTGACCCATCCCATTCACCTTAACCCACCCTTAAACCTACCCATACCATTCCAACCTCAATAGCTGCAGAAGTGTTTTGCAATACAATATGAACACAATAAGTACATTGTACATGATGTAAGTACATAGTAGTTAAGGCTAATATAAATAAATACTAAATACTATAATACCTAAATAACTTAACTTGACTTTTTGTGCTTCTTGGGATACAGAGTCCTCTGCCTAAATCATTACATGAATTTAAACACAGCTCTCTTTCTTTAAACTTTTTTCTTTAAAGTCTGTAATGTTGTGATAGATCTCAAAGCTGGTTGTTTTGGTTCACAGCCTCTTCATTGAAGTTTCTTTGGATACTCCAGTGAAGAAAATAAATGGGAAAAAATACATCCAGAACAAGGCAGCTGGAAAAAGCGGACAGTCACTGGGGTTTATTCAACTTTTCAATTGAAGAAAAAATATATTTAAATGCGCTGACCAGACAACCGCAACCAGACATGCTAGCTCAGTGTGCATTAGGAGATACCAAATAGCCTCCAGAGAGCCTAGATCATTCCTATCTACCTCAGATATCATATTTATCAGTCAAATGACCAGTAAAAGTGACCATGTTAAGATAAGCTAAAAGAATATAACACAGATCCAGTTGTTTTTGCTTATGCTGAGTTATATGTCAAGCAACAACTGAAACCAAGTTAAGGCCCATTGGTGTATGCAAGAAGTATAAGCAAGTAGAGTATAAGCATAACTGTTTTCACATGGGGTCAAGTGTGCTGTTTAGCTCTCAGACTTTCAATGGTTTTCTCTTAATCTCAAAGCTTTCATTAAATAAATGAGAAAGTGCAGGTCAATATGCGTTTCTGTCCCTTGTAATCTTCAAATTCAAGCAGGTATTTTCATCTACTTATTTATTTATAGGCTGTTTTATTTCATCTAAGATGCTTATTTTGGGATCTGCAGCATCACGGGAGATTTCAGAAGAAACTCATTCAATTAAAGCCCAAGTGAAAACAACTGAAGCTGAAGCTGAACTTTTAACGGCACAACGCAGCTTGACACTAACCTCATGATGGTCTGTGACGCCGGCCTGCTGTGCTCTTCACTCTCAATCATCGATTCAATGAAACACGAGCACATCTTGGAAAACCATGTAGTATATCAGTCACTAATTTTTGATGCAGCCCGGAGTTTATTTAACTACAAGAAAACCACAATGTATTGATATCTTCTAGCTGTAAGTCTCTTGATAAAATAATAAAATACATTACGCTGGTAATTTGAATAGCTTATGAGTCGAACTGAAACATGAGCAAATTTGGACTATATTAGTGTTGATTTATTTATATTAATATGACTGGAAAAGCCATTATGTAATGATGTCTTCTGATCGTAAATTTCACTATTACATAATCAATTGCATCCTGCTCATGATAATATAGAACACAAGGTCATTTAATGCAGTATGTTCTCTGTAATTTTTCTATTTCTGAATATTATTGTTTTTATTGTATTTTTGCTCATATGGTGGCATATTTAATAGGAACATGGAAAAGTCACATTTAATTATGAGGGAATAATAGAGCTGGATTTGCCCCTTTACTGTTGCACTTGCAAATCACTGATAAAATGAAACACCAGCTAATTTTAAACTGTACGTGTCAAAGAATGTCTGGATTTCTTGAGGTTATAATACCAGGCAAAAATCCCTATGCACTCATGTCTTCTGATAGTAAACATCTCAATTACATAATGTAATCCAATCTGGTAATTTTCCAATATCATATAATACTGTGGACCGCAGAGCAAAAAAACGTAACAATGAGAAAATGAATAGAGTTTGGATTTGCAGGCAGCTGGTAATATTCCCTCCTGTATTATAAAAAAAAAAGAAAAAAACCTACAAAATTACACCTTAAATTGCTGGCTCAGCAGTGAGGCCAGGACCAGATTGCCATTATTCACTCAGAAAACTAAATTCTCTCTATTCCCACCTAATCAGAGCACATAGAGAGGAACCTGTGAACAGCTGGGGACCGCCGGAGCCATTTCATACAGAAATAGTTTGTAATGCATCTCCCCGTGCTTGCAGTCAAAACGCATCCCGCCACGCCAAAGAGAAAACAATCAATATAACATAGCAAACTATTGACCACAAAAGATGCAATTTTCTCAGAAACTGAGGTGACTTGTCAACACGTTTGCGCGTTGTCCACTAGCTTCTAAGACTCCCTCGTAAACAATGAATCAGGCAGATGCAGTGGGCCAATTCTATTAGCCGTAGAAACATTTTCTAGCAATGGATCCTGCTTTCACAATATTGTGAAGACGCTTCCTTTGATCTCTAGAACTAATGCCAAGGGCTTTACACTTGCGGAAGCCGACTTTGCTCTGTTCTGTAGCTACCAATATTTTTTTTATCCCAGTCTGTTGCTATTTATACAGAGCAACACTGCCAGTATTCCCAGGTGGCTTTATGATAGCCTCTTGCTTTCTGCATCCCAGTAAGTATAAATTAGGGATGCATAGTTCAGTGAGTAGTTGCTAATGGTCACAGCACCACACTTGTTTTCCATACACACCCAAGACCTTGGAAATGACACAAATTCCCGGATTTCTTGGCACAAGACATTTGGCTCAGTAATGAGAGAGCGCAGGCAGCTATAGTCATTATTTCATTGTTTATAGGCAGGCTGTGTGTTAATTAGGTGCAAGGCGCAGCTAATGTTAAAGGAGGATGTTAAGAGCCATCACCAGGCACAAGCAGCCTGAAGTAATAATCTACCAGGGGAGAATTTCCAGGGCAAAGTGGGAAAAACAGTATCTTAAATAGGCCCACAGTGAGCATACGAGCACTAGTGCCAACTTCAATGAGCGTACAAGAGGGGATCGGACTGAAAACATCCAGATTTTGGTAGGCAGTCGGCCTAATGCAATCACCATAAACAAATGCTGCTCACAGCGGTTGGGCCACGTATATCAGGAGAAGTAGCTTTGCATCTGCCAGACTCCAAAAATTGCAAGTCATTTTCTCATTTTGCTGATATAACTCGAGTCCCCTCGGTGGACAGACTGCTATCTGGATTTGACAAGTGCTTCAGAGCTGTCCCCTAAACTGAAACAACTATCTTAAATGTATTGTGCCTCAAATCAAATCTGAACAGAGCCTGTATTTTTCTATGTAGGTGAAGATATGACCAGTGGAGTGGTGAGGTTCGGTCAGAATAAAATAGCTGTCATGCAGGATGTGTCTGAGGTTTTTGGTCAGCACAGTACCCAAAGGATTCAGTCCGTCGCAAGAAAAAAAATCATATTGGGCACAAAAGCGTACTCTTATTCCCATAAGTCTTATCTCTTTAAGTTCTTAAACTGAAGGGTTGTCTGTCATTTCTGCACTGAGGGAGGAGGGGTGAAGATGCAAAGGAAAACGCAAACTCCTCCAAACCTGACAGGGATTAGGAACTTCAGAGGAATAGGGCTAATGGAGGAACGAGGATGGAGACAAAGAACAGTGCACTAATTTTGTGTGCGCGTCAGGTTTTGACTACTTTGTGGGGACTAAATGTCCTCACAAGGACAGTAAAACCTGAAATCTGCTACACCAGCACTTTACACAACCGGTTAAATAATCATACTAAATAATGTCCCAAAATTGCACAAAGGTTTCTGTTAGGTTTAGATTTAGGAGATGTCATTAGCTTAACATTAAGAAACAACAGAAGTCAGTATATATATATAAAAACAATTCAACATAAAGACAAACAAACATGAAAAGCCTAAGAAATCAAGTAATATATTGTAGGAATGCTTGTATTTACATGATATTACCAGAGGAAAAACTCGTGGGTTTGTCAATAAAGAATCATGCCAGAAACAAATGTTATTGATCATAATAGGTTGAATGCTGTGAATACTGACTCTCTAATTTATTTTGCGCTTATTTTTTGTAGTGTTGAGTATAGCAATAAATCTTGCCAGAAAACACTAATTATTTAGCTGGTAGGCTTCTGCAAACAAACTACATTTCCATTATTATTAGATGCAGCAGGAAATATATATATATATACATATATACATATATATATATATATATATATATATATATATATATATATATATATATATATATATATATATAAAATGTATTTATTTATTTATATTTTGAAGTTGTAAATACAAATATTATTGCAGGATGTTTTAGAAAATACTTTTTTCAGTTTTTCTTTTGTAAAAAAATTACTTTTAATTAAATGTATTACTTGCTGTTTCTTTGATTGTTTGTCAAATTTACGAGCAATTTCTTTTTCTTAACCAATTGTTTCTTAACAAAATTTTCTTCACTGTACACACAAAGCTTCAGGTATGTATGCACCTAACACACATAGTTTACACCTATTCCATACACCACCTATTCCACAAGTATGTCTATTGTATTCAAACCAAAATCGCACATAACGTTTACATGATGGAAAAAATGGAAACTGGCTGCTGAAAATGGTAATACATGCATCTGTATGTGGGCGTTCTACTGTTTACACATAATTATGGAGTGCCAAAACTGGCAGTTAATAATAAGGGTAATTAACAGATGCTAAGATATATAGCAGGCAGGCAGACATTAAAAAGACGAACTGCTTTAGCTATCGCCTAAATACAAAGATTTTTCTTCTCCGGTACCATAACACAGTTTCCTATCTGTATCCACAAACACACATCACCAAAGCCTGCTTCAAAGATACCAAACCTGAAATATGGCTCATATTAAAATTCTGTAGTAGTTTGTCTAAAAATAGAATAAATGAACAAACAAACTAACTTTTAAAAGTTTGGGGTCAGTAAGATTTCTTTTTGGAAAACTGATACTTTCATTTAGCAAGAATGCATTAAATTTATCAAAAGTTCTATCAATTCTAACCAATTCTGGTTAAATTATCTTCTCAACTGCATTAACCTTGCTATAATAATATGCCAAAGCAATACATTTATTTAATGACTGATTTGTGGTCTGAATATTGTAAAAGATAATATATTGGGGGTGGTGTTGGCGCAGTGAATAAGTCACATGCCTTTGGTGTGAGAGACCCGGGTTCAAATCCACTGTGAGACACCAATGTGTCCCTGAGCAAGACACTTAACCTCTAATTGCTCCAGAGGCGTGCGACCTCTGACATATATAGCAATTGTAAGTCGCTTTGGATAAAAGCGTCAGATAAATGCAAAATGCAAAAATGCAAAATATTGTTTCTCAGACTGAAAAAAACTAACAAAAAAAACTGTGAATTAGTTGTACCACTGGCACTAAAGACAATTTCGCCTCCAGAAATCTCATGTAACAACATTTGCCGGATGTTAAATTCTGAAAAGACACATGCTTGCAATACTGACAAGCATAAAGATGTTTTCATCCTGCTTCCAAAGCATTTCGACACTAACATCACTCGCAGCACCCAATGAGATCAAGTGCTCAGGGATGAAAAGCAATTAGACAATAAATGAGAATGTGGTAGAATGCAGTCACTCAAAATGATTATTCTCTAAGCATCAGGGAGCTCCGTCGAGTGTCTATGATCCTGAACTAATAGAGGTTATGGACAGGCAGGGCTTTACTCAGTGACGAGTGCATAAAGGTGTCTTCTCCCAAGTGTCTTGCCTGCTGAATTTAGTGTCAGCGGATGGATTGTAGGGCCTCTGTTGCTCTGGCCTGGAGATCCATGAACCAATAAGACAGCAACTGCACAAGGCCCCATGAGATCACAACGCAACCCACCACAGAATTAGCATGCCGATGTCTAGTGGTGGTGGTGGGGGACTGATGTAATTGAAAAGTGTGGAGCAGACTGCAGATCCAGTCATGCAGTCTCTGCTTTCCAGGGTAATTACTACCAAGACACCTAGCACAGACACAGACCTGCACAAATGTAGTTCTGTTGCAAAATCAAGACACTGTGGATGCCGTTCCAAAAGGTAGGCAAGCCTTATGAAGCCTTAAAAAAACACTGGCTTCATAGTTTTAGCACTGAACCATTATGCACATGCATAAACACAAAGGCCGTACAACTACACACAGACAGAGGCTGGAGGTTGTGTGTCACAAATCTATCATTTAAAAAAGGCTGACCTTCATTTTGAGTGTCCGGGACTCCTCTGATCTGTTGGTCAGAGGGCATGATGGGAAATTTCTGGTCTCCATGCCTTCACTCTTAATGTTGCTGCAGGCACCACCCATCAGCCTAGATTGACATACACCTACAGTACAGCCTGAGTGAAACCACCCCACGCCTTCAGCTCCCTCTGCTATTAATTATCCAGAGCTGGTGACAGCATGCCACCGGCCAGCCGACAGCATGCTGGACAAACATGATCTATATATCGGGTGAAAGTGACACCTCCAAAAGGACAGAGTGAAACTGCATTCAAATGCAACCTCATGCTTTTACTGTAAAGAATGGGAGATTGTGCTGTCCTGTGTAATTCGAGTAGGAAATTGGGTTTGATAAACAAATAATGTAGGGACTTGTTGATGCATGGGCAGAACCAGTATTCAATAAAAGTAATCTATATAACAATTAGTTCTGGTCCTTGAATTTGATTGGTTGAGCAGCATCCCAGAAGTGCTGATATACAGTCCAACAGCACCGGGACATTCCACTGTTCTGGACAGACTGTATAACTGATTAATGGAACATATTAAATTGCATGCTAGTTCATGTAAAGTACATCAAACAAATTAATGATATTGTTTCAAAAGCTACAAGTGAAATTAGGCATAACATTATAATGTATTTTAAATTGCACAGCCTTTTTTTATATTTGCTGAAAATTACATCTAACAATGTTATTAATTTATTACTCGTTAGTTAAAGAGACACATCAACCGACTTTTAGACAACAGTAAACGTATTTTGAGATTTGCTAAAGATGTAAAATACCCAATATTGTCTGATTCTGATTGACTGATTAATAAATTAATGAATAAAGTAAAATAAATATTTTAATGCATGCTGTAAGCGAATGTAGGTATCATATTATTATGCACAGTATTAAAAAAGAACATTTATTTTGAGATTTGCGAAAGATTACTTTTCAAAGTTTTATGTAAATTTTGACGTGCTTTAATAAAAAAAGAAAAACCAACCTAGGCATTATGCCATCGGTTTCTTCAAAAGCAAAAACCATTCAGATTTTCTTTATAAAACTCTTCAGGCTTTAGAGAAATTATCCCATCTCACAGATTTATGAGACAGCTGTGGGCAATATATCTTCACATCAGTAGGTTTCATTTAAAATGATAAAGCAATCTGTACCTTTTACACACTACAGGAGGCAGCAGCACATAGAGAGGAGGCCATTAAAATGCACAGGAATCAGGCTGGTCAGTTCAGCTGTCGTTGACAAATAGCCTTCCACATGCCTATTCCTTGCTTTTGTGTCGGCTAAAGCATCCATGCACAGATCCATTACAGAGAGACCTGAATATGTATGTACGAAGGCTTCGTCTTCCTTTCATCATCGTAGGGTAACAAGCAAAGCTCTGATTCACAGACACACACACGCATACACACACAAGATATAAAAAAAAAGACCTTATGAGCTGCCTTTTTAGTTTGGATAGAAAAAGCAAGCCTTTCAGTTCAAAGAGACATTCAAATGTCCTCTACTGGTCAACATCATCCTTCAGAAACACAATTAATCACCATATTCATTTCGGTTGCTGTTTCAGTTTCTAAAACAGTTCTCTTTAAAATAGTCTGTGAAGTTCAGACACCATAAACAAGCTCCCTGAACACATGCAGTGCATCAAAAAACAACAGGAGGAAGAAAAAACGTGTCATTTCCTGGTATCTGATGAGGCCGCACTTATGTGTACTTATACTTCAACATAAACAGATTGCAAAAGTCATCTGAAGATAGGCAGACATGCAAGGAGCCGAAATATTCAAGCTAAGTGAGCCATGGAAGTCACCATAATTTTCATAATACTGGATGTTTTTCCAACAACAGTTCCAGGAGGAACTTCAGAAAGACATTGATGGACTCGACAGACGTACAGTAGTTCTGCTAAAGGACTACATTTACAAATACTTGCTGATGTTCTTTCTATGTTTCTCTCTTGTCTTGTCCTCAACTGACTGCTGTGATTTTCAGAAGTAGAATCGTGATGTTTAAGAGAAGCAACTAAGGAAGGAGAGCACGATCAGATGACTGATGGAGTGAACGGTTCAATCGATAAACACTGTGGAGTAGGGGTGCAACACTGTTTGCACAGGAGCCAGATGGAGAAAGCTGTTGAAACCTCATACGGGCTGAAATCATGTTCCAGGCCACCAGGGACACATCGTTTTTATCTGTGAGAGCTGGGGGATGGGGAGGTGAGGGCTCAGGCTTTCCTGGCATTCCTCGCCCATTACCGATACACAGAGGAACCTGTCTGCCAAGACCTTAAATGCTCCAATACATCTCAGCAAAATGCGTTCCGAGATGTGTTCAGCATTTAATTCGAGTATTAATCAATCGCTTTCATCAACAGACGAATGAGTCTTTGGGTGTCATGGACAAGTAATGGCAGAAAAATACCAGCAGCTGGTTTTCACGTGAGGTTTATTTCAATGAAACTGAACGCTTGACTGTACACTGTCTTGTTTCATTGTTTCATGTTTTGTTGTAACTTCAATCACTCTGTGTGTGCCGCAGCAAAAGGTGGAAATCAACTTGATGTGGGTCAGCAAGCACGAAAAAAAGAAATATATTTGTACCAAAACTTAAAGTTTCACATTTAACAGGAAGGTGATATCCAATTAGCAGTCAAAGACAGAAGAAACAAGTTTATTGATGCTTCTCATAAAATTCCTTAGGAAATATATATATATATATATATATATATATATATATATATTAATAAGCCGATCGTTGACACACAGGTAAATATGTATACCTAAGCAATTAATATGGACAGCATAAATCAGAACATTTGATTTTAGGAAATTATGATGAGATGTGTGCAATTGTATCAAGGATTAGAAATGGTTTAAGGAGAAAAAAAAATCATTAAAAAAAGAAAACAGTAAACAAATCAGCTAAAAATGTATTATTTTGCTCTGAGAATGTTTAATTAAAGCAAAATAACTAATTTTTTAAAATAGATATTTTGAATAACATAACTTGTAATATGTTATATATCAATATCAATCATCATTATTCATACAATTACATTACCATTTAAAAATGTGGAGTTGTTTTATATGATCACCAAGATGGAATTATTTGATCTAAAATACAGTACAAGCAACAATATTGTGAAATATTAATACAACTTAAAGGATACATTTTATGCCCCTTTTTACAATATGTAATATAAGTCTCAGTTGAGTTTCAGCTCAAAATACCCCACAGATCATTTATTATATCATTTTGAGAATGCCTATTTTGAGTGGAAGCAGAAACAGCTGTTTTTTCGGGCCTGTGTCTTTAAATGCACATGAGCTGCTGATCTCCAACCCCTTTTCCAGAATAGAGCTGTGCCCTTACCTGTTAAAAACATCTGTTTTGGTTCTGAGTATCATGTTTATCACACTGAAATCATGCGTTTTAAACCATGTAAGTTTAAACATCTGATATACGGTTTTCTGAGAGCATACATCCGAAGCACACGGCTGTCACAGCATGTGAGTACTAAACTAAGTTCTCTTTCACACAGAAATTTGCGTTAAAAACACACATGAGCTACAAAAACAGTCGGTTATGTATGTGAAGGTAAACTGCTGGAAAATAAATCGCATGTTTATTTTAGATCTGTGTGGCAGCAGCAATATAGGCCTACAGTAAATAAATCAATAAATCCACTGCTCTCTTGTCTCCTCTGAGGCTGGGACTCTAAACAGTGTTCTGTGCTCGTATGTGCAGCAAAGACAGAACAGTTTGTATGTTTTGATTAGACATTCACCATGGCATTAGAGCTGGTACACCTCTGTCGCTTGCAAAATCAAAAGGACGGCACCTTGGGTATAAACTTACAGATTAAGGGGTGGTAATATTAGAATGAGATCCCTTTGCCACGTCACCAAGGGAGCGAAATCTGATGCACTCCTTTTCTCATACGCATGCAGAAAAAGGCTAACCAAAACATAATTACTGGGTTAATCTTCTTCACGTTTCCTTGGTTGGTAGACATGACGCCGGGGACCTGATCATAGCACTTAAAACCTGGAAAAGTCCGATTTTCATGATATGTCACCTTTAAAATAACAATTGAATATATTTTAATATGTAACGCAAAGCCGAATTTTCAGCAGTCATTACCCCAGTCGTCAGTGTCACATGATCTTTCAGAAATCACTCTAATATGCTGAATTGCTACAAACATTTCTCACTATCACCTATGCCGAAAACAGCTGTGCTGTTTACTATTTTTGCAGGATTCTTTAATGAATATAAAGTTTAAAAGATCAGCATTTATTTAAAATATAAATCTTTTGTGACATTATAAATATCTTTACTGTCACTTTAGATCAGTGTAACTGCATCCTTAATTAATAAAAGCTTTACCAACATAAACTATTCTCTCTTCTTTTTTTCTTTAAGGAACATTATCAACATTCTTTAATTTCACTCTAAACAGTTACCATTTGGAAAGCAAGTCTGAAAAACTAATGTAAAAAAAAATTGTTTCTGCTCAGAATTAACAAATGTTTCTAACCCTTGGTTAAATTCTCTGGCTTATAATAGCAATTAACACCAAATTTAGGTGCAGTTTGTGTCGAAATCTGAAACTATAGAAGATAAAATCTTGAGATTACAAGGAGATAATTAGGATTAAATCTCATTAATGATTTTATATATATATATATATATATATATATATATATATATATATATATATCTTGAGATTACAAGGAGATAATTAGGATTAAATCTCATTAATGATTTTATATATATATATATATATACATACACAGACTGAATTCTATAAACTCTTTTCCCTGTAAGTGAGTTACATGACACAATGCAACTAAACTAGACCGTGTCTCAGTATAATCACTGAAGCAGCCTACACTGCAAATCACACTCTTGCATTGTAGACAACTTTGTTGACTATAAGGGAATCGCTCTAGTTTTATACTGACGCTTGCTCTCGGAGTTGACGGGGTGTTAGAGTGATTCACTGCCAGTCTCTGAGCCTTGGCACAGTCAGGCCCTGAGCTCTCCATCTTATTTATATGAATGATTCAAGCCTGCAAATATGCATCAGTCCACACCTGCCATTACTCTGCCTGATTGTCACACCTGAGACACCTCCAGAAACGACTGCAAAAACAGAGCAAGCAGAAATGAGCATGAGCACAGTTTCTCATTTTCAGCTTAAATTCACCACAACTGAAAACAAACGGGGTGAGAGAACTTACATCCACTAACTCTAAGAGACAGGAGAGCTCAGCTGCGCTTGGTTAATCACAGTAAGAGATGACTCTCAAGAGGGGAGGCATGTCTATGTCCTGGTTGGCTGAAAGTCGTTCAGATAGGGACGATGATCAAACGTCTGATGGTTGACGCTGATTAAGGTGAAATGCTGGTGCAGAACAGCGCTCTTCCTCCACACGGCATTAAGAGTATAAATGAAATATAAGACACACGTACATTACTTATAGAGTATGTGGACCAAATGGAGTTATTTTCAGTGGTGAGATGAATTTATTTATTCATAAGAAAAGAAAACAGTGTGAAAAAGACAACTAAAGTCTTGATTTTAGCATGAATTTTTTGGTCAAAGTTGCATCAAATTTGCATCCAACTCACATGTATTCCACCACAAAACTTGCGGTGAAAAACAAGAAAAAAAAATCCATAAGTTTGCAGCATCTTCTATATTTTTGAAAAGGAATCAAATTGACTCAAAACTCTCATTTAAAGGCAACACAAAACAGACATGTGGGCCACACACAGCTGTCTTCATGTGTCGCCTTGACTAAATAACACAAAGCATTTTCCCATCTGATGTATTGTACTCTTGAGAAAATGGGGCGAAAGCAATGCAGATTGTAAGGCTTTCATCTGAATTCCTACATGAAGTATGAATAATACTTTATCATCCTTTTCTCAAAGTAGGGCAGGTAAGCGTCAGTGAGTCATGGAAGTTCAAAGACATGCTCAAACATCCAACTCCTGGGACAAAAATATCGCTGCGAAACAACAACAGCCCACAATATATTTGCTGATTGGAGACATGTTGAAGATATTCCACATATTCAGAATGAATGCCTCATGCATTGATAGTAACAACTATTGACAGCCATAGTCAGCTTTTAAAAAACCTGCATTAGACAAACACCTTTCCACATTGTTGTCGTCTTCTCACATAATGGAATTGATTAGTCTAAGCACACCCCCCTCGAACAAAAAGATTTAGGGTTTGGACCAGTCAGGAGAAAGATAAAAACATGCTGAATGCAGTGAAAGCCACCAAAAAAAATAAATGATTCACAGTTGTCGTTTTAACCTGAGGTTTGCTGCATCTAAACACTGATTTACCTGCCCATGAACCGTCCACTTGAACCGGCATGTTTAGGAGACCACACAAAGTGATTCCATTCATTTGGAGCCCTCCTTTATTTATAATTCATGCACTCTGGAACAGCAGATCTCAGCGCTGCTGCTATGACTCTCTCCTCTCGTCTCATATCAAACTTTGCGTAAAATCAGCTCTGAGCCACGGCACTTACATAAGAACCTCCTCAGTTTCTGTGAGTGCACCTATATCAGGAGAAACTCACGTCTAACTGCCACAAAATGGCAAATCAAACACACTTTAATGACCATTCAGGCATCCTATGCTAATCTACAGGCAGATACGTAACATGCAAGTCTTACCTACACTGATGCTTCCAGCTGACAGCCTGCGAAAGCGAGCGGGAGCGAGAGAACGAGAGAGAGGGGAGATAGCAACTGCCGAAGTGACAGCGCACAGCTTATTGCACTCTTTTCACTGAGGGTGCTTGAGCTTGCGGAGGTGGTCCCTCTCGCTCTCGTGACATCTGCTTCTCTCTTTAAACTCATTGGCTAAGAGGGATGATTCCTATTTAGCCAGCCCTGCTTCTCTCAAGTAACCCCCTCCCCTTCCAAACAATCGCTCTCTCTCTTTCTCTGCATGCTCGCACGCATCTTTTCTTTCCCCTTCATGTTGTTTTCCTCATTTTCATCTCAATCCTGGTTCCTCGCTGCCGTCAGAAGCTGTGGCACACGCTCGGTAGCTCTTCATTGAAGTGCAACACTATTGTTTTGGTCCCTTTTCACTGCCTGTCTGCATCCATAAGTGTCTTTTCGCTGTCACACTCTCTTTTTATGCTTCTAGACAGTTCCTCCACAATGCCTTGAGATGCTTTCAACATTGACTTTGGAACGGAGGTTTGTTTTCTTCATTTTTGATTGTTAAGGAATCAGCTCTGCCTTTTCACAATGTGGAAATCCAGATGATTGTGGATTTAATCATTCCAAAATGTCTAATTTTAGTGCACCAGGTTTTTTTTTTTTTATTTATTTAAAGCACTGCTGTATTTGTGTCTATTGAAATTGTAAATTACTTCACAAATTACACTTACAGGAATATCTAAGCAGCAAGTGCACAAGGGGTGACATTTGCAAGTGAGGTATATTTATTTTTAATGGAACTGACTGCACAAAAGATTTTTCAATAAGCAGCACTGCTGTCCATTAGCTCGACAGGACATGCATTAAAATTCACTGTACATTAGATGTGCATTAAGCTATGAACTTTATACGGCATTGAAAAGCATTTTCAGTTTTAGTGTAAAGTGTTTGTGATTAATTATGACTTAATGCATTAAAAATTTACAGAGGTATTACCAAGGCTGGGGCAAATAATATGTTAATTTCTGCATTTTTTATACTTGCTGTAACAATATTTGTGATACTGATGCTGTATCGAGAGGATCGATCTTCAGATAAAAATATCTATACCAAATGTTCCCCACTGTAATTAATAGATAATAACCTGGAGTCCCTTCGTTCAAAGTACTACTGAGTAAAAAGATGGCATTTTACAAACATTTAAAATATGAAGTATTGAAAATACTGTCTTTATGTTGTTTCCACATGCATTTTTGTAAGGGACTGATGAGTCATGAGACATGCGGATCCATGTGCAAACTTTTATTAGACAGAGACGTGGTCAAAACTAGAGCCCGACCGATATATCGGCCGGCCGATATTATCGGCCGATATAAGCTAATTGCATTTAAATCGGCATCGGCATTTATAACGGCCGATGAAACATGAGAAACAGAGTCTCATGCTTCACTCATGTTATGAGTGTTGCATAGTGTGCCCACCAGAGGGAGCTCTGCAGCTCCAGAGTTAACAACAGCGCCAGAAGTCCACTACAGAAGAAAGCAATCAACTGTTTTGACGGTGAGTCTGTCGTTCGTCATGTGAAATGTTTGTAGATTTAGTTCATACCCTGTATATAAAAACTGTGTGGTAGTTCTAGCTAATGGTCCTATCATTATTACTTCTAAATATTCTGTAACATCACTTACAGCCGCTAATGCATTGCTATATTAGATTAGCCACAAAGCTAATACCATGTTTATCAGTGGAAGAGCGCGAACGTTAATAGGAGGTCAAACTATAACGTTAGCGTTTAACTTATTCTTATTCTATTGCGGTGTGTTTCCCACATAATGACCGCGTAATTGGGCCTTTCACACAGTACGCGGTATGCACGGCGCTTGCCGCTGGGCTCAGCGTTGCCCTTCAGATACAACGCGATTTGCACTGCGCTATGGCATAGGCAGAGTTTTAAAAACGTTTAGCGGGAGCTCTTTCATAGTCTGTTCCTCCTCCTTTCGGTCAGCAGCAAACATGTATCTGTCCTGTTGTAAGAAGCGAGCGATAGCGCTAGTCCTGCTGATGAGAATTAAGAGAGAAGCAAGGAAGAAGAGGCTACCCTCAGGTCCAGAGAACAATTTGGTGAATTCAGGCTGGTTACGTTACTCTAACACTAATAGCTTCCTTTTTAGCAGGCCCCTTAAATGCTTGCTATTAACTTGTTTGAAGGTGGCTCTTCTCAAAATTGACAGCAGTGTGTTCATGACACTAACGTTAACCATTCAACTTCGAATTGATTCCGTAATCTTCCGGTAATAGTAGGCAAGACGATGTTTTGATTCAGACTGCACAAAGAGAAGAGGAGAAGATATACGGGTCTGTTGTGAATGTGTCTGTGAGAGCAAATATAGTGTAGTTACAGTAACTACAGTAGGTGCGTCAGAAATGATTAAACCAGAGGGGACATGTAAATAAATTTGAGCTGAACTAGCGCTTTTTTTTTTTTACATATTGTTTCAAAGCAGCTTTACAGACATAACAGGAAAATGTTGAAATAATATTGTTAAATATAAGTAGGTAATACCTATTGCTTGACAAATAAAAATATATATATATATTTCTCATTTTTGCCTATGTAGGAGATCCCAGTTTATTATTATTATAATTCTAATGATGACATGAGTAATGATACATGGTGATATTATTAATACACATGCTTATTCTTTCTCCGTCTCTCTTTCTGTCTACAGATGGCTGAAAAAGGTGAATGCTGTAGCAGCAAAGTGTGGGACTACTTCTGCAAATACTTTAACTTTAGTATTATAATTTATTTACAGTAAACACACAGACTGTTAAAACCAGCTTCAACTGGAAGAAAGTAAAAGTGTTAAATGTTTAAAACCAGACTGTTTTTTGATCATTAAAAAATATATACTTTTGATGTGCAATTGTTTAGTCATTGAGACTGTAATCTAAGGCTTTTTTTTTAACATAGTCCATTCTGGAAAATGGTTTATACAGCCCACATACATAGAACAGGCAGATATTTTGCTATTGAATGTTGTGTAAATGCAGTTTATAGGAAATGGGTCTAATATCCAGATTATTTTTAAAATCAAAATATCGGCTTATAAATCGGCTCTTTTCGAGTTAATATCGGCATCGGCATCGGCCCCCAAAAATCCATATCGGTCGGGCTCTAGTCAAAACAGGCATGGGTCAAACACTGGAAAACAGGTATATAGAGGACAAGACACAAGAATAATTCTAGGGCAAGCATGGGTCTTCTATGAGCTAACAAAATCCAGAGGGGTAGACAAAAGGGGTAATCCAGTAACCAGAGAAAACAGATCAAAGCACAAGAAAGAGGGCAGGGCAAAGAAAAGACTATACTATGAAAACTATAAACTGAAACAAGACTATGAAAACAAGCAACTAAGACAAGACTATGAAAACAAGATACTAAAACAAGACTATGAAAACAAACAAGGAACGGCTTGGTATCGCAGCAATCATTAGGAGAGGCAGGGGCGGACTGGCCATCTGGAGCACCGGGAGTTTTCCCGGTGGGCCGCTAGCCAATGTGGGCCGGCCCACCCGGTACACAAATATATATATATTTTTTATTTATTTTTTTTTAATTGACGGTAATCATAATATTACATCTCTTTTCTACGCAAATGGATGAGTGAGTCGATCGCGCAGCCAACAAGCGCGTTTTTCGTCTAATTTAGAGAGAGACAGATTCATCTGGTACAGCGAATTTCTCTGAGCAGCAGGCCACTGTATACGTTCACTTAAAACATAACCGACTGTGTTTACGAGAATACTTGCAGAGACAATTATTTTGAAATAATTGTGTGTGTATTTATTCATTCAGAAGTTAGGATACCCAAAAGATGAATTAATTCTTTGTACGCGCATTGTCTGAAATGCTGCTCACAGCGCGTGCTTTGAACGAGTGCGCGCAAGCTTCGAACGCGCGCAAATTGTTTAAAAAAGTTGAATCAGCAAGATTTAGAAACAAGTGAAAACGATCAACTACGATACATTTCACCCCTCCAAGCGAGTGAACAACGCGAATTTTAAATCACTATTCACGATAGCCCGTCGGGAAGAGCAGTGATACATTTTGGAGCCCGACTGCAAAACACAATAGCCCCTGGACGTCGGGCTAGCGATTTTGCGAGCCCTGCACCTCAGATCTATCCAGTTTGTGAACCACTGGTTTCCACAATGTTTTCGTTAAACAAAATAAATGATTATTTTAAAAGATTTACTCAAGAGAATAATCTGTTCACGAATCGGATCATGAACTTATATTACCGCATATTCATGAATCTGTTAATTGAATGCAAAGTGTGAGTTCTAGGAGAATGTTTGTCTCCTGATGAACATGTATCGCTCACTAGGAGTCGCTAAATGAACAGCTGCAGCACGCAGGTTATCTTTTTTTTTTTTTATGGAGGATCAGTTGCCCTATTGGTTAAAATCCACAAACAGTATACTTAAATATCAAATAAATAAATTACATCAAAACAGGGGCGTTTGCGTTTTGATGTGGTGGGCTGCTGTGGGCCAGAAAGTCCAGGGCCACTTTTTGGTCCCAGTCCGCCCCTGAGGAGAGGGATATTTGCAGAACAATACTCGGCAGTGTGTGAGAGGAAGTCCAATGCTTATAAAGCATGTCTGATGATTGTGCTGTGTGTGTGTAATTGGTGGCAGCTGTGTGTGATTGTTTTCAAGTGAATGTGATTGGTGCAATGGAGCATGGAAAATGTAGTCCAGGGTGTACTGGACTGGATGATGACCTCTGCTGGTGAATAAATGTTAGTTCAATGACCAGATCATGACAATATTATTATTAGTAGGAAAGTTAGGAATATTATTATGTCCACCAATAATAACTTGGTTGACTTTTAAAAGGAAATTTTCTAACCATAGTTTAGTCTTACAACAAGTAAAAATAAAAATCACATATGTGTAAGCAATTAATTTGAAAAAGACTGTTTAATCTACGAGTACAACTTAGGTGTTAGCCAATGTATCCAACATGTCACAAAGCACCAGAAAATAACACTGAATATGCAGGATTAAAATACAATTCCTCATTATTAATTAAACTTAATTCAGAATACATTAGTTTAATTATAAAACCTTAAAGGGTTAGTTCACCCAAAAATTAAAATTATGTCATTAATGACTGTAAGACCTCCGTTCATCTTCGGAACATAGTTTAAGATATTTTAGATTTAGACCGAGAGCTTTCTGTCCCTCCATTGAAAGTGTGTGTATGGTATACTGTCCATGTCCAGAAAGGTAATAAAAACATCTTCAAAGTAGTCCATGTGACATCAGAGGGTCAGTTAGAATTTTTTGAAGCATCAAAAATACATTTTGGTCCAAATATAGCCAAAACTATGACTTTATTCATCATTGTCTTTTCTTCCAGGTCTGCTGTGAGCGAGTTCAAAACACTGCAGTTTAGTGATATCCGGTTCGCAAATGAATCACTCGATGTAATCGGATCTTCTTGAACCAGTTCACCAAATCGAACTGAATCATTTGAAATGGTTCGCGTCTCCAATAAGCATTAATCCACAAATGACTTAAGCTGTTAACTTTTTTAATGTGGCTGACACTCCCTCTGCATTAAAACAAACCAATATCCTGGAGTAATTCATGTACTGAAACAGTACACTGACTGAACTGCTGTGAAGAGAGAACTGAAGATGAACACCGAGCCAAGCCAGATAACGACATATGATTGAATCCTTCTCGAGTCAAGAACCGTTTCTGTCAGACGCGTCCGATTCGAGAACCGAGGAGCTGATGATAACTGCGCATGTGTGATTCAGTGTGAAGCAGACTGACACACAGCTCGTCTGAAACCGAACTGATTCTCTTGATGATTGATTCTGAACTGATACTGTGCTAATGTTATGAGCGCGGTTAAACCGAAGGCTTGAAGGGCAATCATCGCCAATGACGTCATTACGTCGAGAGCAAAAAAAAAACGGTGAACCGTTTTCTTCAACTGGTTTATTGAATCGAACTGTCCGGAAGAACCGGTTTGCGGAAAAGAACCGAACTTCCCATCACTACTGGTGATCCGAAAACCGATGCAGCCGGTTCTTGACTCGTGAACGAGTCAGTCTTTTGTTCGTTATCTGGCTCGGCTCGGTGTTCATCTTCAGTTCTCTCTTCACAGCAGTTCAGTCAGTATACTGTTTGAGTACATGAATTACTCTGGGATATTGGTTTGTTTTAACTCAGAGGGAGTGTCAGCCACATTAAAAAAAGTTAACAGCTTAAGTCATTTGTGGATTAATGCTTATTGGAGACGCAAACCGTTTCAAACGATTCAGTTCGATTGGTGAACTGGGTTCAAGAAGATCCGGTTACATCGAGTGATTCATTTGCGAACCGGATATCACTAAACTGCAGTGTTTTGAACTCGCTCACAACAGACACGGAACATGGACAGTTTTTGCTATTTTTGGACCAAAATGTATTTTTGATGCTTCAAAAAATTCTAACTGACCCTCTGATGTCACATGGACTACTTTGAAGATGTTTTTATTACCTTTCTGGACATGGACAGTATACCATTCACACATTTTTAATGGAGGGACAGAAAGCTCTCGGACTAAATCTAAAATATCTTAAACTGTTTTCCGCAGATGAACGGATGTCTTATCGGTTTGGAATGACATGAGGGCGAGTCATTAATGACATAGTTTTCATTTTTGGGTGAACTATCCCTTTAAATGTTAAAAATGTACACACAGAAAGCAAACATCAAGCAAAATTAATAAATGCTGCAAAAATATAGTTCATTGTTAGTTCAGAATACTGAATGCAATAAAGGGTTAGTTCATGAAAATTAGAAAATGACTTTCTTATTTCAGATGAATGCAGGAGTAATATTCAAAATTGTATTGGCTTTTACAAGCTCTATCATTGCAGTCAGCAGGTTTTACAGTTGAACAGTCCACAAGGCATCAAATAAAGCACATACATCCATAATAAATTTGGGGGCGGGGTAAGTAAAGGCCTCCTGTAGTGAATCCATGTGTTTTTGTAAGAAAAATATCCAGATAACAGAAGTGATAGAAAAGTGTTTATTATGTTTGAAATATGGATAATTCTACACGGGAGGCATTTATTCACCACCTGGAGGCACGTTTTCTTATGAATGCGCACATTTTATTTGACGACTTACTTTTTAATATAACTCTGACTTTTCAATATAGTTTTTTCTGAAAGAAAAAAAGTCATATATACCTAGAATGCATAGAATGTGAGTAAAACACAAGTTAATTTTTGTTTTTTGGTGAACTAACCCTTTAACTAATATTAGCAGAGGGAACCTTACAGTAAAATGTGACAAAATAGCTAATATATTGACAGAAATTGAAAGCAGTTAAATGAATTTAGAATTTTTTTATATCTCATTTGATTGGGTTTCAGTTTGTCTCAAATCAAAACCAGACATTCAAAATATGCAATAGTGCAACTCACTATCCACTTATCCTAACATATTTTGCGTTCACCAAACAGGTCTGAAATGGCATGAGGAGTAAATGATGACATATTATAATTTTGGGGGTCATCAGTTATTGTTTGAGCCATTAAAGAAAGACTGGATGCCTAAAGAAATGAGAATCATTTGAGTATCAGCATCATTGGCATCACAAGCACTTGTGGGGGTTGCAACATAATTTGGAAATTTCCTTCACAAATATAGCATTTTTCCATGATTTTTTCCAGTTATTGAAATAAATTATTTTCCAGGAAGACCACTCTCAAGAATAAAGGCTGAGCGGGACAAAAGCCATCTGTGCTAGTAAAGAAAACTAAAGGCTTCTATATATAGCAGTGAACCAGCGGAGAATAATGCACAATGTCTCTGAAGAGTACAAAACTGCTCCTTAGGACACAAACACTACATGCATTAATGACCTCTATAGGAAATCACCATATTTTGGCCAATTTATAGCAAGCTACTGATTCAGAAGAAAAAGCATTTGACGCCTCTTTGTGGAAAAAATGCCTTCAGTTTAACTATGATGCATCTAGTTTGGAAAAAAGAAAAATCATGTCATACATTACAGCTGCCTTGGTTTCCAGTTCAGAGTTTTGCAAACAACAACTGCTATGAGTCATAAGAGGCTCTTTGATCTGCCTATTGTTTCTCGTTTGGTGGGTAACGCGGTAATTGGCAAGGTTTGTGATAACCCCCTTGAACTCCTGTCACTGTTGTTTGATACCCATCTGCTCTTTCAGCCTTTTTTGCCAAAGAAAAATATGCTGTGCTATAATTGGAACCTTTTCCCATGCCTAAGGAGGCATCAACTTGCCATTTGCAAGTAGGACATATCCCGGCGCCTGTTTGACAAAAGCCAAGAGATAAAACGCAGAGCCGGTCAGACGTGCTGGGTATTGCCCAGCCGTGGTTTACACTCCGACTCAGCAAATTAACAAGACAGCTGAAAGAGACCACATGACACATGCTCTATCATCCATTACCAGAGTGGATTGCTTTATGTGCAAAAAGAAACTAGGTTTTAGCACCAGAACTACAGTATAGTAACGAAGAGTGGAACAAAAGTAATCCAGTACAAAGACGACATAATCTGGTTTTGTTATCCCGTTAGCCCCTGGTGCTCAAGAAAATTTCATATTATCAATACTGAAAACAGTTGTGCTGCTTCAGATTTTTTTTTGAAAAACCACAATAAAAACATTTTTCCAGGATTCTTTGATGAATAGAAAGTTCAAAAGAACAGTTTATTTGAAATATAAATCTTCTGTAATAGTCATCTTTACTGTCGCTATTGCTCAACTGCAACCCTGCTGAATAATAAATAAAATAAAAGTTTTAAAAATTTTAAAAGTCTGAACTGGACTTTGCATGGAGCCATCAGCCAATCACTGTAAGCATATATTTAAGTCCTTTTTCTACAGCTCCTGAGAAATAAGTCAGGAGATTGGCTAAAAAGGTTCTGCGAGCCCATGTACAGAGGCAGCAAGTCCTGAAAAGCGGTCACTGAGATGAATGATTTTACCACTTGATGCCTCATGAGAACCTCTTTAAGTTCTTAAAGAAATTAAAATACTTCTCTTTTTTTAGGAAACTGTAGCAGGGTAAACGATATAAGTGATAAAATGTTATTATGCAACAATAAAATGTTTACGTGCATGCATAGTTATGCTAAACATGAAAAATAAATGCCATTATTTTCTCACCCTTATGTCGTTTCAAACCTGAATACATTTCTTTCTTCTGCAGAGCAAAAAAAGAAGATATTTTGAGGAATGTCAGTAAACAAGCTGTTTTTCTTACCACTGATGTCTATCATGTATACAAAAACCATTGAGGCCATTAAAAAATATTATTTTATGTTCCACAAAAGAAAAGAAAGTCATACAGGTTTAAGATGACATGAGGGTGAGTAAATACAATTATTTTCTTTTTTGGTGAACTTTCACTTTAAATCTGTCTCCTGAAGCCAAAAGATGTGAGAACCACTGCTTTAAACAACCCAGAAAGACACTCACTGATCTAAAGAACTTACAATGATTAAAATATATAATCAAACGACTGGTAGTGCAAAGTACATATGCACTAGACTAACACAAATGCAGTTAAATGATCAACACTGTAACTGCATCTTAAAGAGATTAATGAATGTCACTCAATATATAGATCAAGAATACTCTGGTGGATCACAGTCTCAATAATCATTGGGGTAGCAGTAAAGGTGCAGATTTCACACGATTTACGCTTAAATACAGCTAGATTAACATGAAAAACCTGATTAAACTGACCAATCAATAAGGTGAATTAATCACACTCAATGAATCTAGTTAATGTGCAACATCAACCACGTTAATGTTCACCTCTGTGCTCACTTTATAATCAGCCTCTCACTTTCTGAGGGTAAAAGTGATTGTAATAACAGCACAATGGCCAGGGAAACCATTTTTTCTGTAATACTGACTTACTGACTAAATACCCCTCTTCTCTGCAGACACTTAATAGCATCCATTTCTTCACATTTCTGCGTTTTAAGCAGATGCTGCAATCCATATACCTCTGGCTGTGCCTCATGTCATTCCTTCCTTCATTTGTGAGTCATAACGACTCCCTGTTTGACACACCTACACTGAGATGAAGACATTTAAACAGAGGATGCAAGCTGGCAAGACAGCAAAAGCAGGTAAAAGTTATGAAGTGTAAAAACATTTAAAAGTCTTCTTTGTTGACACCAAACCTGAAAAGCGCTCCTTTTAAACTTGTGAAATTATTTAACATTATCATTAACATAAACTGGCCACCATCATGATGATTCATGAAAATATATATATATATATATAAATATAAATATAGAACCAGGTGGGACACTTAACAGAAGTGAAGTCATTTGTAGTCTTTGTAAGGTGGAACTTAAAAAGCATTAAAGCTCAACAAGTATTAAAATATCACCCAAGAGCTATTACACTATCATTTGTACAAATTTAATGAGAATTTACAAGGCTTACAAGTTTATTTAAGCAAATCAAAATCTTTCCAAGCACCCCCAGGACCAGCTTAAGTACATTTGGTTGGAAATCAATGCTCTTGGATATTCTGAATGTCTAGAAATATTTCATATCTAAAGAGCTAGAGAAAAGACTGAATTTTCTTTATCAAGGGCTAAGTGTATTAGCAAATCTTTCTAATTAAAGAATTGTCTGCTGTGAGAGTGATAAATAGCTTATCATTCACTGGGATATTAAATCACAAAGCTGTTGACTTTTGCACAGTCATTGAATGCCATCAGGGAGAATTGAATTTATCTTTGATCAGTACAGCGGCTTTGAATATAAAGTCAGTGCTCAGTGTTTAAAATCATTTTTTTCCTAAATTACAATGAAAATGCTGCTATTCATCAGACTAATAATGCAAAACAAACATTACTGAATTTAATTTTCTTACAGAATAAGAGACAGTCGGTGTAGAACAAGCGATATAATTGGGATTTATGTTTAGTCTAAACAGCCTTAAAACAACAACAAAAATCTGCAAAATATTTCTATGTATTAATGTATCCCTGTAATTGCGAAGCTGATTTTTCAGCAGCCATTACTCCAGACTTCAGTGTAGCAAAGTAAACAAAAAACAAAGAGTTACATCAGCTTACCTTTGCCGCCTCTCCTATAGCACCAATATTAAAATCCCAGGACTACCCTAGTCCAAGCGTCCACTGCTATCACTCTGCATTGTCTGGCATGAATATTCCATTCATTCATAAATGACAGCAGCGATTCTACAATGGGTTACATTTGAGAGCTATTGAATTAGAAAACAGAGTAGCCTATAATGTGATTGGTCTCATGAACATGACGCACACAGACATATGAATACTCAAATTGAAGAATTCTTTTGTTTTAGGTTTCTAGATTCTAGGTTTATATTTATCATTGTCATATAAATTGGTTTGACTGGTTATAATGAAAATTGGTTTTAATGGAAACTGTAATGGCACCTGTTGGTCTCTACTGGTCACCTTCAATTCATGGATTTTGTTAAAGCCACTAAATCCTAATGTAATATGTCCCAAAACACTCTACAGGAAACCATTATTTAATGGTTTTAATGGTTATAAATTGATGGTTTGTAATGTCTGTAATGGTATTTGTAGTGGAAATCGTTTGAATTTCTGAGATCGTTTCTATTGTTATTGTCAGCAGGGTCACCATGGTTTTTGTGATATTATTTGCCATAAATGTGATAGGATTGCTGAAATATTTTGAGATAGTACTTTTTTTACACCCAGTTCATCCCTGGATGGATTTAATGCATCATTGTTAAAATAATAATAATAATAATATTTTTTATTACCATAACTTTGACAGTTGTGTGTATTTTTTAATAAACTGATTACATTTTTAAATTTATTATAATTTAAATAATTTATTTACATTTTCTATATATTTACTTCTTGGCTCTAGTATGTTTGCAAATGTAGAAACAGGCCTAAAAGCACACTAGTACCTCAGGTGCTGCCTGCTGTGGCTTGTTGCATGCCATAATTTAACATTTACACTTCTCAATTTCTCAAGTTTTAATTAACAGTGTTTATGCCTTCATGGCTTAATTTCCATACAATCTACTGTTAAGTGGCTCCTTCTGGCACTATTCACAAGTTTTTCCCCATTATATTTTATGGAGGGTACCCAAGGGGCGAAAGGTTGAAGGATATATATTAGTAATAAATTTGTTTGATCATGGGTGAGGGTGTATTTAACGGGACAAAAAAAAAAGCCTAGTTTAGGACCAGGGTCGAAAAAGGCAGTTACTTCTAATCAAATTAAAAATGCAAGTTACAGGATACAATTTAATTTGGGGATTAATTTGCCTCAAACATATGATTGAGCACACTGTCTCATTTTATGTGACATCTCGTAATGAGACTTTAAATCATGGAAGCTTCATCTGTGAGAAAAAGGACACCCAACAGGCATTTAAATAAATAAATTAATTAATCTATAAGAAAGACCAATAATTAAATCAATTCAGGTCCTTATAAACTAAACAAATCCGTGAAAATGTAATTCAATGGAAATCCTCCTCAACACATTAATAGACATTAGTTGATGGTGACATAGCAACTATTAATTCCCATAGTTCCTGTAAAGTATGACAACTTATTAATTCATCATCGGCTTCCTCACATAGTGGTGGCAAAACATTGTTTTCTCCAACACGGTCTCATTAAATCATAACCCTTGGTCTTTTACTAACCTTGAATTATTAGATGCGGCTCTCAAAGTACCATTAATTAGCCTCTGAGAAAACAGTGAGTGGGATTTTGTGTGATTTTAGCACCTGCACGCAAACTAAGCACTCAACTGCACTCTCTCGGAACGGAGGAAGCGAAGGGCGGAGGGGTGAGGAGAGGGGTAGGAAATAAGACATCATCGTATTTGGCGAATGTAAACCTAACTCCACAGAGGTTTGTATTCAAACACATTCCACTGCTGTTTACATGTGTCATGCACTCTGTTTTCTCCTGGCCTACTTTTCCCTCATTGTTGCTCGTAATCAGCGCCTCTTGCACATCCACCACGTTTCTACAGTTGCAATGATGAGTGACAAATAGAGCACAGGATAAAGTCCATCCTTGTATCGTTTACATGCGGAGGTAGTCTTGATGATGGCAGAAGACGTGATTTGGAGGAGAAGAATTTAATAAAGTTGTTATTTTTGCTTTCTTTGCACACAAAAAGTGTTCTCACAGCTTCATAAAATTATGGTTGAACCGCTGATGTCACATTGACTATTTTACCAATGTTCTAACTAAGTATCTGGGCCTGGGAACATTTCAGTTGCTTTGCTGTGTATGGAGGGTCAGAAAGCTCTCAGATTAAAACAAAAAATATCTTAACTTGTCTTCAGAAGATGAACGAAGGTCTTACTGGTTTGCATGGCCCTATTATAGCCACAATTCGTGGCATCCAGTAATAAAAACAGATATTACTGTATAATGTGGAATGTCATGGAATATGTGCACATATAGGAACATATTACACCAACTTTCATCTCATTCAGTAAAATTGTAAAACAAGTTCCTCCTGAACCTCAATCAGTCACTTGGCCAGTCACTGGGAGAGCGCAGAATAAAGTGTTGGAAAGTTTGTGGAAATTCACAAGGTGGCTCTGTCGAGCACAACAAAGGGAGATATCCAAAGACTTTTCATGTCGATGCTGACAGATCATAAGGGGAGTAATGAAAACACCATGGAGGAGAGACAGTGAGTAATTACTGAACGGGTGCAGTTATCCATTACAGCTGAGCTTCAGGGAAACTTGTTCCGAGATGCTTCACTTATTTACATTTAGACAATCCTCTACGTCCTACACGGCACTACCCAATGGACAAGGTTAAAATCACCTCGTCTTCACTGGTGATGTTTGGTAAAGATAGTAAAAATGGGTCATCTTGGTTTACAAGATGGTCACTAACATACCATCACCTGTGTAGACAGAGGTCATTGGGTGCTTGTTTTAGTACAACACCCTTAAATAACAACTGTAATTTGAGGACAGAGTCATTAATCAGACGGTGGTGCAAGCAGACATACTGAGTATGGGCTTAAAGCTACTAGATGAAGTGCTTTTCCTGAAGGTCTAACTAAAAAAGACTGCTTTATTTTACAGATAGAGTGAGAAATAGGCTTGCCTCAATAGACGGTGCTGATGGTGATACTGGTGTTAAACCGCAACACTGGTTACATCACTTGAACACAGCGGCACAGACCCCATACCTATTTAAATTTTATGTAAGTTATTTTTTATTTTACATTAGGCATAGCCTGCACTATAGCATGGTGTATTTAATTTGTTTTGTTAATAAAAATTCTATGTGTTATATATATATATATATATATATATATATATATATATATATATATATATATATATATATATATATGTGTGTGTGTGTGTGTGTGTTAACTTGAGTTTAATGTTGTATTTTGTTGCTGCATTCAAGCAACTAACGTCGAACTGCCGCTAATTCGAAAATGAAAGTAAAATGTGCACGCCACTTTTACAAGTTATTTAAAAGTGAAAGCAAGGAAAAGAGGGAATGCCCTAGCCCCACGATGATATCGGTATTACTGGTGTTGTCAAACGTCGATTAACCAGTGGGAAATTTTCCTAACTGTCACAACCCTAGTGACAAAAAAAAAATTTAATTAGTGAGGAAACAGACCAGTTTCAAACCTGGATTACCTATATTAGCACCACAATTTAAGTATTACCCACTGCACCACAGCTCCAACTTTTTAAATCCTAGTTTTTGAGTCCACTGCACCATTGTAATACTGTTTGCTTCCTTGAAAATGCTAAACAATACATTCAGTATCAGTAAGAAAACAGAGACGTGGGAATGATCAGCAGTACTTCAGTCAATGTGTCTTTGAGAAATATCTATTGTGTGTTCAAGAAACACATTTCTATACATCACTAGTCCATGAACTCAGTATCAATACAGCTGAAATCGTTTATCGGCTCTCTGGTGTTCCACATAAGAATAAGAACTGAGTAAATTACAATGAATATATTCACCTCAGTAAATGCACCTCTTCATGTCATTGTCATAAAGTTTTCAAGAATGTTTCTCATTAAACTGCAGTTTATAGTCTCTTCAGGAAATTTCACGATTCCATACACAAATGTATTTTTGAGAATTGTTTGTTGGATGATTACAACACAGAGTATCATGGGTTTTCATTTCCTACTGCAGGGTGTGCAGAGCACTGCAGAGCCGGTGCGAAACACACAAGAAAGGCTCCATTGTTTGATTGTTTTGAAGTGTCGTTGAAAAGACTATTTGAGATCTGAATTGTCTTAGAAAACTTGATGACAAACCTCTCTCTGCTCTCATCTAAAAATCATTTCTCCTTTAGTTTCTTCTCTCGCTCTTACTGAATGCACACTTGAGAAGAAAGCTAAACATTTACTAGAAAGCTAGTGACACAGACTTAGTTCGAGAGAAATCCTATTTCCTGATGAGTAGAGCAAGGGAGAAGTTTGTTATAATAATTATTAGGGCTGTCAATAAAACATTAATTAAAACTTTTTTTAATAAATGATACCAACAATAAAAAAAAAAAACACTGACCTCTAATTTGACTTTTACTGTTGACTTCTGACTTTTATTTTTTAGGGTCTATTCAGTAATTTCCTTTGCCACAATAATTTAACGCATTTATATTATCTTCATACAGGGTCTTTTACAGAAAATATTGATGTAACTAATTGGAGTAAATAATTCTTATATTATATACTTAATTTCATTAATATGTTGTTTACAAGCATTTTCACCATCATGTAAATCACACATTTTTTGTCTTCAACCAATTACTAGAGATTAAATAAAATACAATTAGCCTTAAACATGCTAATTCAAGGAAAATTCACAACCTGCTCTCTGAGATCGTTTAAAAAAATAAACAATTCCCTGTTGCATCGTTTCAAATCCATCTGAGGACCTTGGACTGAGTGCAATGCTTAAATCAAGTAAATGCAACATTTATATTAGGATGTCATTTTGAGCTGAGCAACACGAGGTGTGGCATTAAGTCAAATCACAATGTCTACTTCACATAGTTAAGTATACGTTTCATTTTGTCTTCGATTTAGCTGATGGTATTATTGGAATGATTTTAAGGATTTATCTTCTGTAGGTTTCACGGCATTAGCATTTTCATAGCTTTGCTTTGAAATCGATTTATTAGATTCAGCAGAGAATAAAACCTTCCCTGAAAGAGAGAAGGCAGGATCCTTTAAATGCAATACAGTCTCATTCAGCCCAATATTTTCAAGACTTAAAGCGCCACTAGTGTAGAATGAGTCTTTCCTTTTAACAGAGAAGAAAGGATTTTCCATCTTTCATCCAAATATATTTAACCAAATCACATTGCTGAATTGTTTTCATTATTGGTCCTGAATGAAAAATACATATTTAAAGGAAACACTCCAAAGGATACGGCCTGTTCAAAATTCCTTTGATTTTAATATATTCTATTTTACCAAGTGCTTTTCACAGATTGGTTTTCTAGGTATGCCTCAGGCATGGATACCTCAAGATTGCAGTAATCATAGGGCAGAATCTTGTTTTGCCATTAACACATGTAAGGGTCATCTTCAGGACCCTTATCGAATTGTAAACTGACTTTTTTCTTTCAGAGGTCCAGATGGATTGTCAAGATGGCTGCAAACAGCAATAGCAATGAGGTCCACAGTTTGTTAAACACCTTAAGTGGGTCAGCAAGAGTGTAATATGGGGCAGGCTTTTACAGATCTGTGTGTGGGTGGAACGATAGAGCCCTGCAAATCCCTGTGAGCACACTTAAAACAAAGTATATGTAGAATCATACATGGAAAATATTAGGATTACAGCACACACACACACACGCAGCATAGACTATTTAATATATACAACATCCATGTGGAAAAGCCTCACTTAAACTAGTCTAAGATGGTTTGCTGGTCTTCCAGTCTGGCTAGTTGGTCTTCAGCTGGTCTAGATGATATCCCAGTCTGGACAAGCTGGTGGACCAATTAAAAGTGCCCAAAACTCTTATAAAACCAGCTCAGGCTGGTTAGTTGGGAAGACCAGCAAATTAGCTTAGGTTGGTTTAAGCGGGGTGGGGGGTTAGCAGTAGTGGCATAGGTAACATAGCATTGATATTCACAAATGTACCTTTTAGAACAATGCCTGATATTATGGTATACAATCAAATATACAAATATTAAAAAAGATTTTTATTTATCAATCTCAAGATGCAATAGCTCACTGAGTTTGAGGCTCACTGTTTTCCATACCTCTCTGCGATTCATAACTGCATAAAAACCAATAGCTCAATAGGTTGTGCAGGGGTGAGCCTATCCAGTGGCTCAGCTCAATGCTTTTCACGACCAAATAAAATTGCACTTGATAAAAATAGTGAAATATATCTTAGCACCAAAGCTTTAATAATGTGGACTTATTAAATTCCAGCGGTCTATGCAGAGAAACAGATGAGAGGGAGATTCAACACTGTGTCAATCACAGCAATTTTTCCTGGAATGTGAGAGGGTCCGAGACGGCACTGTAAATTTGACATTTTTCTCTCCATTTCTTTCATTGAGTGCAGAAAGAAATCCTCACTTGATTGCTTGCATGCACAAAAGAAAGATCAGAATGTACAATGAGCAATTTAATTTCATATTGTGTTTTTCTTCACACCAGCTCATGTGCTGTCTAGTGAGCATCAGTCTCTCACAGACTAATTAAGGAAATGATACATGACAAATCCATGAACTTGAAATCCATCTAATTGCACGTCATTTTAATTCTAGGATTTCCACAAGCATTCTTGATGCTTAAGAGAATGAGAGAGAGAAATGAGCTTGGTCTTGTAAATTAAAATAACACATCATTTTATACCCCAAGTGAGGCACAGGGGCGTTCGGCTCACACCGAAAGAGCAAATATATTTCCATCCCTTCAAATCGAGCAAGGAGAAATATTGTTTAATCAATTGCACCAAGAACTTCGGCCACCTCAGCAGAATTCAACCACCCACTTTTGACAGAGCATGGCTGCCGTTTATCCCCTTACTCCATCTCTGATGTCTCAGTGTAGGTCAAGAACCGGGTATAAGAGTCATTTCCTCTGATGTCCAAACCAATCAGAGGTTAAAGCCCAGTGCTGGCCTTAAAAGGTGATATATCATTAAAAACGACTAGAGGAGAATTTTTTTATTTATTTTTATTTATTTTACATATTTTTTTTTAAATATGTATGTTACTTTAATAGTAATTGTGTCATGTTGTTGTCTATCTTAGGGAAGACATTCCTGTAAAATAGGTTTTTAAAATGTAAAAATAAAATAGAGTAAAATCAAATAAAAAATATCACACAGTATGCAATTAGGTGTTTCCATACACAGAGGAAGCGTGGAAGCCATAAACCCAAAGCTGATCTTCGCTACTACTTCAGCTCAATAAATACGAGACACGACAATAAAATTCTGTGTGGTATGATAGCTAATAAAACTGACAAAACTCCTGAAATAAAACTGCATTTATTTCCTCATTAAATTGAGTTTTTTTTTTTTTTTCATTTGAGAAATATGGTAATAATACTAATAAATAAAATTGGTTGGTTTTAGCAGCATGAAACCTCATGCAAAAGATTTAGGTAGTCAAAACTGCATGTTTAAGACTGGATAACTGTAACTAAATCTGTGCAATAAACCTTGCCTAACATCATAAATGGAGTGAAGCTAAAAGTCAGACTAACAGCTTGAGTTGGAAGGCTTATCTTTAAGATGAAGACTGGCAAAAGATCTGAAGAATGAGGGCATCCATGCAAGGAAGGAATGGTGCATGATGGAGAGGAACACTCAAAACAGCAATATAATCAGTGCTCAGAGGATTTAAGACTGGATGTTCAAAAAAACGCATGGAAAGTGTCACTAAGTGCTGAAACAAATTAGGTTCTAATCCGTGTCTTTGAAGGGACTCTAATTAGTCCTCCAATTTTCTCTCACATCAGAACAAAAAGTGCTTCATGATGTAACATGATCTTGTTTAATGTAACATGCTCTGGCAAGATTGTTTTCTCCATGGTGACAGATGGCCGGCATGTAGAAAAAAGGGCTTCCCATTTGCTTTTCACATTAAAAACCTATTATTCTTCCCAAATCCACATATGACAGCAAGCAATTTGAGCTTTGTCCACATAATAAAATACCCTGTAAAGTGTCACAGTTCACAGACAGAAACAAAGACAACAGCGTGTACATAAGGAAAGAATATTTTAAACTGACGTATCTTGATTGAAATCTAGAGTTTGGATTTTCTAAATGCCCTTTTCCCTTTGCAGAGGCAATTTCCTTTGGAAATTGTCGGCAGTAAATATGGTTAATGTGCTGTGCCTGCACTTCGCTCACACGGAGAGCTGAGGAAGGCTGACATGAGTTATCTGTATGATTCTTGTGAAAACTGAGATATGAATCCGTCCATCGTAAACTAGATTGTAGAATGATGTACAATTGCCCTGGAGGGAGAAACTCACCAGGAACACCCCCCACACAAGGGATTCAACATATGGATCATGATCCAAAACAGAAGGATCTCTAACTAAATATCATACAACTTATAGATATAACTAGAATGCTAAATGGGTTCTAAATATTATAGACCTCCCTGAATATTATTAAAATAAAAAAAATAAATAAAATTTTTTTATATATATATATATATATATTTTTTTTTTTTTTTTTTTTTCTTAAGCCAAAACACAACCATTGCAATGTATTTAAAGGGGCCATATGCAGTGGTCGACCGATATTGTTTTTTTGACAGCCGATGCTGATATCTTGGAAAGCAGGGGGCCGATAGCCGAAATAAAGCAGATATAATTATTTTATTATTATTAATATTTCAGAAATGTGAAATAATTTGACAATGGATTAAATGTACTTTAGATGATAAACACATAAATAAATAAATATTTAATACAAATATAATTAAAAAGTAAGTAAACACTGTAACCGACAGTCTGGGAAGTTTTTTTGAATTGGGAATCATGTTCTTCAAATAAAGCCAGGGTAACACTCATTTTACATACAGCACACAGGGAAAATTACATGAATATGACAGTGGGCAAATGCATAAAGTGCAGCATAATTTGAAATCATGAGTCTAAAGTATTCAATTCACACAAACCAACCGTCACACAAAGGACTTGGAATCATGCTGGATAAAAATGCACACTTCACAAGATCTCACAGCTGGATTCGACTACGTTTGCAAGGTTTGTGAAATGAAATGCTCATTAGTCATTCAAAGACTTAAAAAATATATGTAAATGTGTATTTGCTTAATGCTGATTGGAAATGAGAAAGTATTATGATTGCCTTTCTATTACTAATAATATAAAATCATTATAGCAGTTTTGTTTACATTAATTCCTTTGTTTAACCATTCTATCTTATTATTAGAAAGACTTCTATCCATATTAGACAGAACTGTTAACAATGATGGCGACCAAGAGGGAGAAAGGCACTGCCTTTCTAAGCACCATCAAAATAAAAGTCCCACCTTGAACACATCGGCCAAGCAGAAAACCTTATCAGCCAATACCGATATTTGAAAAATGACGATATATCGTCCTTGGAGATATATCGGTCAACTACTAGGCAAATGATGCGATTTCAAGTTTTCATTTCTCTCTGGAGTGTTACAAGCTCTTGGTGCATAAAGAAGATCTGTAAAGTTGCAAAGCCTAAAGTCTCAAATCCAAAGATGTATTCTTTATAAAAGTTAAGAGTCAACCACGTCTACCTAAAATGGCTCATTCAAATAAAGAAGGAGTAACTTTTATTCTCACTATTGCCACCAGCACCATGTTGTGGAGAAGCGGTGTTTTCCATTGTGAATGCGAAACTACTTTGTTTGGCCTTCCAAAAGAGGACACAACTAGAAATCAGTGGATAAGTTGTATTTACAACACTGTTCCGGAACAGTTCAATCCAAATATGTGTGCAACACATTTTACAGAGAATGAGGACTGTCTCCTGTGAGTGTAGCCCACAACGTGATGTTTTATTAACAAATTTCAGGAGGAGCACATGCAGATAATCAACATGGCCAATTCACTATCAATAACTGCACCATCCATCCAACCACCACGAGCAGTCTTACCTTCATTCTCTCGAGTCTTTCAGCATCCCTCCACCCCACCTCCTCACCGTCGACCCATTCTGGCATTCAACGCTCAGGTCAATGTTGAGCTTGGAGCCCTCTCCCTGGGCAGCATGCCTAATACGCATACTATTCTTCTCGCTTTATTATCTGCAAGGCGAACTCATGAAGCCAGTGTCTGTTTCTATAAAGTGGGGCAGTTCCATATTTGCAAGGACAGTCTGGCGCTCCTGGCTCACAGTCTAAATATGTGTACATATGCAGAGGATTTGCCACTGATGATTCAAACGCAAGTTTTGAGCAATGTAGAGTAAAGCTTGTTGTTTGTCATTTCTCTGATCACAAATGCAGACATGGTATTATGTTTATGCAGCGCGATACTCAACACAACGCGTAATAAGATGGTGTAAGTCAATATAATCAGTATTTATGTCCCCACTGGATGCAACAAATGCCTCATTTGTAATGGGTTTTATTGGTTTTGTCTTGTCTTGTGCTGGTACATGGCATCACAGTATGGTAAGGGGCGTAACACGCCTAGGGCATTCGCCAATCACAACAAACTAATTTCATTATACCAAATACACCAAATAATGTTCTTTTTAGCAACATCATATAACCCCTTTAATAATAAACAAAAACCATGACACAAAAATGGGTGGATTAACATATCAATGCTTATCCAGTTAAAAATTAAATGAAATTAAATTTAATGAAATTAATAAAATAAGCTGACTGTTTTTTGGAAAATATAATAAAGTAACTTAATCATTTGTAGGTATGAATAAATAAAGGATTTTTGATTCATCTGATACTTTAAGCAATGAAATACATAAAGATAAAATAAATAATATAATGCATTGTCTGAATGACAAAGTTGTCTATATGACAAAGTGTTTTTAATTAGCACAAGAAGCAAGAACTTCAATCAAGCCAGCAAGCATGATGGGAATGACAAGCCTCAGCGAATGAGAATTACAGTAGCTGACCTGCTCATCATTCATTGGCTGGTAGATGGTGGCAGACGCAGGTCGACCATGATGTGGAATCAATGAACTGTACTACTACAGCATTAAGCTCCATTGCCGATTATCCTCCATTCAGTCATAAATAACACACGGCCCTAACCATGGCTGCAAACAATTATGACATCCAACACAGAAATAATGCAATAATGGAGAAGAATGAGACACTACTGCACTAAACTGCATGACCAAATAAACCTTGAGTGCACACAAACTGTGATATTGATTCTTCAGCATGTGTTATTACACCAGATTCATATTCCAGCTACAAGGTTGCCTTCTCACACACTATTCACTATAAACATAAGGAAACTGTGTGTACTGTATAGTCCAGAAACAAAGAAAAGTAAATAACATTCTTAAAATTCAATATCAAGCGACCACAGTGCTGGATAAAGATGTTAAGGACATTATTGTTCTCTGAATTTGGAGGAAGTCTTGACAGGAAAGTCGGGGCTATTCAGCTCTGTTTCACATTCCACTTAAACACGCTTATCAACTTTTTTCAGTGAATAGATTCCTTACCTGTTCCTTGGGTTGGCTGAACTGGTGAGAAGAAGAAAATAGCATGTCCTTGAGTGAGTTTCAAATTACTTGCTCAAAAAAAAAAAAAAAAAAAAACACAATTAAGGGTCTTTCTCAAAACATGCAAAAAGGATTTCTGTCACTTTGGCATTTTCAAAGTGTCTGTATTACACCAAGGGCAAATAATGATAATTACTCCGATCAACAGTTTTTAGTTATCTGAGACTTGAGATTGATTTTGTAGCCAGAAATTCAGAGGAAGCAACATACCATGAACCTAGTGATGACATAAAAACCCCTGCTTGTTATCAATGGGCTAAATGAAGAAGCGTCACAGCAATTAGCCTGGAGAAAATTGCCATGTACATTTCTTTACCAGACAAAATTATTTCTGACAGACTTGCATTTCCGTAGCCAAAAGGCAGTGTCTTTTGTGAGACTGTTTTACAGACTATAAGCAAACCTCTGAAATAAAGTGAGAAGGATATATATTTTTCTCTTTTACATTTCTCAGAGAACTGGCAAAAAAAAAAAATGTAGTGGCAACAACACCACAAATTGTAAACACTGTCACGTTCTGTTTGATTGGCCATTTTCACTGATTAGTGCCCCCATTATTATAACCAGATCTCAACTTTCAGCTTCAGTATAGTCAACCCATGCTCATTGGGAAAGTATGCCTTATATTTCTTTCAAAAATAAAATGCTCATATTTCTTCTACACCTTTAAAGTAAAATGTGGCTGAGTGGCACTAGGATTGCTTTTGATTAATAGATTAATAGATTAATTGATTAATAGAAATCGTCATAAAATCACGATTTGAGCGTGCACGATTTCTAAATCGCTTTATAGCACGAATTTCTGCAGCCCTGACCTCCCGCAGTATGCTATCCGATCCAATCAGAATGCATTGCGCCTAGCGCGAGAACAGAATGGGCATATGCCTAACTCCAGGTTCACACACTGTCTGTGATGCGCCTTTTTTCTGAGCCAATGTTAACGGATCAGAGCGTTCACACTGCACGCAGTAAAAGGCTAGAAATAAAAACGTGCAAAAATAATTAATATCTAACACATGAGCATAGACAGAATTGTGAGTGCACAGGACGCAGTTTAAGTGAGAGGAGACATGTTTTAAGTGCGCACACTCTCTCCACGCAGAGCAGCGTGTATCTGAGCAAGCACGTCTGGTTTTGTGGCAAAGGAATTCTGAGTGTGAGCAGAGAGATTCGCGCTAGTGCATTATTTTAATGTGCTTTCGCATTATATTTATGCGCTCTCGCTGCTGACCGCATACATATACTGTATACACACTGCAAACACCTGAGGCACCGCTACAATTAATGAGCTCTATGAACAATGCATGGCAAAAAAGAATTTTTTTTTTTTTTTTTTTGCTATAAGTCTATACATTTTGTTACATCTTTACTATAGTGATAATTTTGACTTATGTCTGTTCTAGAGACGTTTTTGATAAAGCTCGAATTGTTTTTCCTTTGGAAATATATGTTTCAAATTAATCCTGAATGCATTTATGACTGTAAAAGCATATCGGTGTGTGTCACAATCGCAAAATTGATCAAAGAAATCGCGACAGTTTTTTTTGTCCATATCATACAGCCCTATTTCATTCAATAAAAACAATTAACAATCTAGCTTCTGAGTACTACGTTATTAACCCAACAATAGCGGGGTCATTTAATTTTTTTGCAGTGGGCCGCACAAACATATGTGTTTGGTGATGTGGGCCGCGAGTTGAAAAAGGTTGGGAACCACTTCTCTATAGCAAGTGTAATGCTGTACCAGGTGAGCTAAAGTTATTGGTGTTTTATTGTCACTAATGGTCATTTCATACGGAAACTGCAGTGAACTGTATGCATAGGTGCAAGTTTTTCAAAAATGTAGGTAGAGGCTTTGTTATCCCAGTGAGCCTATGTTGGATTTAGTTTAGCAACACAGACCAACTGTACTGTGTTTTCCCACCAGCAGACTCCGAGAAACAAAAATCCAGGTGCTTAAGTTGAGGAGCGCGTCTACACTAAACCTGACTTGTGCAGCAAATCCAAGGCTCTCTGCTCCATCAGTGTGCGGCTTCACTTGCATTAATACTTTATAGAGCAAAGAACAGCTACAAGTGCCTGCTAATGGCCTGGAAATAATATGCTTTTTTCCAGCCCCTTACAAAAGGAGATAGTGGAAAAAAACATGTACGGCCCATTACTGCTTGCTCCGCACTTTCCTCACTACTTCATGTTCTCACTGCAAAGGGCAAACCAACGTTCTTGCACATCAATAAAAGGAACCAAAAAATAGCTGTCGGCCATAATTACTATTGTAATAGCTGACTGAGGGACAAGGATTGAGGCAAATGAGAGAATGTTAGCAAGAAGTGATGGGCACAAAAGGGCAACAGGGAGGCTGAAAAGCCCAGAGAAAACACCTTGTTGGTTTCCGTTCAGTCTCTAGCGTCACATTCACAATTTTAACACCTCTTCTATCTATTCGCCTCCAACTCTACTGCTCTGTTATGAAATCTAACAAAATTTGTGGACATTTTAAGGTACCAGATGTAAAGAATGTTCCAAAATGTAGGACATAGATGTGTCAGAAAATTGTTGCTCGTTATGTAAAAAACTAATTGAAATATGAATATAAAAAATATATAAAAATAGTAAATAATCTAACTACTTCAGCTACACAAAATCATATCAGAAGAGATGAAAGACGAAAGCAAGACAATTTACCCGCAACTAAAGCCAGTGTTAGACAGCCTGTCAACAGATCCTATTTGTTTTCTTCTGTACAGTTACAAATTTTCTCTGCTTCCCTACACTAGAACTTTGATTGGGATTCACTGGCCACAATTTATTTAATTTAATTTTTTTTTTATGATGGCATTATTTAAATTGACCACGAAAATGGCATAGTGAACTTTGTAGCAGCCCTAATAAGCATAATCACTATGCTAACATCAAAATCAACTTTATTCAGTGCTGAAAAATATCAATAAAAAAAAAGAAAAACCCAGCTTAGACTCAGAGTAATTAAAATGGGTCGTTTTACTCAGTATTTGTGTGCTGTGCTTTTTATGCTTACAGTTCAGTGATTTTAACTTCAATCATTGAAGAAATTCAAATGTGAGATTATGCTGCCTTAGTATTATGCTTAGTATTGCAAGTACCCTTTGCAGCAAAACCCAGACTGGATTGTGCAAAGTTGAGTGAAAAAAAAATGGCATTCATAAACCTTCTGTATTTATTCAAATATACAAATATATTTTTTTTACGTTTGTTTTACATGTGTGTTGTGTATTTCTTCAGCTTAAAGGGTTAGTTCACCCAAAAAAGGAAAATTCGGTCATTAATTACTCACCCTTGTGTTGTTCCAAACCTGTAAGACCTTTGTTCATCTTCGGAACACAAATTTAGGTCAAAGGTCAAGATATTTAAGTCAAGATATATAGGTCAAGATATTTTTGATGAAATCTGAGTTTTCTCTGACCCTGCATAGACAGCAATCCAACTACCACGTTCAAAACCAAAAAGGTAGTAAGGAGACTGTTAAAATAGTGTGACATCACTGGTTCAACATTCAATTTTCTCTCGCTTAAGACTGACATGGAAGAGAAGAAATTGTTGATTAAATTTGTTATTTTTGTTTTCTTTGCGCACAAAGAGTATTTTCTTAGCTTCATTAAAATATGGTTGAACCACGGTCATCACATGAACTATTTCAACTATGTCCTTACTATCTTTTCTATCCCTTTAATAGAGTACATGCTATTATTAAAATCACAATACTTCTTAAAGAAGACTCCTGTTTAGGAGGGTTCTTCCTACCTAAGTACAGCGTTCCAAAACCACCCTTTATAAGGTTTCATGATTGTTACAACACTCCATTAGAAGACAGCTGCCTATGTAGGCAGCAGGCAGCAAAGCAGCTCACTAGAGTTTGAAATAGCTTGTTTCTCTTCTTATCTCTGGTGCCAAGTTCCTCAATCTCTTTTCCTCTCTATCTCTGAGAGATAAATTCCAGGTTCCCCAGTGATCGCTAAAGAAAGACAGTTAAGAAGAGAAATCTGATGCACAGGAATAGTATCATCCCATGAGGACGGCAACCTTTTAAACACAAACAGGTGAGCAGCAGAGACTAAAACCGACAGACCCTGTAGGAGAGACGAAAAGAGTAAGGGAAAAAATGGGAGGGGAACGAGACATGTTACTGGAGTAAACACTAAATCCCCAGAAGTAAACTATCAGCAATGATAATCCATTAAGAATCAATGCATAGAGAATATGGGCTTATGCCTCACTGTAGTGGCGGTTATTGATTGAGAGCCGGTCCATGCTGAGAGGGGGCAGCGGCATTATCATGCAGCCTACGTAATGCCATTTCATTCAGGCGAGACCGGCGAGCTTTTGATTAAGAACAGATGCTGCTCACACCTCCCATTCTCTTATGCGCTGCTGATGAAAATTGCAGATTTAGGAGCTTTATCATGGTTTAATATCTCTAATGTCTTATATCCTCAACCATTCCCAAAGCCCTTGCGCTGTTCCAAAAAACGAAATCCACATTTTCCCCTGTAATTGGGTGCTGTTAACTGAAACTGTGGCCTTTTGAGGTTTGTTTAATGCAAATATATCACAATTGGTGGTCTGTTGAGAAGATTCCCCACTTCTATGTAAAGCGCTTTGAGTGCCCAGAAAGCACTATGTAAATGTAAGGAAGTATTATTATAATTATTAATGTTACGCTCTAAATGTTCGTCCCAAATTCAAGAAACAGAAATGTTCAGGGTGTCCATTTTTAAAACAAACCTAAATATCTTAATCTGTGCACAGTAGGTTACAGTGTAATTCACATTCACATTTTATTTCTTCATTTGAGAAAAACATTATATAGGATAAGAGACAGGATCAAGTAGTTGCTATCTAAAAAAATATATTTTACAAATTCTTTATCATCAGGTTAAGTCAAGTTATATCAAATAACTGTTTTTAAAATCCATTCTATGATTATTTTTAATGTAGCAAATATAAAATAATACTGATTTTCAGCTATTGTTATGCATGCATCTTTACTGTCATATATATCGGCTTTATATCAGCCATGAAAAAAAATCAATATCAGTCGAACACTAATTACCATCATAATTTTCTTTACAGCTGCTTTAAAATATGCATTTATAAATATTTTGGGTTTGACTTCTTCCATGTAAGACACACATCTACTGTTGAAACAATAAGCACACATACACACCAAAATCCATAGAGGATCTTATGAACGACAGCCCAATGTCTCTTGCTTTCACACTATGACTGACATCTCCTCATGACTGTCAGCCATCGTGCTACACTAAGTGCTGTGTCGCCCTTATAAGTGACAGTCACTCCATTATCACATTATCAGAGTTGCAACATAAAACTTTACAGCACCGAAACCCAGCATTCATCACACCCTCACCTCCAAATGGGCACATGGAGAGACTATCAGACTGACAAGTGGCCTGGGTTCTGACTGAAGCCTGACAATGCTCCCCCACCCATCCCTCTCCCCCCAGTGCCCTATTATGAATTATTGTGCAGTGGCCACGACAACAGGACTTCACACTGCACAAAATCGACCTTTGCATTGGGTATGGTTCACTGCCCCTTTAGACGGCGTCCTGTTTGATAATTGCCTCCTTGCCATGTTCAGGCCAGCCATAAATAGTCTCGTGAATAGCAATTAGGAAATGATGGCAATGATTAGTATTTATGCTGTTGGTTCAAAAGAAGGATGTATATTGTGCAGCTGTGACAATTCGGCACTAAAATCAGGGAGTGGCAAAAGTTTGATTACACTTTCACAAGGAGGCGGAAAGTGGTGCCGGTGGGGCGGGGAGGATTAGGCCTCAATGTACGCCCCCTGTTTGTGATTGTGTCTGCCACATTACATTACCCAAGATGCTCCGAGAGGAGATATAATGAGATTATCACAAAGATGCATGAATCGAATCCCAGATGAGACACTGGTCGGCAGTGAATGTGTGAGTCTCTGTTACTGCATGAGTGGAGCTCCTCGAATTTGGAATGAGCAAAGCGCAAGCGTAATCACAGTGAAGAGGTAAGCCATTCCTCTCCTGCAAAATATCACTGAAAAAAAAGAAAGAATAACCGAAGATCTACATCGAGGAAAAGGAAATACAACTAATAAGACTCTGTAATATCTTAAATCTGCCATTTGTTTTAACATTTCTGAATAACGTATGACAGCGATTTCGTTTGTATTCAAGGTAGAGGACATATCACATAACCAAGGCTCAAGGTACTCTTTTCAGGGACTAGTTTTGAATTAAAGGTACGATTCACACAAAAATTCTGACATGTACTCACCGTTATGTCATTCCAAACCTTCAGGATATGGCTTATACTTGTTCTGCGCAACACACACACAAAAAGTCAAATGTGACTTTTTATTGTGTTATTTTTACATTCTTTTTACATTACATTAAATTTTCTGTCATCTGAAGAGAGAGTCATCTCAATAGTAATCACTTACAAGAGATGAAGACTGCACTGATAAGTTTTATATAAAAAGTGTTTTAATTATGGCCCAATCACATTTCTATCACTTACCCCTACCCCTCAGTTTCGTGTGTTCGACTGTCTTACTTCTCTTTTAGTTGGAGGGGAATAGAGTGAAGGCCCAGATAGCCCTTTAAATGAAGATTTTTCGGGACCACACTTCAAACGAAGGGGTATGAGAATTTTCACCATAAACCGGCTACAGCAGCAACATGGCTGCTTGAGCAAACAAAAAAAAAACAAAAATGTAAGCATTTTTGGCTTTAATGAAAAGTAATCATTTGTCTTGTGTTACATACAATCGTGTGTTCATATTAACGGTTATGCTATTCAAATAAATGTTTGGAAAAAAAAAAGTTTGCTAACGTCATATTATTGCTGACTGCACAGTAGTGCCACAACATATTTTCATATCTGATAAGGGCAATAACCACCGTAGACATTGAGAGGGGTTACAGTCCCCCGTAATAATTAAAAATCTTTAAAAAATTTGAAAACAATTTTCTCAAATATTGCCAATTAGAGAGAGAGAGAGAGAGAGAAGAAAGTTGTGTGTCTGTGCATCTCTCTTTATACACTGAAAAAAAGAGTTTCATTGGATCAAAGTAAAAATTTTGCGCCAACTTTTTTTGCGTCGATCGGAAAATTCTCAAACCCAACCTCGATGATGTCAGTGGTCACGTGGTTCTCACAAAACTCAAAATGATTGATTTGATGTGTAGAAAATAGTTTAAATTAAACCAACAAAACTTAGATTTACTTCCAATTTAAGTAAATAATTTACTTTAGCTCAATAACAAGACAGAAAATTAAATAATTTAAGTCGCATCAAGTATAAAATGTGCTTTAGAGTAATGACAAGGGAGTTGAACTTTTTTCAGTGTAGTGAGTTTACTTCGAAAACAGTGATTTTTTCCTCTCGTTGCTAAAAAATATAATGTAGCAATTTAGTATTTAAACTGTTATTAACAAAAGGTGTGGGATTGATGATGGAGAAAATAGTAGTTGGAGTAGTTGCTTATTTTGTGTTGGACTGTAGACCACTCTGTAAAACTCAGTAGTATTAATATCACATCATCACCACATCAATAGATGGCAGTGCAATGTCTAACACCACTGTTGAATCGGTACAGAAAATCCACGAAGAACAACAATGATACCACCGATTGATTTCAGATTGATGTTACTATATATATATATATATATATATACACACACACTTCATCTTATGACTTAAAAAGTCTTAAATCAGATCTTAAAAACCAATTACAGATGGACAATTTTTAAACCTGTGCAACATTGGCGCAGTACTAGTAGCTTCTTGTTCAAACACATAGATGGCATCCTTCCACATTCACGCATACAATAAACAACCTCATTTATCCCAATGAACCAAAGGTGAAATTCAGAGGCGAAAGTCAAATGTATCCTTAAGATGGCCAAAGAGAAGCTGTCAATTATCCCACAATATACAAACACGATAACCTCCAAAGGGGCTTTTATTTGTAGCTGCACAAATACCATTTCATCAAAGTGAAAGGTCAAACACATCAGTCTCTCTTGTTGTTAAGATAAATAAACAAATGTACCAACTGTGAAAGTTCGAAAATCTGTACGAACTAAAAACTACAAGGAGAATAAAACATGACCTTAGACAGCCCATCTATCGCATGCTGTAAGTTCCTGCGGTAAAGTCTGCACCTCTTGCCTCTCAATAATGAAAATGAAATTCAAAACAGAGCTTTTAGAATAATTAACAAGTGTCAGCCAGGAGCAAAAACGTTATTATTTAAAATGAGCTGAATTAGCTGAAAATTAGTGAGCTGCGTATGAAGAGCTGTCATGTTGTCACATCACATTTAATGCGAGATCAATCTTAATACATAACGAAGCATGCTGTTTACACTGCTTAAAACACCAATAACTCATTGTCATCACCAAATGGAGCAGCATTGGTTGCACGGCATAAATATTTCAGATGAGTAATGTCTGAACATTTTAGTGTGGAGGTGACACTGCTGACTTTGGGAGCAGAGGAGAAATGAACTCTGCAGGAGTGTGACATAGGTCACTCTGGAGTCTTGGAGATGAAAGCTCAGCCAAGGGATCTTGTCCCCTGCACACAAAAATGAATTATTCATTGAGGATTTGGAGACATCAGTTAGAGGATCTGTCGATACCAACCCCCATCTCCCCCAAACACACAAAGACCGGCCAGTAACATTACGCTCTGCCCTTTAATGCAACCTTTAAAATGTAGAGTCTCCTGATAGGTGGGTGATTGTGTCTCAAAAGTTCAGAGAGAAAGGATGCATCTAAACAAACACTATACTAGATGGCTTTATGCTTTGTGGATATTTCGAGAACAGTTTTAAAATATCACTTTTAAGAATCAATTTACTGAAGGCCAACACAGACACAGTTTAATCTAAAGGTCAGGAATTGTACATCACATTGACGACTGGCTCTTTTTGACACTGATCAACTAAGAACAAGGAAAGTGGTTATATTTTCCATCGTAACATCATGTATTCGAGAGCTGGATGTAGGAAGACTGTGAGAACTGTAGAAATAACTCGGTCAATAACATATAAAAGTTTCCACAAATAAAGAGCACAAGGCTAGTACTCTGAACCTCTTTATATGTTGCGTTTTCCTTGTGGACTGGGCTATGTGGGAAAATAAAGTAGACAACTTAAAACTCTTATTGCTGAACATAGATGTGCAATTAGACACTATGACCCTAGAAGTCCTTTAGCACAAAGATTTTACAAGTTTAAACATTCGGTTTCGACTCTACAATATATTAACATCGAAGCAGTTAAATTACCTTGAAGAGGGGGTGATATCCACAATCTAGGTACCTTTAAAATGTGATGCATATTGGATTTATACTTTGAATACTTTATTTCCTAATGGTCTCAATGAAGATTTTGATATTTGCCCTTTTCTTTAATTATTATAGTGATTTAGATGGTAAGATTTACCACAGATTTACCACATTATTGTGCGATTTGCTTTTTTGCCCTTTTCTTACATAATTTGTTGATTGTCCTGCTTTTTTTTAATGTGGGCAATCATTTAGTGTGTGTATATAAGGGCATTGTCATGTATGTTCATTGTTTGAAAATTAGGAGAACGTTTAAGATCGAAACATCACCTGTGTTGAGAACACAATGTAATATATCTCTTGAGCTGTGGTGTGCCTACTTTGATGTTCTGTTCTCAAATAATGTATCTGGAAATTAGTTTGTTAAAAAACAATACTTACACCCTTCAATACGTGATTCTTAGTTGTATAAAAAAAAGTTACAATATATTTCACTTTCAGAAAAGTATTTACAAATTGTGACGAGTGGGGCGGGGCCGAGGGACATGGGAGCAAGGCCGGTGGAGTGATTGGAGATGAGCTACACCTGTTCGACCCACCGGTCTCGAGGCCCACGGAGGAGATGGAAGGATATAAAACTGGAGCGACGACAGTGAAGGACGAGAGAGGACCAGGCCTGGGCTTTTAGTTGTGTTTTGGTTTTTATTTGCGCGCACCAGTCGTCCGTGAGGGGCTGGTGCGCTGTTTTGTGTTTATTTTGTTATTAAAGTTTCATTTTGATTGTCCGCCGGTTCCCGCCTCCTTCTTCCCGACGATTAGGAAGTTTAATTCATTACAGTGGTGCCGAAACCCGGGAGAAGGAGGGACGCGCTGCTGAAGATCCCTCGCCGCTGTGGTGAATCCGCGGTGCCAACGAGCAGGCGAGGAGTGTGCCGCCATGGACGCTCGAGGCGGTGGACTGGAGCGAGTTGCCGGGGACGGGCGAGCTCGCTACCGGCCGCCCACGATAGGGAGGGGCGGCTGCCGTCCGTGAGGGAGCGGAGGAGTCTGCGCCGTTCGCCAGGTGGCCGGAGCCTGCTGCCATCCGCCGGAACGGGGAGGAGCAGGGAACGGGGGACTCCTGCCGGCTGCCCAAAACCGGAGGAGCCGTCGCCGTCCACCGGGCGGCGGAGGAGTGTCGTGCCATCCGCCGAGGGCCGTCCAGTGCCACCGCCAGGCACCGCGGAGGAGATCGCCCAGCTGGTGGAGGGCCGAGCAGCGGTGCGTCTGGGAACCGGATTTTTTTTTTTTTTCTCTCCTCTCTCCCCTCTCTCGTCTCTGTCGCTCCTCCTTCCATTTCCTTTTCTCTCGCCTGTCCTACCCCCAGGTTCCCGCAGGTCCCCGTGAGCGGTCCCCCCCGGAGGGAGGGGGGGGGGAGTAGAGCGCACTCTCGGGAGTACCCCCCGGCCTGCGAGGGGCGATGGGGGTATGTGACGAGTGGGGCGGGGCCGAGGGACATGGGAGCGAGGCCGGTGGAGTGATTGGAGATGAGCTACACCTGTTCGACCCACCGGTCTCGAGGCCCACGGAGGAGATGGAAGGATATAAAACTGGAGCGACGACAGTGAAGGACGAGAGAGGACCAGGCCTGGGCCGTGAGGGGCTGGTGCGCTGTTTTGTGTTTATTTTGTTATTAAAGTTTCATTTTGATTGTCCTCCGGTTCCCGCCTCCTTCTTCCTGACGATTAGGAAGTTTAATTCTTTACACAAATATCTTGTCAAATACATTAATGTTTGTCAAGCAGCAAATCAGCATATTACAATAATTTCGGAAAGATCACGCAACACTGAAGATGGAGTAATGGCTGCTGATAATTCAGCTTTGCATCACAGGAATAAATGACATTTTAAAATATATTCAAATAGAAATGGTTACTTTAAATTGCAATAGTTTCACAATAATGTACTATTGTTTACTCAGAAGATGCATTCAAGTTCTTGAATGCATGAATTGCACTTTAAATTTACTTTTTGAATAAATTAATAGATAAATAGGTAAAACAAACAAAATACATGTCACGTCATGTCATTGACCCTCACGACAAGAGTCATAAATTCCTAATTTGTCTAGTTCTGTATGTTTTTGCCCTTGCCTTAGGAGAGCATAAACAAAAAGTCGCCCAGAGTTAAATGTGTTTTGTTAGGAAGGCCACCCACTGTGAAAAACACCCCATGGTCCTGTCTCATCATTTTGGCATTTATATGACACTAAAGAGGCATTCAGGACCACATCAGACATTTGTGGTAAAAATTGTAGCATTTCACACTGTTTCCGTCAGGAGTCATTTCCTCGATTCCATCATGTTTCACTTGTGACAGTCATAAATTCTCAGGCAGGGCCATCCATCATTCTTCTCAGCAGCACGTTGATGGGACTGGTCTTGGATGGGTTGTTTTGCGAACTGTCTATATTTAATCAGCATGAGGTAAATATTTAGTGAGTGGTGTGACGGTATGCCCCTGGAAAGCGGTGAAGTCGCTACGGGTGAAAGACGAGACATGGAGTCTTCAGAACAAATGGCCGAACAGGACTCAAGAGGAACTCAAGGTGGAGCACGAAGCCTGGGACACTGGGGAACCTCATAAAGGTTAGACTATGAAGACAAACACCCCTTCTGGAGGAAATCCGACCTTGTCACCCACCACAGCAAGGCTCAAGATTATTCTTCTACACAGCCATTTGAAAATCACAAAGAAAAGGTCTGAGATCTGCCTCAGCATTAATCTTCAATGGAAGCTCTTCAGAGGCAAACTCTTTTTAAAGTATAAAACTAAGGACGATATAGAGATATGGCTAAAGTCAAACATCTTATTCAGAAAGTCAAAACCATTTGAACGGCCACACTGCATCTTTTGTGTGTTTCAGAATACAAACACATTATTAATAACATTAAACTAAGATATTTCATAAGCTTCTAAGTGATATGAAATAGCATGCTACCTTGTTTTAAGTTTGACCGATAAGTATTTCTTTCAAAGCAAGTGTGCAGAGGAAGCCATGCTGTTATTAAATTTACAATTTAAGCACTGTTTTTATTCTTTTTTTTTCACATACATTTTTTTTATTAAACGACAGCATATTTGATATGTAGAAACTGTAAGTAATGATGAAGGAAAACTAAATGTAGCACTTCTGATGTACAGCTGTTCTACTGAATACAGAAACATACAGACAATTCATTACACACTGCTAGAGTTTACACCATGTATTTCATTAGGCTAATGTGTGCATATGTAAGTGCAGATGTTCAGATTTACTGACTGAGCTCCTGATGTGATGTGATCTTGTCCTGTAGCATTGTTTCCATGACAAGCAAGTTACTGATCTCACTCACTGCATCACAGGCAACGGTCAGAGGTGAGGTGTGTAGCTGTGTTTTCTTTTTGATTCATTTGTTACACATCAACTTTGTGTTTGTTTGTTTGTAAACTTTTGGTGATGTCATTGGTAATGATGACATTAGAAAGCCAGCCACTTTGAGCATGCCTAAACGTACAGGCTAGACTTTTATTTTCAAAATATATTAGCAAAGTCACAGTAATAACGTTCACACATTTTCATATGAATCAAGCTTTTCACACACCTCCATCTGTCTAGGAAATCAGAATAGAATGCATGTTGCATGTTATCACAAGGTCCCAAAAGCCCTGTTAATTAAAAACTGAATAGTGATTTACTTAACACCTGCTGAACATTATGTCGACTATAAGAAAGACTAGAAATAAACATGAACAACAGCCATCAGCGATGTGCTCTCACCTTTCAGGAAGAGGTAATTCTCTATTTTGTATTGCTATTTTAACATATTGACACAGGTTCAGGTTATTCTTATCTCTCTTGGAATAAAATATAAGAACACTTCCAAAGTGAAGAGCAAAAGTGCCTATAAGTTCTACATTTAACAGTCATTGTAGTTTTTTATTATTAGCATGTTTTGTTGTTGTTTAAAGCATTCATTTTATTTAAAGAAAGATAAAGATCTAACATTAATGATTCAAGTAACCACTACAAATCCTTAAGTCTTATTGACAAATATCTTGTAAAATGTGCACTGTAATTTGTAACACTGTTTATTACTCAGTGGGAACATTTCCTCACCGTGGCATCCCTACTGGCGATATCACATGCTAAAAAATACACAGAATGGCCTGTGTAGACCGACTCACAAACAAAGGGCTATTATAAGTTAGTTCTTTTAATTAATCATTCAGCAAAATTCAAACTCAAGAGTCACTACTTTAAATCAGTCTAATGAATCCATTACTGAATGAACTCGAAATTAACCAAATCCATCAAAAAGGCCTACCCAAGGTAACAATGTGTCAACAAAAGTAAAAGAGAACAAAGTGTGTTTTCTCCCTCATATTTCACAATATAAATGTTTCTGGTGGATCTCAAGATTGATTTTTCCCTCTCTATGTGGTTTCTAAACTGAAAAACTTTGAGAAACCCTTTTTTAAAACAGTGAATGTCAGGATTCTGGACACTTCAGAAAGATCATGAGTTTCCTTTTTGCCTAAAGCATAAATTGCCTATATTACAAATAATAATTACGACAAAAGGGATCTTAATAGCCAAAAAGAACAAGCAGTCTTATGAAGAACATTCTCATCTCTGAACTGTTTCTTTACATGCTAACGTTTCTCATATCTCTATTTGTTTTGTCTTTGTCCTGTCAATAATTTTCTCTACCAAATTAATTTTTTTGAGCTACTGCTACCCTTGTCACCTCAGAGGAAATGCTCCTGCTGCATGTAGCACAGAACAGTGCTGTCTCTATTCATCTCCATCAACAGTTACAGTGATAATGGACTTGCAGAGAACAAGATAGCTTCATTCCATGGGCAGGTATTGGAAATCACTCAAACAGACAAACTAGCAAAGAGGGCTTGCATTGGTATAAGCAGTAAGGGTCAAATTCTTTAACAACAAGGCATCATCAACATCCCACTCTGTTAAAATGATACAGGCGCATTACAGTGATCCACAGACACATGAAAACTTTAGGCTCCTCGTAAATGCAGAAGCAGAGCTGTTTAGGACATGATCACTGGCACTAAACTTGGTTGTACATTAGAGAGAGACACTTTACAATCTGCAAAAGTTATTTCCCTTCCAAATACTGCTATGTCTAGCAGTATGATGAAAGAAAACGCTTCAGCAGTCTTTTAAATGACCCACAGGCAAGGCAAAGTGCAAGCAAAAATGTATTATGCACCTTGACAACAATCCAGTAGGCCTAATGGAGCATACACTGCTTTCCACCAACAAATATATTCTCTGCTAAGTGTAGTTCTACTTGCCTAGCAATGTTTAGTGAGGAAAAAAGAGGACAGGTAAAAAAAAGGAAAAAGTTCTTATTCACTCAGACACAATGCCAACGTTTAACTTTGTAACCTCATTCATCTTGCGAATTGTTTGAGGTTCAGCGCCACATAAGGAAGGACTGATTCACTGGTTTAACACTTGGAAGGTGGTGACACACCAAAGCTACACTCTCTTCCTCTCGCACTCAAACTCACACACACACACACGCACACACACACACACACACACACACACATTTACTTAGGAAGCTAAATGGGGATATTTAATAGACATCTTTTGTTTTATATACACTAGTAGGGGTGTAACTGTACATGTATTCGTACCAAAAATTTGGATACATGCACACATGTGCATCGAACAAATCATTCAGTTTTTCCAGGAATTTCAAACAAGACATGCCGTTTTGGCACTCTAACTCAGGGGTTTTCAAACTGTGGGTCGCGACCCACTCGTGGGTCACGGAATGGAACAAGGTGGGTCGCACAAAGTCACTTGGCTGCAGCTAATTTTGCGTTTCAATGACACACAGACACTAACACAGTTCAGTCTAGGGCTGCACGAATGTGACGAGTGGGGCGGGGCCTAGTGCCATGGGAACAGAGCTAGGCCGGTGGAGTGATTGGGAAATGAGCAACACTCACCGGTCTCAAGAACCACGGAGGAGATCGGAAAGATACAAAAGAGGAGCGATGACAGTGAAGGACGAGAGAGGACCAGGCCTGGGTTTTATTTTGTGTTTGTTTTTTATTTGTGCACGGCAGTCATCCGAGAGGGGCTGTCGCGCTGTTTTGTGTTTATTTGGTTATTAAAACTTTGTTTGATTGTCCGCCGGTTCCCACCTCTTTCCACGAAGGAGTCATCGAGGCGGTGGGCTGGAGTGAGTTCGCCCCCCCCCCGGCAACTCACTCCAGCCCACCACATCGAGCACCCTCGGCGGCAGACTCCTTCGCCCTGCTCGATGGCACTGCGGATTCACCCCAGCGGCGAAGGATCTTCGGCAGCGCGCCCCTCCTTCCTCCCTGGCTTCGGCACCAGTGTAAAACATTAAAATCTTCACAATCACAGGAAGAAGGAGGCGGGAACTGGGAACCCACTCATCACAACGATATAGCCCACCAACATTAATAATGAACTGCAATATCCTTAGTGTGATTTTCAAATTGCAATTAAGTCCGTGTGCGTTGCGTGTTTTGAAGGTCTCAGAGCAATGTCATTAAAAGGTTCAATCGGTCTTTTTTTACCTATTTCACAATTATTTTAATCTCCAAACTGTTTTAGATAGTTCTGCTTTGCTTCTTATGCTTTTCTAAAAAAGTGTTGGATTGTGCTCCGTTCTCGCCGACACACACGGAAGGATCATGAATGCAACAAAACACAGCAGCGCAGATCACACTTCACTGGAGTGAGCCTGCTTCACGTTTTTATGGACACTACATATTTTAACGCCAGTAAACAAAAATTAAAACTTGTAAATTTGTAGTGAAATTTTCAGTTGTACTCTAAAATAAAATGGTTATTTTTCTTAAATACTTAATTTCTGTCATAAAAATTTTAAGTAAGATTAGGTTTAAAGTAATTTCACTCGTTGTTTTTTTTTTTTTTTTAATATTTTGGTGGGTCGTGAAATATATTACACTTGTCTAGGTGGGTCGTGGAATGGAAAAGTTTGGGAACCACTGCTCTAACTTATGTCTTAATTATCTGATGTATGTATATATTAAGTCTGGATCAGAATATTCGATTATTCGGATATTCGAATATTCGTTTGGGGGGTTAGCATTCGATTTTAAATGTTGAGATTCGAAGATACTTTTTTTTTTTAACACCTGGCATCGCCGCGAAACAGTTTTCATTCACACTTTAATATAGCCACTTTTTTACTATCTGTGTGTGACATCGCCACTCTGTTGCCTGGCTACCAGCTAAGTAAACAGCTAAGATACGTTCAATATACATTAAAAAAAAAAACACTGTCAATGACAGTTTGGTCTGTTTAGGAAACATTTGTGCTTATTGATATTATACCCGTCGTCGCCTTCTGTTTATTTTATTCATGTCAAGAGTTGTGTCCTTTTTTCTGTTCCTGAACGAAGTAAATATAAGATAAAAAAAGGAGTCCCAAAAACAGAAATATCTGATCATTGTCCATATCGTTGTATATATTACACTTGCGTTACCAAGCACCACAGTGTTAAATGAAACCGTATCCGTGCTGGCTGGCCCAGATCGTGATGGAATGGAACGGTTAAGCAAAGAGAACCGTTCGGCCTGATAGTGGAAAAGCGGCTTATGAATCGCCCATGAGTGAACATAATGATTGTCACGATTCAGTTCATTTGGAAGAGAAGACAAAAATGCAGAAGACCTCAACTGTGTGGAGCACTTTAAATTGAGTGAGGACAAAGCAAAGGCAGTGTGCCAGAGATGCAATTTGAAATTGGCATACCACAACAGCACATCAGGTTTGAATTGAGTTCTGCAAATAGAATGCCTATAGCAGTTTGTTGGTGTAAAAAAAAAAAAGAGCTTTTTTCCACATTGTTAATCAATAATTTTACACATGATAAAAACGTGCACTTAATTTGCTTGGAAAACGGCAGTCATAAAAAAAAAAAATTTAAAATACAGTAGCCTATCCTAATAATAATTTGTTACGCCGTGCGTGAAGTCTATTGGATGAATGGTTCTTGACATCATTAAAATGCAGACAGACACACACACACAGTGATGCCACCGGTTTACGTACATTCATAGAAAACAATGTGTAAAAGTTGTGACGAGATGTTGCACTGCGCTTCTCATTTTGACTGCGAAAAAGATGTATAACTGTGCCTCATTCAGGAAAATAATTGCCAGTTCATAGGGACAATAACTATAACTTTAAAGTTTTAATAACCATTCCAATTCTATGAAAATAGGAAGTCCACACAACAATTATAATGATAACGACAGAGGAAGAAAATCATCAGAATCATTTTTTAGAACTGAAGCACCATCTCACTTTTACCTACTTTTATTTAAAGCACGTATCTTAATGTATACATTTTGGTATCAACATAAAAAGATGCAACATTTGAGATGTAAAGTGAACAAGTTTCACAGGCATTTGATAACAAAAATGGAATAACGTTCCCTGAACAAAGGGGAGGTCAAAAAAAGTAACAGTCAGCAACTGTTTTAAGTACTAAAGTGTACCTAATCATCATGGACTGAACCAGATTTGCAGTTCTTGCTGTGAGATGTTACTCCACTCTTACACCGAGGAATCTGGAAGTTCTTATACATTACTGGGGACACACATGGGTACATGTGGTTTGTCACTACACAGGCAATCATTATCAAAATGTCATTAATAACATTTACACGAGTCATTACAATTACTAGTCACCATTAAACCCTAATTCTTTGATCGTTAGGTGGGATATGTGCTTTCATATGTGACACAGACTATGTTTTCTACTAAAGCTTAATTTTAGCTGTTTTCACTGAGAAATCGTGCATGTATGAGTGCAAGATGAAGTACTTTATGCCCAAATTACAAACAACGGAAGCGAGATAACTGTTCTCGTACAGGAGGACACCTGCTGCTCTGCTTCCCAGAATCCTCAGAGCTGGATTACTTCTGTTGCTCATCTACATATACATCAGTAATCCTGTTTCTGCTCCAACACACACACACACACACACCACACAGAAGCTGGCTCATATACAGCTAAACCAGAAACACAAAATCCTGTTTGATTTCTATAAATATCCGTTTTTAAATTGGACCAGTATACACACAATTCAGCCAACAGAATATAACTAAAATTGAGATTTGTTAGCACGTAGAAATGTATATATGTGAACCCAGTCCTATAGAAAACCCTCTACAACTGTCCACAGCTCATGCAAAAATACAGCAGAATATGGGATAATATCACCAGCCACGGGAAAATGGCAGCAAACACAAATGTTGCTCCACTGACATCCTATATTTCATCTCCCAGGGTTGAAACAGTCACAGAGGAAGTAAAAAATGTGGAAAAAGTGAGAAAAAGAATGCAACACCCTGGAGCCAGGAAAAAAAAAACACCAATAACTAACATCACAAGTTGAATAATGAAACTGCGTCATTTCTTTGGCTGTTTTTTTATTTCACAAGGATAAGAGGATGTTCTTCGCACCCATCTATCGCACTCCTGTCTGTGTTTGAGCACTTTTATAAAGAGCTTGAGTTTTTCCAGACAGAGTGAGAGGCTGTCAGTATAGCCATAGCCAAAGGATGCACTCTGGAGCGTGACAGGCTGACTAGGTGCTCTGAATTGTTGACAAGGAAAACATTGTTTGCTTCCGGTGTTGGACAGCATCAAATAAATGGAGATATTTTGCGGCAGAGTAGCATTTGAAGGCTGTCCGAGTCGGGTGGGTGAATGTGGTCTGACAGAGGGGCACTGAGCATACTACCCTTGGGTGGTGCGTAATGTTCTCTTGTGACATTTTAACTGATACACACACTGAAACATTAGGACATCCGGAGGACACTTTCTTGTTTCTTTATATCCACTTTTGATGTCAAGAAACTTGATGTTACTTGAAGAAATATTTTTTGGTGTTTTGGTCAATGGCAGTACCCTTTCAACACACCTTTGTACCTTATTAAACCCTAAAGGGTGAGTATTAGGACCTTAAAGGTACGTATTAGAGTCTTTTGAAAAGGTAACGCCCCAGTGAGAATGGAATATACACTGGATGTCAATGGTAACCAAAACCGCTTGGTTACTAAAATTTCTTAAAATATTATCTTAGTAAATAAATACGAGACATCCCTCATTTATGTGGGAAAATAGGCACTTATAACAGAAGTGAATGGGACATATTTGTGCTTTATTGACACTGTCGTTATTTAGGCGTTACATTGACATGACCACAAAGCTGTAAAATTGGATAAAACACAAAATGTGTTTTAAAGCCTTTTTTCTTATGTGTCTTGTGCCTACAGTATACTACTGAAACAGATTGCATTATCAACCCCCTTTTTTTGCTTTTTTAATGATAAAAACTGAAGGACAGACTGAATTTAATTTTTGTGGTAATCGAGATTGTGCCACAAATGCGGTTGACTGATCTTAAAATGTACTGAAACTGGAACGTTCATTTAATCTGTTTGAACTATTACACTTCTATAGCTAATTTAAATCAGCACTCATTTAGTGAGATTTCAGATATTTATTATGTAACAGAGTATAATGTCAAAAAGGTAATGCATCAGAAGAGGGGTTTGTGATCTTGAAAGGTACCTTTCATCTACATGCACTCAAATTCAACACACTTCCTTTAATGCAAGTTGATATTCTGCCATCTAGTGGCACAAGCACTATTTGTTGTTTAAAATGCCTCCAAGAATCTTTCTTAGTCATAAATAAATAAATATCACCGGAGGAAATCTGGCTTTGAATGTATTGATATTTTAATCCTATTAAATCCCTTAAAACCAAATCTATCCCTCAGTATACAAAAAAACCTAACCTCCATCATAATGAGAGGATAGTGAGAAAAAGTGTTGCTCGTTGCTCCCTTAGACCTAAACCATTTGAATGTTGGAGAGTAAATACTGAAGATTTGGGGACCAGACTTAACTCCCACTCGATCTACAGATTTCCCTTCATGTTGCTAAAAACACCAATCTTAACTCAGTGTGATTTCAGTGTCTTACGGACAGATGTGTGCTAGATAGAGTCCCAAATCACTCTGCTGGTCCAGAGCAGAGAAATGTTAATTCCAAACCTAATGCATGGTGGCACTCTCTCCTCTCCATCGAGGTGTGATTTACCCCATGTGAAAGCATCCTGACAGCCCCTCAATCATCACACCTCTGTGACCAAATCTATAGGATCCTCAAATCTCCTGGTCCCCGGCTCATTCGTTCTTTCCATCCCTCCATCCATCCGCAGGTGAGACTGAAGACTGTATCACTCAGTCCTCTGAGAATCACAGCCCCTGAGAAACAGAGGCTTTCAAGTCCACTGGGACATGTGTGCGTAGAACACTGGCTCTCCGGTTGTTAGATGCTGGTGTTCATTAATTAGCACGGACTTCAATCATGTGAAATCGCACCTCAGGCTGCTTTTAATTTAGATGAGATCTGCTGTGCAAACACATCTAGGGCTGGTGGCACGTAGTTATTGCAGCTACACTGAAACATTTATTCTTTTAGCGATGCTTTTATCCTCAGCAACTTGAAACAAAGCAGACAGCATGAAAAAACAATGAAAGGGAGCAAAATAAAGCCAAAATGTGGGTGGATGCTACTCATAGACGCTACTCAAGTTCATTTGAGAGTCTATCAATATGCCTATTTAAGCAATTAGATCAATGCGATTCAATACTGCAGCGCTCCAGATTGCATGAAATCCACTGATTCACACTTGCCTCTGTATAAAGGCTTGGTAAAATACTGCAAGGAGAGCACAGACTTGAGTATCTGAAAGTTTCTTTTGAAAACTTTGGGATTTTTAGCTGTGGAGGGGGTAGAGCTGTTGATTTTAACACTGTGCATTTTTCATTTTAATTCAGTTTTAATTGCATCAATGAGCAGAGAGCTGAAAATTACACATGGCATGCAGCTGCTGGTATGGCCAGGGGGCAGAATTTTGTATTTTTTTTTTTTTTTTTACTATTGTCTTTGCTTGCTGGAGTGGACTGGGGCTGCACATGGTAATGAAATCCCTGCTCATCCTGTACCATGTAGCCAAGTGCTATTTGTCAGGATGTTGCAGGGGGCAAGAGTTTTTCTGCTTTTTTTAAATCAGATTCTTCTTGTTTGGTTTAGTAGCTAAAAATGTATTTGTTTTAGCTGACATTATTCATGATCCATTAGACTTTAAACTATATTAAATCACTACAGACTAAAATCCTATTTACGCGTTATAAGACCGTTACTGCTAACACAATGCTTTTAAAGATACATTTTGTCACAATACGCATGTGTTTTGAATGACTGTCAATTTTTGTTGTCCATGTCATAGCATAGTTATGCAATCTACCAGCAGGAACTAACTAACAGAACTTAGTCTCGTGTAGCCAAAGCTTTAAATAGTGTTTTCTGAGATATACCACAATGCCAGACCATGGCTGAACAAAAATAATAACAATGGTTTGATTACAAAGTAAAAACACAGGTTAACTGTGTTTTATACAGACATAACTTAAAAACAGTGGAATAGACCATTTTACTTGTGGATATTTCCTTTTCTTATTACTGTCCCTCAAACAAGATTTGATGTCACTATAGCGACATTTGACAAATGCAGAATGTATTTTATTCTCAAAAAACTCTGCTGTATCAAGCTGCTACAGTTCCCGACAAACTAATAAACTTTGTATGAAAGTCAGTCGATGAAATTAGAACATATCATCTGTTTGTCCAACCAATGGAAAACAGGAGAGTGTTCAAGAAGCCCATTTTGGAAACAGTCTTTTTGAAAAAAATAAAATAAAAAATAAAAATAACTATGTGCAAAGCTCAGTATACAGTATAGCTTAAACTTCATACTACCTCCTGCGCCACAAACTAACACTTCAGTGAACAAAGAACCAGCAAACAGCAGTAAATCTGCTAACACCTTATTTTAAGGTCCTAATCTCACTATTAACAAACCATTAACTACGAAAATGATCACAGAATGTTTCAAAATTAACTTTTAGTCATTTATATATTTGCAAATGTTTTCATTTTTAATGACTAAAATCTATAAATTTAGTTTAAATTTAGTTAAACTGAATGAAAAAATATAGATCGCAAATTCGTAATCGTAATCTCCAATATAATATAAATTCACAATCTCTACCATCTAAAAAAATGTTTAAAAAATTCTAAAGTCAAAAACCATCTAAGACCATCTTTCCCTTTATACATTTTTCTTTTCATGAGGACCTATGCCACAACTTCAACTGCCTTCATTAAAAGATTTTGCCAAATTAATACCTCAAATTAAGATCGCTGTGGTTCTGCTGAGGGACTTAGATAACTTTATTAGCAAAAGTGGAACATCTGATCAAGGTAATTACGCAATGTTAATGATGGTTTCTAAGCACACCGCTAATTATGGGCACCCTTGCTGGTTCAATCTTAAAATCAAATCACGCTGCCTTGAAGGTGTGGCGATTCGTTTGGCGAATCTCCATCTAAAGCGGTTTTCCAGCATACTCAGCAGTTCACCTGCTGAGGAAGAGAAGGGTGAGGGGAAATCAAGTACAGAAGGCCTATTTTCATTATCTTGCTCCTGTTGGTTCTGCATGTCTAATGTGCATCATTTTACCTTCTAAGGAATCCTGGAGTGTGTTGCCAGGCAACATGCACATGGTATGGGGCGCATGTAGAGGTTCACTAGTTTTCCGTGTATAATAATCCAAACAAGCCGAGCAGTCAACAGTGTGACACTTTCAGTAAATGAAAAAATCTGGAGCAAAAGCTCCTTTGGTATATTTAAACTGCTTCGCTGCTAAACAGGGACATAGCTAAAAGTAGGTATTTCTAGGAGTGCATAACTTTTTCTTCTGCAGAACACAAAAGGACAAATTTTGAAATATTGTACCAGTTGCTCTTTTTCCCCATGCAATTATTCTCCTTGAGGATTGAGGGCCTCAAACAGGTTGTAAAAGCGCCATAAAAATGGGCCATATGACATATTCGCTACAAGCCTTTAGAAGCCATACAACAGGCTTATGGGAAGAACAGACCCAAACTCCAGTCATTATTCACTCATAATCCTCCCCTTCTTTGACCAGATCATTGGTGATGTGAACTTTAGAACAAGATCAGTCAGATTTGAAAATGAACCATATGTAACATATTGTGAAATAAATCAACCAAATCACTGAAAGGATCCAATTCAATTTAATGATACATTATACACAATTTACCTATACTTGTTCCAAGAACTCAGATGGCAGATGGGTGGATAAATAAATCTCCATTCACAGTAGTTGCATAAAAATAATATATATATTTTTTTTTATTAAAAAAAAAATGCTACTTTTCAAAATTTTAGTTAAGAAAAAGATAAAGAACAAGAACAAGGAAGAAATAAATACTTTTAGCAAGGACACATTGAATTGTTAAAAAAGATTGAGCTGAAAAATGCTGTTCTTTTTTTATTCTTCAATGCATCATGAAAAATAAATCCACAAAATATGAAGCATCACAATTATTTCCAACGTTGATAATAATAAGATTTAGCATATTAGAACGATTTCTATAGGATACTGAAGTCTGGAGTAATGGCTACTGAAAAATCATCTTTACCATTACAGGAATACATTATATTTTAAAGGACACACTCAAACCATTTCAATTTTCTCAATATTAATGTTTTTACTGAATTTTATACAGCCTTGGAGATTGTAGGAAAGGCCTTTCAACAGTATGAAAAATCCTACTGATCCCCAACTTCCCCCAAAAAATAAAAATTTGATTGATTCATTCTATGAAATGTAACAAAAAAAACAACGATCAATCCACATGCTGCAAATCTGATAAATGTTGTGCAAAACCAAAATGACAAAATAAAATCTCATGAACAAGACTCCTCCCGTCTTAAATTATGAATCATATTTGAATTATGCAAGAATCACAATAGGTTACAAAACAGAAAGCACAAATGAACGGTTTCATCACATGAACCCAGTAAGAATTTTAACTCAACCCTAAAGCATCACACTCAGTTAAACAATTGGAGCAGCAAAGAGACCGAGAGGCTGGAGGATGAACATAATTTTCAGCTTTTAACCACATTCCACAAGGACTAACTCAAGGAGAGCTCCATTGCCTGCCATTTGCATACATTTCCAAATGAACAGAGTTTTGTAAAAATTTGGCAGAGTGTCAAAGTGATGTACGGGGGTTAGCGAACGCTCGTCTCTGAGAGCTCCTGGTTCACACTGAGTGGTGACAATCTGGCCACGTCTCATCCGTCACTCTCCGGCGTAAGAAATGAACCAGCCTGGGACACTAGCAGATTGCTGGAAGCTGTCCAAATTAATTATAAGGCCTCTCAGAATACAGAGAGCTGACTAGCCTGTGTGCATCTCTCCCTGTGGCAGGGACAATCGCTCTCGAAGTTGGCAGATGCATTTATCGAATGATCTCAAGCAACAGAAGTGCTGCATTGCATGATTTATAGAAGATAATTTCAGACCTTACCTGCTGAATTTGTAAACATCATCAGTCAGTCCTTTCCAGGCTAACAAATAGCTACCATTTAAAAATATGACAGACTTTTAGCATAGAAGCATGGGCTAATACTGTGGATCATAGCCTAGAGAGAAGTGAGTGAAATCTGACTGTAATTGATGAAGTGAACTTGTCAAGGCGGTTTAAGTCTGTAACTGACAATGGATCTGCGGGAACAGACCTTAGTCAGGGCAGACAACATATTTAATTTGACTCAAATGACAATGAGGGGGTAAAGGATAGAGGTACAGTCTGTTCAATGGGCTAGACTGTTGTGTACCTTGGTGTAAGCGACCAAAAATACAACATAACACATTTCCAGTTGCCAAAAACTCTAGGAAACATCATGTCCAAGTTAATTGAAAATAAACTAATTGTGACCTAGGAACTTAATATTGCATGTCTGTTACTCAAAGAATCAAACTGATCTTGGCGTCTACCCTGACTAAGGTTTATTCATTGCTTATTTAAATAGAAGATCATGAACTGATGGGTAAAAACAGTGGGTAAAAATGCCAATATATACACCAATCACATCAAATTCTTTGAATCCCCATTTTTATGACTAATTAATTTTGGTGAATACCATATTCAAAATTAACACAACGTTAGCTAGCCCACTGAATCAAATACAGACTGAGAAAGTGTAGAAAAGATTTTTTTATTTTATAATTTGCATTGTGCAATGTTATGATAGTTCACCCAAAAATGATAATTCGGTCATTAATTACTCTCCCTTATGACGTTCCAAACCCGTAAGACCTCCACTTATCTTCGGAACACAAATAAAGTTATTTTTGATGAAATCCAAAAGCTCTCTGACCCTCCATAGACAGCAATGGTACTACCAGGATTAAGGCACAGAAACGTAGTAAGGACATCGTTAAAATGGTCCATGTGAAATCAGTGGTTCTACTGTAATTTTATGAAGCTACGAGAATACCTTCTGTGCGAAAAGAAAACTAAAATAACTTAATTTAATAATTCTTCTCCTCCGTGTTACCCTAGCACCCATTTACCATAGGCTGGTTAGTTATGTTCTGAAGCATGGCTGCTGGTTTGAGATGGTTTAAGCTGGTCCTAAGCAACAAGCTCCTGCTCAGGACCAGCTTAGGGCAAGCTAAGAACCAACTTAAACCAGCTCAAACCAGCAGCCAAAACATACCTAATCAGCATATGCTGTTTTTTTTAACAGGGTAGGGTGACGCAAAATATCTCAATTTGTGTTCTGAAGATGAACAAAGGTTTTTACAGGTATGGAATGACATGAGGGTGAGTTATTAATGACAGAATTAAAAATTTTAGGTGAACTTTAAGAAAAATTGTAGCGATCCAAAAAGGAAAAAAGAAATCCTTTTACTTCAGGTGCACAGAACCAAGGGAATACTTGAGAATACAGAAGTAGCTAGCCACACACTGAATCAAACACAGACTGATTTTTTTTTTTTTTATTATTATTATTAACTGATCATGCAAAAAAGTTAAAAATTGTGCATTCAGTTAAAAACAAGTGGACACAAGCAAGCAGATGTTTCAAGTGTTAACATTTTTCAAATTTTGCTCCATTTTTTGTATGTTAATAAGCATGCCTCAAGAAGTTGGTATGTTTCCTGTCTAGCATTGTTAATATTAAATAATATAAATTCAGATCAGCGCAAGAGGGAATAAAACTTAGCTCGACAATAAATAAAAGCCTGGACTGATGCTTGCCAGACTTTGTATATGCTGCTCTGAGTGTTGTGTTTCTCTGCAAAGCGACACAAACCACGTGAGCTGTGAGGAACCGCAGCTGAACATTGCTTCAGCAATTCAGGGCAGACAAATGAAAAGTAATTGACTCAGGAGCTAGAAATCAGACCCAGTGGAGAAGGAGTAATCATTCTGAATACTGATCAGCTTATGTGATTGACATCTAACAACACAGAAAACAAAGCCCAAAGCACAGAGGGTTTCATCGGCAAGTGTGGAAACATTCAAATCGTTACAGACAGCTAGGATGTCTGCAGGTGAAAATGAGTTGGACGTTGTGGTTCTCTCTTGGGACGTATCCCCAAAAATGAGATCTCGAGCTACAATTCAGGGATAAATTCATATCTGTGTGCATTAGTTTTCTCTAGTCATCAAGAACATACAAAATTAAGCACAATAAAGCAAAACAAAACAAACACTAAAAAAGAGCCTTGTTCTGGTAGTTTTCTCTTCAGAAGAACTTTTAAAAAGTGGAAATCAGTTCCAGTTTTGAGAGATGAACCAGCCAGCAACATTCATTTAAAACTAAAGAGGATAGAAAATATAAAAAAAAGAGCAGACTGTGTAGTTAACATTTTTATGAATAATTTACGAAGGGCTTGTGTAATGTTATGGAATTTTGGAAGTTATCATTAATACGGTGAGAAACAACGTCTTTTATATGAACGATACAGTGGTAACTGACATAGCATTAATTACAGTAAAGCTATAAATGATATTTTCTGCCTTATTCTGTGATAAATGTATATATGTATATAAAAAATATATTATAGAGAACAAATGATTGGTTATTGTCCAACAGCAGTGTATTTTATTTCTTAGGCAAGTAAAAGTAAGAGATAATAAAGTTTTTTTTTTTCTTTTTCTTTTTGTCAGTTAGACATAAATAAATATAATTAAGCCTATTATTATTATTACATTTGACATTTTGTCCTCCTCACTTCTGAATAACTGAATATAACTCTTTATCTATATGCTGTGTTATCTTTATTTGGGGATCAAATCTTGTTGCTCCAAGTGAATTTTATTTGGTGGGAAAGGGGCCAAAATGGCTCTTTTGATGTTGAAGTTTGCAGACCCCTGCTCTAAACTATACCAGCATGCTCTCACAGTAACCAATCGCAATGCATATCTTTCACACCTTCTCTTTTATGGGACCCCTGCAACAGAAGAAAAATAAATCTTGTCTCGCACCTTTTGACACGTGGTATTAACATGCATGCATAAAGAAACATATGAAGCTTCTAGAACAGAATAAACAGATGATAAAATTATTTTTCATCAGAGTGACTAGTCGTTTCGGTAACACTTTAGTTTATTGGGGCAAAAAGTTTATTGTTAACTGAAAATTGCCCCTAAACTAAAGATTGACCTTCATTTGATTTTAGCTACTCAACTACTTTTTCGAAACACAGAAAAGGTTGTTTTTATTCATAGTCTGCAATACAATAACAGCTCACCACATACTGTAAGTACAGCACAGCACAGCACAGCACAAGTGTTTAATTTTGTTTTCAACCATATAAAGAATAGTAACAGGCCAAATTATATAACATTAGCCTATTTCTATAGCACTGATCATGATGCAACTGCAGGTCTGAAATAAAGGTGATATCAACATGCAATGATGTCCAAACTTTTACTGCCAATAACCGATAAATAATATTGAGGCAATCAAGTGTGCCAGCAGATGCATGCTAGATAACTGGTGTCGGATTCTGGAGAAAATGTATGGAATTTCAACTTCTGGAAACCAACTACTGCATTCCACTTTTTTGTTGCGTATGATCATTCATAGTAAATGATGCAATCTGCATATTAAATTACAATGTATCGATGTTTAGTAAGTGTCATTTCTCACAGACCAGCATTTATATTTTGTCAGGAATAAGCCAAGTGCCCAAAACAGATTGTCCTGCTCAGTAGCCTGCCAACACAACCACAAATGCCCCGTTTCCACCACAGGAACTTTACCCAGGAACTAGGGACTTTGGCCTGGTACTCGGTGTGTTTCCACCGCAGGAACCAGGAACTAAATAAAGTTCCGGGTAAAAAAAATGCCCCTCAGAAAGTCCCTGCTGGCGAGGTGGTACTTTTTCAAAGTTCCTGAACTTTCGGGGGCGGGACTTGGCCGCTAAACATCCTGATTGGTTGAGTTCACGCAGCATTGGTTGAGTTCAACCACCATTTATTCGGATCAACATTTTCAAAATATTACTGTTATTGTGTCATGAAATGTAATTTTAAAAGTATTTCAGGCGAGAATTTAGTTGTTTAAAACTCAAATCTGTGGTTTATTAATAAAGACAGCGCCTATTTAAAAATGTGTTTCGCCGATCTCAGAGACGGTCAGCTCCACGCGGCCAGCGGGAGCTCAGTCCTCATGTATCCACCAAGAGCACTCTCAACTCGGCTAGACCTTCTGATATGTGCCGCTGGCTCTGATGTCTCTTTAGTGGTTAAACATAAAATATAATTCAGCTGCGGGGTAAATCTAACAGGTTTTCTTTGGTCTGTATTCAATTTATCTATATGTTAAAATGAAAATAAAAAAGGCAAATCTATATAATATTTCGTTTCATTGTAATGGCTGTATATCCCTGAACTAAGTACGTTTATGCAGCTGTTATTATGTTTAAATGAAAACGAAAGGAGGCAGTGGTATTTGATATCCTATTTCGTTTTATTGTAAATATACTGAGAGGAAAATTGCAGTACCCAAAGCGAGTTGAGTTCACGCAGCATTGATTGAGTTCAACCACCATTTATTCGGATCATGTTCAAAATATTACTGTTTTATTGTGTCATGAAATGTAATTTTAAAAGTATTTCAGGCGAGAATGTAGTTGTTTAAAACTCAAATCTGTGGTTTATTTATAAAGACAGCGTCTATTTAAAAATGTGTTTCGCCGATCTCAGAGACGGTGAACTCCACGCGATCAGCGAGAGCTCAGTGCGCATGTATCCGCCGAGAAGCAGCCTCTCCTCGGCTAGACCTTCTGATATGTGCCGCTGGCTCTGATGTCTCTTTAGTGGTTAAACATAAAATATAATTCGTTTTGGGTAAATCTAACAGGTTATCTTTGGTCTGTATTCAATTTACCTATATGTTAAAATGAAAATAAAAAAGGCAAATCTATATAATATTTCGTTTCATTGTAATGGCTGTATATATACACATATCCCTGAACTAAGTACATTTCTGCAGCTGTTATTATGCTTAAATGAAAACGAAAGGAGGCAGTGGTATTTGATATCCTATTTCGTTTTATTGTAAATATACAGAGAGGAAAATAGCAGTAGCCATGGTCAGCTGACTGAAGTTATCAAGTATATGCTGCTGTTTGCAGATTTACTGGATTTGCGTCGTCGCGGACATCACACTCCCGAGTCGAATGCACAAAGTCCGCACTACCGAGGATGCACGTCCAAAATCAGCGTACTTTGTATTGAGAAACGCGTGCAGACCTACGTCACCAGTCTATTTGCCTAATCTTCCCGGTACTTTACACTGCGGTGGAAACGCAGAAAGCAACAGGTCTGGGGGGAAAAAGTTCCTGGGGGAAAAAGTTCCTGGGAAAAAAAGTTCCTGGTACAAATGTTCCAGGTAATTTCAGTGGAAACGCGGCAAAAGAGACTTTGCATAGGGATCTGAGAGATTCAATTGTAAAAAGAGCATTCAATGATAGAATTGGCCAGCTTCACCCTCCTGCCCTGGGCAGTGTTTTAACCTCTCTTAATTGACAATGGGAAGAGGCTAATTAAAACGAAGGGAACAATTAAAAGTGTTGTTTGTTCTCTTGTGTTTTAACAAAACAGAACTCAATCAATCAATGACATTTCCACGGCAGTGTCTGATCATACCATTTGAAAATACACCATCAAAGACTGGCAGAAAAAAGCCTTAGTGTTGGTTTTCTACAGTTAGCACGTAAATGCAAAATGATTCTACACTATTCAGATTCACTGACATCTTGGGAGATCAAAGTAGGTCAAAAGGTAATGATCTCGTGGTCATCACTTGATTCAAATTTTCCAAATGTTGAAACGGTCGACTCAACATTTCCTCAAACAATGAGGTAAATAAGATGTCAGTTCTGTGACAGAGGTCTCAGATCTGCCCAGTGCACACCAGAGGGATTGTAGGAAAACACTGCCTCCATATACCTCTCCACATTCATCTGTCCTAGAGCAAATTGGCTGCCACAAGGGTTGGCAAGGATCATCCTGCTGTAAATGAAGACTGAGCCAACATAGACGGCCTGTCAATTTGGCCCTAGCATCTTGGGACCTTCTGGTCCCCAGACCTGCCCGCTCCAATCCGCACCACTATTAAAAGTATTCGCAATTCAACTATGGCCAAGGGAAATATTTAACCGAGGTGCTTTCAAAGCAGAGGCTTTTTTTATGTTAGTATATAAACATTAAACCCCCGCTCCTCCAGAGCCAAAGATGAGAAAGTTAAAGCCATTTACTGAAGTGGAAGCAGCAAGGCACATTACCTGGGAAACAGAGTGGTTCGTTTATTAGAAGAGTAGTATGGGTCGACATACCTGTCAGTGGATTTTCCATCTCACTCAGATTAATGTTCGTCGTGTGCTTCTGCATCTTCATCATTTTTTTCTGCATTATGCGGCTTTATGACTGTTTGTGAACAGAAACAAAAAGCTTGATTTCCACAGCTGAAGAAATGGTTGTCATCTCAAGCACTGATATAAAGAGTACTGTAATAATTGAAGTGCTTTGTACGCTTTGACTAAACAAACCACAAAGGGTACTGGCCGTTGGACACGCTGGCAGCAGGGGAACAATCATCTATTCGCTTTGATTTGTGTAAACCCATTACATGACAAACCTCCTGGACCAATTGAGATCAATGGTTTAATCCAAATGCTAAGTGTTCCTCGCTGTAAACGCACATGTTAATAATTATGGCGGTGAGGTGTCATTATATTCCTGTAAGGCATCTCGAGGGATCCGACTCCAAATGAGAAAGCTTTGTCTCAATTATGGGCATTTAAACAGGGGGTGTTAAAGATAAGGTGCAATAAAAATTAGCCTATAAATATACAGACAAACAAATTGCATAATATCAGGGGTAATGTATCAACAATCCTCTGAAAAGCCTGCCTCCCACAATGTTTAATTTTCATAACTGCGGGTAAAATGGTTTCACAGTCTCTGAGGATAATTTCACATGCTTTTGTTTAAAATCTAATACAGTGGAAAATTATCTCCAGTATATTCATATTTCCCCAATCCTGCCTGATAAATCGTGCCATTTGAGATGAGAAGAAACAGGTGGGTTTTAAACTGCAGCTTGCCTGAGATGACTAGTGCAAGTCATTTCCATTTTGAGAGGTTTCTTTATTGCTCTCAGTTTTGTTACATCTGTTTTCTGCCATGCTCCTTCACCTTGCCTGATGTTTCTTTGCAACATCGCCTTGTTCAATTTGTATTCCTAAATTACCGAGCATACCATCACTGTCTTTCTGAGGACTGAGACACACCTGCAGTCAAGCAGAACATCTCACACTGAGCACTGAGCAGCTAATCGTTTCATCTGCACCTATATAGCATTCAGACGTTAACGTTTTCATGTTTGTTCACCTCTTTAACACTTGTGCTCTAATTGTGCTTCAGAATTAGGAGCACTCGAGAACGTTTAGACAAAAGAATAAATTACTCTTTCCAAGCCTTAATGTTTGTTTTTTTCCTGATTGACACAAATGAATCTCATCCTTCACAATTAAACGTTAACTAAAAAATAGGCAGTAACCTACTCACCGTCAAGGGCTCGGTATTCCAAATAAGACGGGGTTTTTAAAAAAAAAATTTTTTAATGCTTCTCACATATTTTGCATCTTGACGTTGGTGACCACGTTAACCAACATAGCCTATTTGACTTCTGTCATATATCAATACACTATTGACAATAAACACTTAACTTCACACCGCCCGCGATTTCGTTAATGTCAATTGGCACAACAGGGCTTATAGTAAGAATTAAGAAAAACAAATATTTGAACCTTCCTAACTTCAGTGCCAGCAGAAAGTAGGCTGGCTACTGGGTAGTATCTGCCTACAGTAAGCAGTATTAATAACTTTGTTACATATTTAGTCGAGTGACAGTTATTTTCAAAATAGTGTGCCGTGAGGAAACGAGTCACTTTTCATCATCATCTGTTTGAATCATTTTAGTGAACCGATTCATTTAGACGATTCAAAAAACTGATTCATCCAGTTTCCATAATATCCCCCTCTCCACTAGATGGCACCTACATCAATGATAACAACGTCTGTCCTTTTGCCCTCACTTTTGTTACAGACCATAAAATGAAAAAAGTATGATGATACTGCCATAAGTTCAGTATAGCTACATTGTTTTTGTTTTTTTCACAAGCTTTACTTTAATTGCAAATTGTACATGTCTGCCTACACAACAACACTCGTCCTTTTGCCCTCGCAGGAGGTAACTTTTGTCACAGACCATAAGATGAACATTATGCTGATATTGCCTTTATGCAGTTCAGTAGCAATGTTGTTTTTACACAAGCTTTACTTTAATTTCATGGTACATGGCTGTCTATTACATAATACACAACAACTGTGTGCCTAAAATGAATAAACAGATGAATACATTAAAAAACACATATCAGTTTAAGTACAACAAAGTTTATAAAAAGGCTGGAAGTGGTTTAGATTAACCAAATACTATTCAAATATCATTTGCATGCAAGTTATATCATGAAGAATGTAATCATATATATATATATATATATATATATATATATATATATATATATATATATAAAGGAAACAGAAAAAAGAACAGTGCAAAGTACAAATTGTTCTACCTCGTAGCAGGAAGTGGTTTTGATCAGCAGACCAAATCACACATTATCTAAACTATGCCTACATGTGAAACTCACTGTAGTACCTCAAAACCCCCTAAAACATCCTAAAAGATCAGCATATGTAAGTTCACTTTTGGTTTTGGCATGCATACTAACTAAAGCATGTTGTTCCACCCCACTCCAGAATAATGACAGAAAACAAAAAATGTTTGAAAAATTCATTATTTTGTCATTCATTATTTAGAGGCAGCATCAGCATGATTGATTTGCAGGCTTTCGCTGCCTTTTTTTCTGCCTAATTAGCCTTTGGGCCCTCGGTCACAATAATACAAGCCATCTTTTGTTTCCTGTGGCAGCCTTTACTCTGGGATCCATATCCACGCACACATGGGAATACTGCATGTCACTAGAGAGCAGCTCCCCATCATGGCTGCAGGGCAGGAGTGGAGCCGCACGGTGGAACCGCCACCATCCCTCTTACTGATTTATGATCTGGAGAGCAACAATAAAACAAGGAGGAAGCCCAATTATTCTTCAGAGGGAAACTGGAGAAAGTGTGTTAGCCTTGACTGGAAGAGAAGTGGGCGTGGGAGAGAGGGAGATGAGGCCGGACCTATGCAGCAGGTTGATTCTCACCCAAAACCCAGCCTTCTCTAACTAAAGTCTTGGAAGAACCGTTTTAGACCAATCAATAATCTAATTTTAAATCCTGAAAAGTTGCTTTCGATCTGCAATTTGAGTTTTAAGTCAATAGCAAATACTGACAGTTCTTCTAAATAAGTAAAGCTTTACATTGGTACAGTCTTGCAGTGCTTGCAGTATAAGAAGGCTGGATATGAAATTCGACACCCCCAGAACATCTGAACACCCAGGGGAGAGAGAACACAGGTGCTTGAAGCAAAAAAGAGATCAGTCTTTGCATGAAACACTGTGATTCATCAAACTTGATTAAAGCACGGATATATGCCATCTCTAATAGCACTCAACAGAGTGATCACAGATTAAATGTGAAATCTGAAAGTCGCTTGACATATGCTTTGATTTAGGTTCAATCAAAAGAATAAAGAAAAGATCTTGAATTAAGGTGTACGGAGTGCCACCTGGTGACTGTTTACTATAATGGTTTATATTGAATATAAATCTTGACAGGGTCACTGTCAGATGAGGTTACTACTTAACCCTTCTTCTCTGTTCGGGGTCTGGGAGACCCCAAGGTCATTGTAATAACTTAAAAGCATACTTAACATATAAGGTTTATCCACAGCCTTTCAGAATCATTCATTTCACGTTTTATTTTAGAAATTATTAATTCTTATTATTATTTTTCCACATGTTATTCTGTCTATAAAAATAAATAAATAAAAATATATATATATATTGTACATTTGTTGTACATTATAAATGACTTAAAATAGCTATTGTAATTATTTACATATACAGCACTGCGGTTTCCGAGACTTTAAATTTTTTTTTTTTTTTTATATATATATATATATATATATATATATAAAGTCAGTCTTAATAGAACATGAGAGTTATTTATATATGACTCAAAGCATTTACCATCATTTTTATTATCTGGAATAAGTTTTGATAACGAAAAAATAAAATGAAAAAAAGTTGGTTGAACCGACACCTATGCAATCAATGTGAATTTAACCAACATAATAAAATGAACATCATAATCAGCTTTCTTTCACAGATGGCAGTGCACAAGTTGTTTTCTGTCTGTGCATATGTGTTTGTAATGTGTTTATTTTGGTAAAATTCAGTGATGCTTTTAGGAATGAACAAATTTTGCGAAGTGAATCAGAAAAAAAAAAAAGCAAACCCTGCTCTGTCTTTGTTAGCCAATGAGTTGCATTAATACTGACAGGACTAAGCAGATTGGGAGATTTATGACTAAAGTGCCATGACTTTTGAACTCTGTTCTGCCCCGGGGTGCTGTAATGAACATGTGACCCTGCCCTCGAAGCACAGCTATAACAAACAGGAGCAAGATGTTACATAATTAACTTCTCAACTATGCCATGCTAAAATCTGTTGACATATGAGAAGAGTGTAAAACCGTGACACCTTTTCATTCTCCATGATGAGTTTGTGGGAACAGTGTATGTGATATGACCTTAGTTCTTGTATTTGTTGTGCTTGGTGAAGATGGTTAATCAGAGAACCTGACGTAAAGACATTTAAAACAGACCAATCTGTTTACCACAAACATAAATCAGATTAGATACACCAGTTTCCATAGCAGAGACTGCAAACCCGGAACAAAGTTTTGGTCTCTATCTCAAACCTTTTCACCCACAAACACAGCTTGTTCTTGCTTTTTTTCTGTTAATAGAGTTGATTTTAGTAGATTTTAATTGCTGGATATGAATACGTTGCAAATTCTCAACAGAATCCAAATCAAACAATTAAAATCATACAACAACATTATAATTTTGACAACCAGTCTTGACTGCACCTGTCAAGCTCAACCATTCAACACTGTTACCCAAATTATGGTAAAATAAAAGAAACTATTAAAATAAATAAAATAAGTGTAAGTGTAAAAAAAAATTGTTTATTTGTGGGAAATATACATTTAGCCATAACTATAAATAAACACTCTAAAAACTGCTGGGTTGAAAATAAAACGTAAAATCTTATGTAAATAAGACATTCACGGACATTATATTAAAAGTACGTTACCTCTTCCGTTCAGTAACGTTAAAGCAGTCCGTTAACCAAACAAGTATTATTGGAGTATTTGAGTAATTTCTCTGTAATTCTGTAAATATGTTTCTACACAATTTTTTGTCAGTATATAAAAATGCATACATATATGCACGTGTGCATAAATAAATAAATAAAATGTACATAATGTTTTTTGTAGGACAATGTTTGAAAAAAATTACACAACCCAGTCTTGTCCCAAATTCTGGTAGCAGGGTTCCAAATTTCATTGAAAATAAAACAGACATGAAATGCAAATAAATAAATAAATAAATAAGCAAATAAAACATATGATATATCTGAAGGTTAAACACCACCGTGCACTGACCATTTTATTGGAAAAGGGGAAAAAATACTTTCTAAGAGTTTCAGACCTTACTTTATACTTTATTGTAGGAAAGTGGCCACTGACTTTCCACCCATTGAGCAGATAATGGTGGAAAGAAGCCGGTGGGAAGCCTTGAAACCCTGAGCTGAATGCAGTTCTGCTCCAGATATGTCACTCTGCCATTTTCCACAGCAACAAAGCACAATCTCCGTGCTCCGCTTGTGTGCTTTCAGAATGGCCGTGTCATGTCACTAATCTCTGGGCACTTGCCTTTGTGTGTGGCTCCTTCAAGCCTGAGCTTTAGCTATTCACTCAGAGCAGACCACACTTCACACCTCCTATCCTCCAACCCCCCAACAATACAAGAGAAGAGGCCATCTGCCCCTCAGATGTCAGGAAGACAAGCGTGCCTCCATATATTTTTGAGACGAGTTTATTTTGAATGCACATTATTAAACATTTTTTATTATATATTATATCTTTTAACTGTGGAAAAAATTTCTAGCTCTAAATTTCTAGCTCTAAAGTGAACCCGACATCCACCTGTGCCACCTCAAAAAAAAAAAAACCCTGGCACACATAAGTGAGGGGGTGTTATTATTTATTCATGTCTCAGAATGAATACGAGTTTAACATGATCAATATAGAGCTTGACGTGCCTCTGCCACCACTTTAGTTTTCCTCTCTATCGGTTGGTTAAAATGTCATAGATCATGAAGTCATGCTTTAAAGTGGTTTTCTTGATCATGAATATGCCCCTCTCTCGTTACAGGTGACACAGAGGTGAATTCACACAACCCTGTCCGCATGATAGACCACTGAGCAAGAACACAGTAAAATAAGACCTTTTCTAGTGGAAAGTGGACCAGTGTGAGTTCCAGCTTGTCAGTGACACCACTGTGTGTTAAGAAAAGGAAACAAACAAGTCAACTTCTTGTTTTTAACACTTGTTCTCACGCAACCAGTGTGCAAAACAGGGAAATGCGTAGATGAGAAGTGTGACAGTGACTCATCAATGTCCTCGGCTATTGATTTAATTTAATTTTATCATGCATAAACAGGCTGTAGTGGTAGGTTGGGGGAGTTAACTAGACAGGGGAAGTATCTCTGAGGTTTGAACAACATGAGAAGCAGCAGCCATCAGCAGAACACAGGCCAGGTTCACCAAGAGTTCAGCCACTGGAACACTGTGTTTAAAGTAACATGTTGAATGGCAGAAGTTTGGTGAAAGGGAGAGCTAATTACCCCGCAGACATCAGCAGAAGGCCTCATTTTTTATTGCATGTTTTTTCAGACTAAATGGCACGGGTAAAAACAGCTCTGCTGGAAGGTGTTCAGGCATTTATGCTCAAATACTTCTTAATGTAAGTGATTTTAGAACACCTGCTTTCTAGAGTGTTCTTGGCATTTGCTTATATCATTGAATAAAGAAGCCAGAAACGGTTTTATAATCTCAAGTCCTACATAGTGTTCACTGCCCCCCAGCTTCTCACTGAGCAGCCTTCATCAAACAGACAAAATGAGTTTAAGGTATGATGACAATATATTTCTGTAAATAAATATAGGTCATATAAATTGGATTGTTTACATATTAATTCTTGTGTCCTGCAATAATCATTTTAATTAAAGATATTTTCAAGTGATAGTTCACTCAAAATGAAAACTCTTTAATCATGTATCCATATATGAGTTTCTTAGAACCAAAGCAGTTGATAGGCATTGAAATTCCACAGTATAGAAAAAATACTATGCAAGTCAATGGCAACCGTCAACTGTTTGGTTACCAACATTCTTCAAAATATCTTCTATTATCTTCAACAAAAGAAAGAAACCCATACAGGTTTGGAATAACTTGAGAGTGAGTAAATTATGACCGAATGTTCATTTTTGTGTGAACTGTGCCTTTAAATTAATGCCACACTGAGAACAAACCCTAAGTATAAGCAACTATTAGTAGCCTAATGGCTGACAAGGTGAGACACAATGCTCCACTCCTGCTGCATGTCATAAAGCTGTATGCTATAACAAAGGCACAGGCACATCAAAAGTGTGATTTGTATAACAGACCTATTTTGAATTATTTTATGATTCAGTGTTTTAGGCTTCCCTGATAAATGTGAAATAAGTGATTTGGCCTCAGGAACGCTAACACTAATCCATCTTCTGCAAAGTAAAAAGCAAGGAAATAGGATATGGGTGTCTGAGTGCAAAGACAAAGCACTCTGAAGTTGGTTGAGCAATAATTTCTGGTGTCTGACACTGAGGACAGTAATAGGTGATTCAGTCTGAGTAATGAGCCGAAAGCACAGGTGTTGTCATCACCTGGAAATATGATAACATTGATTTAATAAACATTAGCCATGGATGCCAAAGAAATGTTAGCACAAGAAATGCTTTTATTTCTCAATAACAGAACATCTGTTAGGAAACAACAGGCAGAATGTACAATTAGACACGTTATTTCTGCAGGTTTAAAATAATAATAATATATATACACCGTGACTTATTCAAAACACGTAATGAAACCATGCCAAGGAAATGAAGCAAAATAATATCTCATATCTCTGCATCCTGTATAGAGTTTAGTTCCCTCCTGGACTACCAGCTGCATCTGTTGATGTATCTTCAAGTCACTTCTTCTTGTCAGTTACATATAAAACCAGATGGAAATCACCCTGGGGACATGGCCCTGCTAATTCAATTAGACAGGCCTCAGCCGTAGCCCTAGATATAAGCAGTCCGTGGATACCCTGAAAAATGGCAGATTGATCCCCACTGCCACCCTGAAGGCTCAGGGCCCATGATTGATCAGACATTGATTTGATTTGAAGTGAGAGTGAAGAGCACTTTCCTGAGCTGTAAGTAAGAGGTCTGAACAAGATTTGCCTTGTCAAATTGTCTGCGTCTTGTGAAGTGACTTTGGCTGTGAACAATAGGTGCTTACAGTTGTATGCAATTCAAGCACAATTCAAAACACATTGCTATGAGTGAGTCAGAACAGAAGAATGTGACATTATGAGGATTATACAGCACCCAATATCTGTCTAGTTTTAAAGACATGAAATATGCTACTGTCTTTTGAGGTTCGCATTACACAACCCAAATGGCCTTTTAAACAAAATGTGTACATGTTGTTCAATATATCTTTGTGATTTCAGCCAAATGTGACAACAGACAAGCTTACTAACTTGTAATTTAACTTTTGTGCTTACTGAAATCAGTTCAAATGTTTAATGCTTTTAAGACACCCCATTTTTTGTCATGCCCGTCTTCGAGAGGCTTGAGCCTTAATTGATGCTGTTAAATGTGAATCAGTTATATCAGGATTATATTTTGGCTATTTCACAGCAGTCCTCTCTGTTTCACGGTCTGGAACCTGTTGACAACAGGTATAATCAGTGAAGACATCTCAGAATTAACAAGCCGTAACAGGAAAAAAGGGAAATTGTGGTGTGAAATGTAATACAAAATAAACTAAGAAGCCGTTACATACAAATCCCTTAATGCTGGGAGTTATATTCCCTGTCTGTCCACGGGAAAAAGCTAGGAGGCGGAAACTTTAGCCGGGGGAAAGGATGTCCTCTGTTTGCTTTTCTTACAACACAAAGCCTCATGGGAATCTCCTTTCAGTTTCAGACTTTGACATACTTTAAACGTACAAATAACAAGACATGGGAATCTCCTTTCAGTTTCAGACTTTGACATACTTTAAACGTACAAATAACAAGACATGGGAATCTCCTTTCAGTTTCAGACTTTGACATACTTTAAACATACAAATAACAAGACAGTCATGTCAACAGACATTATCTGTTGACATGACAAACATTTAATGAACCCTGTGGAAAATACTGAGTCATTTATATAGTGTGCATTGCAAATAAAAGTCAACACTAAGCAAAAAAGGTGTGTGCATGTGCTCCACAATAAAAAGTAAATTAAACTTTGCGAAAATATGGACTTAAATATAAGTATCTGTGAGTACTTGGCATCGCACGGCAGTCAGGTGTCAGAATTTAAAGTTCAGACAGTTGAGAAGCCTATAATTATGGCAAGACATTCACTGTGTGGCCCATTATTATAGCTTACAGCCTATGAAATTGAGGAACAAAAACAAGTCATGTTAACAGGTGCTTGTTTTTCATCTTTCTCTCTCTTTCACCTCCAGACATGAAGCACAGAAAAATAACCATTTGTTTTCAGCTTGCTGCAGGCCATTGCTCCGGTCTCGTCTTTCAGGCTTGCTTTCAGGCAAGAAACCAGATCTTGGTGAAGACAAAGTGTGCCGTTATAGGACTGTGCTGGTTATGAGTGCTTTGTTTCAGTCTGGTGTTTAAGAAATATCTGCATGTCAGAGCTCAGATGCAGCACTAATATTCTTGATGCTATGGTGTTCATGTTGGTGATATGGGTTCGAGTCTGGCATGCACTGTGCCCATACCTAAAAACATGTCCACTGTATCTGTCTAAAGATGTAAAAGCTATTGTGAGAAATGTGATCACCTGATATTAAAGATGCTCTATAATATCTGAAAAAATATGTAAAACGTAAAAAGTTCTAATATAATCTAATATGATAAGTATAATATTTAATATGTTTACTATTTCGGACTATTTTCACTCAGAAAATATTATTTTATAATAACTAAAAATATATATTTTTTAAATGTATTGAGAATATTTATTACTCAAAATTAACATCATAAAAGTATTTGGAATATGATGTATGTTTAATATTTAGTATTTTAGGACTATTTTGGTTTATAATTAACAATATTAAAAAAATGTTTAAGAAATGCAGTTTCAAATATTAAGTATGTTTAATATTTAGTATTTTAGTAAAAGTTTTAGTGATTAATGATTTTAATAGAAGTCCTAGTACCTTAAGTTACCTTACATGTGTCAACACTTTCTCCTGGCATCTTTAGAATTTTTTTTAATATCAATAGCTTACATAAGTAAAGGAAAATTAAGGGACTTTTTTTGATCATGATAGTTTGTTTTCTTGAAGTATCTGCACTAATGTTTTTGCTCTATATCTTGACTGACTTTACCTCAAATCTAACTTGACAGGGGACTAATCACACATCAGTCAACTAATAAATAATAAACTACTATGAATTGCATTGTGGGTGCACTGAACGCTCATTAGCAGCGTGCTTAAGACTCTTCCGTTCACCTTCTCATGTGGTCTTATGTGTTGTCATCTGGTGCACCATCCCTCTTATCTGAGTCAAGTGAAGCAGAATTGAACAGGCCATGTGTCTGATGTGCCCTTTCTGCTCTACTTAAGCCACTCTGGCCATATGGGCGGATATAGAGCTAGGGACACTTGAAAGGGGGCAAAAGGAGTGGCTACCCCTCAACCCTTCTGTCACAGATAGTCATAGTGGTTTGCTGAATGCACACAATAGGCTCTATTGGAAGGTCAGACACAGGTAGCTCTGTAATTAAAACAGCTGGTAAGTCAGTCAGTTGTTATGGAGTGAATTTCCCGCTGATAGAATAACAGACAAAGGGAAGCTGCACCTATGAGGTCTATTTACCAAACGATTGCCTGTAAAGTTAACCATTTAGTGGACATTCACCAAGCATGACAAATAAATAGCAGCGATAACACTATATTTTGCTATCATGCCCAAACTAGGAAAAAGGATTTGGCTGTTTTGTAATCCGATGTGACATACTAACACTAGTCTACCATTGTTCACTTTCAGTATTGCACACTAAACCACAATTTAGTCGTTAGTGAAGGAAGGTAGGAACTTATCATGGAGAAACGGCAAACACCCTTCCCTTCAGACTTCATCTCATCCAAGAAAGGCTTGTGAGATGCTGTTGTGGTTTGTTTTGGGCTATGAGCCAATAATGGATATAAATTTCAAGCAACACCCCAGGGGAAGTGTCAGCATTTAAAATTTCATTTCACCCAACCTATTCTTTCCTTTTTCATTACCCCTTCGTTTTCGAAGTGAAGTCGTGTCAGGACGTGTGGGCAAAGTTTCTTTTTTTAATATGCAAACTGTAGTGCTTCCTGTTGTAACACCTCGGGCACCCACACAGAGCTCATGGTACAACATGTGACTGCCTGTTTTACGTGGTTACGGGGTAAACAACATGCAGCAAATAGGCAAAATGAAAAGTCAACATTTCTGATTGCAAAGTGTGTTCATCTGAATAGTAGTTCTTGAAATGGATTCCAAACTTGATGAAGGCAAATCTAAGGCCTGTCCAACAAATTCTCCTGTGAATAAATGGCCCTCTCCTCTAATTTCAAAGCTCAAAGCCATGACCTAATGCTATAAGAGGAAGAGCTTTCAGAAAGTCAATAAGTCTGCCCCACACCCAAGTAGGAAGCGTACAAGGGTGCCTTTCGTAGATAAGGTGAACCTTTGTCTTTAAAAATTTCTATTGTTCAATCATAAGACTTACTTTAAACAGTCCTTTAAGAAATTTCCTTACATTTCTGTGATATGCTACAGGCTTAAAACTGTGGTTGTGTTTTTAAACCTACTGAATATCAAAGTTTCAATGTCATGAATGCATAAGAACTGGATTGTTTCACTGACACAAGCCTAAACTGAGAAGGTATGCTTTATGATACGTGAGTGACACTATCATTTAGTCACAAAAGATGAAAAATATTCTGTGCTACAGAACATGAATGGGCAAATCTTAACATGCCATTGCCCTGGTTATATTTCACTGCTCTTTTTGAAGGGTGGTGGGTGAAAAATATGCAGAACACAACCACAAAATGCTGGAATTAATTAGGCAACAGTCATCCAACATGCATGTACATTAATAAATATCCCAAAGCAGAACCATGAGTAAAATAAAAAAAAGCCCTCCAGCTATTTTGATCTAAATGATGTGCCAACTAAGAGCAGATATATAAAAACCTAATAACCCTTGATCTTTAAAATTAGCTTTAAGAGATGTTTAGATTCTATTTTGCATATAAAACTAGTTAAGTAAAATGTATATAATTAAAACATATTATTAGCTATTTTTTCCCTTGAAATAACTAAAGAGGATCATTATCTGTGTGTTTTTTTTTCTGTAATGCAAATGAATCATTTCTGGACTTTAATCATGCAATATATTTACCTGTAAATTTGACTTTTTAAAAAAACAAATTAGGATGAAAAAACAACAACAATTCAACCTCCTTGGGGTTTGTAATGTCAGAGCAAAGCACAAAAGTCTCCACGCAAACAGCTGGGTCTTAAAAGCTGGAAACCCCCTAGCTCTGAATTTTATGATTAATTATGTATCACTGCATATTTTCCAAAAAGCACTATCTTATGAACCAAAGCTGATCCTTCAGCCCTCATATTATTATGAATGTGATCCTTTGCAAGCTTGCTGACGGCCATGAATGAGTTGTGGCTGCAAAACAAGCATTGTTTACTCTCTGGAGGCTTTACACATTGCGTTCTTTATCTCTGCTGCATTCTTTTACCTTATTTCCATGCTCATTCCCTGCTTCTTAGCTCCCTTGCCGCTCTTCACACTTTTTATTTGAATTCTAAACAGCACACAGATCCTTTGTGTTGTGGGTACAGGCGGTGTATACAGACAGACTGTGTTTAGTGCTCTCAGGACAGGGTATCTTATATTTCACAGGGGGGATTCTAGCTCTGGTTAGCGAAACACATCCTCCTGACCTGACCCTTACTCATATAATTGAAAGAAAACAAAACATGGAGGTATTGCCAAGTTAATAATTCAGCCTGGAAAGACCTGTCAAAACCTGTTTTAACTTTCAGCGGTGGAATTTGAGTGAATCCACTAATGAAAATGCTTACAGTTTGCATTTTTTTCTAAATAAATGCAGTTTTAACTGAAAATCATAGCATTAAAATGTAGCACATTTATCAGATTATCGGCCTAGAAATTGTGGAGAATCTTAAATATTTTATGTCTTAACATTTCCATAATTTTCCATTTACTAGTTAATAAGCATTATGTGATGTGCAGCTGCAACCTTTCTGGTCTATTATGACATAAAATACAGAAATAATAATCTATAGGGTATAGAAATACTTACAGTTGCTGAGTGATTTATATTATAAGCTCTAGTCCTTTAAGTGTCTGAACTGTAATTTTTGTAGGATCAAGTGTTTGCTGTTATTGGACACAGTTACATGATCCTTAAAAAGTGCATACAAATTCTCTCATGTCTTCATCTGTCAGTGAACACTTTTAAATCTACTTATTTTTTTCCTGCGTCACCTTCATTCCGTATCCATTACTCACCAGAGGCTCATGCTGTTGATGTTTCACATTAACACATAGATGGAGGAATTCCATCTGTACGGTCCACAGGGCTCTGATGCTAAGAGCACCAATAGGGATCGACCTAATGAGAGGACAGACATAACAACAAACACTAGATGGCAAAGATGTTGCTCAAAAATGAAACGAATAAATTACTTAAATAGTCTCATGTTTCAAAGAAGCGCAATTCTGTCATAGCTGAGATTTAGTAGAGTCACAGAGAGTTTGGATCTGTCATGAAATGTTAGTCTAGGCATATGATAGAAGTGACTGTGTGACCTTCTTCTTTCATCAGTCACGGTTCCTTCAACAATCAGAGTTCTGCACGAAACAAATTGCAGAGAGGACCAGAGGAGACCTGTCATCTAGTAAATCACACTACAAAGCCTAAAGCCACCACAAGGAACGGCCTCCGCACTGTTCTTCACCCAAGAAACACATTGTGATTATAAACAAAACTGATGGGGTGTCTGGGAGGACATTTTAGGTGGTGGGAAAGTTAGCTTCAGTTGATCTGATTAAATGAATATGTAATGGAAGTGGGGGAAGTCGTGGCCTAGTGGTTAGAGAGTTTTGACTCCTAAAGCGGGTTTAAATTTTGGGCTGGCAATACCACGACTGAGGTGCCCTTGAGCAAGGCACCTAACCCCCAACTGCTCCCTGGGTGCTTCAGCATAAAAATAGCTGCCCACTGCTCCGGGTGTGTGTTCATGGTTTGTGTGTGTGCACTGTTGTGTGTGCACTTTGGATGGGTTAAATGTAGAGCACGAATTCTGATTATGGGTCACCATACTTGGTTGAATGTCACTTCACTCACTTTTCACTTCACTATGTGAGCTGGTCTTTAAAGGAATAGTTCACCCAAAAATTTAAATTTGATAAAAATGTAATAACTCTCAGACCATGCAAGATGTATACGAACTTGTTTCTTTATCAGAAACAAATTAAGAGAAATGTATCATTACATTGTAATCCAAAACAGATATTCTAAGTAAATATTTTGATGTAAGAGGATAACAGGGGATTGTATTTTTTACTGAAGGAAGCATTATTATGGACTGTTTTTGTCAGAAGTGATTGTTTGAATTGAAAATGAATTGATGGATTAGTTTCTGACAGGCACACAGATTTTTACTTGTGTTAACAGATGGACTAGAGTTGTGTGGATTATTGTGATGTTTTTACTCTCATTCTGATGGCACCCATTCACTGCTGAGGATCCATTGCTGAGCAAGTGACATTATGCTGAAGTTCTCCAAATCTGTTTTGATTAAGAAAATAACTCATCTGCATCTATGAGGGTGTGTTTATTTATTTCTATTTTCTTTTTTGCAATTTATTTTTTTTGTGAACTTTTCCTTTAACACAAAATAAACTCTGAAAGATGATCAAAACCTTTGCACAAATCAGAGTGGCTGGTATTGTCCTTAAGGGAATTAATTTGCGATAACGACCTGCTGACATGCTCATTATCCCCCTTGTAGCTGCCTAGCAAATAAATAAAACAACATCAAATTGAATTTAAATTTTAATATAAAATAAGTTTTATCTATTTGTCTATCTATCTATCTATCTATCTATCTATCTATCTATCTATCTATCTATCTATCTATCTATCTATCTATCTATCTATCTATCTATCTGTTCTTTAACAGATATATATCTGTATCTATCTGGATTTGTAATACAAGCAGTGCCATTGAAGCAAAAAGTCTGTGTACAAACTATTTTTGTACCAGGCACGAGTGATACATACAAATATAAAGTTAATGTCAATAACCATTGGAGGCAGTGTATCATAATACAGCGCCCGAGAGCGCTACCCTGCTGAGCTCCGCCTACCTCATGGCCCCGCCCTGTTGAATAAAAAGGGGCGTGCCATGTTTCACGGTGGTTTGTTTAAAAGCTGCTGGAGGTGATGATCCGTTGACTGAAGTGTGTGGAGACTATTTGTGTGGTTTATACGTTATCTGTTTGAACAACATGAACAACCTGGACTTTTACGATGTAAGTTGATTTAGGACAAATGTAAATCGCAATGTAGTCTGATGAATAAGGCTTAGTCTGTTTTAAGTTGATCATATCTTGGAACCTGCACTTTGGGTGTCACGTTTTACCATTTAGGTTTTGCATGTTGTTTTAAAATATATTAGAAGTTTTTAAAAACAAGTAAAGTTTTATTGTTTTTACATGTATTTGTAATTTACTATGTTTGATGTCACTTTGTGATTTTTAACATATCACTTATAAGAAATTAATCAATTTACTGTTATTTTCTGCAGCACATCATTTTAGATAACAGCTCAGACTCTGGATCTGGAGACTTTGACTTTGACGAATTCTGTGACCTTAAAGTCAGTAATGACTTCCAGAAGATCTTTCTTCCTATTGTATATGGGATTATATTTGTCCTGGGAATCATTGGCAATGGACTTGTTGTGCTTGTGATGGGCTTCCAAAAGAAGACAAAGAACATGACAGACAAATACAGGTTGCATCTCTCCATCGCCGACCTCCTGTTTGTCCTCATGTTACCCTTTTGGGCTGTGGATGCGGCTAGCGGATGGCTTTTTGGGGAATTCCTGTGCGTCACTGTCAATATGATCTACACTCTGAACCTGTACAGCAGCGTGCTGATTCTGGCTTTCATCAGCCTGGATAGGTACCTGGCAGTTGTCCGTGCCACAAACAGCCAGCAGTTTAGGAGGTTGCTCGCAGAAAAGGTGATCTACCTTGGAGTTTGGCTCCCAGCGACCCTACTCACCATCCCTGATCTGGTGTTCGCCAAAGTCCACAATACAGGCATAAATACGATCTGCGAGCTCACCTACCCACAGCAAGCAAACATAGTGTGGAAAGCCGTTTTCCGTTTCCAGCACATCATCGTTGGCTTTTTGCTGCCTGGTCTGATCATTCTGACCTGTTACTGCATCATCATCTCAAAACTGTCCAAGAACTCCAAAGGTCAGGTCCTGAAGAGGAAGGCGCTGAAAACAACTGTCATCCTCATCCTCTGCTTTTTCATCTGCTGGTTGCCTTACTGTGCCGGCATCCTGGTGGACGCTCTGGTGATGTTGAATGTCATATCTCACAGCTGTTTCCTGGAGCAGGGTCTGGAGAAATGGATCTTCTTTACTGAGGCGCTTGCGTATTTCCACTGCTGTCTCAACCCCATCCTTTATGCTTTCCTGGGAGTCAGATTCAGTAAATCTGCCCGTAAGGCTCTGAGCATCAGCAGTAGATCAAGTCACAAGATGCTGACCAAGAAAAGAGGTCCTATATCATCAGTATCTACTGAGTCGGAGTCATCTAGTGTCCTGTCCAGTTAATGGACGCTTTGTACATAAAACTTTCCTACGTGGATGATTAAGCTTTCAATTTTTTTTTTTAAAGGACTTTACTACACTTTTTGTATATTGTAAACTTGTTGTGTTGATGAACATTTTTTAACACTTTTTATTCAACTACTATAATATATATATATTTTAAATGTATTTACGTTTTTCCTTTTTTTTTTTTTTTTTTTTTTTTTTTTTTTTTAGTACCTAAAGGCAGAGCCTTGACAAAGTCTGTTTACTTGCAGAAGTTATCAGGAAATGTTAGCAAACTGTTGCATAGTCTTTTGTCTGATTCTGAACGTGTAGTGTAAATTATTTGTACATAGTTCATTGTTTGTCATTTGTTTTTTGTTTGTGTGTGTGTGCGTGCGCGCATTTAGCGTTTCCTATTTCCCCATAAGTTTTTTTATATTTATTGAAATGGTAGCTCACACTGTAAAAAAATAAGTGTAAAAAGGGGTTGTAATTTAATCATGTCACAATTGTCACATTTTTACTTCCATTTCATAATAAAACCTAAAAATCACCAATTTTAATGAGGTCTGACAGTGTCATTACTTCTCTCCAGTGGCCATACTCTCACTCACACACACATATACACACCCCTCCACCCAAATCTGTCAGTGGGGGTGGGGCAGAGCTGAAGTGGAGTGAAGGTCTGTCAAGTTACCAAAACAAAAGCTCCACCTGATCTCCCACTGAACAGAATGGCTGGGAGAGGGTCTGTAATTTTAAGAACATCTGTGTTCTTTAGCGGTTTAAGCAACTGCTGATACAAGACACCTATCAACCTACAAAGGGACAGAATTGGCCGTCCATTGGGATTTTTGTCGTTGTATCAGATAACAAGCCAAAGAAGTTAATAAGGAAGTTTTTAAGATGTCAAGTTTGAAATAATAAAATCTACAGAATAGAATACAAATGTAATGTCTTATACTGGTATAGGAGAAAAACATTTAAATGAGTATTGACAAAACCCTAATTATTCTCATCAATGCAATACAGTCATTTCTTAAATCAGAAAAAAAAACACTAACTTAGATTTAAAATACCATAGATTAAAATCAATATAACAAAAATTGCAACGATGAATCGGTAATTTACATTTTTAATTGTGTGTGTGTATATATATATATATATATATGACAAATATTCTTTATTTTACTGTTGATACTGTAAGACTTGCACTTTTTGACCTCTGTTTGCAATGCAAAGATTTCAGTCATCAAGTTGTGGTCTATTGCTTGATGAATAATCACCATGTAACAGAAGCAAGTCAGCAGTCCTGAAGAAACCACAGTGGCAGAACCTAGATATTCACAAGGTTTATATTGTAATGGCTTAACTCATGTTTAACACAATGGGCTAAAATTACCATTTCTAAAGAGGCCAATGAGGTGTGAAGTACTCTGCATCAGAATTTAAGGTTTATGGTTATTTTTCAGTGTCTGCTCTCACAGTAAGAAGCCAGTAAAAATAGAGCATTCGGTGCTGCATTTTGTTCATTTGGAAATGTTCTGGAGTGGTTCTGTCATTAGCATAAGAGCTGTTCTCAAAAGCCACGCCACACCATTAACACTCCATTGAGCTCAGCTGGACCATCTCTCCCATCTCTAAACTGCCATTTGAAAAGAGACGAACCAAAAGGGAGCTTCTGGAAATCTGCTGGGAAAACCCTTTATTATTAAATCCCGGATCTTAGACAAACCTTATCCATGCACATCACAGGTCAAAAACAGATGTTAAGTTCATCCAAACACTCAAATCACAGCTATTTGATAGTTCATGCCTTTAATAATTGATGTCTTAAAGAAAATAATTATGTCAGAACAAAAGAACACAAAGTATGATAGCCTACTATATTTAGAAAGTAATGAATTTAAGACAGCTGCTTCTCAAAAATGGCCAGAAATGTGATTGACCTATTTATTTAGATGTATAAATAAAACTATAAAGGGAGCTTTATTACACAGAAGGTTTATCAGACTGTATTTCCTACTCTTGTCATTAGTTTATTATTACGTTTACATTGTTTTGGCTGAAGAATCAGGAAGGCAGTTTCCTGTATCAGGACCTCCTGTGACCAATAGCTCTTGAAAGACTTTATAGCCCTATAACACAACTGAACAGAACAAACAGAAATGGTGGTCTGGAACTCAAGAGCAAGAGTGTTCTAAGGTTATTTATTGCCTCATTAATTATCCAGTGACCCTGGCTAGGCTATATGAAGCAATCCTACTGAGAAAAAATATAAACATGTACTATATACAGTATGTAAGTAATATATAATATATATTATATGTTTAAGTGTTCCACAGTAGGTCTATGTTTCTCAGAAATTAATATTCATTGGGTTACAGAAGTGTTTTAGCAGCCCTGAACCACAGATGAAGAACATATTCAAAGGGTTTACATGATTTTAACTCATGTTTAACACATTCATTTTCTTGGATGACAGTAGGGTTGCACTGTTAATATATAATGTTTTATTTCACTTAATACTTTTACTGTTTTATTTACACGAGCTGAGCAGCTTGAATGAATAAACCAGTACCTAGGAACCTTTTATTCCCGTGGAGACGTGTTCTACACGGACTCGCGAGGAGGCTGTGAATGTGCAACAGCAAAGCACTTCCACACTTTTCCACATGTCCACCGTTCCCAGTGGCTGTCATTGCACATGAACAAAACTGAAATCTTGAATATCTAGTGCTTTTGTTTCACTACATCCTTTCAGAGCCGAACTATGACTAAAGAAAATGTACAAGGGTGAGAATACAATCTCATTGTTTTCTGCGGATGTGTAATATTCGTTGTCAGTGTATTCATTAGCTTGCCTTGCTGCTAGCTGAGTCTAATAGAGTTGCAGATGATTGCATCAGCAGTTTAGAGATCTTTAACTACGACAGCTGAACAGTGGCTCTATGTACTAACACTTGTAGTTAAACAAGGGTTTACATATACTAAATTACTTTTGCAACAGTTTTTACTTTAATTTGTGAATAAAATAAAATATTAGGTTTCCATAGAGGAGACATTTGCAATGCAATGCAGTTAATAAACCGAGTTAGTGTGGAGAAATGTTATGCCGTAAAAGAAAACATTTGATATGGATAAGCAGTGCTTATGATGTACTACTAGTTGCAGATAGTTAGCAGTTTTTAATAATCAACGTAATGTCTGTTAATGGCACAGTTGGATGATAATGATTTGCTGCTCAAGGAACAATTATTGTCATTATTAATGTTGAAAACATTTCTGCTGCTTAATATTTATTTATTTATTTATTTTTTGTGTGTATGGAACAAGTGATATATTTTCCAGGATTTTATGATAAATAGAAAGCTACAAAGAAAAGCATTTCCAGTAATTGATGTGGAAAAATAATCTAATGAAAATGAATCAATGAAAATTGATCAATAGGTTTGGGATAAAATAGACCATTATAATAATAGTTATTTTAATAGTAGAAGTAAACACCTTGACCTACTTTTCAAAAACCGAAGTGAAAGTAACTTTTCATACACAATGTGAAAGTAAGAAAGATTCGTTTTGATCTCAGAAATTCATTACATTGATTGTTTTCATGTTAGTTATTAGCAGATGAATTATTAAATGGATTATTTATATAATCATGCTATGCTGTGCCCAAAGCAGCGTTATGTGAACAATACTGTCTATGGTTTAATATATAAACCACAATTTGATGAGTCAACAGCTGTGTTCTGGGGTGGTGTGGAGGGCATCTGAATGCTCCACCCTTATTTTCATAGCCCTGCTCTGCTCCAGGCCTTGTGTTTCTGTGTAAATACATAACCTCGAAAGAATCTGGCACAGGCCTTTAATTATCGGCAGCCTTCCCATTCTCTTCTATCTGCCCCAGTGCTTCCAATTTCCTGTGAGCAGAAATTGCAGCGATGCTTTGGGGGACCATCATCCGTGAATTCCCTTGAAAACTGCTCCGTGATGTGCATATCTTCACTGTGGCCCTGTATGTCCTCCGTTGCCATTACGTGCAAATGCATAATGCAGAGGGGGTAGTGGAGTTGTTTATTGCCCACTTTTGGCATGGTTGAGGCCTCAGCGGTGCCTGCGGCTGGACCGTTGTTGTCTTGGCCGTGGTAGTGCTGGGTAAGACTTTCACCGATCCATTGTGTTTTTAACTTCTGTAGCTCCGTGTACAGGCACTTGATCCTGTGTTGGTGCCTGAGGGCTGCCATATGGTTGCCTGCCCGGATTCTGCTGTTTTTGGAGGTTCTTTGTAGATCAGTGAGGGATAAAGGCCAAGACTGAGTCACAGTTTCTCTGTTTGTTCTGTTGTTTGGAGTAATCAGTGTTAATTCTGTTAAATGTCTTGAGGTAGAGTTGGTTTTGTTCTGCTCAAGTTGTTGGCCACCTGTTACTCTTGGGGTTTCAGGTTAAATGGTGCCATTCATATCCTTAGAGCGAGAGAACAGAATTTAAATTTAGCAAATGAGTGATTTGTAATGGGTGTATTTAAAACAGTTGGTCAGTCCTGTTAACCGGAGACCATGTGTTATATAATGAGAGTTCAAAATGGTAATGGAGATCACAGAGGCATGTCATTTCCTTTAACCTCTGCCCTGTAATTGTGTTTGTTTTAAATAACTGTTGTACTGCTTGGTAATTCATCTCAGCCATATTAACTAATGATGGATGGGTGGTAGTCTTGGCAAATGTTAGACTCACTTGGTTAATGGAGTTGGTTAGCCAAGTGTCTGAACTAATGAAGCAATGGTAATGCCAAAAAGGAAAGTAATTTCAGAGTAATTGATTTCATTTTTATGATTGCTAAGACAAACAATGTCTAAATGAGAGTTTTTTTCTTCTAAGTAAGCTTGTTTCCTGTCATATCATTATATAGAGGAAATAATTTAGAGTCTGTGGTTTTTTAATTGCCAATTCTTACATAGAGCAGCAGATTTGCCAATGTCATGTAAATTATTAATAGGCTAGTAAATTAAATTCCAGAAGAAAAAAAAAATGTTTCTGAGTATTACATGTCAGCAGTTTTGTCTGGAATGTATGTATTAAAAAGTCTTTACGATTTCTATAAGAAGACTTTTATGCTCACCAAGGCTGCTATGAATACTATTATGAAATATTTTGGTAAATTAAAATATCTATTTTCTTTTTATTTTGAGATGCTTATCTATTGTGTGCTGTGTATATTTATTACGTATATATAAGCAGACACACATGCATGAATATATTTAAGAAAAATGTGTTGTATACACATTATATGAATATAAATATATATACATGTAAAAAATGTCAAAATATATACTGTATGTGTGTATATTTATATTTACATAATAAATATACACCACACACACACATACAGTAACGACCAAAAGTTTGGACACACCTTCTCATTCATAGAATTTTCTTTATTTTCATGACTATGAAAATTGTAGAGTCACACTGAAGGCATCAAGGGCTATTTGACCAAGAAGGAGAGTGATGGGGTGCTGCGCCAGATGACCTGGCCTCCACAGTCACCGGACCTGAACCCAATCGAGATGGTTTAGGGGTGAGCTGGACCGCAGACAGAAGGCAAAAGGGTCAACAAGTGCTAAGCATCTCTCGGGGAACTCCTTCAAGACTGTTGGAAGACCATTTCAGGTGACTACCTCTTGAAGCTCATCAAGAGAATGCCAAGAGTGTGCAAAGCAGTAATCAAAGCAAAAGGTGGCTACTTTGAAGAACCTAGAATATGACATATTTTCAGTTGTTTCACACTTTTTTGTTATGTATATAATTCCATATATAATTCCACATGTGTTAATTCATAGTTTTGATGCCTTCAGTGTGAATCTACAATTTTCATAGTCATGAAAATCAAAGAAAACTCTTTGAATGAGAAGGTGTGTCCAAACTTTTGGTCTGTACTGTATATTATGCAAACAAAAACTTTTATTTTGGATTCAATTAATCATTTTACAGCACAAATTTTAATTTATTTTATAATAGAGATTTATTCCTGTGATGGCAAAGCTGAATTTTTAGCAGTCATTACTCCAATCTTCAGTGTCCCATGATTCTTCAGAAATCATTCTAATGATGATTTGCTGTTTCTTATTATTATCAATGCTGGGGGGAACAGCTGTACTGCGTAATGTTTTTAGGAAAATAGTCATAATTTGTTTTAGGGTTTTTTAATGAACCGAAAGATCAAAAGAATATAATTTATTTGAAATATAATTATTTAATTACATTATAATTTTAACTTGCTGAATAAAAGTAATGATTTCTTTATATATATATCTCAAGACATTATTTAAGAGAACTGACAATTTATCATAAATGATTTTTGGGGGGCATTTAATGTGTTAAATACATATGAAATATTTATATAGCCTAAGTGTTTGGTAATTATTCAGTACTATCTGACACACACACTATGCTACCAGTACAGCCTCTCTTTAATGACTGTGTTAGTTACTATTTGCACTTGTGATCATGTGAGCAAATATGGACTGAAAAACTGCCGTTGCCAATATATGGAACCCGACTGAATTCACATAATTTAAAAGTGAACTGAAATCGCTATTTTCATTATCGATCGTTACTCACTTCCATGTTCTCATTCCCATTCTTTACTGTTATATCAGTCTGTTTCTACAGCATGAGACAATATATACAATATTACACATGTGCTACTGTAGACAGACATCACTCTTCCTGTGCTGCTATAACTGGACTACCGAAACCACAGGAGCACAAACAAGCAGACATTACTGATGAAAGTCTAATTTAGCCTCTGCTGTTTTTTTTGGGGCATGTTGAAACAATAGATGAAAGACACAGCAACTTAAAAGCCAGCGGGATGCTGTGCCTATGTGTGTAAGCCGAGGTTGGAATGCATTTCCCCATCTTTCAGAAAAGCTTCCCGGAAGGAAATGAGATGGAAGTTTGACAGAGCTGTTTTTGTTGTGTGGTGTCTTCCTGTTTTAGAGCTGGTGAGGATGAGCAGCAGGCCCAGTCGAAGAAAGCCCTGAAGAAACAGCAGAAGGAAGCAGAGAAAGCTGCGAAGAAGGCAGAGAAGCAGGCCAAGCTGGTGAGTGTGAGCCAGGAGACGCAGACCCTGCCTGCTATGCTGCCCATGGCCCACCACTGCCGTATGAAGGGGTTTTCATTGTTTTACTATTCCTGTGATTACAAATCTGTGTATGTGCCTGAACAAAGGGACATTTGTGCATCCAGAAAAATTACAGTTATTTGCAGAAGGTTTGTGAAAAGCATACTCTCCCTGGAAAAGTCAGAATATATTATTATAAATAAATTTATATATAAAAATAATAAAATAGTAATAAAAACAGTATACTATAATAATAATAAAGTGAATAATGAAAACAGTTCAATAATATCCGTGTTCAAATATTTTACTTAGTCTTAAGGAGGGTTTTTTTTTTTCTTGTGAGTGATTCAGAGACAAGAGACATGAGCAGAACAAATGAATAAAGTCATTCTTACTTAAATTGACATGTTGATTTGAGTAATTTATAAGGAATCCAATTCTGTTTTACCTAGAAAAGTCGATTCTAGCACTCTAATGTACTTGCAGACATCAGTAAGTGTTTGAATTTGAATCATTGTATTTTGGTAAGATTTTAAAGTGAACTTTCAGTGCTTGATTTTCTCCAGAATAATCAGTATGTGTTTAATGTTTGTGTTAGCTTGTACGGAGGGGCTGTTTTCCCTCTGCCGTTGAAGTTTTATTGAAATCAGTTCTCTCTTTGATTCAGACCGCAGAGCAGCAGGAAGCTGATGAGGATGTAAGTATTTACTGCTCACTGTCCAAATTCACATTTTCTGTCTGTTATTAGCCATATCAAGTGCTGAAGAAATGAAAAAAAAAAAAATGAAAAAAAATAAAAATGCTTTTATCTTAGGGTTACAAATATATTACGAATATATATTTTGGAAAGATTTTTATTTTTTTTATTTACTGGTCACATTTTGCTTGCAGTTACAATGAATGGGAACTGGATTATTTTTTTTATTATTATTTTTTTTTTATAAGTAATACAAGTAAAGGATACAAATAAATGTAAATCATTCATTGAATATCTTGACAACCCAGGCAATGTCTGTTTGAAGAACACTTTTTTTTTTAGTTTAATATTTATCAATGAATTGGTTGATCTAGTTCACAAAACAGTCTTAAGATTTGCTTAACTCCATTGATGATCCATGATCCAGTCTCAAGGTTCCCAAATGAACAGCTAACTGGAATGGATGATTATCAGTGATAAACGACTTGCTGAATTTTTAGCGAATGAATGTATTTCGTTTTTTTTTTTAAATAAATATTGCTCAAATGGACTACTTTTATGATGCTTTTGTGGTAGGTTTGCATTATTCTTGAGGCTTGAAGGTTTAAGTACCCAATCAAACACTCCTTTGGTGTTACACAGAAGAAAGTAATGTAACTAATGGGTGAATAAATGATGACAGAATTAACAAATTTCTTCTTTTTTGCTGAACCGTTCCTTTAAGATTCATTACCATTCCTATCATCTTCTCTTCTCCACCCAGGATTTTGCCAAGGATCGCTATGGGATCTGTCCTATGGTCCAATCCCAGCAGAAACTGGGTCAGTGTCCTTCTCAGTATTTAAGTGGAGATTTAGGAGGGCATCTCGCTCCCACAAGATGAATATAGACAGGTTTCCAAGTGCAAAATCTTCTGTAGAATGATGATTAGGAATGTCTTTGAGCTTAAGAGATAATCTAATTCTGTCGGGATCTCCCTGGCGTCCCCTTTAGCTCTCCCTGATGTTCCTCCCCTTGCTGTCACACATAATGGTCTTGAATAACTGTACGAGATAAATCTCGGATGAGGAATTAGGGTGACATTACTCCCGACTGTCCGGCTCGAGTATTTAAGCTCTGCTGCTACAGAACAAAGTCGTCTCCCACCAGCTTTCCTCTCGGGCAGAGATAGACGAAGCTTTCATGTGGGTGGATTCCGGATCAGCCAAACGCCCTGAGCACTTGCTGTAGCTGAGCGGGGCCGCCCCGTCTCTGCTGCCTCACAATAAAGTCATAATGTGAGTCAGCGAAGGCAGGGTGACACTGTATTTGTCAAAATGGAGAATTCTTCACATGATGGTCACCTTTCAGACGGGGCTTGTTATGTTTCATATTTATTAGCCCTCCTCCTGGTGGCTTTGTAATCCGAGTGCATGTCTTTGTGGAGATCTGTTTACAAGGGGGGAGGCCTGTCGTCTTTGATGTCTTCTCTCTGAGACACTCTCTCTCTCTTTCTCTTCTGGATGGAGGCAGACAGGGCGTTGGTGCGTGTCCAGGACCTGACACCCGAGAAGGCAGAGCAGCAGATCTGGGTGCGCGCCAGAATTCACACCAGCAGAGCTAAAGGTAAACGCCTTCTCACTATTACACAAGCTCATCTGCTGCTGGAAGTGTTGCTCAATTCATTTCAACAGGTGGAAGCTGCTATTACCAAAGCTCAAGTGTTTCTTATTTGACACGCAGGCTGTAGTATTGCATTAATAAACACTAAAATTACAGTCCCTTTAGCTCAAACAGCAGCAGAACATGTGTTTGGCATCAAGATCATGAGTTTAATTTTAAGAGAACCCAAGAACCGATAGAAAGGTATATACATTAAAAATGCAATGGACGTTGATTTAGATAAAAACATCTGCTAAATGCTTCAATTTAGATATAAATAACAGACATGATCATAATTATGCATTAGAATATTTTGGAAGACATTAAAGTGAAACATTTCTCCCCTTGCATTTCAAATCAGATTATTTAAAAAAAAAATTGAATTTAAACTTTAAACGGGAATATTTGTACTTTGATCAGTATAAGGCTGCTTAGTTTGAAAGTGACCTTTGAATTAGCTGTTCTTCATGCATCGGTAGACTGCTGATTAATAGCCAGTGGACATTTTTATGTGCATTGAATTTCATCTAATTTTGCTAACTAGACCTACTTTTGCCCCATTTGGCAAATTCTGCATGTGAATATGGTTTCCCAGAATGTATAGGCACAGTATGATGTTAGCTAGACTTTATTTTATCTAGATTTATTTTCTTATGTTCTTTATAACAGGTGATGCACATTCTTAAAATAATCTAATCTAATATGACATAATCGAATATAATATAATATAATATAATATAATATAATATAATATAATATAATATAATATAATATAATATAATATGATATAATATAATATAATATAATATAATATAATTAATATAATATAATATTTCCTGTTTTTCAGTCCTGTAATTTTGCATACCCGTGGTTAATGGAGGTGATGAGGACCATGTGGGATATGGGTGCCCTCAACATGTGCCTTATCTGTGGCAGTTGTTTTATTTGGATGAATTGCAATGACGCTGAAAGCTTATGAAAATAGTGGCCATTTTCACTACAGAACTGACAAACACTCCTTGTGGCTGCGTTTTATTACTAGTACTAAATGACGTCAATAGAAACTGTTTGGTTGAATCCTCAGTCTTGAATGAAACTTTGTGGCTTCCCCTGTCTGTCCCACACAATCCAAGTCTGAAGGGCCCACACGTACACATCTGCTTTAAGAGTGCCGTAATGAATAAACCATGGCTATATCACTAGTTTCCTTCCACTACGACTTCCATGTCAAGGATTCTTTAACCTCCAGCTTCCTTCATTCTGTCAGTGTTCTTTGGGCTGAAGGATGTCCTTCAGCACAACAACATCCTGATTTGCTCTGCGATGAAGGGTCTGTTTTTAACTACCACCTCTGAACACTGAGGGGGACTTCAAAGAGTCTGGGTGGCCTCTGATCTTGACCTGATCCGTGTCAGGTTTACACAAATCTGAGTTTGTTCACTTTCAAGGTGTCTGATTAGCAGTTTGTTGACAAGTCAAAACTACATGTGTTGTGACTTTCAAAGAGACGTCCAGCCAGTTGATGGCTGATTGGTACCAGTAAATGTGGTGCTCTTTTATTGAACTCTTTTGACAAGAGCTGGACAAGCATGCTCTACTTTGATATCAAATCTAAATCCTTGTTTGGTAGAGATTTAAATAAGTAAATGTCTTTAGTAATTGGTTCAAATTTATTGTTGATTCACTCATATTTTTCACTGGTTTTGTGATCAGACACCATCTGTTATGAATTGGCAGTGATGTAAAGGTTACTTTGGAAATGGAATGGGTTAAAGATTACAAGTTTCTCTATTTAAAATGTAATAATTAGGTTCTGTTATCAGAAACCATTTCAGATTGGATCTATTTGGTTGTAAAGTAGGCACAAAAACTGTTTAACGCAGTGCATGGGTTTGGCACCAAGATCTTGAGTTTGATTTTAAGAGAACGATAGAGAATTGATAGAAAGGTATATACATAAAAATACAAAGTAAGTTAATTTAGATAAAAACATCTGCTAAATGCTTCAATTTAAACATAAATAACGGACATTATCATATTTATGCATTAGAATATTTAGCAAAACATTAAAGTGAAACATTAAGATGGCATTAACATGCATATTATAATGTGATATATTTCAGATTGGGATCTATTTGGTTGTGAAGTAGGCACATTATTGTTATGATACATTTTTATTTTATTAGTGGTGCTTATATTGTTCTCAGACTTTGAACAATCCATAACTAGTACTATTTATTCTGCTACTTCATTCTATTCTATTCTATTGTAATAAAATTTATTATTAAATGATTAATTTCTTTAGAAAATATCACTCCACCCAAACTTTTGAACTTTAGAGTACATTAAGTTATATTATTGTTCTTTTTGTCTTGGGCAGTAAGTACCCATCTTTGTAAGGTTTTCTGTGGTATGTGTTTTTTTTTCTCTCTAGGGAAACAGTGCTTCTTGGTCCTGCGTCACCAGCAGTTTACCGTGCAGGCCTTGCTCGCCGTGGGAGATCGAGCAAGCAAGCAGATGGTCAAGTTTGCAGCTAAGTGAGTAGGGCATGTTTCCTGTCAAACAATTGTGGGAAAAGTGAAGTCCTGGCAACTCGTTCCATTTTAACGTGTTAAGTGGCGATCGATAAAGTTTCACCGCAGAACAAAAGCTCCATTTTTGCAGTCGGATACAGCTTTCCCTCAACACCGTAGTGGGTCGTTCCCCTTAAAACAACAAACAGTAGATACATCAGAGAGACATGTCTGCTTAAGAGTATGGCTTCAATGAATGATTATGGGTTTGGGGTCAAATAGAGGGTTGTGGGACAACAGACAAACATTAGCTCCCAAATACAAAACTGAAAACTTTTATTTCATACAATGTGCCATATTAGTTGCTATTTTTAGGGCCCTATGAAATCAGTTTAATTTTTTCCCAAATTCCGTTTTATTTTTATTTTCCAAATTCGTTTTTTTCTGTTTAAAATTTTCTGGATTCCGTTTTCTTTCTTTTTTTACTGGTTAAATTAAATGTTATTAATCAAAAAGCATCTCTAATTAATTAAAATCAGGAAATAATGTTTTTTTCTTTTTAGTAGTAGTAGGCTATGTACATTCTGCTGAACAATAATAATTAGGGCTGTCACTTTTAGTTCGAAAATCAATTGCACAATCGATTGGACCAACCAAAAAAAGTTTAGAAAATGAAAATAGGGAACCGATTTTAACCAAATATTTACACTATTAATTTTAAAAGAATTAAACAATAAAAAAATATAGATGTAACAAAACTCACAAACAAGCAGAAAAAGAAAATGAAGAATTCCGAAAAGTGCAGTATGCGTTGCGAAAGCTAAACAGAAAATACCAGCAATTTTACGCGCCTATAAGACCCAGTGAAGTCGAAAGCGACCTCTTATGCTGCGTTCACACCAAAGGGCAAATTATTTCAATGTTAAGTCTGTAAATACGCATTTACGCGCGTCTGGAGGTCTCGCGGCGGGGTAGACGCGAATACACCTCATTCGCGCATCTAGTTACAGGAGATTCTGAGTTATGAAAAAGGACCATTGCAAGCTGACAGCGACCAGCTTTTGTGGTGGAAAATTCACAGTAATACCCCCACCTTGCGCAGCTGTACCTGAGTGTCCCTGGGACATCAGTGCGGTCGGAGCGGGTCTTCTCAACAGCTGGACATATAGTGAATAAAAAACGCTCTGCTCTGGACCCCGAAAATGTTGATCGACTTGTTTTCCTGTGCAATAAATTTGTAATGGCCTTAGCCTTTTTTGCACATTTCATTATGCCTGCCTAGTGCTGTCCAGCCTAAGTGTCGGTTATGTTCAATAAAAAAAACACACATGGCCTGTTCTCAAGTCCATTTAAAGTTTCATTTTTTGAACAGTTGTTTGAAATGGATTGAATCATTATTTAAAATAATCTTGGAGATTTTTGATTTACGAAAATCATAAATACAGCCGGGTTGAAGCCTGCAGTGATGTTTTTCTTTTGTTATGGCAGCTGTCCCCTCTGCATATATATTTTTTTCGAGAATGTTGCACTCCTGTTGCTGTTTGTTATTCTGCACAAAACTTCATGCCAATAAATAAGAAATATTGCTGACTTGTGCGTTTCCAGCGCTCTTTTTACGTTCGTCCATTATTTGACGTTGAAAAAGGAAACATCTTTTTTTTAGACATGCAAAATCGATTTTACAATCGACTCAATGAACACTTATGTCTTAAAAATCAAAAATTATTTTTTCACAAAAGTGACAGACCTAATAGTAATACATTTCTGGCAAATACTTGTCTTTAAACTAAACCGGACGTTTATTTTGACGGGTTTCCATGAATACCTTTACAGTTCTGTGTATGTGATATGACGCTAGTTTTACTCAAATCAAACGGTCAAATGCACATGAAGTCATTCTCAGAACAATTCTGGAGATGTTCCTCATGTGTTCACGTTGTTATTTAGAGAGACAGCAGACGCTGAAATCACAGCGAGCGTCACGCACTTCTGTGTGTGTAAGAGACAAAACCGTGCTTCTGCACCATTCATTAACAGAGACACGCAGAACATGCAGGATTCATATTTAAATCGATTTTTCCGGCTTAATATTTACAGATACTAGTCCATATCGTGATTTTATTTAAATGTAATTACCTACTTTTTATTAATTCATTCAAAATTTGACAAATTCCGTGACATTCCGTGTTAAACTGTAAATTCCATTTATATGGCTGGATTCTGGGGTTCTGTTTTCGCGGAAATCATAGGGCCCTATATTTAGTTTCTAATTATCAATTCAGTCTGGATTTATGGAAATGTGTGTGTTTGAACTTTTGCATGATTTTGTTCTGTTGCATTCTTGCTTGAAATGTTTCATCAGATAGTAAGCTTTCACAGCTGTTTGATAGACCAGGCTTGTTCACTTTGTTTTTTAGTCCTCTTCCATTCTTTTAAGAGGGTCAGAGGGTTTGTTGCTTGACTTTGTTAACATCCTCTGTTTGCTCATGCAGCATTGAATGGCTAAACTCTATTCACATTATCAGTCATGAATTAGGAAGGGTGTTGTGGTCTTTGGAGTTCCTATTCAGTTCCTTACGCAGTTGATCTTGTTTCCCATCGCTTGCAGTTGAATATAATTGTTCTTGACTCAAATGGTCCTGGTTGATAGCTGTGCACTTGGTTATTTCTTATCTAACTGAAGGATTTCACCTCAGCAGAAATCTTAGATGAGCGCTTCCCCAAACTCTCAGATCACTGAAACAGATTTTGTGTTCTGCAGAGAAACTTCCTCTCTTTGTATTACGTAAATGTGGAGTAACAGTTAAGTTAGAGAGTTTCAGTTAGAGGATGTTTAACACACCCAACTACTATCAAGTTCTATCAAGTTCATAGTTAATGTATTTATCTTTTAAGCTATATCTATTTTTAGAGTTCTTGAATTGTCTAATATAATGGTGTGGTGTATTTTAAAATAATGCACACCTGTATTAGGTGCATTACTCTAGGATGCACAGTTCTCCATGTCTACCTTGAAGCACACATTCCCTACAAACATTGATTCATTATTCAGGTTTTTTGGGAAATTTCTGGAAAATATCATGAATATTTGAATACTTCACGATGAAGATTAAAACCATTAAAGAATAAAGTACTTAAGGTCATCGCTGATGTATGTTTCAGTCAGAACTAATTTCACACTGCAGGATTTTGAATCACCGACAGTTCCAGATATTTAGCATGCCAAATATTTCACGGGTGTGAAATTCTCTCAAATTGTGTCTTTGATAATTTACACTGCATGATTGTGACTTGTGTGAATGAGCACCGATTTGCCTCCAATTTTGGGCATTTGTCGGCAATTCCGCAAAAAGTGTTGGCGAATGAAAATCAAATCGGCATTACTTTTAAATTTGATTGGATGAGCTGTGTTGTAGATAATTATTATTATTATTATTATTTTTTTTTTTTTGTATTTTTTTATTTACTGAATTGTAAATTATGTTATTATACAATCCTTGGCAGAATATATATGTATGTATCTATAATTGTATGTTGGTTTCTTTAATTATATTGCAGTTGTTGTCCTTTTTTAAAAACAATGAACTAATGCATTACAATGAGTTTCACTATTTTTAATGCATTAATTATGCCTTTTAATGCACCTTAAAATGCATTGTAAAATTCATAAATAATAGTAACTACAGTTATTACATTATAACACTTATCAATTTATTGTTACACTATTCGTTTTAAATTCAGTAATAATTATTTACACAATATAATGTATTAAAATGCACATTATGGATAATTATAATGCATTATACCCTTTAATAACCCTTTATAATGCATTATACATAAAGGCTTTAAGTAAAGCATTACCATTAATGCTTTTTTCACATGCTTTACCAGGGTAAAATCGCTGTAACATTCAGCTTGTCAGTTTGAATATCACAGGGCAAAAATGAAAACATTTTAAAACTCATTATAAAATGCAAATTCTGAAACTAAAATATATTTACAAGACCAGTGTTTCAAAGAAATTTTTTTTTTTTATTTATCTTCTAAATATTTAATTGACATTGCTTTCTTTTGTCATATTTCCATAGCCACTGTTTTCTAAAAGTAATATCAGTTTCTCTCAAATAAATTATACTGAGTTTTACCATGTTTAAGGGTTATTTTCACATCCTTTTACCATGGTAGAATCCCAGTATCATTAAAGATTTTAATACACCTTTGTATTTATTGAAATTGATCTCAAAGAAATCCAAACCAAGCTATAAAGCCACTCACTTCTGATCTTTTTTTTTTTTTTTTTTAACATCACTTCACATCCTGTTCGTGCCATATCCTTTCATAATAAGGTTAATTAAGAAGTGCTTCATGAACATAGTGTGCTTCAGACCCGGATTAGAGTTTTTGTGTGCCACCTTGCTACCTCAAACCTATACAGAGACATTCCAGACACATTTTAGAGCACAGCTCCCTCTAGCTGATGGTCAGTGGGTCAGTGGATGTGTAGTCTTCATCACTGAAGCTTGTTGAAAATCAGATGTTGTGTGACAAAGCATATGTATACAATCAAAGGGCAGGTCAAACAGACTCGCTCCCTGTTTAATCCTCTCTTTATATCCAATACACAAGCACTAATGCAGAGCCCATCATTGGCGGCTTAGTGTTCAGTAGCTAGACTTAATCAGGACTTATGAAGAGCAGCGTGTCTTTATGGAGATTGTTAGCAGAACTGATCCCAGAGCGATGTGGCCGCTCTCTGAGCAGCAGCTGGCAGGGACTGGCGCATCTCATTCTCTCTCTCTCTCTGGTCTCTCATTACTCCTTTGTAATGACTGGAGCTGAAGGGTGCAAGCGCAATTTGTGCCGTCTGTTTTTGAAGCAGACAGTTGGCCGTCATCTTAACGTTTGACCTTAGAGAGGTGACATGGCTTAGTCTTGCCAATCTAATATTGTTTCACTAAAAGGAGTAGGTCATCCAAAATGAAAATTCTGTCATCAGTTACTCACCCTCATGTCGTTCCAAACCCAATTGGCTTCATTTTATTTTTCCACAGATCATGAATGATAGTTCAAAGTGACCATGTCTGTCAAGCTGTAAAAATATAGATTCAAATATTCATCAGAAGTTTCTCATTTTATGTTCCACTGAAAATTAATGTGGAATGACTAGAGGTTAGTAAATGACTGGATTCAAATTTTTAGGTGGACTTTTCACTTACAGCTAATGTTTTTGCAGTATTTGTGGTGGTGAGAAACTTATGGCCTTTCAAAATTGTGAAAAAAAAAAAACGTTTATAAAAGTGTAAATATTTCATCAGAGTGAAAGCAGTGTGGTTTGTCTTCACAACCAGCAATCTGTTTGTTTGAATTGTAAAAGCAGAACTTGTGTGTACCATGTGATAGAGATCGTTGGAAACAAAGTTAAATTGCAAAGGCACTGTTGCTTAACAATATAATCTCACGATGTTCCATGAAGTTGTTCTGCAGTTTCTGTTTCATGTGTGCTATTCTGAATGTTGTTTAAAAAAACACCTCAATTTTGTTCTAAAGTGAAACTTCGAAAAAAGTTTTGTTTTAGATCATTATCACCCATGTCTAATAAATCCACACATTGCACATTTCTAAACATGAATTTGTGAAGTTTTTGTGTATTGAAGGTCACACTTATGTTTAGTTTTTTTGTGGAGTGACTAATTCATTTTAGAAGTATTCTGTCTATGCCTTTGTTTATAAAGTTTAGGGTTAGTACGATGTTGTTTTTTTGTTTAAAGTAATTAATACTTTTTAATCGTGATAAATCTCATCCAAATATGTTTTTGTTTGCATAATATATGTATGTGTACTGTATATATTTATTATGTATATATAAAAACACACACATACGATATATGTATTGGGAAAATATTTACATTTATGTACATGTATATGTTTATATTCTTATATTTTATATTACATATAAATATATTTAATTATCTTTTTCTTAAATATATACATACCTGTGTTTGTATTTATATATACATATTAAATACGCACAGTATACACACACATTATGTAAACAAAAACTTTTATTTTGGATGCACAAGCAAGGACACATTAAATTGGCCAGAAATGGCAGTAAAGCCTTTGACATTGTTGCTAAATAATCGGATTCAAATAAATGCTGCTGTTTGGAATTTTTTGAAATGTTTAATATTCCTCAAGGAATCCTGAAATGTGTATCATGGTTAATGCATGATAAACAACAGGTTTCAATATTGATAAGAAGAAGTGTTTCTTCCCTCATCCTCATGCTGTATTTTTCTGTTTACAGCCTCACGAAGGAGAGCATCATTGACGTGGAGGCCGTGGTGAAGAAGGTGGAGCAGAAGATCGAGAGCTGTTCCCAGCAGGATGTGGAGCTTCATGTGGAGAGGGTAGAGATCTGAGAGAGCATTAGGGTCTTTATATCTGTCCCCACAAGAAGCCAGTGGAATTTGTTTTGGTCTTATATGTACTTTAACCAATGAATGGTACCAAACCTGTTTGCAGGTACAATGCAATTGTAGTAACATGCTGTTTAACTGGTAATTCTCTCCAGAAAGAATATATGACCATCATTTCCTGACCTTCATATTGTTTCAGAACTGTATGGCTTACGTTGTTATGTGGAACACAAAAGGAGCAGAGTTGCTTTAGTTCATACAGTGAAAGTGGAGGGGACCAGAGACAACTGAGTTCACTATTTCACATTCATTGTATGGAAAAAAACAGCTTGGACATTCTGCTAGACAGCAGCTTTTGTTTTGTATCTAATAATAACCTAAACTCTTGTTCCCTATTCTGTGTGTTGGTCTCAGATCTTTGTGATCAGCCAGTCTGAGGCCCGACTTCCCCTTCAGCTGGAAGATGCTGTCAGGCCAGAGGGAGAAGGAGACGAGGTGAGAAACTTGGCTGAGAAAGTTGAAAAGTTGTGGGTTATGAGAGAAGAGCAGAACACGTTGAAAGCTTAAAATGTTAAACAGATCCCTCAGTTCAGTGTTATGATAATACACAGTCAAAGTTCTATTAGTCAAGATGAGTTATAAGAGGTTGTTTTCTCTCTATTTTAGTTATTTTTTTCAGTTATGAGTGGAATACAAGCATACTGCACAGTATACACAAAGCATAGTATGCATTAAAGCCATAGTTCACCCAAAAAAATGGGAATTCTGTCATCATTTACTCAACCTCGAGCGGTTCCAAACGTGTGTTGTTGTTGTTTTTTTTTCTAATGAACACAAAGTAAAGCGTGTAACCAAGCGCAGACTTCCATATTATGAAAAATAAAATAAGATACAATGGGGACCAGAAACTGTTTGGTTACTCACACTCTTCAAAATATCTTCCGTTCAGCAGAAGAAAATGAATACATGTTTTGGAACAAACTGAGGTTAAATAAATAATGATATTTTTTTAAGTGAAGTATACCTTTTGAGCAGACTCATTCATGTTATTTTAATCAGCTATACAAATAAAAATCCTTCTCATTAAACAGTAGTAAGCTACATCGTTGAGAGCATTACATTATGATAAATAGTATTCTATACGGTGTAATTTGTTGTGTATTTCTCATAGCAAATGCATCATGTCATCAGGCATACCATACATGCAGAAAATTGACATACTTTTCACAGTATACACTTTGCACACTACAGAAATGGCAGAACATGGCTTCTGTCTTTGCCAGTCTTTCTTGACGTCGGACAACTAATGGTGGTCCAGTGTTTATGTAGTAAGAAGAAACCAGCTGCAGTTGCTATCCAGGTGTTCTTTGCAGGGATTCCATGATGTCAGTCAGACAGAGCATCTGCCGCCTCATTACGCTTGTGTCTTATCAGTCAGTTGGAGGATGAGCAGCCTGTTGATCAGTCTTCAGCTCCTCTTAGAGCTCAGGGGCCTTGGGGAAATCATTTGAATCTAGAATCATTTCTTTAAAAAAATATTCCACACTTCTGGGTAGTGGTGTATATTATACCTATATAATTTCCAGCTTGTAGTAAACTTTCTTTTTGTAAATGTTCTTTTGCTGGCAAAAAAAAACAAAAAACATATTAAGCCATGATAGAAGAATTAAAAGATATTGTTGGTTTGGAATGACATGACATTTTGGACCAATCCGATTTATTTGTGAGCTATCAACGGAATTATTTTGTGAGTAATCATGACCTTTTCTGTTTTTCTTTCAGGAGGGAAGAGCCACTGTCAATCAGGACACTAGACTGGACAACAGAGTTATCGATCTGAGGGTGAGTCTGTATCCATCTCTCGTGGATTTCATTCAGGGTGAATTATCTGTCCAGGGCTCAGGATTTGGTTGGTTAGCATTGTCCTGTAAATAGTCATGTGACATGTATGTCTCAGGTGATTGGCCCTGTGCCAGTCAAGCAAATGCCAATAGACCTAAGTCAGGTTAGTTGCCTTATTGAATGTAACAGTGATAAAAATGAGGCTGTGAGGAATGGACTTGCTGTATATACAATGGGATGCAGTAAATTCAGCCAATTTGGATTCAGCCAATCGTGCAGCCGCTTTGACCGTACATTGTTGGCATTCATCACAGTGATGTGGCGTTGGTGCCATCTCGATTTGTAGATTAATTTCAAAATCGCATGCACTGCTTCAAGTCAGATGCCAGTCAGCCTGCACAAGACCACATGAAGTTAAACACACCTATTTGGATGAATGGGAGAGTTAATGGATAGCTTGCTTCAGTTTCTACTATATAGACCTCCTAGCTCTGTCCTCCCAAACTTCCTGATATTGTGCAGAATGAAAAAAGCGATACAGTTCTGAAATAAAGGAGAATCCCCAATGAGTGTATTGTTCAGATTTATGAAGCCCTGATGTGGTTGTGGGACTCGAGCGCTGCGATTGGCCGCCTGTTCTTTGTGAGAGCACCTGTTTCTGAGACAATGTGTCTGTGTGAACAGACCTGGCCTGCCTCACACATTTTCATTTTAGCGAACAGTAAAGCAATAAACAGTTTCCAGCGGTTGCAGGCTTAGCTTTGTCATAATGAAAGACCTCCGTGTCACGCATCCACACACACACACACACACAAACACACACACACAAACACACACACACCTCACCAAATGTGATTGAAATCTGGCAGTGCTATAGGACTGCCACAGCGCACCTTGCTCTGAGACAGCGGCCTGTTTTTGACAACTTCCAGAAAGTGAAGGCAGAAATCTGAGAGTGTGAGGTGGGGGAGTCAAACCACAGGACAACAGCTTTTTATGTCTCTTCGCTTTTCACTGTAGCCTTGTGAACACTAGAGTGATGCACACAGCTCCTTTCTACACGCTCCCAGTGAGAAACGTGTGAGGACGCCAACTGAAACCTGCATGTCTACACACTCCACTGATAGCAGCTTTGCATATTAACTGTACAATCACTCAGCATCACAGACAAGTCACTTAATGTCCCCGCAGAGCACCCCCTGCGCCGTGTTATCACGATCTGCACTAAAAATATAGACAGTGTCTTAATCCGTTGACTTCTTGATATTTATTAGCATGTCAATAAGAGGAAGTACTATTGTCCTGTTTGGATTGTATGGTATTGATTTTTGTATTGTATGGATTTTTTGGGGGGCATTCGTTCCCCCTCGAAACCGAAGCTGTCTACCTTGACGTGAAAGTTTTCTAAAAGGAAGTCAGCAGATTTAAACTGCCTTCTAAGATATGCTTTTATGACACATTTTATATTTTGCAACGAGGGCAATACCAAAATGCATTGTGACAAGCTCAGGGGAAACAAATAATTCAGTCATAAATATACAGTACCAATCAAACATTTGGGAATAGATAGATCGATAGATACATCACAATATTGCTGTTTTGCTGTATATTTTGATCAAATAAATGTGACCTTAATGAAAAATCTTACTGACCCCAAAATTCTTGTGTATTTATTTTCAGTACTGAAAACGGAATGGTTCCATCTAATTACTAATAACCTATTTTACCAATTATCTATGTCTGCTATTTATTTTTAGTGTTTATTATGTTCATTTCAAACCAGAGTCACTTCATTCGGTAACTATCTTGATTAACACCCTATACAGTAGGTGCAACTCTTATCTGCTTGATGACCAGAAACTCTAAACTGTTTTTCAGGACAGCATGTCAAAATTAGATTTAAAAGCAGCAATAAAACCTGATAATAATAGTATCATAAATTTAGCCTCTTTATATCAAATCATGCAGAAACAGTTGTTTTGATACCAGTCCAGTTTATACACATGCATGTTGTAGATCTGTCTGCAGAGTTGCTGTATATCAAATCAGTCATATTTCATTAGAGTAATAGAAGGTGGCTGTCTATATAAGCAGTGCACTGCAAGACTGCTCACTAGCTTTTGGAACAGCGCAATTTATATGTTATTTACAGGTCTAAAATCCCCCTAAGGAGAGTGGAGGTTTATAATGTGGTTATAAAACTACAAACACGGAACCTGAGTAGATCTAATTACCTTAAATCTCCACAGAAATAGTAATGTTGTTCTATCACAGTGAATTCTTGTCTGCAAAAGTGAGTCTGTCCTAACTGAATCAAACCCAATAAACGAGATCCTTGAAATATTGATATAAAAGCTGTTTGTTTCTCTAGGATTCATGCGAGCTCTCTCATGAAGAAAGAGGAAACGTGGTCTGTATCACGGGTCATCAGGGAGTCATCTGATTCATGGGAAATTCAGGCTGAGAAAGCTTTTTTGTTTGAGACCTGAGGATTCAGGAGGTTTGATTGTTGCTGAAGATTGATTTTGCAAGCACTCTGTCCCTTTGGTCCTGTGAAGAGGACCTCATTTATTTGTATCTCTGACAGAAATGACCCGAATATATTCAGTTGCCAGAGAGATTTTATTAGAGCATAATAAAAACAGGGCCTTTTGAGATCTAGCATTATGGTTTCTCCAAAACTCCAACAGAATTACTTACAAAACCTTCACAGAGCGAAGCTGAGGTTTCAAGGTGTTACTCTGCATTAAAAGAGAAGTTGCTCACTAGCAACACCCAAACAAACAGGTTACGTAACTTGTTTACTAACCCATGCGTCTTCCTTCCCAGACCACCACCAGCCAGGCCATCTTCAGGCTGCAGTCGGGCGTATGTCAGCTCTTCAGAGACACGCTTATCAACAAGGGCTTCGTGGAGATCCAGACCCCCAAAATCATCTCTGGTACGGCCTTCTCCAACTGCACTTCATTGCTCTCGTTTTGTACACATCTCTCTGCATACCTTTAAAGAAACGTCAGAGGAGTAGTTCACTAGTAATTTACTCACAAGCTCTTATGTTTTCAGAGACGCTAAAAGTCATATCTGGTGAACAGATTAAGCAACAAGCACAGATAATATCACGATGGAAGCACTTCATTACAAATTGGTTAAATTATGATCTGTTTTCATCATGTCTTATCAAAACAAAACAAATCAACTTTTCTACTGGTGTCATAAAAGGCCGGGCTGAACATATTTTTTTTTGTTGAATTATAAATTATAAATGCAGTAATTCATCCATGCATGTTTCATTTTTCAGCTTTCATCTTCAGGTGAAACTACAGACTTCTGTCTGTTGGCGTATACCAGACTTCTCCAACCATTTAGTCGGTTTAAACCCAGCTGACTGTAAACTTATATTCAGTAATCTGTAATCTAATAATCCATTTCATTTGGATGTACATCACAATCTAGAAGAAAAGATGTGTGGCTACTTCATCCTCACAGAACGTTTGAGATGACATGAGGCTATGTTCACACTGGAGTATCTGTATTCATGAGTGCAGGGACGGAGCAGCACAGGTCTTATCTCTGTCCTCGCGCACTGAGCCTCCTGAATGATTTCCTGCTCACGCTGTCCAACTTAGTTTATTGTTCCTTCTTTGCACCCTCAGTCTCGAAAAATTTCAATTTCAAGGATTGATACTTTTTCATTTTCTGAGGTAAAAAAAAAAAGACAGCGACACTGTCAAAACACTGGCTGAAGAAAAAGTGGTGTTTATTAAGGAGATATGTCTCCAGTCAGTGATAGGATGCCATGTTAGCACTCTTGAGATGGTGGGTACACCAAGAGCTATCGGATCTGCTGGGATTCATGAGCACAGCTGTCTTTGTGAAGAGTTCAGGGCCTGCTTCTGTTGACTCGACTCAAAACTCAAATTGATTGCTTTCTCACCTCCTGAAAAATATCAAAGTTTCCCCAAAAATATTAAAGAGCACAACTGTTTTCAACATTGATAATAGGTAATAATTAGAATGGTTTCTGAAGGATCATGTGCTAATGGAGACTGGAGTAATGGGTTCTGAAAATGTAGCTTTCATTTTCCATGGAAGACTGATTTTCCTTAAAAGGTAAAGGGAGATAATTGTGAGAAAGTTTAAAATAAGACAAGCAAATTGAGATATAAAGTTGCATTGTAAATTATACGTTTTTAATTAAATTTATTAAGTTATACTCTGAGGCAGGAAGGAGCTTTCATTTTAGTCGTATAATCAAACTTTATTTGTATAATGAAAGAATAATGACTGGAGGGAATGTAAAAGAAATTATTTTTTAATAACTTAAAAAAAAAAAGCTATTACTTAAAAAATCTAATAAAAAACAAATACACACACACACACACAGACAAACAACAACACATTGTATTAATTTTAGTTCATATATTTGTTTTGTGTTACTACTTTAGTTTGCCTAATACTGTTTTCCTGAATGATTGCTTGTTGATCAGGATGTTTTCTCACGAGTTGATGGAAGTCGAGCGCCAAAATGATGTGGCTCTACTACTTCAACCTCCTCTTAAATATGATGCTGTTTTAGTCCACCAATGATTTCAAAGACTAGGGATTACGTCAGTAAAGGTCTTGGTAGTGTTACAACACTTTCTTTCAGCAAAACCCCCCGCTGTGTTTGTGTGGTTCTGCTGTTAAGGAAAACAGTTACTTTCATTTCCTCTGTAGCCCAACCAACCAATCAGAAAAAGCCTTGGTGATGCATTTCGAATTTAAACTTTGCCGCCTTTGTCACGATCTACCACCCGCAACATATCAACATTATGTTCTTTCAGTAAAACCGCGTGACATCCGGTGCCCACACCCAGCTCTACGTGGCCTATAGAAGAACATCATGTTCTTATGTTGACCACACTTACCTTGAGAATCATTAGCACTTCTCTGTCCTTACATCTGCGACACAAAATACTACCTCTGATCTTAGTGCATATGTCTTTGTGTATTGTTCACAGCTGCCAGCGAGGGTGGAGCAAATGTCTTCACCGTCTCCTACTTTAAAACCAGTGCATACCTGGCCCAGTCCCCTCAGCTGTACAAGCAGATGTGCATTTGTGCTGACTTTGACAAAGTCTTCTGTGTCGGACCAGGTAAAGCATAAAAATGCACCTTCTGTCTCTTCCCCTACCTTTTATATTCTGTTCCCATCCACAGGTCATCTCTAAAGTGGATAGCAAGGAATCCAAAAGACCTAGAGAGAGTCATATAGTGTAGACTATGGCCTCAAAAGCATCTGGCCCTTGTATCAGTAGAGGTCACCTTCACCAGTGTCTATCTCCACCCTGCCAGTATCCAGATCAGGACATACTGCAGGATAAATAGACGAGTTGCACTCTTCTTGGTGAATTTGGCGGGCACAGAAATCCCTCATGTGCAGCACACTGAATAGAGCGAGAATATCTAACACTTTCAGCAGAGTCGTGGGACGCCAGACTGCAGAAAAATACAGCTCATCAGGGACCTCTGCTGATGGGACGTCACAGTGCAGAAATGTTCAAAACAAGTGCAGCAGTCTGATTCTGGGCAAGACATTATTGATGATCTTGCTGTTTGACACTGAAATTTGAAATGTATATACTGGAGAGAATTTATTAATATTTTAAACGAGCTTTTATTTTTTCATTTAAATTGTCATTGAAGCTTAGGTTTCAATAATTTAGTTGTCTTTGTCATTTGTATTTTTTATATTTCTTTTAGCTTTCCTGTTTTGTTTTTACTCACTTACAAACTTAAATTTATTTTCAGTTTATTTCAGTTAGTTGTCAAAGCTTAATTTTACGTTTTCGATCTAATATTTATATTTATTTTATTTCTGCTTTATTTAAATCAATAAAAAAAAAAAGTTTCAATCGTTTAATTTTGTTTGACTAGAATAACACTAGAATAACTCAATTAGAATTAGACCTCTGTTATTTATTTCATGATGGGAAATTTCCGTCAGATGTGAACAATAGTAATGTGTTTCAAATGAATCGCCCAGTGGTTTCATTTAATTACTCGGGTCACGATGAATGTGAATCTCTCAGTTGACAATGCTAATGTTTCTCATAGTGTTCAGGGCCGAGGACTCCAACACTCATCGCCATCTGACCGAGTTTGTGGGGCTGGATATTGAAATGGCTTTCAATTACCATTACCATGAGGTCATTGAATCCATTACTGACACCATGGTCCAGATCTTTAAGGGACTACGTGACCGGTAAGAGATCGGACTCCTTCAACATGGCTTTAAACTGGCAAATAATTTAATTTGAATCTATTTTCTTTTAATAAGAAGCAAATCCCCTGAGAATAAAGTCCAGTGAGTTTCCCTTGGTAGTTTATTCATGTGAAATAAATGCAGCCACATTCATGTGATTTATAATAATAAGGATATACACTGCCATCTAGTGCTCACGTTAATATTGCAAGTATTTTACTGTTTCTTACAAATGGAAATCTGACCCAGGATTCTCATTATGTGGAATTCATTAATTATTTATTCAGTAATCACTAACAACTTGACCAGCATTGAGAGAGAAAAATAACATTTGCCCTCTAATGGTGTAGAAAATAGTGTTTGGAAGATGAGACTGAGGGAGCCTTGAGAATCACTTTAGAAACTTTATTTGAAGCCTTCAATTGAATTTTGGGCCCACATTTCATGCAAATCTCCGTTCTACCTACTTATTCTCTCTCATCGTGTGTCTGTGATGTGGATACACTCCAGGTTCCAGACAGAGATCCAGATGGTGAATAAGCAGTACCCCAGTGAGCCGTTCAAGTTCCTGGAGCCCACGCTGAGACTGGAGTATAAGGAGGCAGTGGCCATGCTCAAAGCTGCTGGGGTGGAAATGGGGGATGAAGAAGATTTGAGGTCGGCGTGGCTTTCTTTGATAGAATTTCCCACATTGCACACACAGGAAATCTGTAACACATTTTAGAACAGATCTGCAATCATTTTTTTTTTTTCTCAGCACGCCTAATGAAAAGCTGCTTGGTCGTCTTGTGAAAGAGAAGGTAAAAGATCTTTTAAACATAAATAATACACTTATGTTAAAAAGTTTGTGCTCGGAAAGATTTTTGTAATGTTTTTAAAGAAGGCTCTTATGTCATTTATTTTATAAAAAATGCAACAAATATTTACAAAAAAAATTAAATGGAATTTATGCCTGTGATGGCAAAGCTGAATTTTAAGCATCATTACTCCAGTCTTCAGTGTCACAGGATCCTTCAGGAAATCATTTTTATATGCAGATTTGCTACTCAAAAAACATGAGTTATTACTAATGCTCTCAAGCTCCCTCTTTAGTCCACCCAGATAATTTTTGGAAACTACAAAAAAATGGATCATTCTAAAATCTGTTTGTGACACCTTTGTTTACTTAGTTTAAGTCTGAGAAAGCTGAAAATGACCTTGTAAATTTAAAATGATCCACGTTTTTAGCTCCAGAGATATTGAAACCAGGACAAATAAGTTTGTACACGTGAGTGGAATATGGCACATATAAATGAAACACATCTTTGTGTTTATTTTAGTATGACACTGACTTCTATGTGCTGGACAAATACCCCTTGGCGGTAAGGCCATTCTACACAATGCCTGACCCCAACAACCCGGTAAGTGTTTAGAAGCCTATAGATCTAAATCCTTGACTTTTTATTCAGACGCCACATGGTTCATAACAAACACTATATGTTGTTCCTGCAGAAATACTCCAACTCGTATGACATGTTCATGAGAGGAGAGGAGATCCTGTCTGGAGCTCAGAGAGTCCATGACGCCCAGCTGCTCACTGAAAGAGCAATGCACCACGGCATCGGTAACTAGCATCCGTGTTCTGATAAGTGATGCTCCAATGAACAGGAAAACACAGAATGTGGAGTGATTATAATGCATTTGAATGACGAGAGTTTTATAATTCATCCGTATGGTAAATATTGTCTACTCTAAAGAATGTTTGATCATAGATGATACATTTTTTGCTCTGTGTTACAGACTTGGAGAAGATCAAGGCCTACATTGACTCGTTCCGTTATGGAGCTCCTCCTCATGCTGGCGGTGGCATAGGTAACAAACTTTTATTTACATCTTAGAAACATTATTTTATCTTAGAACCGGTCTATTCTACAGACTAATTATTGTTTTAAGGTTTTTGGTCATTTAAGGCCAGGGCATTTATAATGTAACAAAAGATTGCGGTGTAAAATAAATTCTGTACTTTTGAATTTAACTTTGGCTTAACTGTTGGTAATAATGTTTCTTGAACACCCAATCATATTAGATTGGTTTCTGAAGAATCTTATAACTGGAAATCCTAAAATAAAGTTCCTAAAATATTCAGTTTCAGTGTTCTCATTTAAAAATATCTATTGGACTAGTGTATGATGTTAAATGTCTGCCATCTCTTAGGTCTGGAGAGAGTGACCATGCTTTATCTCGGCCTACATAATGTACGTCAGACCTCCATGTTCCCTCGTGACCCCAAACGCCTGACCCCATAAAGATTAAAGCAGCCAGTCGGCTTCTCGTCTCCCGTCCCGCCTGAAGCAGTAGAACCTCTCGGGCACCCAGCCCTCATGCCAGGATGTGGAAGTGCCATGATGATTAACCGACACACATTCAGCCACTTTTATAATACTTCTCACCAGACACAACATTACGGATGTTAGATCAAACTAATGTACTTTGAAGGGCATCAGTGTTAACTGCTATATAATACAGCTGATATCGTGACATGTATTATTAAAATCATACTGTACATGTGTTTTTCTACTGATGATATTCCTTGACACAAAGATTTTGAGAATTCTAAGAAATCATTTAAACAGTACATGCACAATAAATTAACTAAATGGTATGTTTCTGAGTTGTATTTTTAATTTTTTTTGTAAAGTTTGGAAATTATTTTTAATGTTGTATATATTCAAATCAAATAATAAGCACTTAACTAAATGATTCCCCAACCGCTGAAGGTTAATATTACATCACTTTTTGTTGTGTAATGCCAATGTAGTTCATTTCCAATAGTCATCATACATTTGTTGATCGTTTTTCTTTGTTTTATTTCCCTTCAGGTTACAGGTTATATATCAAATCACAGTTTTAGTACATGTTCACGCTTTTACAGTAGACTCTTTAAAATGCAAATGAACCAGTGGTATGTTACAAAAATAAAGTGACAATCAATTTGGTAAATGTATGAGCAACCTCTGTGGAACAACATATGAAACAACACAACAAAATCATTTTAATAACAGTCAGTGGTGTTGAAGGTAATATTTGAGATCCTTGTGATTGAAAAAGTCAAGATAAGCTCATAGAAAGATTCGAAACGCTCAAACGCATTTATCTGTTTACTCGGAAGAGCTTCCTGTGATGTGCAGGAGGAAGATAAAGATCTGGACGATATCAACATAGAGGGAAAGTGCTCCGAAGACGTATTCCTCAGGGCTGATGCTGTTCTCTCGGTTTCCAATGAGCAGCTGAGTGTGGTAAGCCAAAAACTATAAAAAGACAAGCTATCGTTTAGCATTCCATTGTGGAAAAAAAGTGTGCCTAATTGTATTGAATGTGTACTTCAATAAAGTATATGTAAAAAAAAAAAAAAAAATTCCACTTGCAGATAATACAATATTAATTTAATGTAAGGCCACCTAGGAGCCTTTTCAGAAAATACTATTTCAATACAGTTTCTTACACTTAAATACACTTTTAATAATGTAGTAATGTCAAAATTTACGTTTTGTTACTTGGAGTACATTTTAAGCCATTGTTTTGATCTTGTCACACTTTAAAGAAACACATTCAATTTAATGTGTCGACTAACATACTTAAGCACATTAACTAATTTCATATCACTTTTAAAGTTAATATATTTTAATTGTACTTTGTATTTACAATTATATTTAAATGCATGATATACAAGTTTCAGCAGAAATTACATTAAAAATTATTTACTATAAATGCATGATTATGAATAATGTTAAATATATTAAATGCTAGTAGCTTTTAAAATGTACTATAATACATTTAGATGTATATTTAATTGTAAATAATATGCAATTTAGTGTGCAAAAACATTACATTTAGTCTATTCTTTTAAAGAAAAAAAAAAGTTTTTTTTCCCCATAATAATGTTTCATAAACTCACCAAGGTAAAGACTATTGCCCCACAAGCGCCATACATCATCTGCAGCCACGGCACCTGAGACATTGATGCTGTAGGTATATTATACTATAACGGGTATTTTTTAATGGTTAATCATTCATAAGACAGCACACATCAATCTCATGTTAATATGTGAAATATACATAAAATATGCACCTGTCAATCCCCCTAGTCTGAGTTCAATCTAATTTGAAAAATGTAAATGCATTACTGTAATGTGTTTCCTGTTGTTTTTCAACAAACTAAAGAACAAGTCAAAATGATTTTCTATGTAGGCATTACAAATAACAGAGCATTCTTTTAAACCAGAGGTTCTCATGTTTAAAAGAGGTTCTCCTCGAATTAGCATATTTCTTCCAGTATGTTCTGCTTTAATTATGACAAAGCTGCTTGTTTTCAAACAGTTTTATTAGCTGTGAGTGTCAATATGTTAAAATAATAAATTCAGAAATTTCCCCTTAGTGGCCCTCTAGTTGAGAAACATAGCTTTAAACTGCCAAATTGGTCTCACTTACATACTGAAAGGAGAGTACAATGGACGTGATAATGCCCGTCACCAGAAGAACAGCACAGAGAGCACAGAGCAGACCTGTGCAGGAGGTGAAGTCAACCTGTTCAAATGCAGAAAATGTAAGCAGTTGCAAACTGTAGAAGTTGTAATACTATAAATAAAAGTAAAAAAATAAGTAGATTTCATATGTAAAATAGGTAGAAAATATTAGACAAAAAAGCCTAAACTGATCAGTTTAAAAGCAGAGCACACACAAAAAAAACTGTTTTGTCTCAAGAAAGCATGAGACATTTACCAGTAAGCCATGAATGTTTAAAAAGAGACAGACGATCATTGTAATCAAATACAATGGGGTTATTTTACACAGGAAACAAAGTGGCATTCACCACCGACCAGTCGCTGGGTGCTGCCACAGCACAGCACGTCTTACCTTGGTCTGAAAACAGAAGATTGTGACGATTATACACACTACTGCCGTGATGCCCAGGGCCAGGAATACTGCTTTGGTGTCGAAATAACTGTAAATATTGCCAGACGGAAAAAACAAGAGTTTAAATCCAACTACAACCCGAATTCCGGAAAAGTTGGGACGTTTTTTTAAATTTTAATAAAATGAAAACTAAAAGACTTTCAAATCACATGAGCCAATATTTTATTCACAATAGAACATAGATAACATAGCAAATGTTTAAACTGAGAAAGTTTACAATTTTATGCACAAAATGAGCTCATTTCAATTTTGATTTCTGCTACAGGTCTCAAAATAGTTGGGACGGGGCATGTTTACCATGGTGTAGCATCTCCTTTTCTTTTCAAAACAGTTTGAAGACGTCTGGGCATTGAGGCTATGAGTTGCTGGAGTTTTGCTGTTGGAATTTGGTCCCATTCTTGCCTCATATAGATTTCCAGCTGCTGAAGAGTTCGTGGTCGTCTTTGACGTATTTTTCGTTTAATGATGTGCCAAATGTTCTCTATAGGTGAAAGATCTGGACTGCAGGCAGGCCAGGTTAGCACCCGGACTCTTCTACGAAGAAGCCATGCTGTTGTTATAGCTGCAGTATGTGGTTTTGCATTGTCCTGCTGAAATAAACAAGGCCTTCCCTGAAATAGACGTTGTTTGGAGGGAAGCATATGTTGCTCTAAAACCTTTATATACTTTTCAGCATTCACAGAGCCTTCCAAAACATGCAAGCTGCCCATACCGTATGCACTTATGCACCCCCATACCATCAGAGATGCTGGCTTTTGAACTGAACGCTGATAACATGCTGGAAGGTCTCGCTCCTCTTTAGCCCGGAGGACACGGCGTCCGTGATTTCCAACAAGAATGTCAAATTTGGACTCGTCTGACCATAAAACACTATTCCACTTTGAAATAGTCCATTTTAAATGAGCCTTGGCCCACAGGACACGACGGCGCTTCTGGACCATGTTCACATATGGCTTCCTTTTTGCATGATAGAGCTTTAGTTGGTATCTGCTGATGGCACGGCGGATTGTGTTTACCGACAGTGGTTTCTGAAAGTATTCCTGGGCCCATTTAGTAATGTCATTGACACAATCATGCCGATGAGTGATGCAGTGTTGTCTGAGAGCCCGAAGACCACGGGCATCCAATAAAGGTCTCCGGCCTTGTCCCTTACGCACAGAGATTTCTCCAGTTTCTCTGAATCTTTTGATGATGTTATGCACTGTAGATGATGAGATTTGCAAAGCCTTTGCAATTTGACGTTGAGGAACATTGTTTTTAAAGTTTTCCACAATTTTTTTACGCAGTCTTTCACAGATTGGAGAGCCTCTGCCCATCTTTACTTCTGAGAGACTCTGCTTCTCTAAGACAAAGCTTTTATAGCTAATCATGTTACAGACCTGATATCAATTAACTTAATTAATCACTAGATGTTCTCCCAGCTGAATCTTTTCAAAACTGCTTGCTTTTTTAGCCATTTGTTGCCCCCGTGCCAACTTTTTTGAGACCTGTAGCAGGCATTAAATTTTAAATGAGCTAATTAAGTGGATAAAAGTGTAAAATTTCTCAGTTTCAACATTTGCTATGTTATCTATGTTCTATTGTGAATAAAATATTGGCTCATGTGATTTGAAATTCCTTTAGTTTTCATTTTATTAAAATTTAAAAAACGTCCCAACTTTTCCGGAATTCGGGTTGTATATGCAGTGTGTGAAACTGATGACATTTTAGTCTTACCTTGATATTGTTCCCGTCATGTAAGACAGCGTAAGGGTCTGTGGAGGACAGAAAACATGTTTGGTCAGTTACAATGAATAATTCAACAGGAATGTCCACGAAAGCTAAATGCAATAATCACTTACAAAAATAAAAAGAAGTATTAAATTCCATGGATGACGCCTCCTAAAAATCAAGTCAGGATTTCCATTATTAAATAGATATTCTGTTACTTATAATGTAAATAGTTTAAAATGACTAAACTCACCTCGGCCCCTCACAGCAAACCAGCATAAGGTAAGTAACAAGATACACCGGGCTGTGAGAAATAAATAAATACAATTCACCATTACTGGATCATAAAAGATCTAAAAAGCATTTCGATCTGTTAGACATGACTGTAAAATAACTCACAATGATGCCCAATAAATGGCAGGATTTTGGACCACAAAAAGACGCACAGGCTCACTGTAAGATGAGGGATGTACACAAACACCCATTTCATTGCACTGTTTATTAATGTTCAGTTGTTTTTTAAATTTATTTATCATACTCACACAAACGTAAACACCGCAATGATTGAAGTAGTGATTAACAGCTGGACGGCTAAAATAAGGTAAACCTGGTACAAAAACAACCACAAGCAAATATCTTTACATGAAGCTATTGCTCATTTTTATTGCTACATTTATACACTGAAAAATCTGTAGTACTAGTTCTGTTTTAAAATAGATAGTCTCAATACCTTTCTAATGAAGGCATGTCGAACACTCATGCTGTCCCATACGCCAGATGAAGAAATGCCCTCTGCATCTCCTAAAACAAAACAATGAATACATGAAAAACACATTAGAGCATTATAAAAATTATACAGAGTGACCCCCAACTGGAAAGAAACTTGATTTGTATATACAAAAGAAACAAAGAAATAAAGTAGAGAAGTCATAGGTTACACTTCATTATTCACATGAGAACTTGGCTCTTACTAAGGTTGGAGGGAAATATCCCTGGTGTTATAAAGGATGGCATTGCTGAAGGGCAGTATCCAGGGCCCTGCCAATGCCCTGCCGGGGGGTGTGTGCCAGGCTGTCCCGGGCCCGTGTACACCCCTGGATGGACTGGGTATCCATAGGGAGGGTATGGATAGTTTCCACGCTGCTGCTGTCTTGACTCTTCATAACTTGGAGGGGGATCTGACTTTGACATTGTGATGTCCCTGAAACACAAACCACAAAATTAAAGTTCTTGAATAATTTAATTAAGAAATTAATACATATTTTAATACTCTCTCTCTCTCTCTCTCTCTCTCTCTTTCTCTCTCTCTCTCTCTCTCTCTCTCTCTCTCTCTCTCTCTATTTACACACATACAAAGAGTATTCAATGCATTTCAAGACGATAGACTATGTAAGGTAATATACTAAATAAATACATGGAGCTACACAGTTACACTTTATTTTCACTTTAAACAACAAAAAATATATGTTCTTAGTTGTTTTGCCAGTATGACATCAGCAGAATTATAATGATTGTAAATTAATGGAGAAATATTTCGCTTACCACGTTTGCTGTGACCTCAGCAACGGGACTGAATGAAATGAGAGCGTGCAGAATGAACTTGTTCTGCTCATGTGATGCAGTGAGAGCGCGAGGTGCGCACTGGAGCGTTCTGATTGGCTGGAACCAGGATCCGTCTCCTGTTTCAAGGGTTCTATTCTCACTGGACTACGCTCCTATTTATTTCCCCAATTAGTCTAGTCATCTTACCAAAATACTGTTTTGTATGACCGCTGTTTAGTATTCGAAATTATATTGACTATTTCTTTTTTTGGTGATGTGAACAAATAGATCTTTGATATTATATATCTTCACATGAACATGTCTTATTCACAACACTTTGTATTCAGCAGTGCAGAGGGATTTGATGTTGGTTGGTCATTATTAGTTAATGATCTTGTAGTAAAACCTGTCTACCAACAGACAGTGCTAAAACATAAATCATTATATAGACGCTCAATGCATTGTTTAATACACACACAGTTTGGTGTGTAGATAGTTTGATCGGTGTGCTCTTTATCTTTGGTTTTTATACACATTAAATAATTAATTTTTTAAGAAAAATTTGCAAAAATTTGCAAATCTTACATTAACTTACATTAACTCAGATTTTTCTCCATTCAAACATTGCAGTCTATACAGTCTATGGTTGCAATGCAGACAGCAATGACATCATTGTCATTTTGCCATACTGTTCTGCGACTGGTTATTTTTATTATGTTTATTTTAACTGACTTGTGATTGGTCATTTCATGTCTTAAATTTATTTTTAAGTATGTATTATTTAGTGCACACACCTCTGATGTACAATTGCCCTCTTTTCTCTAATCAATAAATGACGTTTATTTACACATCATTCACAATAATTCTTTTGATACCATGTTTCTGATACCTGGTAACAGTGTGACAGAAGTTATTTTCCCCATGTGTTTTCAAAATTAAGTTACAGAATCTGTACATTGCAATGTAATTAGAGATTTGAATGAAAAATAGCCTGTGTAGGCAATAAGCAGATGAGAGGCTTGGCAGATAAGACCTCGGTTGTCTGTTCATGCAGCAGGCTACAAAACATGTCCAAGCCTTCCCAAGTGCCCTCCTTCAGTCTATACACACACGCACACACCACTACACCATTAATTATTCAGCCAGCTTTTGCATTACACTTGCAGAAATACAACTGATTGTATCTTGTATGACATTGTATGGGATACAATCCTCAGAGCAACACTCAGCTCAGAAAAAAAAATATTGAAGTGCTAAGAAATATAATATTCTCCCACTCTATATTTTCGTTATGAAATAATAATGAACAGGATCTCAGAAATGTGAGAAAACACACAGAACACAACCAATAACAAAGAGCAGAAAAAAAATCAGTTTACTTGCATATGAACTAAGTACAATAATGTAAAAAAAAAAAAACATCACAAAGGTATAACGATCCCAAACGATTAAACGTTATTCACTTATTACTTAATTTATAATAATAGCACAAATCCAACTATATAATTCAGATGTCTTGTTTATCTAACAGTTTTTTTGGCCCCAAGTTAACAGGATTGTGAGGATTATGATGACTTTTATTTTGAAAAAAAAAAAAAATAATAATAATAATAATTATCAAGTACTTCCGGAACTTTCAACGCGAGCTCGGAAGATTTTACGATGCTGTCATGCTGTTTAATTTGGAATTAGATTCATAAACAAATGCTTTTGTTGCTGTTATTGTTGTATTTTTGTTCTTTGAAGCCAAACATGCAATGACATGTACGCATCAAATCGATTCACTGCTCGACCATCTGTTTACATCAACCTCAGCAGTACTTTTGATTTTTGCAATTATATGTATATATAAGAGTAAGAGGAAGTAATCATGCTGAAGGCTGTTATTCTTATCGGAGGTCCTCAAAAGGGTGAGTAAATATCCCTCAGACTCGTATCAGTGGTGCCGATTGACAACATCAACATTGTGTACGTTCTGTCATGTGTAGTAGACCTATGACCTATTGTTTTATTTTTTTGTGTATGTGATATTCTCAGCATTATTATTAATAATAATTATCATTATTATATTCTAAGGACAGGACGTTTTTATCCTAAATATGTCTTAAATACCATTTTGATAATTATTAAAGTATTTATTTTTTATTTTATTTTTTTGTGAATAAGATGGTTAGAAATATCAAATTATCATCAGTGGACATGCAATCTACCTTAAATAATGGAAAGTCTGATTTTGTGTTCCTGCTGTTCATACAGGCACCCGGTTTCGCCCGTTGTCTTTTGAGGTGCCCAAGCCTCTGTTTCCAGTGGCTGGAGTGCCAATGCTACAGCATCACATTGAGGCCTGCTCTAAGGTACATATTTTCAGTTCATATAGAGATAAATAGATATTTAATGAATTTACATATAAGGAAAAGTTGTGCACTTGTTTATCAATTTTTATGACTTATTTTTTTCTTTAGCTTCCGAATATGAAGGAGATCTTGCTTATTGGCTTTTACCAGCCCAATGACGAACTAAACAGATTTTTGTCATGTGCCCAACAAGATTTCAAAATCTCAATAAGGTATATAATATAAAGTATAATATCATTATAATGTAACATTTGTATTTATTGTTTTTAAAAGTGGGAGAAGGCTTTTGTTTACATGGATTGTCTGAATCCCCTTCAGATACCTTCAGGAGTACGCTGCTCTGGGCACCGGAGGAGGAATCTACCATTTCAGAGATCAGATTCTGTCTGGCAGTCCAGAAGCATTTTTTGTCATGAATGCTGATGTGTGCTCAGAGTTTCCTCTGCCAGAGATGCTGGACTTCCAGAAAGAGCACGGAGACGCTTACAGTTTTGTCATCCTAGGCACCACGGTTACGAGTTCTTGTGTTTATGTGTTAAATCATAGATAGATAGAATATAATGAAAGACACAAGACAGGCTATTTATAAAATGCTTGAAAATCAAATCTGATTGTTTCAGGCCAACAGAACACAGTCCCTGAACTACGGCTGCATTGTTGAGAATGAACAAACTAATGAGGTAATCAAGATTATTATTATTATTTTTTTAAAACTTGAAGCAATAACAAATAAGATCATAAGTGTCATATAATATTCTCCAGGTCTTGCATTATGTCGAGAAGCCCAGCACGTTTGTGAGTGACATAATCAACTGTGGAATATACCTGTTCACTCCAGAGATATTCCAGCACATCGGAGCAGTTTTCCAGAAGAACCAACAGGACATGATGTTGTGAGTGGGACAAATCCTGTAGGGTTCTTGAGTGGAAGTGCATGCATACTTAATCCATGTCTTTCTCTTGGTTTTGTTCATTTATCTTTTTCCCTCTAACTCCTTCCTGTCTGCCATCATTCTGTTTCCTGTTCCATCATCAGATATTATGACCAGGGGTAAGTTTGTACATGGACTGAAGGTCTGCTTTGGATGTAGAACGAGGAGGAGCAAGTGTGATGTAGATTTTGTAGTGAGGTCACCTGCTTGTGATGTCAACTAGAATCATCTTAGCATGTTGTGATGATAACAACACTTCACACATGTTGTGATAACATCATAAACTTTGAAGCAAAAAAATATGATAATTGGCATTAAACACGATTATCTAAAACATATTTGAAAATTATGTGTTTTGATGGCTTGAACAGAGACTTAAAGGAAATTTATGAAAATAGGCTCATTTTCCGACTCCACTAGAGTTAAACAGTTGAGTTTTACCATTTTCGAACCCATTCAACCGATCTCTGGGTCTGGCGGTAGCACTTTAAGCTTAGCTTAGCTTAGCATAGATCATTGAATCTGATTAGACCATTAGCATCTCACTCAAAAATGTTTTTTTTTTTCTATTTAAAACTTGACTCTTCTGTAGTTACATTGTGTACTAAGACCGATGGAAAATAAAAAGTTGTGATTTTCTAGGCTGATATGGCTAGGAACTATACACTCAGAAATAGTCTCCAGCTAGTTTGTGTAGTTGCAGCAATAGCAGAGTTGCTGGGGACTATTTTCAGGCACTGCGTAATATTACTGCGCTTGCTGCACCCATGGTACGGCAGCAAAGTTCCTTGATTATTATTTTGCAATGAGAGTATAGTTCCTAGCCATAGCCTAGAAAATCGCAACTTCATTTTCCATCGGTCTCTTAGTACACAATGTAACTACAGAAGAGTCAAGTTTTAAATAGGAAAAATATCAAAACTCTTTGGTCATTTTTGAGCGAGATGCTAACGGTCTAATCAGATTCAATGATCTATGCTAAGTTAAGCTAAAAGTGCTACCGCCAGATCCGCAGATCGGCTAAATGAATTTGAAAATGTTAAAACTGAACTGTTTATCTTTAGGGGAGTTGGAAAATAAGCCTCTTTTCCAAAATAGTGGAGTGTTCCTTTAAATTCCCCTATGGGGAAAATGAATGGAATTTTTTGTTACAGAACCAGATTGCTACATTTTACTGAATATTGAGATTTACTAATAAATTCACTATGTTTTGAAAGTTAAATACATTGCAAATGCCATTTCATTTTTAACCCCCTGCATCTTTGACATTTACCTTTTATTTTAATTAATTTGTTTTTGTTTAAGTTTACTTTCCTAATTATGTGTTTGTCCATCATAGTGTCATTTTATATCATACTCCGTCCCGGGTTGTAAAACATCTCCTGATATCACTAGAGGGTGCAATTAAGGCTTTATTTGGTACTATGTGGTTGTGTTCTGTAGAGAGGAACAGTCCAATGGCTGGCATCGGGCAGAGGTGATCCGTCTGGAGCAGGAGATCTTTACGGCACTGGCAGGCCAAGGCAAATTATATGTGTACAAAACAGACCGCTTTTGGAGCCAAATCAAATCTGCAGGGTTAGTTGTTGACATATGCTGTTTAATCACAATTATGCACTGATTATGTTGCTGCATTGTGTAGTTAATGTTATGCTCGCCTCTTTTTTTCAGATCTGCGATCTATGCAAGCCGTTTGTATCTTAATCAGTATCACAAAACACATCCAGAGAGGTTAGCTACTAATAGAGAAGGAGGGCCAAAGACCAGAGGTAAATGCTCAGTGGAAGTGTAAATTTTGTTTGTCTGACAGAGCCATTTATGCAGGCCTTCTAATGCATTTTTTTTTATTTTTAGGAAATGTTTATATACATCCAACTGCCAACATCGATCCAACTGCTGTGGTAAGTGTTTCTTGATATTGATATTTAGAGTTCCTCATCAATCATTTGCAATGTATTAAACTTCTGCAATGCGACACTTCTGCATGAAAAAGTATGTTCAGCTGAAGATTTGCAGAATAATTGCCATCGGGATTTGATTTGAGCACAAGTATGTTTGGTTAAGATATTAACATAGCAATATTTTACTTGTGTAGAGATAGAATAGATAAACCTAGTGTTAGAGGGTCAAGTTATTTATTTATTTTATTTTAATAATAATTCAAATGAAAACAAGTAATCTAGAAAAGAGAATGCTAGTATTAGAGGGTCAAGTTGCTTTGTTTTTTAATAAATCAAAAGAAAACAAGTAGATAGATTAGAAATAGAATAGAGAACTCTAGTGTTAGAGGGTTAAGTGTAGATGGAAGAAATGTGGCTTTAGATGTTTCTTGAAGATGGCTAAAGACTCAGCTGCTCGGATCAAGTATGGCAGATCATTCCACCAGCCGGGAACAGTTAAAGGGTTAGTTTATCCAAAAATGAAAATTAACCTGGGTTTTACTCACCTCGAGGCATCTTAGGTGTATATGACTTTCTTCTTTCAGACGAATCCAGCTGGAGTTGTATAAAAAATTGTCTTTGATCTTTCAAGCTCTATCATTGCAGTCAGCGGGTGTTGCATAGCTTCAGTCCAAAAGAAGATAAATAAAAAGCACCCATCCATAAAAATAAAAAAAGTGTCTCACATGGCTCCGGGGGGTGAACAAATGCCTCCTGCAGCGAATCGATGTGTTTTTGTAAGAAAAAATTCCATATTCAAAACGTAACAATCACTTTAATCTAGCTTGCCCTCATTGTTGTAAACGGAAGAAGTCTGAAGAAATGTCTGTTAGACATGCTAAGATGCAAACAGCTATTGCTGGATCATCAGGATGGAATGAGAGGTAGAACTGAATGTCATCAGCACAGCAGTGATACGAAAAGCCATGTTTTTGAATGACAGCCTAGTGATGTCATGTAGACAGACAAGAGAAGTATTCCAAAAACTGAGCCCTGAGGGACCCCAATAGCTACAGAATGTTGCGACTTGGACAGCTAACCCCTCGGAGATACCTTGAAAGGAACTATGTTGTTTCTTTTCTTTTTTAGTTAGGTCCCAATGTGTCCATAGGAACAGGCGTAACGATTGGTGCAGGAGTGCGTGTGAGGGAGTCCATCATCCTCCATGGTGCTACTTTACAGGTGAGTTCATGCTCCTAACCAGTGGCACAGAACACTCACTTTCTATCCCTGTTGTTTTTTCTTGTATTTAAAACCAATGACTCGACACAATATTACACAGTATACTAATTGTGTGTTTTGTAGGATCACAGCTGCGTTTTGAATAGTATTGTGGGCTGGGACAGCACCATTGGCAAATGGGCCAGAGTGGAAGGGACCCCTAGTGACCCAAATCCTAATGACCCATTTGCCAAAATTGACAGTGAGACACTGTTCAGAGATGGAAAACTAACACCATCTATTACAATTCTAGGTAATTTTATAGAACAACATCATGAATATTATGCATTTAAAAGTGATTCATCTAATGTGACTTCTCACTGCTTCTCTCTCGATCTCATCAGGCTGTAATGTAAATATCCCATCTGAGGTCATCATACTCAACTCCATTGTCCTGCCACATAAAGACCTCAACAGAAGCTTCAAAAACCAGATCATACTGTAGTTTCAGTTATTTTTACTTGTCATTTTCATACAAATAAAACAGGTATTTGAAATGAAAATGGATGGATGAAATGGATGAATCATCTGAATATAAAATGTCTGCCACTGTATTGTGCATATGGATTTATCATTGTACAATTATCTCGTCAAAGCTGAATAAAACAAATGCAGAAATAGTTATGCTGTAGAATATCTTCTCTTTGTCAAACTGTTTCTGAAATTACTTGAAATTCATTTTATTTACAGCTTGTTGGCTCCCTCTTGTCAGTGAAATGTCAGAGATATTCACAAAAACGGTGCAAAAAATGAATGTTTATTTGTGCAGTCTGTTACCATTCGTTCCAGCATTTAACATGTCATGTAAAACAAAAAATGGTAAGACAAATGGTAAAATCTTGTAATTGGATACCAGTAGTGTTGGTATTTGTTTTGAATAATTGATGTTTCTGTGATTGCTCCCTGTGTGAAAGCCAAGCGCAGTGCAAGAGTCAGACGTCTGCAATAAATTATATTTTGATTAAGTCACAAAAGGTAATAAAGTAATTTACTGCTGCCCTTGTAGAAAATCACAGTGTCTGTATTTATGGTTAAACAGCTACAAGACCATCAATTATTATTTCTTAACCTTTAAGATCAAGACAAATTATTCAATTACAGACTTCACATTTTGCAGTTTGTCAACAAAATGCTTGTATAGAAAAATATAATACTGCCTAACTTTTGAAGGCACTACTGCAGATTCTGTCCTTATTATTAAAAAAAGAAAAATCCACAAAGGAGGACATGAATTCATCTAGTTTATTTCAAATCATTTTGCCATTTCACCCTGTGTTCATAACACCTTTAAATATTTTCCAGGACATTTCCTACATACATAATAAATAGACACTATAATAGAAATTACAAAGAGTGTAGTCTCATATTTCAATGTTTTTTTACCTTTCTGGACAGAATTACACTCATAGGAAAAGTTTTTTCCAAGGTAGAATATGAAGTGCTAAAAAAAGTTTCATTTTGTGTGGTGGAGAAACAACAGTTCAGTGTCCCTGTGCAACACAAAATATACGCTTATACACACACACATAAATCATTTGGGGGATGTGAAGAATTTCTTTTTCCCTGGATCATTTTTTGGTTTGCTTCTAGAAAGAAAAACAATGGTTATGAAAACCTGCAATACGAACATGCTCCAGACCAATAAAACAAGGGATAGTAGCTTACGGGTTATTGAAAGTGCCACCGAAGTGCTTGATCCGACCCTTTATTGAGCCACCGGATGTAGTTTTAGAGTATTTACTCAACTCAGGAGAGGTCAGAGGTTTGAATATCTTATCTGTTCCCACAAATTAAAAAAGTAAAAAAAAAAATAGATTATATGCAAAATATAGACTACAAACTGAAAAATACAACTACATTTAAGATTTTAAAGTTATTTTAGACCATAAAAACGGCATTAAAAAAAAAAAAAAGTGAGCAATGGAACTTTAACCAGCCAGTATATATGTTAACTTTAAAGACCTGTTCACAACAACAAGGATGACAACTAACAATCATAATTTAGTTAAAGAATTCTGTATATGTTAAAGAATAGCAGAGTCCACACCATGACTGATAAGGGGACAAAATAATTATATTGTTAAAATCACTTTCGCAACCCTTGAACAATTGATAAATCAAATTGTCAATCAAAATCCATCCTGCTTTAAAGAGCTTGAGCATTAACATGGCAGACGACAGAACTGTAAGATGAATGTTATTTTGTGCTGGTGTGGATAATTATTTAGTTATTGTTATAATTATCGTTCTTGCTGTGAATGGGCCTAAACACATGGTGGAAATCATTGTACCTCTGCTAGTGCTTGGGCGGACACTGATGACATTGGAATCCACCACAGGAAGTACGAGCGGATCCCCCTTCTCAGCTAGAAGGCCTTCCCAGAAATCTGAGGGGAAGGACAAAAACCGAGCTACTACCTGTTGCAAAGAAGTTAGAAGAGGTTTATTTCTTGAAACAAAGCTAAATACACAAGGAATGAATCACATTTAGATTTTCTTGCTACTTACTTTGGGTTGGGTGTTCGTGTCTCTCATAATTGTCATGGGAGAAGGTTCTAACAACCCGTGACCAATGACAGTGGGCCCAAACACTCTGGATAAGTTATTCAGATCCATCTGACACGTCGGACTCTGCATAACTCTGAGAAAGAACATAAATGTGGTTGCAAAATGTTTAAACAAACAAGTATGCAAAGCAGAGTTGCATCAATGTCTAAATCAGAGCAATTTACCTCTGCAAATGCAGAATCAGGAAGGCCAGCGTGTCTTTGTTTGGCTGTGGCAACTCCTTGATAGTCTTTATTAATGTTTCTACACTCTTGTCTTCATCAGCCATCTCTGCGAGTGAAAAAAAAAAAAAAAAAAAAAGACTACTTTGTTAGACCTAGCCACAGTATCAGATTCAATTACGCTCCATTGCCAGAGCAATATATCAGGTGAATAATCACTTTATCAACTTTTCTTACTTTAAGGATATCAGGTTTCACAGAGCAAGTACATAAACACCTGTAGCAGCGTTTGCATTATGAAGGACTCTCTCTCATTTGCATGCTACAGCCATTCTTGGCCAAGGAAATTAGACAATATGCTCTCCCCATGACATCCAATCCAATTTATAATTTAGAAAGGGAGGTACTTTACCCTGGAGTCATCCTGAATCTATGAGGAAAAGAAAAAAAAAAACTCCATAATAATAGCAGAAGCACCCTGACTGCTCCTAATTCTGCCACTTAGCCTTCATTCAGCAGTGGCGAATGAAATTAAAATGCTGAAAAAGACAAGCGCTGGTTTGGGAGATAACGTTCGACATTGATTGTTTCCGAGTCATCAGGGACCTGTCAACCGTGTCACAAGTAATGGGAAACAACCATCCGCCCTAAATGAATGAGAGTACCATACGTCCTCCTGCCTCTGGCATACACAAGCACCAGACGCTTGTTATAGAATCCACCCTCCGCAAAATTGTCACCATTTTGGATAATCTAGTCAGACTCCTCGAAGAATATAACATTTTGAAAGTTGAATTGGGACTATTAAATGTCAGGACAAGATGGGTCTCTTGATAGATTTGATGAAGAGAAAAAAGTTTTAAGTAGTAAGAACAAGGCTTTCAGGACAAACGGCTTTCAAAAATCAACTCACTGACTTTCTAATAAATGCTAGGTTTTTTTTCTGCACTGAAAAGGTTTCACCCAGTGATGTAGTCGAGATCAGGTTATTAAAGTTCGATGATCAAGATGATCAAGTCTGAATCAGGAAAAAATCCAAGTTAATATATGATCTTGAACTCAGACTTGAGACTAAGTGGTCTTGAGTACTAGAATACTAGGTTTCACGTACCAATGACTCAACTAGTCAGACCAACTGAATGGTTGTTGAATGGAGAAGCGCATCCAGCATGTTCTGTTAAGCTTCTTTGTGTTCCAGGGAAGAAAGAAAATCATGTGCTTTAGAATGACCAGAAAGCCCTTTAAATAAACACTGTAAACATTAAGTTATAATACTTAACCATAGATATTTTACCTCAAAGGCTTGGGGGTAGGAATTGTTTTAAAGGGAATTAATACAAGGATGCATTAAATTGATCAATCATGGCAGTAAAGATATTTAGAATGTTACATAAGATCACCATTTCAAATAAATGCCATTCTTTGAACTTTCTCTTGATCAAAGAATTCTGAAAACATATTAACTTCTCACAAAATGTTAAAACAGCACAACAGTTTTCAACCATAAGAACCGTTTCTTGAGCAGAGAATCAGCATATTAGAAAGATTCCTGAAGTATCGTGTGACACTAAAGACTGGAGTAATAACTGCTGAAAATTCAGCTTTGCCATAAAGGGAATAAATTACATTTGAAATATATTCAAATAGAAAACAATTATTTTAAATTGTGATAATATTGACCAATATTACTGATTTTACTGTATTTTGATAAACTAAAAGCAGCCCTGTTGAGCACTTAAAAACAAACGAACAAAAAAAATTTGAACAATATTGTATATTTAAAATTAAAACCAAATCCTTCTCCATAATACCCACCAGAAGCTTCCATAAATGCTCTGTGAAGCTTAAATGTTATGAGAGGCTCCTTGAGCTTCCTCAGGAAGTCTTTGAGGAGTCCACAGACAGCATGAACCTCTTCCACTTTGTGGAGCATCAGCGGGCCTTTCCCAGAAATATATTTCTCCCTCAGCTCCTTTACCAGCCGCTCACCTCCAGGCACTCTGTAAATACCCTTCTACACACCCCAGTCAGCCATAAAACAAATGAGATACAGAGAACTTTCATATATCAACTCTATACGATGTAAGTAGATGTTGTAATGTACTGCAATATGATAGAAACGATTTGTTTCTTAAATCCAAATTAAGCTTAATTATACAGCTCTGTGTTTCAAGCAGTGTAATTATACTTCAGCTTGAGAAACTATCCCTGTGTTGGTGTATTATTGAGTAAAAACACCTCTTCAAGCCCTCTTCTCTCAATTTCATGAACACACTGAACAATCAGAGAGGGAATCCTTGGACGTGTGGAGGAGGCAAAGCTCTCTAAAGTCTCCTATAAGGGGGAAACAAACAGAAGTTTTGACCATGGGATCTCTACACAAGGATGTGTACGTACACTGTGCACTATGAAGGGTGAATACCTCATTGGGCTGGGTTGAACCATGAGCATTAGGACTGCATCTCTCCATACATAGTTGTTTACACTCAGGATGGCTCACCAATCGACAGTCTCTGCATTTTATGGCCAACTTCCCAAAGCGAATCCTCTTCCCACATGGCACGCATGTCTCTGGACGAATCACCTAGAAAACATAAACCGCTGACCCAGCAGTCACACAGACCACATTCAGACCAGTCTAAACCTATAATTTTTTTCCTTTTTTAAAGTTGAGATTTTATTTTTTAATAAACATTTTTATTTTCAATTTTTTTTTCCTCTGACCCCTCTTAGAGTTAAAGCCTGTATTTCACTATGACCGTTTCATAAAAATGCACATTGAAATGTGCTACACCAACTGTTACAGGGATAGTTCACCCAAAAAGGAAAATTCTGTCATTACTCACCCTCATGGGGCTTCAAACCCATAAGAACTTTGTTCATCTTCAGATCACAAAATCAAGATATTTTTGATGAAATCCAGGAGCTTTCTGACCCTGCATAGACAGCAATGTAACTAACATGTTCATGACCCAGAAGCGTAGTAAGGACATCATTAAAATAGTCCATGTGACATCAGTCATTAACCGTGATTTTATGAAGCTACGAGAAATCTTTCTGTGCACAAATAAAATAAGACTTTATTCAACAATGCTTCCATTCCATGTCAGTGTCTGCCATAACACATGCAACAGGTTTGGAACAATATGAGGATGATTAATTAATGACTATTTTCATTTTTGGGTGAACCATCCCTTTAAGGTCAGACACCTTGTTAAAAATTAAAACTTTGACCACTTATTAACAATTGTAAACCAGAAGCCACATGTTTGGCAGACTTTCCTTATATTGCACTTCATTACTTCATTTTCCACTATTATATACTGAAATAATTGCATGGTGCACATTCAATAGGCTGGGGAGGTTCTGAAACCGTTATACATTTATAGTACATGCAACTCTATTTTATGAATAATTACTTTTATATGATAAATTCATGTTAAACAATATAATGTATGATATAACGTTAAACAATATAATAAAATAGAATATAATAATCCTTCATATTACATGGATCCTTTTCACAGACTGAAAGTTTTACTATTTATTTTTTATGTCTTCATATTTTTTATTGTATTTTATATACATTTATAACTTCACACTTTGTGTTATATCACCTTTAAGTAAAATATTATAGTTGCTTCGATACTGAATCGCTACATTATATTTTTCAGCAGCTAGGGGGTAAAATTTATGTTTTGAAGTAATGCAATTCACAGCTTCACTTTTGGAGAATGAGATGCACACACACAACTTTCATCTCTCTCTCTTTCTATAATTAATTCAAATAAATAATATAATAAATGCACTCAAAAAAAAAAAAAAAATTGTTATGGTTTTCGTCCACCACTTTCAAGTTTACCCAACTAAGATAATTTTAGCTTCTGGGAATCCTGGGAATGTGAAAAATGTCTATAATATTATATCATACTATATATATATATATATATATATAAAAAAAATTCAAGTAAATGTTTGCTTCATGAATCATGAAACTGATGTTAAAACCAGATGTGAAAGCCTCACAATATGTTGAGAAGTACTACTGAACAGCCTCCTACTGTTTTTTGCTGGAAAACATGCTGCAAAGTCTTATCCACGGTGGGCGTGAGGTCCTGAGGGACGGCTGGCTCCGGGGTGCTCACCTCCATTTCAACGACTGTTTCAGCCTCTGTGACTTCACTGTGTGCCCACACAGACGTTTGTTCTGCACGAAGGACTCTGGTTAGTTTGAGAAGGTTAGAAAGTGTCATTGAAAGTGGCACCTTTTGAGTCTTATTTACCATCAACAGACGGAAAATTTTCATTTCTGAGAGCCCTGGACTGATATTCTGGAGTCTCCTGGGTTATGTCTATTACCATGTGAATCTGACCTCTAGTCTCTGGGGTAGTGACCGATGCCTTCACAATCGTCGTCTCGATTTCCTAAGCACATTACACAGACAAACACACACTTAAAATCCATTTGAAGCCAATCATTCTCTCTGCCGAAATGGAAGACCCTTAGAGTAGCATAACAGTTGGTTATCTAGCTCGTGTCCACGTTCCTGGACAAATGTAGTTTCTCAAGGTGCCAAATTGCTTTGGTTCTCTCTTAGTGATCAGTGCCAGCTGAGTGGGAGTGATACAAGTCCCATGGAGGGAGACAGACAGGACATGGTCCACTGCTTCTCATCCGAGCAGTGTGGCAGTGGGTGTGGGCGATTTGAGGGCAAGCAGTCGGATGTGGGACTGATGAACGAACGAGCTGATGAGAAACGACACCAGACTAACCTAAAGAGGGAATATAATCCCACTACTAATATGTAGAGTATGTATTCACAAGATATACCTCACGCTTTTTAACTGTGTGTTACAGTCCTGACTGATATCTCAGCTAGGGGAGAGGTTTCATTAAATGATAAGTGATATACTGACTGTAAAATTAATATGATGCATTAGCTTAAAAGTTACAAATGATGCATGGTGGAATCAAATATTCAAGATTCAGATCATTTCGGTTTCAAATGTTTCACTTTTGGTGGGTTCGTTTGTACCGAAACGGTTAAAACAACTGAAATAAGAAAAATAAAGAGTAGATTTAATAAACTTCTACAAACCTTCTCCAGAGGTCTAGCCCCCAGTAGATCTCCTGAACGCCCGCTTACTCTTCCTCGTTTTTGGATCGGAGGACCAACACTTGGGCCCATTGATGAACGCTAAAAACAAGCAGTGATAAAGTGAGACACATTAAGGACAAAACTACAAAATATACTAGCACTTAACAACAGACATAATGTTGTGTCTTCTCGAACTTGAGAAATTTGAAAAAGGAATGGGAATATTTAGTGTGCTATTAATATAATATTTTATGATATTATTTAATAATTCATAACATACATTCAGAACTCATTAAAAATGACACAAATGTACTTATTTAAACAGTATGATTGAATGATGTTAGAATTTTTCCTTTTTGCTACTTTAGACTAGATTTGGAATCCTAGCCTTTCCATTTATTCCATATATTTCCACTTTTAAAGGCAAAAAATTTGTACTTTTATTCAGAAAGGAAGCATTAAATTGATCTTTCTATTCAAAGAATCCTAAAAAATGCTTCACGGTTTACACACAAAAAACATGAGGCATTACAATCGTCTTAAACATTGAAAATAAATAAGTAATGGCTTACTAAGTAAAGTAATGGCAGTTGATAAATCAGCTCCGTGGAATAAATTAATTTTTTAGATATGTTAAAATAGAAAACATTATTTTAAATTGTAGTAATATTTCAAAATATATTAACATTTCAACAATAAATACAATATGAAAGAAAATCAGTAATTATCTAGAAAACTGGCAGCACTTACTCTTCTCTCACGAGCTCTTGACTTGAGAGGCTTTACAAACGCGGTGTTGTCCAAGTCCTAGAAATCATACCAGCGAAATCATTTTCAGAAATCTTTTCAATGACTTTTATGCACATAGATCTGACAATAATCCTACAGCATGAATAAAAATGATACTCCACCAAATCATCATCCGTTCTGTCATAACTAATGTCAGAGTGTGACAGAAAGGAGGACTCATCAATCACTGATAACCTGATATAAAGACATAAGATGGAAAACAGCATTGGGGAAAAACTCCAAACTGAGAACTGTATAAAGTCCGTGCCGATCACTGAGGTACCGTTTTCCTCTGTGCTGTGGGACACTGGCTCCTTTGTGACTGAAGCTGGTCAGCATTGACCTCTGCTCATCGTTGAGACAAGCATTTGACTTGCTGTCATGCACCAGTACGTCACATATCAACTGCATCTGCCGCTCCTGTCAAATGAATGAATGAGCGAAAAAGATACAATAAGTATCCTTAATAAACTCTCACAATAATGGGCAATAAATCACAGAGAACTTCTGTTTTATGAACTCTCTATGCACATTAGCACATGAGTCATGACCGCCCACAATCACATGGCCCTGTTCTCAATGACGCCCCCCACCAAGTCTGTTAGTCACATTGTGGCGCACTGACCAAACTGGCAACATTTTCCTTGTTGGTTTCAACTTCAACATTTACATACAAATCTCAAGGTGCAGTAGCTAAACAGCCCATTTCATTCAAGAAGAAAGAAAAATAACACATTTTAGTATTATTAATAGTAAAAAAGTGGTACAAAAACAAATCTTGCTTCTTTACATTACTGCACATGTGATAAGATTTTAATTTTAACCAGGCACTGGTAGTCGGCTTCAGCTTTGTAGCGTTTCTTGATCTCCACGTCCAGCTGGTTCCGAGCATGTTTGAGTTTGACCTCCAGAGCAGCTCGAGCCACATCAGATTTTACCAGGAGCTCCTTCTGTTTTTTCAGCTCCAGCTCTGCATGAAGCCATTTCTTCCTGGCAACTTCAAAGTTCCTCACCACCTCGATGAACTCTTGTAGATAAAAGACAACTGGTGAGATTTCAATATGGCAAAATATACATGCAGATCAAAGAACGATGGTCAAGACAAAACATGCTTTCTGAAAGCACAAGAGTAGTTTTTTTTATGATTCTAGCACAAAGATATGAAGCGGTTACAGTTCAACAATAAAAAGTGGGTAAATTGTGGTAATCAAATAACCACTTGCACATTTTTTCTCAGATGTAAAAATGTAACAAAAAATAAAAAAATAAAAAAGTATTTGTGTCTTTCAAAAGATCTGTTGAAACAATACACAACACTTTACAGATTTCTAAATTTCCCTTACGTTACACTGAAATTGACTCGACTTCCCTTCTTTTCAACATCCATATAAAAATAAGAGTAATTTCAAATGAGTTTATTTGACCTTAAATGATTTTAAAATAGTCCTGCATTTGACTGAACATCCACCCATCAATACATATTATTAAAGCATGTGTTTTTATCAACGAGTGGGGGTGATTGCTATCTAGAATAGTAGCCTTATCAGTGGTCAAATTGTACAAATATTTAGGGGGGATGGTGTGGTCAGTTTCTTTTCAGTTGGGCGGGGTTTTGTGGTCCTGTAGCTAATTGTACATAATGATTACGAAATTGGAGTAATTTTTAAAAAGGTTTTTATTAAATGAAAAATTTGCCTCATTAAATTAACTATTATTTATACGTTTTTTTTCTTCTGGTGCCTGAAATGGAGGAATTTTGGTTAATATTTTGCTAAATGTGTTTTTGTGCTGGTAGTGATGGCACCTTGTCTGGTTTAGGAATGTCATGGATAAATAATGATGACAAAAACGCCAGTAGGTGGCAGCAACTCCACGTTTTAATAAATTATTTATTGAATCATTCATATCAAACGATTCGTTCAAAACGGCTGATTCAATTAGAAACCAAACCAAACAAGTCCATCTGAATAGACTGTTGAATCACTGGCTCACTCGACTCGTTCATAATCGGATTCATTCAACGAACGAAACACTGTTGCGGTTCACTGCTGTATAAAATTAATAGCACATGTGCTGATATTCAGAAAAGTGCATTGCTTGCGCAATGAATGTAAATGAATATAAAAACGTAAAAGAAATCTGGATATGTTGCCATTTAAACTTCTTGCTCAGTGCAACATAAAAACCATGCTACAGCAAATAGAGAACAATATGGCAAAACTCCACATATAGCCTACAATACATCTTACACTGCAACGACACAACACACAACATGGTGGAGACCCATTATGTTTAGAAAAAAAAAAATTAATAATATAATATATATATATATGTGTGAAGAAAATAACAAATAACAAGAGTTTTTGTTTTTGGAGCTCGGGGTCAGAGATGCAAATTTAAAAATAAATAACAGGTCCCACAATATCTTACCGAGCTCAGAGTTAGACGCTTCTTCAATAGCAAGCCTTTGCAAACACAGACTGAGGACTTCTCGTATAAACTGATCCCCCATGATCGAGTCAGCAAGATCCGAGGATCCGCATCAAACTCAAACAAACCGCTTTAAATGCGTCACGTGAGTGTAAAGTCGCGGGTCACATGGATTGCAGGCTGTTCTGGAACTTGTGTTTGGACGGAATATGGTACCAGAAGTAGAGCAACGATCGAAAAAAGTTATTGAAGCAGGGGTAAGAGCGTTCAATTCACTGAATGTGTTTTGAAAATGTCATTACAACTGCCATAAGTAACGTTAGGCTATTTGGCGTGGCACCTGCTAATACATATGTATTGTTTATCTATTATTATTTTTAATACAGTTAATATCAGGGCTAGTTTCAGTAAAGACTACAGTCGTGGCCAAAAGTTTTGAGAATTACATAAATATTGGAAATTGGAAAAGTTGCTGCTTAAGTTTTTATAATAGCAATTTGCATATAGGCTACTCCAGAATGTTATGAAGAGTGATCAGATGAATTGCATAGTCCTTCTTTGCCATAAAAATTAACTTAATCCCCAAAAAAACCTTTCCACTGCATTTCATTGCTGTCAATAAAGGACCTGCTGAGATCATTTCAGTAGTCGTCTTGTTAACTCAGGTGAGAATGTTGACGAGCACAAGGCTGGAGATCATTATGTCAGGCTGATTGGGTTAGAATGGCAGACTTGACATGTTAAAAGGAGGGTGATGCTTGAAATCATTATTCTTCCATTGTTAACCATGGTGACCTGCAAAGAAACGCGTGCAGCCATCATTGCATTGCATAAAAATGGCTTCACAGGCAAGGATATTGTGGCTACTAAGATTCCACCTAAATCAACAATTTATAGGATCATCAAGAACTTCAAGGAAAGAGGTTCAATTCTTGTAAAGAAGGCTTCAGGGTGTCCAAGAAAGTCCAGCAAGCGCCAGGATCGTCTCCTAAAGAGGATTCAGCTGCGGGATCGGAGTGCCACCAGTGCAGAGCTTGCTCAGGAATGGCAGCAGGCAGGTGTGAGCGCATCTGCACGCACAGTGAGGACAAGACTTTTGGAAGATGGCCTGGTGTCAAGAAGGGCAGCAAAGAAGCCACTTCTCTCCAAAAAAAACATCAGGGACAGATTGATCTTCTGCAGAAAGTATAGTGAATGGACTGCTGAGGACTGGGGTAAAGTCATATTCTCTGATGAAGCGCCTTTCCGATTGTTTGGGGCATCTGGAAAAAGGCTTGTCCAGAGAAGAAAAGGTGAGCGCTACCATCAGTCCTGTGTCATGCCAACAGTAAAGCATCCTGACACCATTCATGTGTGGGGTTGCTTCTCATCCAAGGAAGTGGGCTCACTCACAATTCTGCCCAAAAACACAGCCATGAATAAAGAATGGTACCAAAACACCCTCCAACAGCAACTTCTTCCAACAATCCAACAACAGTTTGGTGAAGAACAATGCATTTTCCAGCACGATGGAGCACCGTGCCATAAGGCAAACGTGATAACTAAGTGGCTCGGGGACCAGAATGTTGAAATTTTGGGTCCATGGCCTTGAAACTCCCCAGATCTTAATCCCATTGAGAACTTGTGGTCAATCCTCAAGAGGCGGGTGGACAAACAAAAACCCACTAATTCTGACAAACTCCAAGAAGTGATTATGAAAGAATGGGTTGCTATCAGTCAGGATTTGGCCCAGAAGTTGATTGAGAGCATGCCCAGTCGAATTGCAAAGGTCCTGAAAAAGAAGGGCCAACACTGCGAATACTGACTCTTTGCATAAATGTCATGTAATTGTGGATAAAAGCCTTTGAAACGTATGAAGTGCTTGTAATTATATTTCAGTACATCACTGAAACAAAGATCTAAAAGCAGTTTAGCAGCAAACTTTTTGAAAACTAATATTTATGTAATTATCAAAACTTTTGGCCACGACTGTACATGATAATCTTGACTAGCCTAATTTTCATGAATTGAGTAAATGGCACTGTGGAATATTTTGTGTTTTTTTTTTATTTACTTTAGACAACCTTAGTCATTTCAGTTTAAGTATTTGGATTTAGTCAACTGCAACCACAACAACAAAAAATCCATGGCATATAATAAAGTTAATATTAATCATCTTTGGTCTACATGCCAGTTAATAATACAAAATGAAAATAAAGTAATTGTTATACCTTATTTCGGATAAATTTGAGGAGAAGAAGAATAAAAAAAACGAGTTTGAAATAAGAGTATATAATCTTATCTCACCCTTAAACCAAACCCGTCTCCAGTTCATTCAAGATTTCTCTCGGCCCTGCTCTTTTGTGGCCAGTAGAGGGCAGTCAAGGCATTCAGTGTTGAGCATCCAGGATTGTTGTACCTTCACCATATGGGGCTCTGTGTGAGTTTGCCAGTGATTAGGGTGGTGTTTGAGCAAGCTTTGTTGTGTTTGCTTTACTCAACGCTGTTCACAAGAAAATAAGCTTCTCTGTGATATCATGCTCTGAGTTTCCACTGCAAATGCTCCATTACACAAATAATGGGTTCTGGAATGCTGCTACTGGAGTCACTTTAATTTTCCACCCAAAAATCTTATTACAGTCATTTTTAACATGGCTGCTTTGAGCATAGGAGATCAAGAGCGGTGGTGTTTGGAGAGACCGAATTCAAATTTTTTGGAAAATAAAAGACTTGCAACAGCAGGTCTTTCTCATTGTTGGACGTTTAACTGGCTTGCGAGTCCTTGGTAACTGCGTGAGAAATATTGCATTTGAATTTAGAGCTACCTTTAGTACTGTCATGGGTTTCAAATGTCATCCTTTGCTTAGCAATATGCTGCTCGGTCTTGATGGTAAACATTTCAGTTTAGCAGTGTTGCATTGGAATAGATCAATCTGTTTTCTTGTTCTTCTTCTCTAATATATCATTTGTTTAAATTTGAATGATTGTATGATAAACCTGTGGCTCTACTTCTAATCATTCTTAAAGCATATTGTTCTGATTATTAATTTTGGATGAGCTGTACCATTATAGGTTTTTTTTCTTGTTACATTGTATACATTTAGGGTTAATATTAAAGGGTTATGTAAAATAAAGGATAATATTTAAATTTCAACACCATAATTTAAATTTTCTACTAAAATGGGCAAAGGCACCTCATATTGGCCTATATTCACTCTTTGCCTTTGTAACCCACTGTTTGCATTGAGTTTAGAAATGGAATTTTCCTCGCTAAATTAAAGCCCCTGCTTACATCGACATGGATAAAAATTTAATTGTGATTGCGTGTGCTGTGTGGAATGCAAAATCTGTTTTTCTCTGAGGCAGCTGGGATATTTGCATTGTTTAGAACCCACAAAATAATCAGTTTCTGATGGCAAATGCACATTTGCTTTAGCAAGCTAGTGTGGTGTTAATCTTGGGAAAACATGCATTTATAAAAGAACCTCATTTGTTTCATAAATAGACATGGCATGCAGTTCTTCTCTGATTAATATATTATCTGACATCATTATATAAAATAACTTTTAGTCATGAATGAATCACCCAAGAGTATCATTTATAAACCAAACTCTTTTAAATACACTTTATCCTTGTACCTTTTCACTGAAACATGTAAAATAAGTTATGTTAATTCGACTGGGACTCTACAGCATAGAACAAATAGATTTAATAGACTCTGTACACAAACATTAAAAAAGCAATTTATTGTCTGTTGCTTAATATTAATGTTTGCTTTACAGTGCATTGGCTCATTAGGAAACTTATTGCCTTTGGCTGAGTGTATGCACAGCTCAGCAGATGAGATGCTAATCTGAGGACCAGAGATGAATGTGTTTGATACTAGTCCCCATTTAGTCAACACGGTTTTCCTGAACCAGCCATTTGTCTCTTTAAGTATTTACCCAAAACCCAGAGAAGCGTTCATTCTTAGGTCAAGTTTTGATTTGTTCATCCTTTTTATATGACATGAGATCTGCTGTCCGTGAATATAAAAGTGAAGATGAAGGATGTGTGGTGCTTCTTGCTTGTATAAGCACAGACTGTCACATAAAAGCTGTTGGGACATTGTAGTCCTCCCCTAAGCTTGCAGGGTCAAATTTGATCTGCTTCATATCCTGAACCCAGTAATTCCTTCCTAACTGACCTGTGTAGTAAAAGAGAAAGCAACCGAAAGCAAAAGCCCAACACAAGCAAATGAAAACAGTCTACATGTATTCAGATCCTGACTTGAGCTTTGACCTCTTTGTGCCAGAATTCAGTGATACACATTCGGAAGTGATCTCAGTAATGAGCTTTCAGTCTGTAGACTGTTCTTCAGTTCAGTGAATCCACACTTTCAGTCTGGTACCCCTGACCACCTCGTCTCTTTCACCACAGCACTCATGATTCATTTAAACAAGTGTGACTTCAAGTCAAAAGCATACTAGAAATAAATATGAATGCAGAGCTGGGACTCTCGTGTGCTCTGTGGTACTGCTACCAGTCATGAGCAAACCAAAACAGAATAAAATTATGCTGTTCTCTTATGGTTTGATTATTAAATTAATAAAATGTGTATTTTCTTTTGTTTGTTTTATTTGGCTAATAATACAAGGACATCATTTATATTTATAGCTATAACAGGACAAGACTGAATAAAAAAAATCCTACCTGCTTATGGCTTGCTTAATAAATAAATAAATATTTATTAATGATTATTATTAGTAGTAGTTGCAACAGCAGAAATGGCAAACTAACAAGACAGAATCCTATCTATATCCAATTAATTTATGTAATGTAACTATATGTCTGTGTATATTCATTTATTTGATGGTTCACACCTATGAACAAAATGTCAATGAAGTCACCTATTTTCTGGTAAGAAATGAAAATAAAAGACCAAATACAGGTGCTTCCTTCTATAGTGGCTGTGTGCACTGCACTTAGCTGCTGACAAAACCCCAAATTATGCTCCTAGGGAAAGAAAAATATCAACCTCTGAAGACTCGGATATATAGAAACATTAATAAAGAAATAAATAACTAAATGCGTCTCATCCAAAGCTGTTACTGAAACTGTCAAAACAAAAAAGCCTCAAACTAATACACATAGCTGAAGTCGCTAGTCTCATAATCATCTGTTTGTGAAATTATTCCCTGAATCTATTCTAATACCCATGTGAGCATTGATTTCTGCACCAGGTACAGTACATCTGTGAAGTTCGTATGAGGTGAGCATGGAATAAACAAGGAATATGCATGCATGACTTCCCCAACTCCACCGGGACCCATTATCAGCACCGCTGATGCAGGAAATAGATTGAATGCTGAAAATAATACCCTTGAATAATTAATCAGATGGCTTTTAAATGTGCAGCAAACACACTCGCTTCTCTCTAGGGGAAACAGAACGTGTGATTTTACAAGTGCAAGTTTAAAAGCCGAACTGGGTTTACATCTGAAACAGCAGAGAAGCCGATAACTAGGTGGAGGAATTGGATTAAACCCATATTTGCAGTGGAAAGCCCTCACCGTCTATGTATGTTTGCTCTGTGCTTTGATAAGGCAGGAACAGGCTATGGGATCCAACTCACAGTGTAGAAAAGGTCAAAGTGTTGACCATCTTCTTTGATTGGGTTTGCTTCGGTAAGTGCTTTATTCGATTATGCTCTATCTCCATATCTTCTGATTGGAAAGTTTGGTGTCGTTTGATGCACATAAGCAGAACTAAGCAAATATTGGATTTCCAAGTGCACTTGACCATTTGTGATCACTTATCAGTTTATGAGATGACTAATGTCTCTCTGACTCATTAGTCTTAGTAGGGCTTAGAGAGGATAAAACCAGTGTGTTTTAAAAGTACACGGAGGAGAAATGTCAACATTTAACAGTATAGCTGGTTTCAGACTGCGTTTCATTTCTTGCACATTTGGATTCATTTTATTGTGTCGGTTGTTTAAGAAATTACAAATGTCACTGGTTGACCTTTCGAGTGACATTCCAGTTTCAGGTAATATCAAAGCAACTAGTTGCATTCAATGAGGCAGAACTGCTGCTAGCTTTACTTTGAAGAGGCAGATCGCTGTAAAGTCTCTATAGCATACACATGAGACTAGACTAAACAAAATATAAGAGTGTAGAAATACACATATGTGTCCTCAGTCTCAGCTGGTGTTCTCAGGTTTTCGGTAAATTTGCTTGATAAAGAAAATTAGAAGCAGCTCTTGCTTTTTTAGATTATGAAAAGACCAACATTAAAAGTTTAACTTATCTAATTGTATATGCAGCTGTGGGCTTTACTGCAGATGAAAAGAGACAAGACGGACATGAATGATTTTAAAGCAAAGCTGTTCCAATACTAACAATCACTCTAATGTTTCCTAAAGGTAAAGTTTTAATTCTGGATCTGTTCTCAGGCTGTATAATGGCATTCTTGGCAGAGCACTGTATGTTTTAAGTTATTTGACAATGATGTGGTTCCCTATGCTTTGTCACCTGAACACAACCACCTCTTTGCTACTGTTCACTTAGACTGTCAAATGACTTTCAAGCATGAAATGGATTGGGCACATCTCACTGGAGATTTTATTAGACTTTTTTTTTATATATTCTAGCCAACCTCGTCCTGTTGTTCCTCTGAGTTGCTTGTCCAGAGAGGAACCGTCTTGATAGCCTTAAACAACTGTGTAAAAACACAAGTCAGAGTGTGAATAGGGAGAGAAACTCCTCTATCAGATGAATGTAAATCTTGCCTGAACGGAGGACAGGTCTTTCAGTTCCATATTATTTGATTGAAGGTGATGTCAGCCACCCATGCGGCATATATTGTTTTCGTTTTGGAGTTACACAGAGTTCCCATGACTTTTGAAAATCCTTTGCACCACAGTTTTGACTCATCATTCTGTCGAGCAGTGACTGCAAAGGTGTCAAACAAAGACACACATTTTGGTACATTTAATACAGAATACAGTACTATCAGCAGTTCATTCAGTATCTCCACAGGGTTGAAATTGTGACAGAAAAGGTGGAATGATAATATAAATCACATAATATACACTGTGACATTTGATCCAAAAGACTTGAAGTCAATTAAAGATATATTGACAATTTATTGAATTTGATGCAAAATACTAGAGCCGATGATTACACTACTATTCACATCTTTGTGGATTTAAAAACATACTTTTATTATTAATAATTTGATCAAAAATGACAGTAAAGACATTTATAATGTTGCAAATGATTTCTGTTTCAAATAAATGCTGCTCTGTTACACTTTCTATTAATCAAAGAATCCTGAAAAATGCTTAATGGTTTCCACAGAAATATTAAGCAGCACAGCTGTTTTCAACATCAAATCAGCATTGATTTCTGAAGGAACATTCAGCAGTATTACTGTTACTGTATTTTCCATGCTGATGAACATTCAGCAGTATTACCGTTACTGTATTTATATCAAATAAATGCAGCATTGATAAACGTGGAAGAATTTCCAAAAGATTTAAAGTTGTTACAAATCCCACATTTTTGAACAATAGTCTACATATTTGCATTCATTATTAATCTGTTTCATTCATAAGTGCTTCTAAATTCAGATAATGCATATCTGGTATAATCCAGCCAGTAGACTGAACGGTTCTTCTGCAATGTTTTACATTTACATTTATTTATGTCTGTGCATGTCTAAGTGAAGTAATTCTGAAGTTAAGAGATGTCAAACGCTTGTTTTGAAGCGAGGATACAATAAGGCTGCACTTATTTTAGCAAAGTGTAGAGGGAGATTATTTCATTATATTACTTTGTGCAATGAGCAAAACAGTAATAAACTACAGTAATAAATTACTGTAATAAACTGTCGTCATCTCCTTTGTAGAATGATTTGCATTCTTGGGATGTTAAGCTGAAATTGCAGGAAAAGTACCTCTATGGTACATGCAGTCACATTCATAACAACTTCTAAAAATAACAACGTATAGGCCAACTACGGTGGTGTTGGCTGACCACATAGTGCGTTTTGGTGGGCCATTAATGTAAACCACAGTGAGTTATTTATAAACTGAATGTACAGTACACAGACAGGAATAAAGATCAGATGTGTAACTTGTACCCAGATGGTGGAGGAGAGTACTTCACAGGCTTTGAGCTGCCTTTTTAGTAATGATAAAAGGAACCTTTCTGCAGCTTGCAGGAGTAAGGTTGTTTTATTGTTTGGTCTGAACCCTTTTTGATTCTACCACTCTCTCTCTCTGCCCTGCAGGTCTCTTTTTAAATGTTTGTATTTCGGTACATTTGCGTCATCAGTGCGAGTGCCACCCTGAGTCCTAGCAGCAGATGTTTACTGCTGTAGCCAGGGAACTCAGGAAGAGAAGGTGCTCACTTCACTTCACTTCACTCTAAATTTAGACATACACACAGAATTCAGCTTGCACCTGTCTAAAGGCACAGTCAACAATGAGAAATTATTCAGAATATGTGTTATATTTATTATATATAAGGGATAATGTACTTTTTTTTAAAGATTATCACAAAATAAATCACAATGGTGATAAGGTGTGAAGCATAGGGGTCTTGTAACACCCTGAAGGGCTTTATATTGTGATAACAACAACCAACTTGATATGCAGTCTCCTACTTATTACAAGACTATTTGCCACATAAGTAAATAATTAGACACAAAATATTGATTTAATTTAGCGTAGTTAGCTCATTAAACACAAAGCTTCTGCAAAGAAAAAGTTCCTAGCAAGCAGCTTTGAGCCTATCTGAGGAAACAAGTTAAAATATGAACGTGTAAAGGGTAATGTACATCAATTATTACAACGCTTTTTTCCATAAATAATGACAGGCAAAAGGAATTTGTTACCTCAGCTTAATTTTCTTTTTTCTATGTTGCCGCTTTTGCATCCTCCAGGCTACTTTTAGGAGATAAATTCCTTAATTTCCGAGTTTATCTGGAATGGTAAACGACCCAGAATAAAACTTTCACATTGCAGCGTCCTATACTTTCAGGAGATTGGCTGTACCAAATTCTGAATGATATTATTTGTCATTTCAACTTAAGGCTCTTCATTTTTGGGTCTATCCTCAATCTAAAGCTTCATGGAGAGTAATCGAAGCTGACAGGCTCCAACATATTTTATTTGCTGGCACAGGAAATAAAAATGATAAATACAAATTTGGCCTGGTTGTGGCGAATTCTATTCTGGAAAAGGGTGGAACGTCTGATGGGAGGACATTTCAAATTTTGTAACCACACACCCTTATGGCACAACTTTATTTTTTTTTATATGGAAATCGGCCATTTGTCAAGCCCTCTTGGTCTACATTAGCCATAAATCCATGCGGTGACTTATATGATAACAAAAGACATTTCAAGAACTAAGTAGTGTTTACCAGCATCATCATATTTTGTCTTTTTTCAGTTACGCTCTGCTCTCAAGGCCTATGGAGTTCCCTGGGCATCCCCCATTTCCTCTCATCCTATGTGGGATTGGATCACACCACCCTCTGGTTGGCCATCTGTTTCTCTAATATATAGAAAACTTAATGATCACAGTGCAAAGCCTCTTTCTATTAAACCTATCGGGAATCGTGAATGAACAGATTTTGACTTCGACTGGGAGAGGGTGTGGTCTAATCGAACTAATTTCTAAAAACTTGGCTCATCGTTTTATCCATTTCAAAGTAATCCATAGAGCATACATAATTCCATACAAGAGGTTTCAAATGAAACTGCAATCGATCTATAACTGTAATATCTGCAACACGTTATCATCAGGTACTTTTCTCCACATGTTTTGGGAATGTCCAATTGTTGTCAACTTACGGACACACGTGAATTCTGTTTTATCCTTTTTACTACAACTTGATTACATGTCTAATCCATGTTTATGTCTTCTCAATGACGATTCTTACTCTTTTATAAATTCATTAAAGAAGAGAATGTTGTTTGTTGGTTTTGCAGCTGCAAAGAAAATAATAATACAAAATTGGTTTACTTGGCATATGTGTGCAAAAACATTTTAGATTCATAGCCTCCTTAAAATAGTGTCTTGTGAATGTACAACAGCACATTTGAATAAGGCTAAACCTTGAACCATCGATGCGTGGCAATATTTTTCTTCCAAATTATGGACTATATAAAGGAATGACCATAAAAATGTTTTTTTCCCCTTTTCTTCTTTCAGATTGTGAAAATATTGAGGTGTCTGTTGCTCCCCCTTCCCTGTTTTGTTTGAATGGATGTTGTTTTGTTGAATTAAAGACAATAAAAAAAAGTTGATCCCAAAAAAATAAATAAAAATAATGACAGGCACATGAAATTGATTTGAGAAGAAATGTTTTTTTTCTTATAATCCATTGCAGTGTACAATTGTTCTTGAACAAAATTTGTTGTAGGCCCAGTACTACTACTGAAATCCTTCAATTAAATTTGACAATAAATACAGTCAGCAACTAAGGCGCAACATGGCACTAGGCGTGTTTGAATGAAACAAGAGAACAAGTGCACCGGCAGTAAGATATGAGAGACATGAAAAAGTGGCGACCTCAGATACCCGGATGAGCAGTAATTATGAAGCATTGCTATTAACAAGAGTCATTATCAGGGAATAGCTGACCTCGGAATGTCACAAATGACCAGTCAGAATGGCATTTCAGAGAGCCGTGTAATAAAACGCAAGTCTTTGAAACTGAGTTATTTCCACAAATTAGGCCAGATTGCTTTGTACCAATAGCAGGTCACATGAATGGTATTCCAGAGCAGTTTGTGCTGTTTTCTTACTAAGTGACTTCAAATAGATTCTGGATCTAAAGCTTTAGTGTGAACGGACCAAAAACTGTAGTTTGTCTCCTCCAGAATTGTGGTTGTTAGTCTGGAAGTGCAGCAGTGCTGTATTTAACGGAATCGTTATTTTCCTCCATCCTTTGTGTTCTGGCCTATCACACGTTGGGGATTGCAGCAGTGTAGTGCTGTCAAAGGTAAAACATCATTTTGTCACTGAAGACTGACAAAGGCCTATTAATTAGTGGAGTTTCATTAATCCAGGCAGCTAATTACCCTAGGAGCATGATTTGTGAGCTTATCTGGAGAGATAAGGAGTTAAATATGATGATAGTTCTGCTTATCCCTGCTTTGGGTAATTGTAATTACTACAGTATAGTGTAAAGGGAACATTGGCAAATTGTCTCAGATTAAAAAATCATTATCGTTCTCCAATGAACATGCAGCCTGGTCTCCCGGTTTATTATGAAAACAATGTAGCAATTTGGCATAAACCGAGACAGCAGATTATAGCTAGCAATTAAGTTTCGTTCTTTCAAGACAGCTTTTATTCGTAACTGGCATAATGTCATGGGCTGTCAACAGCGTGACAAGGGCTTCTTATGAATCTGACACAGGTATAAATGACTCTGTATCCTGGCTCTTTACCACGCTGGGTAAAAGCTCTAATTAAATGTCCTTGAATTCCTGCACTGATTCAAACATACAGGCTACATTATTCTTTCTCCTCTTTCTGTGGACTGTTATTCATGACTCTTGCTCTGATCTTTCAAATATTAGTACCATGCTGGCCTCATTAATTCCTTTCCATTATATGTATATTTTTGGATTTGATTTGATTGTATGCGAAGTAGAAAGTGGAAATCCATCTCAGTGGATTGGCCACACTGCAGAATCCACTGCAATGAAGCTGGAGTTTGTCTAAGAATGAAAGCAGCAATTAGAATCAGCTTTGATTTTCTTTCAGGCTGTATGATGAAAGCTGGCACTTTTACACAATCATGTCTCAAAGCCATTTCTGAGGTCCATGACCTGCTACTCATGTCACTGATGCAGTTACTGTAATGCAAAACAAATGTGAAGTGGCTATAAGGTAAACGTACGCTTTTATGTTTTGCATCATCTTTTTGTTCTTCTTATTTTTAGCATTTTGTTGTAGTTTTGCCTGCAGTTCATTTGTGAATCTATTTTATACTATTTAAAAAAAGTTGCACTTGCATATAAATGTGGTGCAGCTCCCCAAAATATTGATATTTATATATATTGTAATATTGACACCTCTCTATAAATGTAGAAACTCTCCAAAATATTGTGACTCAGTGTTGATTTTAGACAAGTAGCCAATAGTGGGGAAAAAATCCTAATATTAACCACTTTCCTTTCAAATGAGCAGATGCTTACATTGTCTTGTATCATGTGATGCATACATTGGTGTTAACTTAAAAAAAAAAAAAAAAAAAAAAAAAAAAAATTTGTAGTGTTTTACTGACTAGGCCAAGTCTATAAACTTTTTGACCTTTGATATGCCTCGACCTACAGTTGCCATGTTTGGCAGTGTCCAAGTATTTTAAAAAGATAGACAAGGAAAAAATTGCTGCCTCGGCTTGTCCACCAGGTCTAGTCAGTGTTGTCAATCTTCCAGAGAAGATTGGGATCAATTCCACTATGTGTGCTATTCTGACTTCAGCACGGCTCCCATTAGATGTTTACTTCACCTCAAATCATAGAGGAGAGAAGTGCGCCCACAACCGTCAAAGGATTTAGCACCTGAGAGTAAGAAAGCTGCAGCATTCTGAAACAATCACAGTGGTGAAAATGGAAGCAGATTGTGCCTGCTGTGGTCTGATTGATTTATCTGGGACGAGGGTAAAAGATAACTTCCTTCTGTGAAGATTTTAAAGATGAACCATCTACGGGCACATTGTGAGGACACACCTCCTCTATTCCACAGCTCAGTGCAGCTTGATCTTTAAGCTCAGTGTTACAGGTGCTTTTTTTAAATAATACTTTGGTTAAATACATCTTACTATCTACAGTAGCATATACAATTATCTTCCAAATTCCCTTGCAAACCTCTTATAGCCAGTTCACAGATTGCATTCAGGTATATTTTACTGAAAATTAAAATGGATCTTGTTGGTTTTCCTAATAACTGGAAATCAGCCAAACTAGGATTAGTTTTTATGTTATGGGTATGTAAATTCATTTTTACTTCAGATCTTATCTGCAATGTTAGGTCTAGGCAAAAGGTCTTTTTGGGCTGGATAAGCGATATATTTAAACCGTTAAATAGGTGGGTGTGTCTGCTGCACACTGCTGAAATATAGCCTATTTCTATATACACGTAATAATTTGGGAATTATTAAACATGAACTTATTAGTATCAGAAATTGATCTGAATGTACAATGAATAAAACAAAAGCTTCTGTTACTATATTGCTCTATACTGAAATGAAAAGCTCAATTTACCATCTTGAAATAAAGCTTCATGTCCTTACTGTATGTAGTCAGTTATTTCTCTGAATAAATTATGATGTGTATGTTTTTAACGTCCTAACTGAGCAACATCTATTTCAGACTCTCCAAGATCACGCAAATGTTTTTATTAGCATTACCGTTTCCATGTAAAATGTTGTATGCTAAATTGATGATTAATTGAACCAAAGTTTAAACCATTACCTGCTTTAAAATAAACGTGTGTCTGTCTGATGTTTATCATGTTCATGATGTTCGCTACCATAATGATTGTAGCTTTTTAATAAGTAGGGGAAATTCCCAAAATTAAACAAATAACCGTTTACATGCCTAGGGTGTTTGCATTGTAAGAATGAACATAGATATTTCAGATTTTAAAACGCTGGCTTGTTAGGTGATGTTTTCTTGTTAAAATCGTACAATTTCCTATTAATTCAATGGAACATACTAGGGTTTACCAGTATAGCGGCGCGGCAGCTTCACTTTTATCACGTTATGAGCAATCCAGTTCTCTATTCAGTGGTACAGACATAAGTACAGATAAGTGGTACAGACATAATAGACTTAATTGTGAAGTGAATGTCATGTTTTCGGAGCTTAATTCCATGTTAAATGCAATGAAAAAATAGTTTAACCTTTAGAATGCTTTTTTTTTTAATCAATAAAAAGTACAACTTAAGTACATTTCTACAGTTTAGAAGCCTTTTATTTAATTAAGATTAGATTGTCTGCAAGTGCAGTTTATATATATATATATATATATATATATATATATATATATATATATATATATATATATATATATAAAATGCAATAACTTACCTCTGAAGTGGCATTTATTTTTCTAGTAACGTGAACCGGAGAAATTCCAACAGTATAATAGGAGCAGAAACCACCATCTTGACTCATTTCATTTCTGTCACATAAATTTGTATCCAAGTCTGACTTCATGTTGGTATAGAACAGGGGTAGGCAAGTTCGTTCCTAGAGAGCCGCAGTCCTGCACAGTTCAGCTCCAACCTTGGAAAAAAACCTTACCTGCCTGTACCGTAGTAATCCTGAGTGGATTGATAAGCTTGTTCAGGTGTGTTTGATTATGGTTGAAGCTGAAATCTGCAGGTCTGCGGCTCTCTAGGACGAACTTGCCTACCCCTGGTATAGAACATACTTTTATTTAAATATTTATTTATTTATTTGATGCACACTATGCGTTTTAAAGAAATATTAGACTTTTCAAAACTTATCTCTTAAGTTGTTGTCGCAGTTTGTTGCCACTTGTCTGGCCTTGGTGCTTGTTATCTTTAAGTAAATACTTTGGTATTTGGAGCACAAATGTTGTATGCACTTTTTGTCTTTGAAGAGTATGTAAGTGTAAATCTCTCCACAGTTGCATTTGAAAGAAAGAAGCTTTTCTCACTCTTAGGCTGATGACTGATGAAAAGTAAAAGGCTGTCTGTGACTCTCAGTATTAATTGCTGTAGAGAGATTCACAGATTCACATTAAAATAAACTTCAGTAAATGCATGTATGTACTGTACATAGTGAGGACCAAAGACTAAGTCCTCTTTGGAAATATTGTTTTTTTCATTTAAACATGAAAATAATTTTTTTTTTTTTTACAGGAAGAGTTAAAGGAATAGTTCACCACTAAAAAACCCGAATATTTTGGCTTATGGACTTATGAAATGATGGACTTTTTTAGCTGGAAGCAGTGGTTTGACAAAAAAAACAGATTAGTTTATTACAAATAAAGTTTTACACTTAATCTATTAACATCTTGTGAAGTCGTGTGGATTACTTGTGGCTTATTGTGATGTTTTCTATTTTTCCTTTTCTCTAATGTGTTATGTAGCTGTTTCTGCATGTAGTGTTGTCAAAAGACCCAGTACTTCGGTACCAAGTCGGTACTAAAAAAAATTAACTGGACAGTACCAGGTTTCTTTAAGTACCGGTGGTACCGAGTGCCCGGTTCTTGACGCATACAGCGCTTTGATTTCCGCGAAGCAGAAAACGCAGATGGAATCTCAAAATCCAGTCATGAAAATGAAACTTACATTTTAATATGGACAGTCACGGTATTTGTCAAAGTTAGCATAAATTAATCAAATCTCCATATGGACCAGTATCTGTAAATGTTAAGTCGCAAAAGTTGGTTGAAATATATGAATCCTGCATGTTCTGCGCATACCTGTGTGAATGAATGAATGGTTTGTTTACTACATAGACTGAAGCGTGTGTTGCTTGCAGTAATTTCAGCATCTGCCATCTCAATGAGGACATAAATACATAAACAACATCACCAGAACTGTTCTGAGTCACTTCACAAGCATTTTACGGTTTCATTTGAATAAAACCAGTGCCAGTTTAAAGATATTCACTACAAGGTCATTTTTACATAAAAGCATTGTTCTAGAAATATTACTAGCCTATTATTTAGGAGAATGTATGTTATACTGCTACTACTGTTGAAAAAATTTATAAAACTTTTTAAAGAAATAAATCATACAATATTTCTTCGATTTTTTAAATTTTAATAGCAAATCCCCTTTATTTACCAAAAAATAAAATGTGTTGAAATTTTATTAATTAAATTAAATTTGGGTGAAACTTGTTTACTGTTTTTCGTAATTATATTACTTGTAGAAAAACTTTAAAACAATTTTAAATAAGTATAAAGAATGGCATTGGTTTTATTTTAAGTGATAAAAAGTTTTTTTAAAAATGTTTATTAGCATATTATTGTGTTTTGCTTTGGTACCGAAATTGGTAGCGAGAACCATGGATTTTCACTGGTATTGGTACTGAATACTGAAATTTTGGTACCGTGACAACTAGGGCTGGGCGATATACAAAAAAAAATGATATCTCGATATTGTCAAATATTTTTACGATATTCGATATATATCTCGATATGTTTGCATTTGCATTTAAATAATAAAAAATAAAACATGATTTTCTTTTGCCCATTAAAAAAAAAAAACTATTTAGATTAAACAGCTAATTTAAGCAGTTAAAAAATCTAGACAAAGAGATCACTTACTGCTTTTAAATAAATGTAAATATGGCCTATATGTAACTGAAGCCTATATATAAATAGGCCTATATGTAACTGAAGCAGTGCAAATTAAGTAACAGTTACAGAAAGTGCATTCTTCTTTTTAGTGCATGCAATTCACAATTTAAACTATGCAACTGGGATAAGTATTTTATTTAAATTTTTTTAATAAGTTTTTAAGCTAAGAACACAAGTCTGTCAACTGTCTGTGGTTTTAAGAGAAGCTCTGTGGCATGAAACTATGGTCCTACTGACACTAAAAACCCTCTTAGATAGGGAGCTAGTTGCTGAAGCACATAGCTATTTCTTATATATAAATATATATAAATGAATACCAAAGACTTTTGCATTCTCTCTGTTTTTTCATTATGGAAACTGGTAAACATATCAGTGAAATTCCCCAATAGTAATTCCAAATGGCCATAGCCTATGTTTCTCTATTCAAACATCAGCAGTCGAGTAAGTGCATTTATTTTGCGATCACAAATGCAAACAATACAGTTGAGATCTCACGACAGAACACAGACCGGCTGAACGACGCTTTCATTAGATCGCTCAATTCCAGCTTGTTAGTGTTTTCAGATTATCGTCAGCGGCTCTTCCGCAATGAGGAGTGAGCACGTGCGCATGGTTGCCAGATTGCTTAAAATAAGCAAACACCGGGCAGAAAATGTATCCTTGTAACAGTGGAGCTCTGATTCGGAGATTTAAACTCTTGTTATCTGGCAACTGCTATCATTACAGCTCTCGTAGTAGAGGGACGTAGAGCAGTCAGCAGTTACAGGTTCCTTTTTTGGACATTCGGCGCGTTCTTTTGGGAAAGTATGCTTGAATTTGAAATATTCGATATTCCCGATATATTCAAATTGTACATCGTCGTCAAAATTATTCCGATGTTATCGCTAATATTCGATATATCGCCCAGCCCTAGTGACAACACTATGTGCATGTATACGATCTGCAGAGTTACTAAGCTAAAAATCTTTCACAAAAGGATTTATTCTTTCTAAAAGAGAAGGCTGATCCAGACGCCTGGTTTAAACACGCCCCCACATATCTACATCACGGTGTGGAAATATTTGCATAATGCCACCCAGATTTGCATGCAAAGAAAGAAGGCGTGGCTTCAGGAACCGCAGTAGTGTTAATGCAGCCATGTCAGGGAGACGCTGTGTGTTTCTGTGCAAAAGCAAAAGCACTTTATTTGGCCGTCCAGAAGTAGATGCAATTAGGAATCATTGTTAAGATCTGTTTACAGCAGAACTGCACAACCCAAATATTCAAATTTGTGCAGCGCATTTTATGGATGACAGTTTTGTGAACCTAGTAGAGTATGAAGCTGGCTGTGCACAAAGGCTATTTCCTAAAAAAAAAACACTGTCTTTGCTATGACAATCTGGTGCTTCTGAATCAGCAACTGTAAATATGTTTTGTTATTAGTTTAAGTATTTGCTATTGACTGTTCAAATGCAGAGGTTTGCGCAGCGTAGAGTAATGCGTCGTGTGTGTGTGAGGGGAACAGGGTCACATCGCAGCAGTGAACAGCCTGTCAGAAATCATAGCATGTCAGCTGTCTCAACCGCGGCTTGAGTACTGCATCATCACTGTGTCTGTCACGCGACTCTGTAAACTGATGGTATAACTAACAACATTATTAACTGTCTTGATATTTACTTTGATAGCTGAGGCTCGCGATTATGGCAAGGGGCGTTATATTTCCGATGCCTACTTGTGGTGTTCGGCCAATCACAATGCAGTGGGTCAGTTGGCCAATCTGAACAGACTGCGCTTGTCGGAAGCAGGCCAGGGGCTTTGTTGAAAACAACGCATTTGAGAGAGATGGGGCATAGAGGACCTACAATAAGTAGGTATTTGAAAAATAATGTGTTTTTTGAACATTAAAGCATGTCAACATATTCTGTTACACCAAATAATTATTTTTATAATAGCATCATATGATCCCTTTAAACCTTTAACAATTCTATGAACAAGTTAATATTAAGTTACTTTTTTTCTAGTGGTCTCAGACTTTTGGACCCCATTTTGTGTGTGTGTGGAAGTGTCAGGTAGAGAGAGACCTGGAGTACTCTGGCTGTCCTTAAATCTGTGCCAGCGGGAGTGACATCATACTCGCTGTCTTCCTGTGTGGGAGGTGGCAGCAGGGCACCCAGTTTCAGACTTCAAGAAGAATCACTGTCATCTGGGCATGATGGTGCCACAGGGTGAAGGCTCTGAAGATGTATATTGGTGCATGTATACAAGTATGAACTTAAACTGATTTTAATGCCTGCTCTCATCATTTTGCTTATGCATTTACATTTTGGCAACAGCACTGTTTAACAAATCCCGCATGCAAACAGTGTGGTTCTCTCATTAAATGAGCTCAGCGTGTTTCCAAGAAGCCTGTCAATCATACTATCGATCCATAAGCCTCTGTTCTAGTTATCTATATCTGTGCAAACAAAGAGGCATTAGGCTAGACACTTTGCAGTTTTGGGGAAGCTACTTTGCTGCATGCAATTTAAATTGTCCTGCATATAGGTTATACACCCACAACTAATTCTGCGACTACAGATAACCCTATTATTTAAATGGCACTAAAACCTTTAGTGTAGGACTGTGGAAAATAATTAAAGGTAGTCTCTTGAACAGCACCTTCACTTTGCTTTACATTTTCTTCATTTTCTCCAATATGTCTCTGCCTTTTTTTTCTGTACATGTCACTTCTTTACCAGCGGGTCTATGATTAGAATGATGTCCACCTTGTTGCAAAACCTCATTCCAATTTATTATTGTTATTTACATTATGTAAAAATATATAAAAGCACATTTTCTAAAGTGACTTGATGTCAAAATCCGTACAATATCTTAACAAATCCTAATAATGAAAACACTATTGAATTATTAGGCTGTGACTCTTAGCCAATTTTTGTGTTGTTGTCTGCTCTAGCTCCCTTCCTTCCAATGTAACAATATCTGTCTGCTAAATGTATTAATGTAACTTTCCAATCGATAATGATGTTCTTTAGCACAGTAAACTGACTTATGATAATAATGGGGTGTTCCTGATAGCCAAACAGATGCTAGCAGTTTAATGCTCAACTAGGTTAATAAAGACAAACCTACAGTAGCGTATTTATAGATTAAACTGACCTGCTCTGAACAGATCAGTAATTTTTCTACATTTTTTCTGCTTCCTCTCCTTCCCCGAGGCCTACACATCGATTCTGTTCGAAACTGTTCGTGAGCTGATTCGTACAAAATCTGAAATGATCAGTTTGGTACATTTAAGAAGATAAAATACATAAATAAATAAATATTAAAGGGTCATATGATGAATTTTCAAATTTTCCTTTCTCTTTGGAGTGTTACAAGCTCTTTGTGTATAAAGAAGATCTGTAAAGTTGCAAAGACTAAAGTCTCAAATCCAAAGAGATTTTCTTTTTAAAAATTAAAACGGCTCATTCTAACACAACCCCACGTCTATGTTATGATGTGGGAAGATTTGCATAACGCCACCCAAATGTTCACACAAATAAAGAAGGTGTAACTTTTATTCTCGCTGTTGCTGCTGCCGTCATGTTGTGGAGAAGCTGTGTGTTTCATTGTGAATGCGAAACTACTTTGTTTGGCCTTCCAAAAGAGGACAGAACTAGAAATCAGTGGATAAGTTTCTATTTAAAACACTGTTTTGGAACAGTTTAACCAAGAAATATTCATGTGTGAAATGCATTTTATGGAGGACGAAGACTGTTTCCTGTGAGTAGCCTACAATGCCGGTGTCTGTTTTTATAAAGCGGGGCATTAACAATTTTGCAAGGACAGTATACCGCTTCTAACTCACATTTTCATATTTAAAGGATTTGCTACTGATGATTCAAATGCAAGTTTTGAGAAGTGTAGAGTAGAGCTTGTTGTTTGTTGTTTCTCCGATCACAAATACAGACAAGTATTATGTTTACGCAGCACGATACACAACACAACGCGTAAAAAGACAGTCTAAAGTCATTATAATCAGTAATTATATACCCACTGGATGCAGCAAATGCCTCGTTTATAATGGGTTTTATTGCTTTTGTCTCGTCTCGCCAGGACATACGTCATCAAAGTATGTTAAGGGTCGCCGCGTGACATTCCGTCACACACTCAAGGTATTCGGCCAATCACAACACACTGGATAGCTGGCCAATCAGAGCACAACCTCGCTTTTCAGAATGAAGAGCTTTGTAAAAAATCGATGCATTTCAGAAAGGCTGGGCATAGAGGAGAAACAATAATGTACATTATGTAGAAAATAATGTTTTTTTAACACATTGCATTACACCAAATACACAAAATAATATTATTTTAAGCAATGTCATATGACCCCTTAAAAACAGGGCCAAATCAGTCGCCAGGCCATCGGGAATTCTCCCAGTGCTCCCGATGGCCAGTCCAGGCCTGGTCCTGTCCATAAACATTTTCTGTACATTACAAAATTGTAAGAACATTACAATACATTTTCTGTTATTTAACAAAAAATAAAGTATTGTTTTAGAAAAAAGAAAAAAGTTATAATATGTGATATCACACTAAGATATGGTGTCAGATGTTTTACTGTTTTCATCATAAATTATACAGTAATTAATTTAGATTTATATTTATATTTAGAATATTTAGATTTTTCTTTCAATACATATAATTTAATGTTAAAGTATTTGCAGTGTTTTGCCATATATTGTAATCAATTTAAACCAGGTTTTTACTGTAACATTTTTACAGTAATTTTCAGGCTATTTAAGTGAATAAAAAAATCACAGATACCATAATATACCGTAACGGAAATATATTTATTATTTTATGCATAACTGTGTCATAAATATAGTAATGAGCAGCATTATAAAATATATACATTTTCACAGTTTTTGAACAAGATTCAAATCTGCATCTGTTTGTGTGCAAATATACAGTAATAGTGGTAACTTTTGTTGCTTTATTTTATAATTTCAATGGAACCGAAAGCATTTGGATGAGAGAAACCGGTCAACATATCTTTTTATTTAACGACTGGTAATGGAAATCAGTATCTTACTGCATCCACTGTGTCTTATCATTGTTAAGATTAACTTTTAAGTGTTCAGACTCATTTTTCTCTTTGCTTGCTTGCGAGAAGTCTTAATGGGGAAGTTGTAGATGAAATCTCGTTGAGATAAATGTATGTAATGTAGATGATGCCATTTAAAAGTTTTCAAATTAGATTATATTTGTAGATTAGACTATAAAGTCCACCTCCGAGATCTAAAAAAGTCACATGACCAATGCTTCTTCAGTCTCTAGCAAGACTTCCAACAGACATTTTTACAATGGCAGCTGATTCATACAGGTTGTGGGACAAAGCTCTCCTACAATCAGACTCCACGAAAGCCAGCAGAACTCGCCTTTCATATCTGAGAGCATTAGCGGAACAGACCTCTCTTCATGGAATCCAAAATCTCCTCCAGCCAAACATGGGCTCCATCAGATACTCGCTCTGGCTGCTGGCCATCTTGGGATCACTGGGCTTCCTCCTACACTATTTCATCTGCTATATTACTTTTTATTTCCAATACCACCATGTGACCCAACTAGATGAGAAGAGAAGCGAGATTCACTTTCCCGCTGTTACACTGTGCAACATGAACCCGGTCCGGCTGTCCGCTCTCACTGACTGTGATATGCAGCACATTGGAGGGATTTTGGGCCTTCCTGCAGACACCATCCTCAGTAAGCGTTCCAGCCAAACAGGCGACGTGTACGTGCCGCGACTCAACATCACAGAGCCAGAGTGCAACCTGTGCAGGTTTGACTGGCAGGACTTGTATGATCGAGCCGCTCATCGCCTCTGGGACATGGTGAAATCTTGTCGTTTTCAGGGGATGCAATGCACCCTTGAAGACTTCGAATCTGTGAGTAATCCCTGGCTCTTGCCTTTGAACTTTAATCCATTCAGCTCCCCGTAGCCACGGGCCGGTGTTCTCTGCGAGAGGTGTCTAGGAACCTCCTCATATGCATATTAACTTCCCTCTACTGAAGAATCAAATTTAGTAAAATAGGTTATGACAAGAATAGATTAAGAGTTTTTTTTTTTCTTTCCTTTTTTTTGTAGGTAGTTCATCTTGATATCTTCTAAGGCCTCAGCTCAAGTACTGTGAAATTAGAATATAACCACTACAAGAACGTCTTGTCTTTTTTGGTCTTTTTTTTAACTATAACTAGACTTCAAAGCTTGAAACTGATTCTGTTTGAAGTTGCTTTCTTTTTCAGTTGCACTAGTGGTTTTGGACCACCTGTCTTGTAAGCTATAAAACACTTACAAGTTGAAAAACCAGAGAACAAGGGCTGAAATTTGAGATGAGTAAAGTGTTTTCAATTAATTTTATTTAATAAATGTTTTTATTTAATTCTAGAAATTGAGCAATTCCAGTCACATGATTAAGGGAATTATTAAAATCATTACAATTAATTAACTGATTTTGTTTTTGAATGCCTCAACTGTGTGTGAGCACTTTAAATCGCTCGGGGACAAGAAAGGAAGTGTGCCAAATATGCGATATGAAACTGTCCTACCACAATAGCACATCAAGTTTGAAAAATCACCTAATTTCTGTTAGTAGTTTGCCTATAGTATATCATTGGTGTAAAAAAAAAATATAACCACAACAAAAAAACCCGAGCTGCTTTTATCTGCCATGTTAATTAGTAATTTTGTTGATGATAAAAATGTACTGTTAATTTGCTTTGAAAATACTTGCGAAAACGGCAGCCATAAAAAACTTAAAGTAGCCCAGCCTAATAATAATTTGTCTATTACAAAAGTATTAGTCTTTACTGACCTTTGTGTTTTGTATCACTAATGCAGTGTCCGTTCTTGGAGCATATAAGCCCTGCACGCATGAGGCACACGGCTTTCAGCTCGCACTGTCCTGTAAATTATTAACAGTTCACCAAAAAATGAAAATTTGATGTTTAGCTGCTTACTCCCAGGGTATCCAAGATGTAGGTGAATTTGTTTCAAATTAACACTCCTAATTGATATTGTAGATGGAGTGTGAATGGTCTATTTGAAAGATAGGTTATGCACTTGTAAGTCTGCTATCCGCCGTAAAGCAAGCAAGAAGATGCCTCACGCGTAGGCTGTGTTGAGGATACAGAGTACAGTTAAGACAGTTCAGGCATTGTAGTGCATCAGAGGTTAAAAAACAAAACAAAAAACTATATAAATACTGTTCAGTTTCTTGCACAGTCCGATCATTTTGTGTCTTTACACATCAATATATCATCACAAGCCACAGGGTTTAATTTGATTGTGTGTGTTTTTTTTTTTTTTTGTATTATTGTATGTTTAAGCTGTGATTCCCGTCCACTTGCACTATATGACTGACAGACTGCAACGGTTTGATTTAAAAGTCTCAGTTTGTGTTCTACTGAAGTAACAAAGTTACCTACATTTTGGATGCCCTGGGGGTAAGCAGATGAACATCAAATTTTCATTTTTGGGTGAACTTTCCCTTTAAAAGTTTATTAATTCGGAACGTGTCGCGTGCCCATATTACACCAAAATGCGACACTTGGGTCTTCAGAAACAAACCCACCACGCGTGAAGTCGACTGGATAAACGATTCTCGACATAATATAAATGCAAACAGACAGACAGACACACAGAGATTCCTGCCTTTATTACACCGCATCTTGTCTCAACAATCTGGCAAAATGATAGACTGCCATTCAAATGTTTGGCTTGGTAGTTTTTATTTGTGTGTTTTATTAGAATTTTTGGAATGTCTATTATGCTCGCACAAGGCTGCATGTATAAATACAGTAAAACAGAAATATTGTGAAATATTATTAGAATTTTTTAAATTATTTAATGTTTAAAATAAAACTCCCATTACTCCAGTCTTTAGTAGCACATGGTCCTTCAGAAATCATTCTGATATTCTAATTTGGAAATATTTCTTATTATCAGTGTTGAAAACAATTATGCTGTTTAATATTTTTGTGGAAACCATTATATTTATATATATAATATTCTTTGATGAATAAAGTTCTAAAGAACAGCATTTATTTAAAATATAAATCTTTTATAACATTATAAATGTCTGTACTGTTACTATTTATCAATTTAATGCAATCTTGCTAACATTTATTTAAAAAAGGGTTAATGTATGTTTTGGCAGTCTGCTTTTTTTTTTTGCATTCAAAGTAGAATAAAATTCTTAATGTGAATGTGTAGTAAGCTTACATATAACAATAAGAAATGTGCATGCGTCACCCTGCAAACTAATTACTGTTCACAGACCTCAATGAGTTTTTTTTATAATTTGTTTTTAATGCATAATCACTAGAAAATGTTGTATATGCTATTAAGAAGTATTAATACTTAATAATTGGTGACTTATACAGAGAGACACAACCACTTCATGAAGTGGAAGGATCGTATTTGTGATCTGGGGGTCTGTGTCATGAACTTAATTAAGCTCTGTTGTTTTCTGTAAAGGTCAGTGTATTTTACAAAGTACAGTGATTAATATTTCAGCTGAAAGAAGATCAATTCTGCACCTGCAATGTATTTGTGGGAGTGATGAGTTTATTAAAATGAGATCTCTGATATCTAATTGACAGCTTATTATGATCTACTGGAGAAAATATATGGCAGTATGTAATTATAGACAGATATTACATTGAGAGTGTTGTACTGCTGTGCAAATAGAGATGGATTAAACCCAAAAGAAGAACAAAGTGAAACAGATTGGGAGCAATCCATGTAAACACGTCTTAAAATAGCCTTGTTATTAAAATGTCACAAACATCAGGACATTCCCATGAGGGAGGTTAGGACAAGGACAGCTGCACAGACTAAATAAATATAATATTCTAACTTCTCAATCACTGGGATACATAATACTCAAATAAAGAAGACTTTAAAAACACTAGGGGAACTCGCTAAGAATAATAGTGGCATTTATTTTAAAATGCAGTCTGGGATGTTTTAGTGCCTGATTCGCTAAAGAAATTATGTGTGTTTGTGTGTGTGTGTGTGTGTGTGTGTGTATGGATGATTTGTCTTGATTTAATTATCCTTTGAAGAATAATTGCTGCCATTGATCAATATAGAATTTTCACAGACATGTCTACATTTTTTTTTTTCAGTGATGAAGACAGGCCAGTAGAATTTGAGGTTTGGATCACATGTCTAGAGCTGCTGCAGATGCTAATCTAAAGAACATAAAACACCTTAAAGGGTAAAAAAAAAGATGAAATAATAGAAAATGTGAAAATCTAGTGTATTGGCCTGATTCTATAGTGCATAAAAGGCAAATCAGTTAAAGTGACATGAGCATTTGTCAGGACCTGTAAAAAAAACTCTCATACACTTATTAGTATTATACAGGAACATTTCGTTCCATTTTAGAGGACAGACTTTCTTGTGAAGGCTATGAAGTAAATTAAAAATCACCTTGACAAGTTTCTCAGAACTGTGTAAGTGTTGCATGAGATTTACTTTCTGTCCATTTATTGAAATAAACAAGCAGCTTCTAGAGTAGTCTGATGAAATGTAAGTCAGTGAATAGAGCATATGTAACACTGAATTAAATCGCATGGTTAGAATCAAATCCGTCAGGGTGGTGATGCAGTAGTTCAAGATCTGCGCTAGCGACTCAAAGCCCATCGTTTCAAACTTGCTAGTGGTGACCTGTCAGCAGAAAGTTTACAAGATCTTTTATGATGACTTCATTTTTTGAACAAGGCACTTAACCTCAGACCACTGTTGGGGTCTTCACACAGTGTGTACTTTAAGTGGCTTTGAACTGTCAGTTAAATATATAATGTACTGCACTTCCAGTGAGTTGAAGAAAGTACTTCAGAACTCGGTCACTTGTATAACCTTGCGTGCAAACCTCATATGATGTTCCAGGAATCCTTTGTGCTGACACTAATCGCTTTAGTTCACATGTTGACATCCTTCATAGCTGCAATGAGGACATATACGTTATTGCACTCTGTATTTTCTTGAATGATCCTTGAATACTGTGATGTCAAAAATATATAGAAAATTGATCCACTTGATTGATAAAAAAAAAAAAAAAAAAATATATATATATATATATATATATATATATATATATATATATATATATATATATATATATATATATATATATATATATATACAGGTCCTTCTAAAAAAAATTAGCATATTGTGATAGTTCATTATTTTCCATAATGTAATGATACAAATTAAACTTTCATATGTTTTAGATTCATTGCACACCAACTGAAATATTTCAGGTCTTTTATTGTTGTAAAACTGATGATTTTGGCATACAGCTCATGAAACCCCAAAATGCCTGTCTCAAAAAATTAGCATATTTCATCCGACCAATAAAAGAAAACTGTTTTTAATACAAAAAAAGTCAACCTTCAAATAATTATGTTCAGTTATGCACTCAATACTTGGTCGGGAATCCTTTTGCAGAAATGACTGCTTCAATGCGGCGTGGCATGGAGGCAATCAGCCTGTGGCACTGCTGAGGTGTTATGGAGGCCCAGGATGCTTCGATAGCGGCCTTGAGCTCATCCAGAGTGTTGGGTCTTGCGTCTCTCAACTTTCTCTTCACAATTTCCCACAGATTCTTATGGGGTTCAGGTCAGGAGAGTTGGCAGGCCAATTGAGCACAGTAATACCATGGTCAGTAAACCATTAACCAGTGGCTTTGGCACTGTGAGCAGGTGCCAGGTCGTGCTGAAAAACTAAATCTTCATCTCCATAAAGCTTTTCAGCAGATGGAAGCATGAAGTGCTCCAAAATCTCCTGATAGCTAGCTGCATTGACCATGCCCTTGATAAAACACAGTGGACCAACACCAGCAGCTGACATGGCACCCCAAACCATCACTGACTGTGGGTACTTGACACTGGCATTTTGGCATTTCCTTCTCCCCAGTCTTCCTCCAGACTCTGGCACCTTGATTTCCGAATGACATGCAAAATTTGTCCAAATGTCTGGAATCGGTCCTTCTCCACAATCTTCCTCAGGGTCCGGCCACCTCTTCTCGTTGTGCAGCGTTTTTTGCCACACTTTTTCCTTCCCACAGACTTCCCACTGAGGTGCCTTGATACAGCACTCTGGGAACAGCCTATTCGTTCAGAAATTTCTTTCTGTGTCTTACCCTCTCGCTTGAGGGTGTCAATGATGGCATTCTGGTCAGCAGTCTTACCCATGATTGCGGTTTTGAGTAATGAACCAGGCTGGGAGTTTTTAAAAGCCTCAGTAATCTTTTGCAGGTGTTTAGAGTTAATTAGTTGATTCAGATGATTAGGTTAATAGCTTGTTTAGAGAACCTTTTCATGATATGCAAATTTTTTTGAGATAGGAATTTTGGGTTTTCATGAGCTGTATGCCAAAATCATCAGTATTAAAACAATACAAGACCTGAAATATTTCAGTTGGTGTGCAATGAATCTAAAATATATAAAAGTTTAATTATTATCATTACATTATGGAAAATAATGAACTTTATCACAATATGCTTATTTTTGAGAAGGACCTGTTTATATATATATACTATATATATATATATTCTTCTAGCTTTAACATCACAGCTCTGGTTGGTGTTTTGTTGAAGTTTGGACTGTGCACATTCACATGTGGTGAATTCAGAGTGTGCCATTTCTTATCTTAATATACTCATTAAGCTCCTTTTATACTTTAGATGAATTACAAATGAAAAATGTTCAGATTTGAATAACCAGATTGTCACAAAGTCTGAAGATTTACAGTTCTCTACATAGTAATCTGCTAGCGAGCTATAAATGAAGTCAGGCTATAAAACAATTTCTCATTTCTTATTTGTATGGTTCAAATTCCTGTTTCTACTGATAAAAGTATCAGTCTACACATCTCAAAAGTGTGAACGTTTGGAAAGCGTTGCAGTAAATGTTTGTGAGTGTGTAAATTTGTCATTTCTCTTCTTCTTAGTGTCAGGAACTCCCACTCAGTGAACACTGACTATCCAGACATCTCACAGAGAAAAATGTAACATTTAATAGCAACTTCCAAAAGACAAATACAGTACCCACATTCCTGTATTAGTGAACAAACAGCTTATTTTGCATCCTCTTGGAGTTTTTGTTTTGCCCAAGGGGAACAGATGAGGCAAAACGTGTTGATGTGGACACGTCTCATGTTCTTTGTCCTGTGGGGATACATTTGTTTTGTTTGACCCATGGCCTCATACACAAGTAATTGGTCTCTAGATTATTTATTGTCATGCTGCGGTACATCTGGAAAGTCTGTCTGTCACACAAGGCTTTTTTTGTGCGTGCAGAGATGTTCAAGTAGCATTTTAAACAACTTTCATCTATATTTATTTTTGTAAATCTATCTTTGTAATTTATCTGCACCAAGAAAAAAAGTATGTAAACATTCAGCTTAAGTATCTTCTCAAATGATCAGTTGTACTTCACCTCATCTGTCTTTGTTTATCTTTTTCTTTTATATTTCTTGCATCTGTATGGTTGTTGTTGGTGTTTTTTATTTTAATTTTTTTACTTTTTGCTAGTTGCTGGAATAAGACACAGCAGGACTATAAAGGTGCAGTCACATATACTGCTGCTTGGTGAATCCAGTAATTTCAATAGGAATCTGCACATTTGGTAGTTTCGTTTGAGGACGAAAATGGTCCCATGCAGATTTTGCTCATGTTCAAATCTGCCACATTACTTGTTTGACTGTTTGGTTTGAAAGTGACTTCTGTGTGAGTGGTGCTTAATGCATTGCTACACTATTGACAATGGACCTTTTTCCTGTGAAATTTCGCTAAAGTGATCAGACCACCTCGTAAATGAATCCTAATATGGTCCACTTGACTTGTGTTATATTTTAAGTCCTCTGAGAATGTACGATAGCTTTGTAGGATAAATTTAATTTAATTTAATTCATTATTTACACAAAATCTTTACCACTAATGGGCTGTTAAAGTGTGGTCACATAGCAACATTTGTGGTCAAAAAATGGTCCTCTGCAGCAAATTTGTGTGACCATTTTGAACTCAAACAAAATCCACTTGGGGAACTTTTTCTCCTTTGTGTGAAACAAAATTCTGCAGAAAATGGTCAAAGTGACCTAACCTTTAACTGCTGTGACTGAATCGGTCACTAAGAACCAGATCAGTCCAATGTGCAAACAATTTCTGCAGGTTCGGTCCGCCATAAGATTCTGATCTGATGACCTGACTAAAAAAAAAATCTGTTTCTTAATGAAAGAAGGCTAAGTTGGTCAAAATCTTCATCGCAAAATGATACATTTAGAGTAAATAACACTTGTCAGGCTGGTCTGTCTGTAACAATAGCCAAACCAGTAACAGACCACAATTACTCATCTAAAATGAGTTGATTTAAGATGGTTTTAAGTAGCCTATTTTTTTTTCAGCAGAGTAAATTTAATTTTCCTTGAGCAAGAATTTTTTTAAAATGATTTAAGATTGCAGTTAATTGCAGTGACCTGACCTGCTGCGTTTGCAAACATATCCATGCAGAAACCAGAAGTGGATCCCGAATCAGTGTGCAGCTCTGTTGTAATATCAATTCCAGTGCAACATCCTGCCATTATGCCTTTGTGTCTCATAGATGTACAGAGGAGATATTAATATAGAGAGAGGTTACGTGGTCACAGCTATTCAGATTGTTGAAGAGATAACTGATACTGCATTCATGAGTGTAACACATAGACCAGGTCTGCTGTCTCGCTTTAAAAGCCTCTACACGAAAAAAACATTTTTTGTGTATTTTGAACTGGTAAATAAAAGAAAGATGAATAAATTCGAGATGTTGTCATGCAGGGAAACATTCCTATTACTTGCTCCCCAGGTATCCATGGCAACCCTAATTCTGCAGGTACCGACCATTCGTGGCTGGTAATTGCTTCAAACGGATGCATACTTTTACCAAATTAACCTTTATCAAAACCTTGAGACGTATTAATCTTCTGTTTTGTCTCCATTAGTGTGACCCTGCAAAGTCATTCTGATTTATGGAGGTGTCAGGCGGGTGGCTCCAGACATCATCTCACGATACGGGCCCCTGAATGTCATCATTTCATCCTCCCAGTTCCAGAACAAATGCCCCTCTGTGACAGCTCCTGAGCTATTGATGTGAGATCACTTTAGAATCCATTGACGTGGCGCCCGTTTTGTTTTATTTTCAGGACATTTGTTCCTCTTTGTGTCAAGCTGAAAATGTTTCTCCGTCATTGAAAATTAAACCACTGAGATGCACTTTATCAAAGAGATTGAGCTGGCCTAGAGTGATCGGTCTTACCGTAACCTGTGTTTTGTTTTTGTTACTCTTGTTCTGTTGTTCTTTGCCCCCCGACCCATGGTTCAGGATTTAAAGCATAGTTCACTCAAAAATGACAATCCGGGATGTAAATGAGTTTGTTTCTTCATCAGATTTGACAAACATTTGCATTGCATCATTTGCTCACCAGTGGATCCATTGCAGTGAATGGGTGCCATCAGAATGAGAGTCCAAATAGCTGACATCATAATAATCAAGGAATTCAATCCATTAATTAACATCTTGTGAATTCAAAAACTGTGTTTGTAAGAAGCAAATCCCTCATTAAGGCATTTTAAATTCAAAATTTTGGCAAAAATACTGTCCATAAAATAACACTTCCTCCAGTAAAAGATTGACACAAGATGACTTTGTCATTGGAATCATTTACATTTACATTTATTCATTTAGCAGACGTTTTTATCCAAAGTGACTTATAATAGATGAGGACAGTGGAAGCAATCAAAAACAACAAAAAGAGCAATGATATATAAGTGCTATAACAAGTCTCAGTTAGGTTAACATAGTACACCTAGCATGGGATTTTAAATAATATAATATAAAGAAAACAGATAGAATGAAAGAAGAATAGAGCAAGCTAGTGTTAGAGGTATTTACACATACACACACATACAATCAGCAATATTATAGAGTGACAACTTGTATTTTAGCCAGAAGCAATGATTTGAAGTTTTTTTTTTTGTGTGTGGGGGGGGGGGGGGGGGGGTGAACTCTTATTTTAAAGGGATACTGTAGTTCGCCCCAAAATGACAATTCAGGCATTTTTGATGTTGCAAATACATTTTAATTCTTCAGAAGGCTGAAACACAAAAGATGGAAATAAGAGCCCTCAGACTTCAAAAAGATCAAACAATTTATTAAAACGGTCCAAATCAAAAGAACAATCATAAATTTGTCAGTGAGTAATGACTACAATTTTGGTCTGTTTGTCTTAGCTGTCATATGACTAATTTTTTAATAGTTTTATGGTACTTGTATAGTCCTGAAATCTTGTTGCTTGACAGCCCCAGTCTTCATTCATTTTCATTGATAAGAGTGGCTTGGATAATCTTCAAAAAATGTTCTGCTTGTGGTTCATGGAGGAAATCATTCGGGTTTGGAAGGACATTTGGGTCAGTAAGTGATTTTCATTTTGGGGTGTAAAATTCCTTTAAGCTTTGTAAATAATTAAAGACATGTTTTACAAATGCTTTCATACAAGAATCCTTTTTTTCAGTATGGTTTTTCCCATAGAGTCTGTATGACACACAGTATAACTGTCTTTTTCTTTAATTTCATGTGATGGCAATTTGTTTTTTGTATATGAATGTTAAAATGTTCATCAATAATTAGTTCTTCATAACTGAGGTTGAATTAGAAATAGTGAATGGTCCTGTAATATAGACGGAGTTCAAAAGTGTAAAAAATACTCTTACCCTGTAACTTTTTCCCCTTCAAAATGACATTAGCATAACAATTTAATAGGAAAATTAATATAACTTGAAAACCTGGTCATCATTTTTTTTTTCCAAAACCCATTTACAATATCTTGTTCCTATTCACTCCTTTGTTTCTATCCTTATATCTCATAATTTTCCTATTCACTGTCAAGGCCAGGCCAGCAGACCTCAGTATAACAAACACCTTAATGAGCTTGTTCAGGTGTATTTAGTTAGATTTCAAGCTAATCTCAGCAGGACACGCAAGAGCTGTGCCCTATACAGCTACAAGTATTTACTTAGAATATATATATTTGTCTCAATATGAATCATGAATAAATACATTTCCATTTTTGTCTTGACAGTTCCATAGAGCAACGTGAACCTGAATGAAAGCAAGAAAATCTGACCTTTTATAGAAAGTTCACATGCTTAATGTCACATATGATTAGTTGTAAATAATGCAGAACCTTTCTTTTTCTTCAAAATTACTCATTTATCATCATAATGTTTCTTAGTTTTATTTATTTTCAATGTGGACTCATTTGGACCACACATTAGATGGATTTTCCCATGTGTTTTCCCAACTAACAGTGGTCTTTGAACATATCATTTAGTAATACATTTATGTAAACACACATTCTGTTTTGCAGACTAATTTGGAAAGCTTTTGCAAATGCACATGAGACTGTATTTGTGCCGCCGAGGATTAATTGTGGAAAGTGTCTGTTTCCTGACGGGTGAAACAGCTGGGTCAGCCTTCTCTGCTCCTTCCTGACTTTAGATGTCAATGACATTGGCAATCATTTCAGAAAGCATTTCCTCTAACCGCCAGTGCTAGATGTGTGTGCAGCACAGAGACTCTGAATCCTCAGATTATCTGTATGTACAAGCCGTATGCAGAGAAAGTTTCAGCTGCCAATTTTGCTGTATCAAAACATCATTTTGTCAGCTTCTGATGTGCAATTACTTCTTTCTGGGCATATAACGTTCTTTCCTTCTCTCCCCCTCTCCCCCTCTCTGTCTCTCTCTCTCTCTTTCTCTCTTTTCATTTTCTCTCTAATACTCTCAGATGTGGGCTGGCCTTTACGCCACTCAAAAATAAATAAATAAATCCTCTCTGCAGCTGCTGTTTTTATGCACATTGCAATATTCTGTGGTTGATTAGACAATTGAAAAGGAACAGTTGTACATTGATCTTAGTTCCCAAGACCTTTGTTAATGAAAAAGCCATTAAGGTGTTTGATATGTGAAGAAATAATGTACCATCAGTCGGTCATTATTGCAAAATAAACCCCCTGATAGAGTGATCTGGACTTGTCACACTTTCAAGGGGTTTATTTTGCAATAATGTCAGGATGACTTTATATTTATTTTGCTTATTGCATGACCACTCACTGAATTAATGGATGAAAAAATTACAGTAGCATGAAATACGGATCCAATTTGAAATTCCACTATTGTTAAAATGTTTGAAGTCAGTACGAGTTTTATTTTTATTTTTTATTTTATTAGGGCCCCAGCACTGCAGTGCGAGGACCCTATTGGAATTACTCTGTTTCTTCTTCTTCTTCTTCTTCTTCTTCTCCGAAATGAATCACATTTTTGACGGCCTAAACATGCTCCAAATCTCACAAAACTTTGCACACGCATCAGAACTGGTGAAAATTTACATCTGATTTAGGTTTCAGAAGTGGGTGTGGCAAAATGGCTCGATAGCGCCACATGTTAAATTTCAACAGAGTGCGCCTCGAGCTGTGTTTCACGTTAGTGCTGGGCGGTTTGACCAAAAATGTATATACCGGTTTTTTTTTAATTATACCGGTTTTCCGGTTTATGACGTTTTTTTTTATGCATAATCAGGTGTACAATGCATTTTCTGCTGGTTGATATTCCAAGACGTGCTTGCAGCTAAGGTGCTGGAGCAAATTGCTCGTGTTTAAGCCCGACAGCACTTGCATAAAATGGATATTATGTATGCATAATCTGCCTGCAGTGCATATGCAGTCCGCAGCACGGACTCATTGTGCTTTCACACAGGACGTGTTTGCAGTTCGCTACTGATCTGCGTCGGTTTAGTCCACAAACACAACATTTGTTCATTGTTTTGATTTCATATCACGTAATATATATATATATATATATATATATATATATATATATATATATATATATATATATATATATATATATATATATATATATATATATTTTTTTTTTTTTTTTTTTTTTTTTTTCAGCATAGTAAGTCTTTTATCACAGAACAATCTTTCATATAGACATTAGTTTAAACTCAATAAATATAAACAACGCATTATTCATGCATTTTACTTCTAGGTTTGTATAATAAGCTTCTCAAGCAAGCGGCAAAACATTTAAACAATAATTAGCCTACTTGTTAAAATATTTAAAATTAAAACACCACAGACAGAAACAGTCTCGTGCATTTTGCATTTAAATCTTTATCACAAGCAATCCCACGGGTCTTAATGAACTTTGTTTTTCTGCTTCCATAAAAGTTAACATATTGTTTTCCTTGTTTATCTAAAAGTGCTCTTTTTCTTGTTTTAAACCTAGCCAAAAACCCATGTGACTGCGTTTCCATGTCAATCCATGTTCATTTTTCCCGCAAACAATGCGCTTTCGCTTTAATTCAGCGCCTGCAGCACAGCAAAAATAGACTCAGTACGTTAACAATCGCTGCATTGTAGTGATGGGAAGTTCGGATCATTTTACCGACTCGGACTTTTGAGTCTCGTTCAGCAAAATGAACGAATCTTTTTTCGAGTCATTTCGTTCATTTTAGCAAAATGTAATGAAAATGTTATGTGTTACTTCCCCAACACATCTAGTACTTACACAAACGTTGATCCCACTAAAAACAATACCAGAATCAGAATCAGAATCAGAAAGAGCTTTATTGCCAAGTATGCTTGCGCATACAAGGAATTTGTTTTAGTGACATAAGCTTCCAGTAAACAGAGACAACAACACACAGACAAAAAAAAAAAAATTTACAGGAGATTTACAAATTGGCAAATAAATAAGTGTATAAACAATTGTGCTATAAATGATAATGGAATAGGATTGAGTGAGATGCAGGAATGTTCTAGGATGGAGGGGTAACAAATAAATATAAGGATATTGCACATTTTTGCATAAGTTTAAGTGGGAAACATTTAACTGTTCATGAGGTAGATTGCCTGGGGGAAGAAACTATTCTTGTGCCTTGCTGTTCTTGTATTTGCGGCTCTGAGGCGCCGGCCAGATGGCAAAAGTTCAAAGATGGGGTGACTTGGATGTGAGGGATCCAGAGCGATTTTCTGAGTCCTTTTCCTCACTCTGGATGTGTACAGTTCTTGGAGGGTGGGCAGGGGAGCACCAATAATCCTTTCAGCAGTCCGAACAGTTCTCTGTAGTCTTCTGATATCTGATTTTGTAGCTGAACCAAACCAGACAGTAATTGAAGTACACAGGACTGACTCAATGACGGCTGAGTAGAACTGTTTCAGCAGCTCCTGTGGCAGGTTAAACTTCCTCAGCTGGCGAAGGAAGTACAACCTTTGTTGGGCTTTTTTCACAATGGAGCCAATGTGATTGTCCCACTTCAGGTCCTGAGAGATGGTGGTTCCCAGGAATCTGAATGACTCCACTGCAGTCACAGTGCTGTTCATGATGGTGAGTGGGGAAAGTGCAGGGGGGTTTCTCCTAAAGAAGGGGTTTCTCCTTGGGAAGTCGTGGCCTAATGGTTAGAGAGTCGGCCTCCCAATCGAAAGGTTGTGAGTTCGAGTCCCGGGCTGGCAGGAATTGTGGGTGGGGGGAGTGCATGTACAGTTCTCTCTCCACCTTCAATACCACGACTTAGGTGCCCTTGAGCAAGGCATCGAACCCCCAACTGCTCCCCGGGCGCCGCAGCATAAATGGCTGCCCACTGCTCCGGGTGTGTGCTCACAGTGTGTGTGTGTGTGTTCACTGCTCTGTGTGTGTGCATTTCGGATGGGTTAAACGCAGAGCACAAATTCTGAGTATGGGTCACCATACTTGGCTGAAGGTCACGTCACTTTCACTTTCACTTTCACTTTTTTTTTTAAAGTCCACAGTCATCTCCACTGTTTTGAGCGTGTTCAGCTCCAGGTTGTTAAGACTGCACCAGACAGCCAGCTGCTCAACCTCCTGTCTGTAAGCAGACTCGTCACCGTCCTGGATGAGGCCGATGACTGTAGTGTCGTCTGCAAACTTCAGGAGCTTGACAGAGGGGTCTTTAGAGGTGCAGTCGTTGGTGTACAGGGAGAAGAGCAGAGGGGAGAGAACACATCCCTGAGGGGCACCAGTGTTGGTGGAGCAGCTGTTTGACATGAATTTCCCCAGTCTCACTAACTGTTGCCTATCTGTCAGAAAGCTGGTGATCCACTGACAGATAGAGCTAGGAACAGAGAGCTGGGTCAGTTTGGTCTGGAGGGTTGTTGGGATGATGGTGTTGAAAGCCGAACTAAAGTCCACAAACAGGATCCTCACATAAGTCCCTGTTTTGTCCAGATGTTGCAGGATGAAGTGCAATGCCATGTTGATTGCATCATCCACGGACCTGTTTGCTCGGTACGCAAACTGCAGGGGGTCCAGTAAGGGTCCAGTGATGTCCTTCAGATAAGCCAGAACCAGTTTTTCAAATGACTTCATGACGACAGACGTTAGAGCCACAGGTCTGTAGTCGTTAAGTCCTGTTATCTTGGGTTTCTTTGGAATGGGGATTATGGTTGAGCGTTTGAAGCAGGAAGGCACTTCACACAACTCCAGAGATCTGTTGAAGATCTGTGAAAAGATGGGGGCCAGCTGGTCAGCACAGGTTTTCAGACAGGCTAGTGTAACGCCATCTGGGCCTGGTGCTTTTCTTCTTTTGTTTTTCTTGAAGACCTGGCGCACATCATCTTCACAGATTTGAAGAGCAGGAGGTATGGAGAGGGGGATTGCAGGAGGTGTTAATGGTTGTGTAGGGAGATGGTCAGAGTGGGTGTTGGGGGTTTCAAATCTACAATAAAACTCATTCAGGTCGTTAGCAAGTCGTTGATTAGCCTCAGTGCAAGGGGATGGTGTCTTGTAGTTTGTGATGGCTCTCAGTCCTCTCCAAACTGAAGTAGAGTCGTTGGAAGTAAACTGGTCTTCCAACTTTTTAGCGTAGGTCTTTTTAGCCGCTCTAATCTCTTTGTTCAGTGTGTTCCTGGCCTGATTGTACAAGACCCTGTCCCCATTTCTGTAGGCATCCTTTTTGGCCTGACGAAGGTGTCTAAGTTTTACTGTAAACCATGGCTTATCATTGTTGAATGTTAAATAAGTCCTGGTAGGAATGCATATATCCTCACAGAAACTAATATAGGATGTTACGGTCTCTGTGAGTTCGTCCAGATCGGTGGTAGCAGCTTCAAAAACGCTCCAGTCTGTGATGTCAAAACAAGATTGTAAATCCTGCTCTGTTTCGCTGGTCCATCTCTTCACAGTCTTTACTACAGGTTTAGCAGATTTAAGTTTCTGCTTGTAGGTCGGTATAAGATGAACCAGACAGTGATCAGAACGTCCCAAAGCTGCTCGTGGAACAGAGTGATATGCATCCTTTATTGTGGTGTAACAGTGATCCAGTATATTACTGTCTCTGGTGGGACAGGTAACATGCTGTCTGTATTTTGGCAGTTCACGGGAGAGATTGGCTTTATTAAAGTCCCCAAGAATGATTAAAACAGAGTCCGGGTGTTGTTGTTCTGTGTCTGTGATCTGATCAGCGAGTTTCTGTAAAGCCAGACTTACTTGCGCTTGAGGAGGGATGTAAACACTAACCAGAATGAACGAGTGAAACTCCCGCGGCGAATAGAACGGCTTGCAGTTGATAAACTGCGTTTCTAGATCAGGACAGCACATCTTCTTTAATACAGTTACATCTGTACACCACCGTTCATTGATGTAAAAGCATGTCCCGCCGCCAGGCGATTTCCCCGTTGATTCTGCTTCGCGGTCCGCTCTGAACAGCTGAAAGCCCGGCAGATGGAGTGCGCTGTCCGGTATGGCGTCATTCAGCCAGGTTTCCGTGAAACACAGAGCAGCAGAGTGAGAGAAATCCTTATTTGTCCGAGAGAGCAGAAGGAGTTCGTCCGTTTTGTTGGGTAGAGAGCGGAGATTTGCGAGATGGATGCTAGGCAACGGCGTTCGAAATCCGCGCTTCCTGAGTCTGACGAGCGCTCCCGCTCGCTTTCCCCGTCTGCGCGTCTTGAAGCGCTTGATCAGCGCCGCTGCTCCTCCGATAACAATGTTCAGTAAAACGTCTGTATAATAGAAATCCGGAAAAATATCATGTGGTGTGTTCTGCCGAATGTTCAGCAGTTCATCCCTGGTGAAACTGATCGTGTTTGTTAAACAAAAAACAGGAAAAACGAACAAAAACAGTACAAACACTGGAGAGCCAAGCACTGAAGCAGCCATGTGCGGCGCCATCTTGGATCTTATCAATACAAAACTAAAATGCTATAAGATACAGAAAAAAAAATTCCTTCTTTACCTGGGTCTTCAGTCTGTGATTAGCTCACCTCACCTCTTATCTGACAAGAAGTCCTCGGGTTTAAGTCATTCCTTAATCACGTGACAGCCACATACGCAAAACTAACGCAGTCTTGAGTCGGAAAGAGAATTGATTAGTTCATCTCATGAGTCTTTCGGGTCTCGGGTCGAGTTTGACTCGTTCCTTAATCACGTGACAGCCACATACGCAAAACTAACGCAGTCTTGAGCCGGAAAGAGAATTGATTAGTTCATCTCATGAGTCTTTCGGGTCTCGGGTCGAGTTTGACTCGTTCCTTAATCACGTGACAGACCCATACGCTATTTCTGACATTTCTGTCACTGTGTTTTTGTTACTGTTTGTTGAGGATCTGTGGTTTGTTATTATTTTATAAATAAATAAAACCCTGTTATAAATAAAATATTGATTAATTTGTCTTTTTGACTGTCTATCGGTAAATAAACACTAGGCTATATAATAATATAATAATTCAAGCGTACAATAAAAAGTATTTATACTAGTTTGTTCATTTTTACTCCAATTTTGAGTTTGCTAGTATAATAATTGCTTTTCCTAGGCAGACTTGACATATTGGTGTAATATATGTATAAGAAGATTGCTCAAAAAAGGACATAATGACATATACATTAAAAGCAAATAAAATTTTGAATTTGAATTATTAATGTTAGTTTAAAACATTAAGGTTATGATAACTTCAGCTTTAACAGTTTTAACCCAGCTCAGAGTGAGGAGGATACTTCAGATCCTGGTGCTACTGCCAGTGCAGGGGCCATGTTTTGGGAAGACTTTGACGAGAGGGTAGCAAGCTTGAGGCCTTCTGCTACCTCTTCTAAGACCTCAGATGCTATAAAGGTGCAGGCCTACCTTGCAGAGCCACTCTTACCCCGCACATCAGACCCTCTGGCCTGGTGGAGGAGATGTTCACCAGTATACAAAAGCCTTTCTGAAGTCACAAAGACAAGACTTTGCATTGTGGCCACATCTGTGCCATCTGAAAGAATTTTTTCTAAAACTGGGCAGATTATCTCAGATAGAAGAAACAGACTCAGCCCATCCAAGGTCAGGGAGCTTGTTTTTTTTAATGCAAACATGCCTTAAAGCAAGTCCTAAAAATATAGCCACAGTGTGTTATTTATTTTAAAGCTTATTTATTTTTATTTATTTAGAAAAAGACTAGCTTGTTGTGCAATATTTTTGTTGTTGTTGTGATTTTAAAGGTAATTTGTTATTGTTATAAGGCTCCGTAGCTTTAGTATCTCTTCATTTTCATTTATTTTTATTTAAATGGTTTAAAATTATTTGGGGAATAGTTATACTCTTTGATATAAAGTTTTTATTTTGGCACAAAAGTGTTATTTTAAAATGTATTCATTTTAAATTATTATATAAAAAAAGCAAAGCTTGTTGTGCAATATTTAGTTTTTCTTTTTTTATATTGTACTTTTAAAGTTCATTTGTTAAGGTTATTAGACCCTGTGGCTTTATTATCTTTTAGTTTTATCTTTATTATACTTTTTTATTATTTTGATTTATTTTGGAATAGTTGTCCTCTTTGTTACAAAGCTTTAATGGCACAAAAATAAACAATAAACAACAATTCAAAAGTATGTACACAGTGTTTTTTAATGTTTATAAAGTGTCATATGTTACAAAAGTATGGTTTATACAGACAATCTGATTTAATAATTACTCTAGCCAATGTTGTCACATCACGGGACAAAAGAACGAACAACCCGAAGAACCGAAAGATTAACTAATCAATTCTCTCACCGACTCAATACTGCATTCTTTTACTGTCTATGGTTTTAGCGTATGGGGCTGTCACGTGATTAAGGAATGACTCGACCCGACCCGAAGACTCATGAGATGAACTAATCAATTCTCTTTCCGGCTCATATTGCATTGGTTTTAGCGTATGTGGCTGTCACGTGATTAAGGAACGAGTCAAAAACCCGATAGACCCGAACTATGAACTAATCAATTCTCTTTCCGGCTCATATTGCATTGGTTTTAGCGTATGTGGCTGTCACGTGATTAAGGAACGAGTCAAAAACCCGAAAGACCCGAACTATGAACTAATCAATTCTCTTTCCGGCTCAGACTGCATTGGGTTAGCGTATGGGGCTGTCACGTGATTAAGGAACGAGTCAAAAACCCGATAGACCCGAACTATGAACTAATCAATTCTCTTTCCGGCTCAAGACTCCATTGACTGACAGGTGAATCCATAGACATGTATGGTGAATCACTACTACTAGAACAGAACCTATAGAATAATGCGCATGCGCGACTGAACGAATCACTCCCCGAGACGAATCGTTCTTCCCGAGTCACATTAAAGATTCGTTCAAAATGAACGAATCGTTCAAGAACGACACATCACTACGCATTGCTGCAGACGACGCACCGCTCCTTGAACACCCTGACCGCAACCTCGTGCAGCTGGAATCCGTTAATACGCACAGCAGACGGACTGTGTGAAACAGGCGTTATAACGTAACACCAGAGCACTGCTGTGTTTACCCTCACCACGCCTCACAGTCGCTGCTTAGAAGTGCAACATTGTAAAGGGTCCATCTGAAACAGTGTCCCGCGGCCGCGGCGCAGCATAACGTTCGTTCAGAATGCTGAGTTATTAAATACAGCGGTATGGCGGTATATTCAAAATTAACATCGTAACGAAAATATACACCGGTTTTCGGTATGAACTGGTTTACCGCCCAGCACTATTTCACGTACATTCATGAAAATCGGTACACACATGTAACACACCATTATCTACAAAAAAGTCACTTGGTACAAAATCCAAAAACCAGCAGGAAGTAAGTTATTTTGAATTTCCTGTATGATTTTTGTGCAGTTTTTGCCATTTCCATGCCTCGTACTTTGACGAACTCCTCCTACAGTTTTAATCGGATTATCTTCAAATTTGGCGAGGGTCATCATAAGACCTTTGTGATGTTAAATTGCGAAGGTTTTGAGTTTTCGTCAAGGGGTGTGTCCCTGGCGGCCTGACAAAATTTAATGTTTCGCCGTGAAACAGATATTTTTTTACATATTTTTTTTTATAATAGGCTACTATTTAAAAAACATTAATTCGAAATACTACCAAATAAAGTAAAAAAAAAAAGTCCGGCTCTTCAATCTTCCCCTGCCCATCGAGTGCTTGAAGTGCGTCAGAAACAGAGCGCGCGCACGATCAGTTGTTGGTAATTTGTTGTGTAGCGTGCCCGACGCCGCATCCAATGTAGACAGCACTGCTTTTGTTAACACACAGCTCGTAGAAACGGGCCTGGCAGCTCGCGCCAGTTCTAGACACGGTGAAAGTTTCCTGATTGTGACGGAAGGCCGAATTCACATGACACATTATAAATGAGCATAGTCTGCGATAGATACAGTGCCAAAAAGAAGAGAAGAGGATAAAGACAGAGGTAAAGAGATGTAGTGAAACAACAATTTATTGCATAGGAGTAAGATACTATAATTTCATGGCAGTTATTTTTACCTTAAACTTAATGTTAGCAGTTGTTCTGAGTTCTGAGTCCCCAGACTGTGATTTTGTACAATCATGTCAGTTTTAAGACGCATTTTTATTAATGTTTTACTCTACAGTTGTGCAGTTTTGGGGGGATACAGTACAGGCCAAAAGTTTGGAAACATTACTATTTTTAATGTTTTTGAAAGAAGTTTCTTCTGCTCATCAAGCCTGCATTTATTTGATCAAAAATACAGAAAATGTAATATTGTGATATATTATTACAATTTAAAATAATTTGTTTTCAATTTATTATACTTTAAATTATCATTTATTTCTGTGATGCAAAGCTGAATTTTCAGCATAATTACTCCATTCTTCAGTGTCACATGTGACATCCGGTCTATCACATGATCCTTTAGAAATCATTCTAATAGAATGATTTATTATGAGTGCTGGAAACAGTTCTGCTGTAATGTGTGTGTGTGTGTGTGTGTGTATATATATATATATATAATGCTAAATCATGAACACAATGACAGGGTGAAATGGGCTGCGATGCATGGGGCGCCAGGTAAAATCTTGCCTAGGGCAGCAAATTGGTCAGGGCCGGCCCTGGTTATAGTCATAGCGCCACCTGCTGGTAACAGGAAGGAACAAGGTTAACACTGTTATGGACTCCTAGGAACAAATTAAAAAGTGTCAAAAAGTGTTAAATAGGCTGGCAATATGCTAGAAACATAATAAAAAATGCTAGCAACACTTAGCTAAGTGTTAAAGCATGCAACTATGGCATTGAATAAGGAAGTTGTTGTAACTAAGGCTAGCAACATCCGATCTGCCCCAAACCCCAAGTAGGGCTCGCTGCAGCCTGCGGTGGACATCCAACCCCGCCCACATCCAAGCGCGACGTAAGATACCCCGCCCACATCCAAGCGTGACGTCAGAAACCACACCCACATCCAAAGACATCACATATCCAACCCTGCCCACCCGGATGTGCCATCATAAACCGCGCCTATATCCGTCTACGTCACGTTCTCATTAAATTTCAAACAGGAAGAAGCATCGAGAAGACTGAAGTGAAGAAGTTTGTGTTGTTTTTAATCGGTAAAAGAAGGAAATATTGTTTTGCGATCGCCAGAAAGAAGAAGTTGTTGTTATCTGTATTTGCCAGTTGCCCAGAAGAGGAAGAAGTTATCTGCCATGGCTGTAAGTAATGAAAAATTCGGTTCTTAGCCCAAAAGTGTTTGTCACACTCACTGTATGTCTGTGCTTAACGTTAATAGTTAAAATGGTCAAATGTACACATTAAATTATCAATGAATATTTTGTTAGACATGAAGTGAAACGATAGCACAAAGATAACTGTTTTGTTATGAGCTTTAGTAAAGTTACAAAGACACGATGCTGACTTCACACAGGCACGTTATAAGGCTACCAACATGTCTTACTATTTCTCTGTTCGTGGCGAATCTTTGTATCCTTCTATATACACATAATATTTATCATGTTTTACAGTATCCTACACCTCTGCAGTCCAAACCTGATCCAGAACAGTTCTGCCGGTTTGAATGTCCCTGCTGCAGTTTCACCACTGAAGAGAAGTTATCTTTTACACTTCACCTAGAGAACCACTTAAGTCATGCAGTGGACCATGGAGGTATGGTGAGAGCATGTCTTTAGATAATGATTGGTTTTTGTGTTTTTAAATCATATATGCATGTATATGTATGTTGTATAATCTAAATATGTATGTGAATCTCAAAGAACAACAAGATGAACTGTAGTTTCTTGGGAACCACTAAAGTGATGAGAATATTGTTGTTATTTATCTATGTGTGTTTTGTAACTTGCTGTGTACACTCTACACTTTTGTTAATTTTTTTTTCTACAATCCTACAGGTTACTTCATCTTAAAATGAATGGCCCATGGAAGATCATTAAAACCAAGGTACGAGAATGCAATCATCAGTTTTTTTTTCGGTCCTTGTTCTGTAGTTTTATGTATAAAAAAAAAAATTAATTATACATTTAAATATTTGATAGAATATTCCAACCCAGAGAGAGGGACTGGATTGTGGTCTGTTCATGCTGATGGTAAGCTGTGAATTACAGATTCTGAGCAGTTATGGTGATGGCAGAAGTTTAGTTTAGTTTACATGCAGTATTTAGATGAATACGATCGTGTTATCTGTACGTTACAGTAAATTGGTGTCAGTTAATTTCAATATTTGAATTTTCTCAATGGTATTTGTTGTCTGTTTCAGTATGCACTCTATATGGCCCTGGACTGGACATTTGACTTTAGCCAGGTGATGACCTCAAATTTTCTTTTGGAAGGTTTTCCTTTTTTATTTATTTATTTTTTCCAGAAGTTTTTTCAAATGCATTCTCAGTTTTTTATTTTGTGTTTTATCTGTTAGGATGACATCCCTCAGCTCCGAAGGTGGTGGTGTAGTTTGCTCTTGCAAAACATGTCACATCCAAGGTACACACAACTGGTTAATGAAATGAAATTGATTCTTCTGCATTCAAACTACCCAGACACACTAAATGTTTCCTCCTAGAATGTTAAGCAGTAGCAAAACTTTGGAGAGGCCACAATGTTGAATGTTTAGAAATGTGTTGAATGCTTTGAGTGGTTGGAAATACTAAAAAGATGCTCTACAAATGGTCCATTTACCTAACCTTTGAGTCTGTCTTTAGGTTGTCAGAGTCCACCATCACCAAACAGCCAGCTAGTACGGAAACTGTGATGGGTCAAGATGACAGTGATGAGGTAAAAACTTTTTTTTTTTTTTTGTGAAAATAATTATAGTAATTTTAGATTTACCCCACAAACACAGTTTATTTTGTACTTTCAACAGAAGATCGAAGAGGAACTGAAGAGGAACATAAGGGACATTGGTGTAGCATGGTGCTGGGTTCAGAGCCACTGTGAGCTGTTCCATGGAGAGGTGACAGAGTCTGAATTTCTTCAGATGGACGAAGAAAAACAGTCTAATATAGTCAAAGACTACCTGAAAAGAGACACTGAGAAAGCAAGGGATGCCTGTGTGTTTGTCTTTGACAATCGCGAGGATATGGAAACATTCTTATTAAAATGTGTTTGATGAACAGGGGCTGAAAGTCAATAAAATGTTTCTGGGAGTTATTTAATTTATAATAATTTATTTACTCTACATTGTTGAATATTATTGTTTTGTGAAATAAATATAACAATACCCAGTGAAACAAGGGATGTCTTTTTATTGATCTTTATGCATCCGTAGGACTTGGACACATTTTTATATATATTTGTGTTGATGGAAAAAGGCTCAAAAGTCAATGCCATGTTACTTACATAATCTATAAAAGCAACCAATGACTTAAGCCTATGTATGTGTAGCTTAGTCTTTATAGAGAACCGTCAATCCTATCATGCAAATGTAGTTGCTCTTTTTTGCGAGGTGATACATTTTTTTTTTCCATGCACATATTAAAAATATTAGTGTGTAGATCATAATTGTTTTTGTATATAATTAAAAGGAAAATAAAAATACTTAAAACCAAATGAAGTATATAAATTTGCCAAATTCAGGAACATTTTTTTTATTTGAAATGAAAGAAATATGAAAAATAAACACATTCAAAAAAAAATAAACAGGGGAGGATTCCAGTTATTGCATAACACCCATATTTATCCTTAAAATATTGATATGATCACTAACATTCCCACCTTATAAGTGAAACATATTTTTAGAGAATTAGATAAATAAAAATGCCTTAAACAAAATTGTCTTCTTAACTTTGATATTGTCTAAGGTATGTTACAATCGATCATAAAATATGTGAATTTGTCATTACACAATCGAACAGCGGAAGGTATAAATATTTTATTAATTTGCCTAAGTATAATCAACCAATGCAGGCGTTTTACCGGCTGTTTGGATGAATTTACTTCCATACATTAGAGATGTGGCCTAGGTTTAATTTGTACTATTTAAATTTATTTAATACAAGTTATTTAACCTGTATTAGTAAAACGAAAGATAACATTATTTAATTTGATCCCCGAAACAATATACTTCCACCATATTGATTCAATTTTGTTTACGTCTTAAAATTGTACTTTGACAAAATGTTAATAAAATTAAAAAAAAAAAAAAAAAACATACTTCCGCCATTTTTGCACATGCGCACAACACATGGGTGTTCACCTGGCATCACCCGATATATTTTACGTATGGCATAGGCGTGGCGTCTGACGTCACACTTGGATGTGGGCGGGGTTGGATGTCCACCTCAAGCTGCAGCGAGACGCCCCAAACTTCACATGTTTGACAAGGGTCCTGTCCTGAATACATCAACATGCCCAGATTCGGTTATAGTCATAGCGCCACCTGCTGGCAACAGGAAGTGTCATGTTTAACAATTTTATGCACTATTTGCAACACACATAAATTTGCCATTGTGTGCTAATCATGTTAGAAATATTTTCAAACATTCTAGCAACACTTACTATGTTCTAAAGGATGCTATTAATACTATGAAACAGGAAGTTGTTGTAAATCATGCATACAATTCCCAATCTGACCCAAACTTCACATGCTTTATAAGAGTCCTGGCCTGAACACAACTGAAGGCCAATATTCAATTATAAGTATAGTGCCGCCTGCTGGCAACAGGAATGACTTATTTCATACTAACTTAAACATGAGATGTCTGATCTGCCTGAAACTTTGCATGTTTGGTAAGAGTCCTGGCCTGAAGACATTTACATGCCGATATTCAGTTATAATCATAGCGCCACCTGTTGGCAGCAGGAAAGGTGGCACAAATATTTACTATTTTATAAGCATATGGCCCAACGTTCATTGTTTTTCAGTGTGGACTAATTTGGACCACGTGGTAGATTTTCCCATGTGTTTTCCCAACTAACAGTAGTCTTTTAACATATCATTTAGTAATCAATTCATGTAAATACACATTCTGTTTTGCAGACTTATTTGGAATGCTTTTGCAAATAAAAGTAAAAAATAGTTAATTACAGTGTACAAAACAGTTGTCCTAGCTGCAGTTTTTTACAAAATCACGAGATGAATGAATGAATGCAAGAAGACTGCAGTTGTGTGGAATGAGAGAGCAAGTACAAAGGATGTTATGTGAGACATGAAAGTAGTGTCAGTTTCAGTTACCTGGATGAGTGATCTCATATATAGCATCGCCCTGGAAAGTGACTGATATTAGGAAATATCACTGCATGATTAGATGATTGGCCAATCAGAATCGTACCAGGCCACTTACCTCATCCTCATCTCTCTGTCCCCTGTGTGAAACGTCTACAGCTTGATTTCAATTAATGTGTTGGATCTGATTTTCTTCATCAGTAATGCCTCTAGGATGCTCATCATTTAGGACACATATTCACAAGCGCCTTGAGCCGATTACAGGCACTTTCTCACTATTAGGAGCCTCTTTAAGTAATTACAATCAAATCTCGACCTCTGATCATTAACAACAACATTACATTATGTCTGTTTGTCCCAGATGTGCTTTTATTATGAGAGGCCTGCTTTCATTTGCCTGAGTCTCCCCCTCTTTGGTTTTGACCCCAGAGCTGTTTGTTAAGCAAGAGGAGTCGAGAGGGGATTTAATTTGCTGAAATGACTGGCTAATAGTGTTTAATGAGCTATGTTTGGCATGATGATGTATTCTGGAACTTGTCTGAGGAGAGAGGTGACGTGACACCACCCATCCACAGTCGGAGAGTGCTTGTGTGTGTGTGTATGTGTGTGTGTGTATGCCCGTCTGATCTTGTCATTTTTAATAGAGGCTGACTTGCAGAGCTCCCAGAATGCTCTTGGAGCTCATCTCAGTAGCTGGTGGAGAAGTGGGACTTGCCTCACATCACAAACTTAACATCTCAGTACTAAAGGGAAAGCTTTTAATGCGTGTCTGAGATGCCAGTCATGAACCCGAGCCACTGGGTATGTTCAATATGAGAGCCACTGTGGTGTCATTGGACCAGAAAATGGCATCTCAGCACTGCACAATGAGCTCGGCAAGCTTCTGAAGGACTCACAGAGGTTGGGTCGCATTAATCCTAAGGATATTCATATGAACCTGAAATATGACACAGTGACTTTCATTGTTTTTGCTTTTTGTGCAGTGGTTATGATTCTAGTTTTAGATTTGAGGCATTTGATTAATAGGCTGGATGGATGGCATTATAGATTACATTTTCTCATTTTTCTGGATTAGTCATAAAACAAGCAGTGCTGGTATGGACAGGTTTATGAACTTCAGGTTTATGAGTTTAGCTCTCATCATTTCTGAGTGATATGATTTGTGTGTGATCCCACTGATTGTCCTTTACAACCAATGTTGTTATTGTTCGAACTAAAACTGATAAAAAAACATTTTGTTAATTGAAATAAAGCTGAAATAAAATATAAATACTGGATTCAAAACTTTTTTAACTACTAAGAATGGCAACTAATTAAAAATAAGCTGAAGTACTAAAATTAGTTAAAACAAAAGAAAGAAAAATAAATGTAAATAGAAATATAAAAAGCTAAAACGCCAATCACATATAACAAAATGTCGCAAACTAAAATTAAAATAAAAACTAAAAAAAAAAAAAAAAAAAAAAAAAAGAAATATATATATATATATATATATATATATATATATATATATATATATATATATAAACAATTTAATCCAAAATATTAAAGAGATAGTTCACCCCCAAAAAAATGTTTATCTGCTTAGCCCCAGGGCATCCAAGATGCAGGTGACTTTGTTTCTTCAGTAGATAAAAAATAGAGATTTTTAACTTAAACGTCCCGTTCTTCGTGATCCCATGTTTTAAACTTTAGTTAGTGTGTGATGTTGTTGTTAGAGTATAAATAATATCTGTAAAATTCTAAAGCTCAAAGTTCAATGCCAAGCGAGATATTTTGTTTAACAGAATTCGCCTACAATGAATGACCCGTTTGGACTACATCCCTCTAGTTCCTGCAGTAATGACGTCACTAAAACAGTTTTTTGACTAACCTCCGCCCACATGAATACACAAAAAATGGGGCATGGTCTTGTTGCGCTCCGACGGAGAAGAGGAAGAGTTGCGTTTGTGTTTGTCGCCATGTCGTCGAAATGCTGTTATTTTCATCTCGGAGTCCAATCACCTTTGTTTGGCCTTGCCAGGGACGCTGTACATAGAGATCAATGGTTAAAATTTATGTTTAACTCGGGTCCCGAAAATTATAATCCACATGTGCAGCACATTTTGCTGAGGACAGCTTCCTCAATCTCAATCAGTTTAATGCCGGATTCGCACAAAGATTATACTTGAAAGATGGAACAGTTCCCTCTTTGTCTGGAGAAGGCGTTGTTTATGGACCACAACCGGTAAGTGTATTTTATTATTTATGTTGGTCCAGTTTCTGTAACTTATTACACAAAGGGAAATGCTGTTTAGCTTTGTTAACTAGATGGTAGGGCTGTGCAAAAAAATCGAATGCGATTTTCATGCGCATCTCATCAGTAAAAACGCTCCTGTGATTATAAGTACATCTCCAGCACGTGTGTTCAGATCAGGATTTCCAGGTGTTCAAAAATCCTGCCCACTTGCTTCTCAAAACTAGTCCAAAACTAGCCCAATCGCGTTTCCAGGAGGGCAGCGTGCGCTAAGCTGGTGTCGAATCACAACACAGGAACCGCTGGCACAATCAGAACTCGTTACGTATTTCTGAAGGAGGGACTTCATAGAACAAGGAAGTCATCAGCCCGTTTTTATGACAGTGAAAACAGCGGTATACAGATAGGTGAATTGTGTGAAAAATACTGTTTTTTTACACCCGATACATGAACACATGTTATATTGCACACTGTAAACACAATCAAAGCTTCAAAAAAGCATGAAAAAAGGGACCATTAAACTGCTGCAGTCTGTCAGTGTTATAATGGATGTGAATGGGAATCACGGCTAAAACATACTATAATAAAAAATAAATAAAATAAATACACAATAAAACCAAAATAAACCCTGCGGCTCATGGCGATCAAAACGATCAGTCTGTGCAAGAAACTGAACAGTTTTTATATCTTTTTTTTTTATTTCTGATTCAATGTCTGAACTGTTAAAACTGAGCGTGTTCTCAGCAGCAGGCATTTGATGCGTCTTCTTCTTCTTCTTCTTGCTTTACAGCAGATCGCAGACTTATAAGTGCATTACTGCCACCTATGTCTCAAGTGGACAATTGACACTCCTAATTGAGATTGTAGATAGAGTGTCAATGGTCCATTGACTTTTGGTCCAGACTTTTGAACAGGGTAATTTTTCTAAATTCAGCTATTATTTTCACTTGTGGACTATATGTAAACATCTTTTATGTTTCATAAATGATGTTGCAAGGGGTATGTAAACTTATGACTACTGTATATGTTGGGAAAAACAACAACTTGTCCTTTAATTGAAGTTCAGTCTTTCAGATCTGACTTCCTTTTATAGCTGACCTTTACCATTATGCATGACCATATGCTTGTTTTATTATCGTGTTTACCCAAAAGCTGTTACAAAATATGATTGTAGAATTTTAGCTTGGTAGAAAGAATGAAAACCAATTATTAAAATTAAACTTTTAATTATAATTTAAGACTGTTCTAAATTAGTTATTTAAAACCAGCATCTGAAACCACTTCGTAGAAGAAAAAAACAAACAAACAAAACAACACACATTTGGACCTTATGGTTACAGTACTGAGATACTGCCCAGTGTGCCAACTAGACTTCATAACATATTAAATAAACATGGATAAAATTATCAGCAAATTATGCATAGAAATTAATTAGCTTGACCGTGATGCGCCGTCCATTTAATAAATTTATATCATGTTATCATCAGTGTGGTTTAAATACACTGACTCCAGCACACAAGAGTAAACACGCTAGAAAGTCGCCTCCGTAATGGCAGACTTATCATCAGTCTCACAGTCTGTTTCATTTACATCTGAACAAAATTGATTTGGAAGGCATTTATTAAGTTTGCTGAAGCATCTTTTCGCTCCTGAAGATAACGCACACATGCTTCTATTAATAGGTACTTGGTCTTTTTGCCTCAAAGCCTGTCATCACCTGTCCACCACAGGACCTTAAACAAACCTTTGAAAACCTTTTCATCCCGCCGTTACGCTCATAATGATAAACCCTGGGGAAGTGGGGCCATTTCTCTTGCTCTTCCTCTCTCCGTCTCTCTTTCTCCTGCTCGCTCTTTCTCCCTGGATTTATGACCCTGTTGTGAAGCAGATAATGTACATATAGGCTGCTTCAGTACTGTGGTGTGAATTTGAGGAATGAACCCTGTAAGGCCTGTGTGATCTCCCAAAGCAGGGGCGTAGATTACGCAGGGGACGTGTCCCCCCGACTTTTAATATCATGTAAATTCATCCCCCGCACTTTTTCAGTCAAATGTGTTCGCATAGAGATTTTCAAGAGCTGGTGTGAATAAATATAGATTTAAACTCAATGAGATAGTGTGCGCATGACATGATATTTTATTCGGACCCAGAATACAGCGAGATGAACATCACGTAGTGCTAAACACTCCTGCAGTGTGTTTCATTCATACTCGAAGCCGGAGGGCGCTCTCGCGCAGAAAGTCATATCAGGAAATTCCTAATATGGACAAAAGCGTCCGGCTATCGCTGTATGAAAACCGTTGTTTTCACAGAAAAACAGAAACTTTTGCAAACACTAGGACATTTAACATACGATTGCGAAAATATATGGTTTTTCAAGTCATCTCTTGCAGGTAATAAATAAAGCATATGAACAATGCAGTGCTAACTGACATAGCATTTATTACAGTATAGAAACTATTCTGCCTTATTATGTGATAAAAAGTGTTTGTAGTATATAAAAAAATCATTATTATTATTATTTATTATTGTCCAGCAGTTATATATTTATAAGCCGATTAAAAGATAGAAATTAAAGAAAAATTCAAATTGCCTATACACTACCAGTCAAGTCTCGTCTATTCACCAAGCCTGTATTTATTTGATCCAAAGTACAGCAAAACAGTGAAATTGTGAAATTTTTACTAGACTATTTAAAATAACTGTTTTATATTTGAATATATTTCAAAATGTGATTTATTAAAAATCAAAGTATTTAATTTCACTGTATAAATTAAATTATGCAAAAGGACCATCACATAGCCTACTCTTAAAAATAAAACAGGGTTTTCACTACAATGCCAGTGGCACCGAAAAAACATTTTTGGCTCCCCAAGGAAACTTTTAGTAAACCATTCTTAAAAGAACTTGTTTGAAGAAGATTTTAAAATCTGAAGAACCTTAACAAACTCCTGAACAATGGAAAATTTCCAAGGATGTTAAGATTCTTCATTGAACCATGTCGATGCCAAAAGAAGAACTTTTCTTTTTAAACGTGCAGATGGAATGTTTCCGCCAGAGATGTTTATACTGTTCTATGTGTTTTTCACTAGATCCAAAACGACAGCAACAAGCAGCAGTGAGAGTATTAGTTGATTTACCTTAGGTTATTACTATCTATCATTCAATGGCAATCAGTCATTTGAAGGAGGACAATATAACTGCATTCAATTGGAATATAATTGCATAAAGTACGAAAATACCAAATTAATAAATTGTTTGGATTATAATTATTATTTATGTATAAGGTAGCAAACAAATGCCTCTGTACTCTTTCCCAACAAGAACGACTGATCAGTAGTTCTTGTTTGGAAAGAGCACCCAGCTGTAGACACATTTGTTTGGGTATTTACATAGAGGGAAAAGTGCTGTGTAAACACTGTTTAAGTTTTAAACCCAGTCATTTTTCTTAAGTTATTTGTCTGATGACATTTACATGAAGTCATTTGGCAGATGCTTTTATCCATAGCAACTTAGGATGTTGCTCAAGCAGTTTATCAAATAACAACCAACTGTGTAGTCACAGTACTGCAATACAGAATTTCAAGAGTACATTTAAGTACTGAAGATAGAGTAGAAGTATTTATATTTACATTATGTGGTTGTAACTGTAAGATTGTGTGAATTTGTCATTAGGGAAGCTATAGCAAACCAGCTAGGTTGAATCTACCTATTGATATAGTTCACAATGTCTATAAATCAGAAAAATTTGATTTTTGTATGAAAGCTAATAGATGTGTATAAGAAGTCCTGACTAATATAGTTTCTAAGTGTGTGTGTTTTTCCTCCAGGTCCACTTAAAGAATGAATATTTCATGCGTTCGCAATTATCTTAAATGTCTACAATCTGTTTGTGAATGATTATTTCTTTCCTTTAAAAGAATTTAAACTCATGAAAAATTAAGACGCTTGCATATTAATGAATTGTCTGAACATAAAAACCAAGTGCATGAGATGTACGAAGTCTTAGGTAAGATGGTAGGCCAGTATCAACATAAAGAGAGTGTAGCCATATTCTGTAGATGAATCAAACATATCATAAAAGCAGCTTATGTGTGTGCGTGGGGCGGGATGCTGAGGCTGTGTTTAATGGCTCTAGTCTCACCCTTGTTTTAGCAGGGCTGTGTGTTGAACCGTGACTCTGCTAATGACATATATTGCTGCTGGTTTTTGCCCTGTAATTCCACCTGATGGACGGTAATGACGCTGAGAGACTCCATCAGTGTCGTGCCTGGGTTATCTGTATGGATCCTGTCTGGCAGCCCGCACCATTATCGGCCTGGCTGTCATCATTAACGCCGCCACGGAGATGCATTGCGGCCCAGCTCCCGCCCAGATGCAACAGCTAGACTGAATTATGCAGCCCATGCTGACTACACCTGCAATGCTCCCATTGCTGAGCTCGTAACATGCACACAGGATGTGGGAGATACTGCCTTCTCTGCATGCAAGCAAAAAATCAGTGCGTTCAGAGCAGCACTGTGGGGAGAGTGGGTGAAAGGGTCAGGGTGAGAGTGGAAATGAGGACATGGGGAGTTCTTTTTTTTTATCAGTCAGTTGGAGAGAATGTAGGGCTTATGTTTATGGATAAGCAGTAGTTCATTTGGTACAGCTTAGTCTTGGATAGCCAGATGTTTGACATTCGGCGTAAAGTCTGGTCTGTTTTGTTAAGTATCGGTCATTTAATCAGGAAGGGCGTGCCTGTCATGTAAAGTGACCAATGACAGTTGATTATTAGCTGATGTTTAGTGGCAAGTAAATATGTATTTGGATATAATCCCAAGAGAATGGTGGAATATCCAGGGTTATACTCAGAGTATAACATTTAGTAGCATTTACAAAATCAATTATCAGCTTATTGAATTAATAAAAGACAAGTATTTAAATCTACAGAAAGGGAAAGCTCACCTACATTTTAAATGGCCTGAGGGTTAGTAAATTAAAAGAATTTGTGGGTGAACTATCCTTTTAATTCATGTTCAGAAACATGATGTTGCTAAAAAGAGCATTATTTTGTGTATTTGGTGTAATTGTGTATAGTGGTTTATACAGTTCAAAAAACATTATTTTCCACATAATGTACATTATTGTACATTATGTGTAAAGTACACCTTTCTGAAACGTGTCGTTTTTTACAAAGCTCATTAATCTGAAAAGTGAGGTGTGCTCTGATTGGCCAGTTATCCAGTGCGTTGTGATTGGCTGAATGCATCAAGCATGTGATGACACACCATACTGTGATGCATGTCATGGTAATAACAATGGCACGACAGGAAAAAATAAATAAATTACAAACTCTTATTTGTTGCATCCAGTGGGGACATAATTACTGATTATAATGACTTATACATCTGCATCTGTGATTGGAGGAATGACAAACAACAAGCTCTACTCTACACTGCTCAAAATTCATGTTTGAATCATCAGTGGCAAATCCTTTAAATATGAAAATGTACTTACAGACTGTAAGTCAGAAGCACCGGACTGTCCTTGCAAAGAGTGAGGAATGGCTGGTCGGCCTGAGTGAGCAAAACAAGTCACAAAACAAACAAAACAAAAAATTAGCAGAACACAGCAAAATTAGTCCTAGGCGTTGTGTTGTGGCGATTTGTGTTGTTCACTACTGGGCCACCGCAGAAATGGTATAGTCAGCCTTCTATACCAACTCTGATCACATCATTTAGTAGCATGTAAACACAACTTTGTTCCCAGGCAGACAAAAAAAAACTAAACAAAAAAAAAACTGTGACCTTTGACTCCCATAAATGGTTAAAGGCAGCCAATCAGATTACTGCTTGTAATTTTGAGAATCCTAATGTCTTATTTGTATAATGCATGTTTGAGATGAGTCTGTGGGTGTACGGAGTATTTGGGGTTTTGTGGCACATAGATCAGATTTGCTGAGGGTGTCTGCCACATTGGGCTTCATGCTCGAATTGTTATCCCCAGAGCAACAGACCAGGCGTGCACGTGACCTCTGTCAGCGCACCTGAACCATGACCCTTAAAGGCACAAAGAGGCCTGTTGTCTCTGCTGAATAACACCTGCTCTTCCCTTGTCAGGTCACAGCGCTGATGCAGTGGTGTATGCCTGTGAGCCGCTGTCATCAGTTTGTTATGTGGTAGACGCTGAGGTGTGGCGTCACACCAAGGGATTCAGTCGTCACAGGAGTGCTGCTCTGTGTTATAGATTTTTAGAAATTTCCCTTCGCTATAGTCGACAAACTAGAAAACAAATCCATAATTAAATACCATACGTAGTTGTGTCGATTTACTGAACATAGCCCAAGTAATCACTATTGGTTGCACAAAGTGTGTGTGTTTGCGTGTGTTAGCATTTACAGAATGTCACCATACAGCAAGACAGTGGAACAATCAGTGCCTTGTGGACAAGAGGCCCATCAGAGAGGTCAAAGAAGAGGGCATCAGAGGAGGGAGGAAGAGGGCAGGTAACTGTCATGTCCAATGAATTTAGGCCATCAATGGACCACCCTACAATATATAAACAGAAGCCTTATGCCGTATGGTCAAATTACATACTCTAGTTAAACCTTTGAAGAAAATGTTCAGGGTATGTAGTATAAAGTAAATGGCATTACTACACAATTTTTACAGTTTAATAATTGACATCAAAGGGAGAAACTTGGGCTAGCTTCATGCTATTTCCAAGGAAGTTCACTGACCAAAAATGCATAATATTTAATCATATTTTCATATACAGCTTACGAGGACAATGGAAGCAATCAAAATGAACAAAAGAGCAATGATGTGCAAGTGCTTTGAGAAGTCTCAGTTAGCCTAACGCAGTACACGTAGCAAGTTTTTTTATTTAATTTTACAATAAATACAATTAATCCAGATAGAATAGAAAAGGAATAGAACAAGCTATTTTTAGAGGTATTTTTTGCTTTTTATTTACTTTATTTTATTAATTTATTTAATTGTATGATAAATAAAAACTAATAGAATACAAAAAAGGATATAAAGAATTTAAGAAAAAAACAAGCAGGTAGTAAACGAATAGAGTGCAAGTCTAAAAATTTTTTTTTTTTTAAGAATAGAATTAGAATAGAGAGTGCTAGAGTTAGAGGGTCAAATAAAGATGGCCAATCCTTGAAGAGATTCTGCCCAGATTGAGTTGGGCAGGTCATTCCACCAGGAGGGGGCATTTAATGAAGTGAAGTGAAGTGACATACAGCCAAGTATGGTGACCTATACTCAGAATTCGTGCTCTTCATTTAACCCATCCAAAGTGCACACACACGCAACAGTGAACACACACACACTGTGAACACACACCAGGAGCAGTGGGCAGCCATTTATGCTGCGGCACCCAGGGAGCAGTTGGGGGTTTGATGCCTTGATCAAGGGCACCTCAGTCATGGTATTTCCAGCCCGAGACTCGAACCCACAACCTTAGGGTTAGGAGTCATACTCTCTAACCACTAGGCCACGACTTCCCCATGTATGTTCCCCATGTAATGTAAAAGTCTGTGAAAGTGAGTTTGTGCCTCTGTGGGATGACACAATAATGTGACGTTCAGTTGCAGAATGCAAGCTTCTATAGGGCACATAAGTCTGAAGTAATAAATTTAGGTAAAGGGGTGCACAGCCAGTGGTAGTTTTGTAGGCAAACATTAATGCCTTGAATTTTATGTGAACAGCTATTAGTAGCCAATGCAAATTGATAAACAGGTATGACGTGCATTCTTTTCGGCTCATTAAAAATTAATCTTGCTGCCGCATTCTGGATTAATTGTAAAGGTTTAATAGAACTGGTTGGAAGAACTGCCAAGAGAGCATTAGTCCAGCTTGGACAGAACAAGATCTTGAACGGGTTGTGCACCATGTTCCGAAAGAAAGGGCCTGATCTTCTTGATGTTAATAAAGCAAATCTGCAGGACCGGGTAGAATAGCAGTGAGGTCTAAATTTAGGACTCCTACATATTTGCTCTAAGAGTGTTTCACAAAGCTTTTAACAATAAAACTAGCTCCTAAATCTGTGAAACATTAGAAGTAGTGAAGAGGACTCCTAAATCAATAAGACCAAGCCACAAATTATTTTAAAATGGCCAGCAATCTACCTCAGAATATAAACACTTTAGAAACATTTGATGATAATGAGCTTTTAAAAAGGTATCATCTTTGGTTTTAGAGGTTATCCCTACTCCAAATTTTCCTTTGATTGTGTCCTTGTTTTCATTAACCAGCTGGGCAAGAAGTAACAGCCGTGCTTGTGTCCAGCCTTTTTTTTTTTTATTTTACGTTTGCACACCTTACTATCAGCCATGATTATTCTTCTCTGTTAATTAAAAGGCTGTTTATATGCATATTCTCTAATTATGAGAAGCACACGTAAGAGGCTGAAAATTAGCTGAACATATATTTGTTTAATTGGTGACATGTAGCCTGCATTTTAAAATCTTTATTTGAATTTGGCAATTAGCAGTTTTATTTTTAAAAATGTATTTGAATATGGCAACATAATATTTCTATGAATAAATATCTGACAGAGACCCCTGCCCTATCAACCAATCACTGTGTGCATAGTTAGTAAGTATGCTGACTTACTATCATCCATAGCAACGAAGTCAACCCTTCCCAAACTCTTAGCTTAAGACGTCTCTCTATTCCTTAGTAAAAGTCTGTCTCAGCAGCTTTGTGAATAGGTTTTAAGAGAAGTATCTTAGTTAAACTGCTATTTAGAAGAACTCTTAGTGGTTTTGTGAATACGGGCCTGATAAGAGATTTTAAATGTCAAGCTGACCATTTTCCTCTTTGCACCATTGGAGCCGGTTTGAAGTAACTGCGTCACACACCACAGTACAAAGTGATTGTTTGCAACTCACTTATCCCTCTTTGACAGTGGAACTTATTTCTGCTTTTTCTTACTGTCACATCAATGCAGAACTTCCAAACGAATCTCACTGACTTTTCCACAGTTGAAGCGCTACTTAACACCTCTGTTCTGAAAGATTCACATGGCTTTCTCTTGGGTTTTGAGTGCTGGGAGTGTTCTTAAAGCGATAATTCACCCGAAACTGAACATTTTGTCATCATTTACTCATCTTCATGTCATGCCAAACCTGTTTGATTTTGTTTTTTTCTCTGTATCACAGAGGAAGATATTTCGATTTTTGAAGAATGTTAGCAACAAAACCGTTTTGGTCACCATTGATTTCAATTGAATGGCCTGAGACATTTCTTCTTTTATGTTCTACATTACTTTGAATTTTCCCACATAATATATTACAGGTAATCTTCTGTCTTTCTGATTAAAAATAATAAAAATACTGAATTTCATAAAGCATTTTGGTGTGATCCACATATCACATGGAGAAACAACGAGTTATGATAATTACTTATTTTATTCAATTATTCCTCATCAGCATGCCCATGACTGCATGTCCACTGACTGTTATTGATTCTCATGGAAGCATAACTCAGACATTCAGTGTCACTTAAGCATGTGAATATCTGCGATTGAATCTTACAAGCTTACAGCTAAAAATATCACACCTCCTGCTCATCCGTATTCACTCTTTGCTCTGTCTTGCCACATCTAATCTCATCTCCACCACAACAAATTTGTTTTTCTGGTATGTGCCAGAGTTGTTTCAGGCACTGATCCAGGCCGCTGATCTTCATGGCTTAGATGCTAGATGTGGGAGATATGGTTCTCAATCCGATCTGAAGCATCATCTGGCCCAGAGAGACTCTGACTCTCATTTTTTGTGATTTGAGGTCCGTGCAAGCGTTCTGTAGTTGGAGGTTGTTTCAGACTCCCACGGAAACCACAGGGGCTCAGACTCCCCTCAGCCCTCTTGGCCAAACAGATGGACTGGCACATTTTCCTGCCTTGTTTTGAATAGCCAGAGCGCTTCAAATGGAGTATGAAACTTCATTATGCTTGTTTGCTGTTTGTTATTGCTGAGGCTGTATGAAATGGGTGCTTATTTTATCTTACCATTTTCCTTTGGCTTTTATTTCTTGATTTGATGTTCAGGGGAATGTAGTTTGTTTGTGTTTGTGTTTTGCTGTGTGGTTGTAGGATACATTAGGTGGAATTAAATTGAACTTCCATTGAAAAACATGACTTCCTCTCATATCTCCGTCACTGCAGAACAGATAATTGAATGTGCAGTTCATGGTCAGAATGCTCAGAGGTCCCAGCTATTTACTTGTGTCCATTTATTGTGTGCATGTGTTTGGGATCTTGCTGGAGGTTTTTTTTTTTTTTTTTCGTACAGATACCTTTCCTCTGTCCCATGTATGTGCCAGCACAATTTCTGTTTAAATAAATGGCATTCTGCTTGTTTTATTGCCCCTCTCTGATGCCCTCCATTATTATTTTCAGATGAGTAGCCAGTGTTGACGACTAAATGACTGCTGTATTGCTATAGACACTGACAGTCAGTGTACCTTATCTTAAATGCGGTTTAATACACAGTTATATTGGCATTATTTTGCAATCATCCTAATGCATAACATGAAAGCAGTCATTTGCATTAGAAACGGCTGGGCTCGACTATGCCTTTCTGTGTTTTTTACTGTCCCTAGGGCATTTGAGGAAACTATTTCTGTTCCATTAGGAATCAGTATTTTTTTCTTTGTTTATTTTTTTCTTTTCATATTCAGTACATATTGATTTTCTAGTCTGTGTTTTTAGATACAAACTAATGGAGTTCTTAGGCCCTGTTTACACCTGGTATTAGTGCCTGTCTTGAGTGATCTGATCACATGTTGTCATCTGAGATGCTTGGCTGTTTATACCTGTTATTAACATGTGGCTCGAAAGCATCTCATGTGGCTGCTTGTAATTAAAGGGTTTCTGATTTTGCCACTAAATCCATCACTTACTGCCTTGTTGTGGTTATTGATAAAATGGAAAAAAAGAGGGGGAAAAAATAAATAAATAAATAAATTGCACAATTTCTCTCAGATATACACTTTTCAAATGTTTAGGGTTGTGAGATTTTTTTATTTTTATTTTTAATTTTTTTTAATGTTTTTGAAAGATGTATGTTGTGCTCACCTCGACTGCATTTATTTGATCAATAAAACAGTAGTGTGAAATATATTTTTAATAATAAAAAAATAAAAATTATAAAAAAAATTCCAGTCTTCAGTGTCACATGATGCTTCTCCGTTATGGTGAATTGGTAATCAAAAACATTTCTTATTATCAGTAATTAAAGGTAAAAATTAATAAATTATTTTTTTCAGTGCACTTTGTATAAAAAAGTTCAAAAGAATAGCATTTATTTGTCATTTTAAAAAGTAAAAAAGAAAACGTTATAATATTCCAAATGATTTATTGTCAGTTTTGAGCAATATAATACATCCTTGCTGAATAAAAAACATTATTAAGTCTGACCCCACACTTTTAAATAATAGTGTACAAATATTATTTAAGTAGTAATTTTAATGGTGGTGATTAATTGAATGTGCTTCCCATGACCTTTCATGTTGATACCAGACATACTGAAGCAGTTACTGTGAATGTATACCCATATGTATGCAGTATTCATTATTTATTTATTTATTGACTCTCTCATTTAAGTGGTCTGTAACCCAACAAAGAGCATTTGATTGGAAGGTGAGTAGGTCATTCTTCACTGTTGCCTGGGATGCATTAGGACAGATTAGTGTTATATTGTAGTCACATAAGTTTCACACACCCTCCAAATGTGGTTTTAGTGAACAGATACCTCAAGTAAACTATTGTGGCCCATTGACCGAAATCAGCGTTAGTGCTAAGAGTAAAGAAAGTCTCAAATCATGGCACTCAACAGTTGTTTATTAAAGTTTAATGATGAGCTTCTGCAGAACATCACTGTAAATTAAAACAAGCTGCCACATCACTTAAAAATCAAAGTAACTGGGTCACAGAACTTATGAATAAAGCTACAGAGATTATGAAAGGTTACAGTCCTGAAATCATGTGTACAGTGAACTTCTTTCAGAGCATTCAGGATCCTAATGACATTGATTGAAAATCATTGACTGCTCAGCACACAAGAAAAAAAGAGAGAGATCCCTTTGCTGTGTCACATACTGGCTGGATTTCGCTGGCTTACCTGTGCTCAATAAGATTAAGTGCTATCTCATCATCTGTATGATTGCACCGAAATGTCAAACTCCTTTTACTCTAGATTAAGACGTCAGTGCAGTGACATGAGGACGCTCTCTTTAGTGTACTGAGCATCTGAGACAAGACCCTTTAAAAATGGAGCAATTTGCCACAGATGCATTATTTTACCTTTTACTCTTCCTCCTCCTCCTTTTTGACAAGTTCAGTTCAGGGCCATCCATCACTGTTACAGTCCTTCCTTCCTCTAGTGGGGAGGAGTTGCACGCTTGCCTGACCCCTCTGTCACCTTGACATGTGTTTACTTGGAGAGTGGGGGAGTGGGCGGCACCCCCTGCCTGTCACTTCCTGTCTGTAATTACTCCCTTATTTACAGTCATTGTTCATTGCTACCCAACTGATGTCCAGTTTCTCATTACATTCAGAGCAGCGGTGCAGCCGTGTTGATGTTCTCCATTCTCCAAAAAAATAATAATAATTGCATATTTATTATAAGTGTCTGGAGTAGATGTAGTTAGGATGCACTGATTTTATGGTTTGGGTAAACCAATAATTAATAAAAGAAGAAGGTTGGGGTCTGTAAGATTTTTGAATGCTTGTGCTGCATTTATTTTGTCAAATATTGTGAAATACTGTATTACAATTTAAAATGACTGTTTTCTATTTGAATATATTTTAAAAGGTAATTAATTCCTATGAATAACTGACAAAGCTGAGCAGCCATTGTTCAAGTCCAAGTTGATTTGCTGCTCAAGAGACATTTCATATTATTATTAATGTTGAAAACAGTTGGTTTTAACATTTTTGTGAAATTTATCATCCATTTTCTTTTCAGGACAAACCAAACTCTTTTCTGTAACATTTATAAATGTTTCCTCTTTTTTATCATCAGTTTAATATGTCCTTAAAAATATTTTGAATAGTAGTGTGTGTTATGGATTATAATCATGAATCATGAATGAACAGAACAATTTACCCTTTGAAATAAATCTGCTATAGAAAAATAAACTTATTATACTCTTTATTTGATTAGTTTGATATATTATACTATAAATATTATGTTTGAAAGTATTAATAGAGTATAGATTTTTAAAGATTGGTATTTTAAAAAGCGTGTGTGTGTGTGTGTGTGTGTGTGTGCGTGTGTGTTTATCGTAGCATAGTTCAGTTCTCAAATCAGAGTAACAATAATGAAGTTGGAGTACTTTTTCAAGGAACTGAGCTTGAATCATCATCGTCTAAAGTCAAAATACCTTTTATGAACAAATGGTTATTAAATTGTGCCATGATCTATCACAGTTAGTGCTATATGATGATTTAATTCTTAAAATAGGTTTAAACAGTTAAAAATCCAATAACAACAGATGCAGAAAAAAAAGAAAGATAATATCTGAATTTAACAGATGTTCTCAGTGTAGACAGTTCAGTTTTTAAATGAAGCTGTTTTGCACAATATGCATTTAGTGTAAACCATTTTGACACACAGTATGTGTGCATGTGTTCTTTTGTCATCTAGACTACAGCTCTGCTTAATATTTTTGTATGCAACTGTCTTTAAGAGATCTACAGTATGTGAAAACATTAAAAGATTAACCCTCATTGGGCCGTATGTAACTATCTGCAATCTATTGTAAGTCACTAGTTGGAAGGATCTGTAGCATACTACTCTGACAAGGAACAGTTGAACTTGAAGTACAATAGAAATGAGATTCTTACCTTATGTGAGCTGTTATTATATTTGGAAAAAGTGAAAAACAAAAAAAGAAAAAGTTCAAGCTAGAGAAAGCGATGTCAGTGATTTATTAGAGGTGCCAGATACTTAATAATTACTTAAACACACACACACACACACACATAGATCATGTTTACTGTATTTCTGTCAGAGATGGCGTTAGAAAGGAAATGACATGTGATTGATGGTAGGAAGTGCAGGGCAGACCCGGAGGGGGAGGGCAGAGCAAGGTCTTACTTATAAAAACATCAATCAGAGGCCTTGCAGCAGAATCTGGAGACAGCTGCGCGGCAGCAGCCTCAGGACCAGAGAAAGGGTCCACCAGGCCTTGTTATGATTCTTAATGAAGATGTTCATATGAGCTGTGTCTAGCATCACCTCAAATATGTATGATTGTGGTGTAGCTTCTTTATAGCTCAGATTTCACTGGACTGGTGGGTACCAAGTATTCATCTGTGACTGAAATGATAAATGTTTTTCTTTTCATCATAATCCACCACATCCAGTAGATAGTCTTGCACTGTTCCAAAAACTAGTGACCATCTTATAAAGGATTCAAAGACAGATTCCTTACACGGAGACTGTTCCAGTAGCAAAGTTGTGCTGCCTTCTAAGACTAAAATCTGTAGGGCAGTTAAGAAAGTATGATCTGTGGATAAGGCAGTTCTGGAAATGCACCTTCTATAATATCTGTTTCATATGCAAGCAACAGTATTTATTTATGTAAGCATTTAAGATTTTTTTTTTTTTTTGCAGCAATTACATGTTGGCTATGGGCATAAATGTGTCAAAACAAACAAACAAGGATCATTAGGAGTTGAACAGATGAATAAACAGATACAATTTATAAGTAAAAATGTAAAAATCATTGAGTAGGTAAACATTTGTGGTGAACATGAAGATACAAATGAATATGTATGACTGCAAATATAGAATTCCTGATGACTGACTTATTCTTGATGTTATCAAAGTCAGAATTATGAATCATCCAACTGCTGCTGGCGTGTTGACAGTGCTGATCACATTTACGTTATAAATCTCACAAAGGAAATTTGCAATAATAATTCCTTTGTAAAGTCAAGGAATACCCAGGGGCCCTGTGCAAAGAAAAAGTTTCCTTGTTTGCCGTCCTGATTTATTTAGGGGGGGGGAAAAATCATGCGGTAGGCAATTAATCTGAGAAACGGCCTCCTATTTACAAACAGTGATATTTCTTAAACTAATTAGGTTACCTGGAGATGTCATCTAACTCTTTTTATAAAAGTGATTAAAGTATCTGGTTTTTATGCTTCCCAAGTCTTTTGTAATGAGTGATTTTGTTCTGTAGAAAAGCACTGAAAGGCAAATTGAGTTGGGTTTGTTTCTGCGGTTTTGCAGGTGTGAGAAAGAGGAGGAGTAGAGGGGCGGGAGGGGTTTCAAATGTGCAAATGAACATTCATTTTTTAATTAACTTAAAGTTAAAATGCCGTGAAATTGAATGTGATTGTTGCCTAAGTAAATATGCCTAATTAGGATATAAGGACCGCCATTTAAAAATTAGATAGCCATTTTTTATTTGCAGGTGTGCTTCATCTGGATTGAATATAAATGTGAAAATGACACAACTTTGTGGCGTATCATGCAGAATTTGCACAACTTTTTCTCTTCGTTACCCATACATTGCATGGTTGTCATTTACTCCAGCACTTTTAATAAACCAATTTTTGTCTTTGCTCCAACATTTAAAAAGAAAAATGTAGCGCTGACCCGCTATCTCTACCTGTGACGTAAGCCAGAGAACACAACACTGTTTGTAAAACAGATGATATCTGGACTGCCAGATATGCAAATGTGTGCTCATGCAGACCTAATGAGATTTAAACAGATCAGAAACACATACCTTTCTAAATCTTCTGCAGTGCAGTTTAAAGATGGTTTTGTTTACTGACGTAATGGAGGCAGTGTAGCAGCTCAAATTGAGGAACTTAGTGATGGTGTAAAGAAGGATCTGTCATTGTGTGATGAATGTGCCTGTCAGATAAAGGACAATTTGATCATGTTCACTGGCTCTAGTTTCAATCTCACTGATTACATCATGGCATGTGTTTCAGATCTGCTGGAATAGTTACGATCCTGCACTATTGAATGCTTTTTAACAACACATTTTCGTATCATAAAATATTTACAGGGTTTCTGGTTTGGAAAAAATAAAATAATATATATATATATATATATATATATTTATATACCGGTATGTATTCCTTCTTTTCCTCACTTTGGTCTCTATCCAAAGCAAATAAGTGACCCAAAACACAATAGTCACAAAATGGTATCATTGTGAAATATTAATACAATTTTAAATGTTAAACTGTTTTCTATTTAAATATATTTTAAAATGTATTTATTACATAATAATTTATTCCTTTGATGGCAAAGCTGAATTTTCTGCATTATTATTAATAGTCTTCAATGTCACAGATCCTTCAGAAACCATTCTAATGTGCTGATTTGCTGCCCAAGAAACATTTCTTATTAATAATATACATTTTAATATTTTTGTTGAAACAGTTTTACTTTTTTAAGGATTCTTTGATGAATAGAAAATTCAAATAAAAAGCATGGAATAGAAACATTATGTGACATTATAAATGTATTTACTGTTAATGTTAATCAAAGTAATGCATAATTACGTTATAAAAGTATTGATTTTATTTTGTACAAAATACCACACGTATTTCTAAAAAAAGGGCTTTTAAAAGCCTGTTAGTAGCTATAAATGTTTTCAGGAGATCCATTGTTTCCTGTGCTGCATAATAAAACTTTAGTGGAACGTCAAGAGCTTTTGCATAAAATGTGCTTTCTATAAGAGCACAGTTTATTTACATTTACATTCACATTTATATTCTTGGCAGACATTGTATTACCAATGCGTTTCTGTTTGCCCCCATCACATTCAAGGCTCACAATCATTAGTAATCACATAAATAACACTAAAGCCTGGAAATGGTCTTGTTTGGTATACTGTGTGAGATTTCTGTTTGGGAACACATCAAGTCCTGAATGATTTGGCCACTATTCAGAATCCCAGGGTCTGACAGCTACTCTAATGTGGCTTTTAAGTTCTACTTTATAATGAACACAGTGTGCTGCTTTGGGAAACAGGCTCAACAACAGCAACATTAAATAATGTACAATGAAAGTTACGACGATCCTAACAGCATGTTGCAGTGCTACTGTGAAAATGATAACACTGAAGCATTTCTCTCAGCAACATGTTGAACTCTGCACAGCATTAGCGGCTATCAATGCATCACAATGTCTTCATAATCCACGCTTCTCTTTTCCTGCGCTTTATGTTGACCCACACAATGCACCCTACTCCATAGGTGCAGCTGAGACAAAAATAAGAAGAAAAGCCAGTGCAGGGCAGGCTAGGGTTATTTTACTGATAAAAAAATATTGTTTGCAATTTAAAATACAAATTAGTTTATTTATTTACATTACATAATGATTAGTGTTTTTAAAAAGTTAAACAGAATATGAAATTATAACTAGTGTTATATTTAACTGTAAAACAAAAACATTGAGTATTGAAGAAAAAATATAATAAGAAGAAGAGCAGCAAATGGGCAAAGCACAACAGACATAAAAATGAAGTGTTAACGAGTTATCTTTAGTTACTCCGCAAAGACCCAGGTTCTCCAACACCCAAAAAGGCCAACGTAAGAAAACTGGGTTTTGTTAGATTTGGTATACTGTTCCAAATCTAACAAGACCAATCTTCTGATTTTTAGCCAAACTGGTCAGAATTAGTTATATGCATCTTTTGAGATGGCACTGTACCGCTAAAAGAATGTCCATTCAGGTCTATTCTTCATCAGATTTGTAAAAAAAAGTAAAAGTTCAAAAAAGTAGATTTTTCCAAAAATTCTAAATTGCAAAAAACCTTGCCATGTAGACATTTTAATTTTGGTATGCATTGGACTCGAAATTAGCCAAGGAATCAGAGGGAAAAAAGTATTTTGCATCTAGCCCTAACGGTACAAAAGTATCGGCAACATGGCTGCTACAGCGAACAAAAAGACACATAAATGTAAGCTTTTTTGGCATAAATAAAGACTTTATTGAAAAGTAATAATTTGTTTTATGTTACATTCAATTGTGAGTTCATATTAATGGTCATGTTACTCAAAGAAATGTTTGCAAAAAATCGCTTATATGCTAACGTCATATCATTACAGACTGCATGATAGTGCCACAGCATATGTCTGATCAAGGCGATAACTGCCGTAGACTAATTCCCCCAATAATTAGAAATCGCTAAACCATTTTCTCAAATATTGCCTTTTCGATAGAGAGAAATGGAGGATGTTTGTATTCGCGTCTGTGCGTTTATCTTTTTAGAGTGAGTTTACTTAAAAACAGCGATTGTATCCTATCGTCGCTGGAAAATATAATGTAGCGATTCAGTATTTAAACTGTATTTAATAAAAGTCGTGGGGGAAGGGTTGATAAGTTTGTTTTCTCCGGGATGTGTGAGCTGCATGATTTCCGATATGTGTGTGTGTCAGTAAGCAGCTCATTAATACAGAACGATAATTAAAGGCTCTAATGCACACCAGCACACCAGTATATGTGTGTATTGTAAGAGCTAGACGACGAATGATGGCGTGTGACGTCATGATAGTGGTGTTCCAATCCTTAGGGGAATATTTTCTCCCCTACCCCTTAACCCTCTGTTTCAACGGACAAGGGGAAGGGGTAGGCGGAGGGGTAGGGGAAGGGGTATAAAATAGAATTGGGATTGGGCCTAAGTGCAAATAGCCTGCCTTGTTGGCTGAAGCTATTTACACTAACTCCGCCCACCAACGTGTGATTCAGCTAGTCAAGACTGCAAAAGACAATAGACAGTTATCAGCTCCAGTGGCGCAGATGGTAAAATGTGTGACGTTTTGATTTTGACGTGATTGACCTGGGTTTGACTCCGCCTTTTGGCGAAGGTTCTTCTCCCTTTTCAAATTTCAAATCAGAAAATCATTTATTTTAAATGAAAATGAAGAATATAATCAAAAAGTTGAAAATAAAGTATCAGGTAGGGTTAGGATAGGTGTAGGAAGGGGTTTATTGTCCCATTGAGGTGGCATTCATTTAATAATTTCAATTAAAATTACAATTTACACTCGATAAGTTAATATTGTTTTACAATGTACTACAATACTGAGGTACAGATAATTGCCACTATTTGCAATAAGTAGTAACATTTTAACATAGTGTAAATATAATCTATAGCTATTTGCACTAAAAAAATGCTGCTATTGGCACTTTGTGTAAATAGCTGAGCCAATTTGTTTTGGTTAATATTGAGACTGTTCTCTATCTGAAGAAGAAGAAGTATGGATATAATGGGTTCCTAAGCAACTTTGGTGCTTGGCCCCTAATAGGGCTGTGAATCTTTGGGAAGGCTTTGATTCGATTCGATTCACGATTCATAGGTTTTCGATTCGATTCAAGAACGACTTTTGCAAATTTAGAACGATTCAATTCGATTCGATTCACAATTAAATTGGATTCGATTCGATTATAACGATTCGATTAAAACGATTCGATTCTGCATTCTTTAAGTGCATTCACAGGATTACTTAAATGTTTCCCCTAAATTCTTTAAATGCTTAGTCGGGGTAAATTACAGCAGCCTTTATGGTTAGGGAACCATAAGTTAGGATGTTTAACTAGTTTAATGATGCAACATGGCTTACGTAAAAATGTATCCAAGCCAAGATTTTAAAAAAGAGCTTTAAGAGTATAATGTATAGGCTAACATTTTGTCACACCAGGGGCGTAGCCATCATTTCAGTGACGGAAATGTCAAATACAATAATTTTATGTATGTAGCCTATGTATTATCATAATTATTATAATTTTTATATAACTTTTCCTCTCCGTCAGCGAATAATGATTCTGAGAGAAAACGTACTCGGTTACGAACGTAACCTCGGTTCCCTGAGATACATAACGAGTACTGCGTATGGAGAAAAGCTCATTTTTTCCTCGATACTGAAGCCTTTTTTCAATAACGCAGTGCAACTGCACTGCCATTGGTTTCTATTAAACCTTTTAAACCAATGACAGCGCTGTGTAGCGGCACGAGCCTGTAGGAGGCTGAGCTGTAAAACTGGGGAGGTGGAAGCCATCAGTCCGAGATCGGCGATTCACGAATCAAAAATCATGTTTCATGTTTAAGCCATATGACTCTTCAGGGTTTGTAATCGATGCATCGAGAAAACGCGTGAATCGTTACACCCTATACATTTGTAAAATTACAATACTAATATTTAAGGCTGTCTTAATTTCATCTTTTTTAAGCATTAAACATCTTACTTTGGCCACAGAGGGCCCATAAAAATTCTCTTTCCTTGAAAACAGACGGTTTATATTAACTTCTCATGTTAATTTGGGAAGATGGTTGGTGCATGTTGCAATCCCAAATGCATGTTATAAACAACCCAAACTCAGCTATTACTGCAAACCGAGCTGCTCTGAGACACTCAAAATCATGAGCTGCTTGCATTTACTGTAAAAGAACACAGTGCACGTATTTATTTAATTTTCGCTGATTTGATGATCGTGGTAAGCCATATGTTTATCTTTTAAAAGACCTGCATCTGCTTTAATAAAATGTGCTGCATTAAATGCCACATTTGAGTAACAAGGTCCAAACCATTTAGGACAATTTGAATCAACAAGACAGGATAAAATACCCATTATGCCTGTAACAGAACAGCTTGGATGCTTCCATTGAACAGCCTTGACAGTGTTTTTCTCTTTTTTTATGTGTTCTGCATGCTTTTTGCCTGTGTTTTCTGTGTATTGTGTTTGTCTAGCCAAGATGGCAATTCATCAGGGACGTTCAAAGCCTAAACACTTAATTATCTTCTAGCAACTGAGGAAAAATGGGAGGAAAACATTTATATTTTCAATTATTCACATTGTACTGTTCATGCACAGTTGTTATTTGTTTAACCACCAGTTAATGCGCTGCTAAAACACAAATCCAGCTAATTTATTGTTCTCAGTTGTTTTGAACAATGAATAAAATGGATGTCACACATACTACCCTAAAATGCTTTCACATTGCCAACTGCACTTTTTGGCACATTTAGTTATGAATCTAGCCTGTTTTTAGCAAAAATGTAATGCTGTCAAAAACCAGAAAGCCAGATTCACTTAACATTTTATCCTCGGACGTTAGCGAAAATGTTTTTGTTAATGGCAGGAACAGAGAAGTTAAAATGTAGTGCTCTTTTATGCAGAAGGCAGGTGCTTAACCCATTCTTGATGGCCTGTTCAGGTCAGAAGGCTTTCTGCTTAATGCATCTGTTGGCATTCATCACACTTTTCAACATGTATATGCCTTAAGCTAGCAGACGTTCACATGGCAACATCACGCACTTGAAGATGAACCGAGTGAATGACAGACGCATGAGGCTTGCTTCCTGTAACAAGCCATTAAGATCCAAAGAACAAAATGGATACACAAAAATACACCTTATACCTGTAAAACCCAATTACTATACTTTCTATGCTGTATTTTTCTTGCATCTGTGAGACTGTTAAAGCCTGGTTCAAAGTTACCTGCAAACTTAAATGTCTGAATGGCTTCTCTGAGGGGGTATTAGTTCAGCTTATCTTTCACTCCTTTATCTGTGAAATTATTCAATTAGGTTGATCTCCATAACAGAAATATCAGTTCTGATTAGACGTACAGTTTTCTGAGAGGCTTGTGAAGTGAAGTGAGAAGCGCAAAATGAAACTTGTGAATGCTGATATGAGGATGCAATCTGAATAAACCCTCGGAACGATGCAGCCAGTCATCTGTCTACAGATGCTAACAGAAAGACGTGCATGTGGAAAAGTGTTTTCCTTCATTTCTGCTCCCCTGGCAGCATTCACAGCTACTCCCCCACCAACTGATTGTTAGTTCAGCACCTGATGGGCTGGTTCAGTTCATTTTCACTTACATATTACGAGGACAGAAATAAATTAATGTTTAAATAGATACTGCTACCAATAACCAGGGATCAATAAAGGACATGTATTACAGAGAAAGTGCTGTTTACTGTATGAAGTTCTGGCTTTACTACAAGGACAAACTCAATTTCTGAAAACTAAAATCTTGGTACATGACCCAAGGTCTGCTTAAAACATTAACTGTCAACTGTGAATATCTTTAGATTTTTGGTATTAAATCACTCAGATTTTAACACAAGGAGCTGCATCCGTTTAAGATATGTTTTTGTAAAGCAGATGCCAAGAATTTTTCAAATTTTTACATCCATCAATCTGTCTATCATTCTGTCCATCATTCTTTGTATTCTTCATACATCCATCATTCTATCATTTTTTAAAGTGATATTTTTGGGCTTTCTAATGCCTTTATTTGGACAGACAGTAGAGAGCACACAGGGAATCAGTGGGTAGAGAGGGAGGGGAACAGGATTGGCAAAAGACCACAAGACAGGATTCAAACTCGGGTCACCATGAGTGCAGTAGGGCTGTATGTCGGCGCACTAATTGGCACTGACATCATTCTATCATTCTTATTATGCATCAATCTATGTCAATTTATCATCTATCTGTCCATCGTTCTGTCATTCTAGCATCTTTCATTGTTCTTTCTATCATTTTGTTCATCCATCCATCCAATGTTCTTTCTATCATTCTTATCATTCATTTCTATCTAATCATCATCCATCTGTCCATTTTTCTGTCATCCTAGCATTAACCATTGATCTCCAACCATATTTTTTTTTGGTTCTAGCATTATAAATGTATCCATCCATCCATCCCTCCATCACTCCATCCATCCCTCATTCTTTCTATAAATCCATTATTCATTTTTACATCCATTATTCTTTCTATCTATCAATCATCCATTGGCCGTCCATTGTTATTTTGATTGTTCTATCCATCTGTCTGTCCATTGTTCTTTCTTTCTATCTATCTGCTCCAGCATCCATCTATCTGTCCAACTATCCATCCGTCTGTAGATCATTCTATCTATTGTTCTATTCTGCTTTTCAATATGTTATTCTACAGTGAAGGTGATTTCACCAAGTACAACATGTTCCTGAATCAACATCCTTGTTGATCCTGGAACAACGTTCCAATCAACCAATCATAATTTAGGGATAACTTTTCAGGAAATATCTGTTATAGGCTTATGATCGAGGTTAGGTTCTTCTACACCCTTGTTACTCAGCTATCATTTCACTCTGATTTTAGGAATGAATTATGAGTAGGGTTAGGTTTAGGGGTATAGATTGGGTTAAGTCAAAAAAAGATGTTGAACCAATAACATGTCTAACTTGGCAAAATCATGGTCATCCAGGTGACTAATGCATGTTTTGAGGGTGGGGAAGATAAAATGAATAACATCATGATTCATAATACCTGTTTTTTTTTTTTATTCATAAACTTGAGCAAACACAGGAAGTTGACACGGCATGCAAGTTATTTAGCACATGCTATTATCCAATGCAACTTACAGCATTCTTGACTGTTTCCCATTGAAAGCCTCTCTTTAGTGACCTGGGGTTAAATGCCTTGCTGAGGGGCACTATGGTAATCATTTGTTCCTTTCAGTGATCATACCAGCAGCTTTCTGATTGCAACCCCTGAGATTTAACAGTCACGCCTCCAGTATATTAACTCATTACTGCCCACCAATTCAAAAAGTGCTCCCCCCAGAACACATTTTAGTGGTCAACAACAGAAGTCCTGATGTCCCACGACAAGCACAAACTCATCATGTGAGTTCAGCACTTTGTTAACAGTGATTTATGATGTTGTCTGACTTGTGTTGACTAAGATGCACTAATGATCCTTAGTTTTTGCTTTAGTAAGACGTTAATGTTCATGCGCATCACGTTTTTTTATGTATAGCAATTTTTCCTATGAGAGAAGCATTTTTTTTTTATCTTGTCCAACACTTTTGCTTACTCGACATGTATTTTGACTCTGCTTGATTTATACAGGTACTTTCTTCCTCAGAACATCTTACCTGAAGATGACAAGGTCATCTTTGATATTGTGCAGACACAAGTTTTGGGCGCATGCATCAGCAGATGACTTAGCTGTGTAGATTTTAGGGGTTTTATAGTGAAAGAGAAGCAAAAGATGAGAAAATTGCTGGGAAATTTAAGATAACAGCTGCATTTTGGGTCAGTGCCAAGGTGTCAAAGGCGAGACATGTTCTTGACAGATACAGTAAAGGCACTGATGGAGAATGAGACCTGGTGGGCTCCGGTTGATTGTTTCCGGCTCGTTCCATACTTCCTCAAGCACAACACAAACTACATTTCCATTAAATCAGTCAATTTTGACAACATGTTGTGAATTCCTTAAGTCTGCCATTTCCTTCGCTTTGCTTTAGATTTGTATTTGTTTGTACATGAACATGAAAAACGGTTTTCCTTTCAGCCCTCATTCGCGCTAGGCTTTCACAGGTGCATGTTTGATGATAAAATTGCATGAGGGTTTTTTCAGGGATAAGTGCACCTCTGGGTTGTGGGGAAGTGCAGTGGCAGAGAAATTACACTTCTCTTTTCAGCCCATAGCCTTTATACACAATCTTTTGCGTGGAAGAAAACAGCTTGCATAGCTTCACATGCAGTCGTGTTTATAAAAAGAGATATCGTGGTTTTTCCTGAATATGGCATTCAGCATCCTCAGATCTTCCAAACATTGCAGAGATAAAGGCTGTAAACTTAAATTAGCCAAATTGTGTAGAAACAAAACACTCTTTTAACACTAACTCTAACGCAGCTATATAATTAACTCTTCAGAGATACCCATGTTGCGTTTTCATATGCATGCCTGCGTATCTACCTGTCTAAACTGCCAATCAAAACTAGAGACGGGTCTTTGATTAGATTTGAAATGTAAAACAGCACGAGAATGTGGCTGATGAGCCAGTGCATTCACCTTATTTTACGTAGTCCTTCCTGCATCAACAGCAACTTATTATATTTCGTTGAACGCTCACCTACCCGCTCATCAGTGCTTGCTGTTGGGGAGGAACCCCCGCCTCCTTCTCTTCCAATTAGAATGTAACCAGTAATGTAATTAATTACCCTGTCCAAATGTGTTCTGCCATGCAGGGGGTCTTCTCTCTCTTTCTGGTGCTCGATTAAGAGACGAGGTGAGATAAACCTCAGTGCGATAGTATGATTCATGCCTCAGATCCTGTGTTAGGGAATTTACCTTGAAATTATAATATAAGATAAAAGCTATTTATTTAAAGTGGTTAAACTATAGTCTAACTACCCTTGCTTAGTAGCTTTCTTAGCATAACTTAGCTACTAATATTTACATAACTGATAAAATGCTGGAGCTTGCAGAGTTCCTGGGTTTCTGTTGGTTTGTTACTTGTAGGATTTTTTCCTGACACTTGTGTCCAACTGTATCAGGTGGAAGAGCACGGTTTAAACTTCCATTGGAATAAAAATTGGGTCGTTGCATTATTGCATATACATGCATTCAAAAATTTGGGGTTACATTTTTTTTTTAATATGAAATTAAGTATTTTAGAATGAGCGGAGACTCTTTATATTTTTTGGCAGTAAAGACATTTACAATGTTACAAAAATATTTCCATTTCAGTGGTTGTCCTTTTGAACTTTCTATCAAGGAGTTCTAAAAAAAATATATCATAGTTTCAAAAAAAAAATATGAAGCAGCACAACTTTTTCAACATTGACAATAAGAAATGTTTTTGAGCACTAAATCAGCATATCACCGTGATTTCTAAAATTCAGATATGCTATCATAGGAATAAATAAAATGTTTATAACATAAAATTAAAAACAGTTGTTCTAAATTGTAATAATATTTCACAAATTTTATACTGTATTTTTGATCACATAAACACAGCATTGGTGAGCACAAAAGTCTTATTTAAAAAACAATAACCCCAACCTTTTGAATGCCATTTTATGTTTGTATGTGTACTAATTATAAATTAATAGAAACTCCTAGATGCAACATATAGGTCAGTGTGTTTCATTATTGAGTAATACAATGTGCCAAAAACAGTGATATTACTTCTTTTTTTTCATATTAGTAAACAATGCTAAATGTTGCATGTTGCTGGAAACAACTATAAAAAAGTAAGTTAGTAACATGACTACTTTTTGTTACTTCTTACCACAGCTCAGATCAAATGCACTTTTGAAGATAAGAATGAGAAGGACTTGAGAGGCTCAGAGAGAGAGAGAGAGAGAGATGCATAAGAAGAAGGCTGTATGTTTACTTGATACTGCTGGGTCTAAGCTGGTAAACTACATTGAAAAGCAGCAGGTAGACAGTCAGAGAAAACAGGACACATGATGCTACCTGCATAAGAATGAGTGGAACAGAGACTCTGAAGCTATTAGGGTGATGATACTATAAATCAGAGTTAATGGGGCAGGTTGCAAGAGAATCTATATGCTATACCTATACCCGAGGGCTTCACTTAATGTTCAGACAATTAAAGCATTTCTTGGTTTGTGTAGGATCTTTATTTGCAAATGAAGTTCGGGTTATATATTGATTGGAATTTTTTTTATTTTTTTGCAGTGCAGTGCAGTGCTTTGTAAATCGAATGCTTTGTCTTTGATATTTTAAGAAGCTCTGTTTTATACTCTTGTTGCATTTTGTTTTTCATCACTTGTTGCTAATTTTTATAATTGATTATTAAGTTCCACAATTATTTTAAGTACTAAATTAGTAGTTCCCCAAAGTTGTCTGCTTTTGGTGAATTTTGTGTTTTGAAAGCAAATTATATAATTTAGCCTATGTGTGATTTGTGCAGAACCAAGGGGTTTTGTTATTGTAAAAATTATGTATCATGTAATTTGTCAATACAAGAGTTTTAGCATTCAGGGATTTATTACATATTAATTTAAAAGTGAAAATAACTTGTGCTGATCTGCCAAACGCAGTGCACACCAGGGAATCTGTCACAGGGTCAGTGCGTTCCTCTGCAGAAAGCATCCTCTGATTCACAAAATGTGCTGTCTGGTGCAGTTTAGCCTTGCATTGTCCAATGCTGAATTGATGCAGGACTTTTAATATTCTTAATATTCTGGAACAGTGACAATAAAGGCATTAATGATTTATGTTCTTGCTTCAATTCATAATTCAAAAGTATAAAATTTGGTCTGAAAACATTTCCGTTATTATTACAATGGAAACTTCTGTCAAGTGTTATTATAAATAATAATTCTTAATTTTATTTGGGGTTGGGTTTTCCCCATAAACAGTGTTATCAAAAAGTCAATTCTGCTGTTTTCCATACAAATGTAGGACGATTTACTGGCAGTCGGGTTCAGTTGCATTTTTGCTTTGTCTATTATAAAATTACCACTAGACTATGATGACTCTTTAGGAAGAAGTGACCCTTTATGTAAATGCCCTCTGTTACAACTGGCTAGCCTACTGTTTGTTGTAGTTTACATTGTCAGTCATCCAGATGGGCCAAATTGCGAATATTGAATAGATATGTAAATGTGCATGTCATAGGGCTGCGGTTTATGGCCAAAATTAAAGCTTGAGGGTTAAGCATTTGAAAATTGCACTTATAATAAATGATAATATATATTTTAAAATGTTATTTTAAATTCACTGCATTCTTATTAGGAAAAAAATGCAGTTTGATTTTTGTCTACAAATGATGTCATGACTATGCAAGTTTCCAAAATGATCCATCTTTGCATCTTGTTTTCCATAAATGGTCTGAATTGAACTTTTTAGCCTTGTTGTGAATATCAAAGTACATCTACATAGTACACTGAATTCTCTTATTTCAAAAGAGCAAAGAAAAAACATGTTTTTCATGACACGACCCATTTAAATCTGCAACAGGAACATTTCTAGGAGTTCAAAACACCCTGGTGGTGCATTCATTGTAAGATCTGAGTAGTGAAAAACAGCCTGCACATGACAATACCTCACACACACTTTAGAGACACTCAGAAGAAGCACTCTGTCAGCCTCTCATGCTCACTTGACGATGTAGATGCTCTGTAGCATTTGTGATAATGGAGTAAAAGCATCTAAATACTCTTTAAATACTCCATACGTTCACACAGAGACAGTGTCTTGTTCTACAGAAGTACACTAAGCTCCTCTCTGCCTCACTATTCATCCACATCTGAACCCCACACCTGCAGCTCAGAGACAGTGGGTGTGGACCAGAGCACCCAGAGGAACCATGTGGTGGTTATTTCTCAGGTGTGTACTCGGCTGTTGAGTCACTGCAACATAAACAGCTGGGAAAAGGTTAATCCTCTCAAAGAGGAAGCTAAAAAAGTATGTGCCGCCTTTTTATCTACACAGCTGCCATTACCACAGGCTTAACCAGCTCTCACTCACGCTTGCTTTCATTATTTCCAATATGAGCCTCACAGTAAGTAATGATACTATGTGAACTTTTGTTCTTATACTGAACCACGAAGAGCTTTCACACATACTGAGTTTCTGTACATTTAATGTTTTATTTTATTTTTTTTATCATGAGATCATGTATGAAAAGGACTCCTTGAAGAAGCTCTGTGCATACAAATCCTGTGCATGTAACGTAACCGTTCTAGCATGTACAAGAGTGAACATATTTATCTTTATTATCTGTTCTTCAGATGGTGATGACAGAACACAACACCCTTGAAAAAAATAGCGGTTATATAAATTAGATCTTGACAGTTTGTCAAACTTTGCATATTTATAGTTAGAACAATAAAATAATGAATACTATATTATTATTAATAATAATTTATTTGGTTAGTTAATTAAGTTATTTTGTAAGTAATTGTATATTCTTATTACAGCATACCCACAGTTTTCCATCTCAAAGAAAGAAAGTTGGCATCATTTGTTTAAAGGGATAGTTCAAAAATGAAAAAGTTCTTTTTTATTATTATTATTTTTTTACTCACCCTCAGGCCATCCAAGATGCAGATGCCATTTTTCTTCATGAGAACAATGAAGAATATATTTAGCTGAAACTGAGGTCCTTTGTGATTTATAAAAAACAAGTCCATGGCTACCGTTACTTTGAGAGTCAAAGTAAGCATACTGTACATGCAATATAAAATTAATACCCATGGTTCCTGATGATACATTGAGGTCTTATGAAGTGAAACAATTAGTCTGTGCAAGAAACTGAACATTATTTACAGCATTATTGCCTGCAATTCAGTCTTATAGTCAAATTAAGTGCAAATTAATTTTTTTTGTGATCTCCTTTAATGTGCGAATTGTGTGTGTCATTTTAAATTAAATTAAACTTGTTTTTGTTTTTTATAAATTATTTTACAAATAGTTGGTAATTAATTTTATATTAATTTATGTTCATATAACAGTTTTTAACCTCGTGTCCTTAGTTTATATCCAGGACATGGTTTTAGAAAGCTGGGAACAACTGGAATCTGCCCATTTAATTACAAAAGTTTTGTGTTTGAAAGTGGTTTTTGGTACTTGTATATACTAATATATGTATTTTACTAATAAAGAGACACAAAGACTGCGTCCTTTTGAAAGCTTACTGCTTGTCATGCCATCATAACATCATAAAACATTCTGAAAACTGTCTTGAGGAAATGTTTTAGTGCTTAGTGCTCAATGCACTTCCCTAAACATGCAGATTGTTACTCAAATCCATTCTACAGTACATTATTGAAAGTACAGTTCATTAAGACATGATGGTTCCCTCTACTACACAGCCCGTTTAAAGACTTTTCCAATGCCAAGTAATTATCCATAAGCCTTTATCTTCTATTTAGACTTAGAGTCATTAGTGTTGATTCGGGTGTGCTTATCGAGGAATTTATTTAGAGTTAATCTGCTAATGATTTTCAATGTTATTATTTAGACTATCTGTAAGAGCATGCATGAACTTTCCAGGAAGGACAGACTTTTGTGGAATAGGAAGAGCAAATCAGCATCACTTACACTAGGCATTGCTTGGAAACAACAGTTAAGATAACATCTACAATATGAGTTGGATTTAATTGCATTCTTAGCCTAGTTACTGAAAACTGTACAGTTTAATAGTTCTGAATCTGCCAATATTTGTTTACATTTTCACTGTGGTATGGCTTTTATATGGAGTAGACCTTGTAACAGCATAACAATACTATGGCACTTTGTGGTACCTCTCCTATTTTTACCACCTTTTGGGTTTTGGATAGTGAGGATTCCTGCTTAAACTAGCCTTATATATATATATATATTGGTTTGGTTTTTGGCTAACTCTTCTTCTTTTGGCGCTTTTCCGCTGCGTGGTATGACTCGGCTTGGCATAGCTCAGTATGATACGGCACGGCATGGCTCTGTTTACATTTCCACTGCAGTTTAGTACCGTTTTAGAGCGGGCGGGATGATTCACATGTCGTTATAGTTGCACCGCCTCTACTGCCGTGACCGTGGCTTTGCCCCATCAAGTTCACGCTGGATCCGTTCCTCTCCTATCAACGAGAGAAACGTCTGTACTTCCTCAACAGCAAACCATTTTTTGGTTGTTGAAAAAAGGTGTGCTCGTTCAGCGTTCAATCCTTCACTGGCCGAGGTGGTACTGAAAGAAGTACCAGGTACTGTACCCAGTGGAAACCCCCCAAAAGTGAACTGTACTGAACCGTACTTTGCCGTACTATGCAGTGGAAAAGCACCATCAGATC